>NC_054474.1:98375468-99575468 GCF_017639515.1 Carcharodon carcharias
TGCTTTGTTCGGCAGGTGCTAAAAACAACATAGGCAGAGAGACCAATTAAGTAATTAAACGCTGGTGGTTTCTCGGTGCAGGTGCCTCGCAAATAACCTTGACCTTTTCTTCCGTGGGATGTAGGCCCTGCACGCCGACCTTATGGCCAAAGTAAACAACCTCTTTGGCTTGGAAAAGACATGTTTCTCGCTTCAAGTACACCCTCACGTGTGGGAAGCACTTTAGCACCTTCTCTAAATTAGCTAAGTGTTCCTCATCAGTTTGTGCAGTGACTAAGACATCATCCAGATAAACAATGACATGGGGCAATCCCTGAAGCAGATTTTCCATGGTACACTGGAAAATAGCACATGTCAATGAGACCCCATAGGGTAGTCGAGTATATTGATACAATCCTCGATGTGTATTGATGGTCACAAATTCTCTAGAGCCTACTTCCAACTCTACCTGCTAGTAGGCATGGCTCATGTCGAGTTTTGAATAAGTTCTGCCCCCTGCCAATTTCCAATATAATTCACTAATCTTCAGTATTTGGTGTCTATCAAGTTTGGTACAGTTAACTTATAGTCACCGCATAAGCGAACACTTTGGTCTGGCTTCAGTATGGGTGCTGCCCACGCGGAAAATTGCACCTGTTATAAGGTACCCAACTCTTCAGCCTGTTTACCTCAGTCTCATCCTTGTCCTGTAGAGCATAAGAGACTGGTCTGGCTCTAATAAATCTGGGGTTGCGTTAGGGTCTACATGGATTTTGGCTTATAGCCCACCAATCCTTCCTAGCTCGTCACTGGAAATGGACGAAATGGAAATGGAAATTATCCTTTTGTAACAATTCCTGTAAGTTTCTCATTCTGATTTGAAAACTCTCGGCCTATTGCAATTTAATCTTTTTGAGCCAGTTGCGACCAATTAAGCTGGAGCCCCTGTTAGTGCCATAAGGGGTACCTTTGTAGACTGATCCCCATACTGCACCAGGACTTGATAAACCCCTTTCTCTCTTATTTCTTCATTTGTATATGATTTTACTTTAGTGTCTGATTGTTCCAAATTTAAAGGATGGACTCCTTTATTCAAGTGTCTGAACATATGTTCTCCTTTGACAGACACTGATGCCCCAGTATTGACCTCCATCTTGATGGATTGTTCATTGACTCTAATGATTACCTGGATTGGTTCAGTTCTACACACTTTCAGGTTGTATGATGAATATGTGCTTACGAATACACTTTTATTCACCAGTCGGGAAGCCAGATCGCACATGCTGACGTGCTGAGCCGCCTCCCCCTGCCAGATAACAATGTGAAGGCTCCAATTGCCCAGAAATCTGTCTTAGTACTAAATTTTTGGATTCCTCCCCTGTCCAGGCCAAACAGCTCCGTGAGTGGACAAGCCAAGATCCACTTTTATCTCATGTCCGAGAGCAGGTCTTGAATGGATGGTCAGGTGAGCCAAATTCTGATGACATGAAGCCTTATTTCAATTGCAGATATGAGCTCACCTACCAGGATGGCATATTGCTCAGGGAAGCAAGGGTTATCATGGCCTCGAGAGGCTGAAGGCCATTATGGGCTGAATTATATAGCGTTCACCCTGGCATTAGTAGGATGAAGATGCTCGCGCAAAGCTGCTTGTGGTAGCCAGTGATGGACGTGGACATCGAAACCCTAGTTAAAAGTCGTCTTCAATGCCAACAGGTACAAAAGCTACACCCCTTAGGTCCATTGCACCCCTGGGAATGGCTGGGGCAGTCATGGGCACCTTCACATCAACTACGTGGGGAGCCCTTCTTGGGCATGATGTTCCTTTTACTAATAGATGCCCACTCCAAGTGGAAGGATGTCTATGAAGTCCAGTCACCCACATCTGCTGCCATCATAGACCATTTGCAACAGAGTTTTGCAGTGCCCGGGTTACCAGAGGTGTTCATGTCAGACAACAGGACTGCATTTGCCAGCGGGGAGTTCTACAGGTTTACAACCCTCAATGGAATAACATATAAAAACCTTGCCTTACCATCCCACCCCTAATGGTTTGGCTGAGCGGGTGGTGCAAACTTTTAAGTTCAGGATGAAAAAGCTGCAGTGGGATTCATTCCATCAGCACCAGATTGTCACGGTTCCTGTTCACATACCGGATAATGCCACACACGACCACCGGTATTGCTCCCGCTGAATTACTAATGAAGAGACATCTCCACACCTGAGATGGTACCCAACTTTTCCAGCCTGTCTAGGGAATTCATGCCACCGAGAGGGCGAAGACCATTACTGGCCGAATTACACAGCGCTCACGCTGATAACAAAAACACAAAAATGACTATCCACCTTTATTTCTTGATTTTCTTGCATTTAATTCACCTGACCCTCCTTGCAAACATTAGCCAGACCGATCCCAAGATCAAAATCCTGATTAACACTGTACACTGGTGCCTGGACATGTGATTTGATAAGTACCCACGTTATGTTCTTCACATCTCGAGCCAGTGCCAACTGTGGAAACTGGGATGTCAAGTTAGGAGAAGATTAGGCTGAACTTTAATACTCTCCACAGTTCAATAGTCCACCCAAACCCATTGCCTGGTTGAAATAATCTCCCTTTGCCTTAGTTTGAGGTGTCCTCTCCCTTTATTGGGGATAGTTTGAGGTGTCTGCACCCTTTTGAATTCAGTAAGTAACCAGAACTGTGGGGTTCCTTAATTCAGGGAGAATCAGAATCTTCAGGAGACAAAAGGCAAGTGAGTGGGAGTGAAAAGGGAAATGTTGGTTTTTGTAGTTTCCAAGGTTTTTGCAAAATATTTATGGTCAGAAAAACAGACATAGCACTAATCTAACTAATCTAATTCTTACTGCCAGGATCAGCAGTTTATAGTTGGGAAAGAGATGCAGGTTGGAATCTAGTTGAATTTGTTCAGGCAGGTATAGCTATAGAGTAACAGATACCCGGGTGTGAGATATAGGCTGGAACATAATTTAGTGTTGGAGGGTGGTTTATACATTGGACAGCAGAGACAGGTAGGAAGTTACAAGATGGAATGTAATTGATGGCTTTGGTTTATATATCTAATAACATATACCTGTGAGCGAGATACAGGATGGAGTACAATCAAGGTGGAAAATGGTACCCAGGAGTGACTTACACACTGCAATCAAATTGAGGGATTCAAGGGGATTATATATAGAATAAAAGATTCTATATCTTTTATAGATACATAAATATCTATATATTGGGAGTGAGTTAAAAGCTGGAATCTAATCGAGGGGTTTGGACAGTTTACATATAGAATAACAGATAACCAAGCATGAGTGCTATGACTGATGCAGTTGGTAAAGCTGAGTTATTTAAAAATCCCAGACGGAAACTTTACACATGTCATAACCTATAATTTTAAGTCGTATGTTTGAGATGCGACTGTAAATTCAGGAATCTGATGACATGGTGGGGGGGGGGGGGTGTTATTTCTAGAATAACAGATGCTCAGGAGTGAATTACAGACTGGAATCAAATGGAGGGGATCGGGGGTTTTATTTCTAGAATAACAGATGCCCAGGAGTGAGTTACAGACTGGAATTTAATCGAGGGGTTCAGGTACTTTATATATAGAATAACAAATACCCAGGAGTTATTTACAAACTGGAATCTAATCGAGGGGTTCAGGTGGTTTATATATAGAATATCAGACACCCAGAAGTGAGTTACAGACTGGAATCTAATCGAGTGGTTCGGGGTATTGATATGTAGAATATCGGACACCCAGAAGAGAGTTACAGACTGGAATCTAATCGAGGGGTTCAGATCTGTTATATATAGAATAACAGACACCCAGGAGTTAGTTAAAAACTGGAATCCAATCGAGGGGTTCGGGTTGTTAATATATAAAATATCAGACACCAAGAAGTGAGTTACAGACTGGAACCTAATCGAGGGGTTCGGGTTGTTTATATATAGAATATCAGACACCCAGAAGTGAGTTAAAGACTGGAATCTAATCGAGGGGTTCGGGTTGTTTATGTACAGAATATCAGACACGCAAAAGTGAGTTACAGAAAGTCATCTAATCGAGGGGTTCGGGGTATTTATATATAGAATATCAGACACACAGAAGTGAGTTACAGACTGGAATCTAATCGAGGAGTTCAGGTCATTTATATATAGAATAACAGATACCCAGGAGATAGTTACAAACTGGAATCTTATCGAGGGGTTCGGGTTGTTAATTTATAGAATATCAGACACCCAGAAGTGAGTAACAGACTGGAATCTAATCGAGGGGTTCAGGTCTTTTATTTATAGAATATCAGATACCCAGGAGTGAGTTACAAACTGGAATCTAATCAAGGGGTTCAGGTGGTTTATGTATAGAATATCAGACACCCAGAAGTGAGTTACAGACTGGACTCTAATTGCGTGGTTCAGGGTATTTATATATAGAACATCAGACACCCAGATGTGAGTCACAGACTGGAATCTAATTGAGGGGATCGGGTTGTTTATGTATAGAATATCAGACACCCAGAAGTGAGTTACAGATGGAATCTAATTGAAGAATTCGGGGTATTTATATATAGAATATCAGACACCCAGAAGTGAATTACAGACTGGAATCTAATGGAGGGCTTCAGGTGGTTTATATATAGAATATCAAATACCCAGGAGTGAGTTACAAACAGGAATCTAGTCGAGGGGTTGAGGTGGTTAAAATGTAGAATATCAGACACCCAGAAGTGAGTTACAGACTGGAATCCATTCGAGGGATTCGGGGTATTTATATATACTATATCAGACACCCAGAAGTGAGTTACAGACTGGAATCTAATCGAGGGGTTCAGGTGCTTCATATATAGAATATCTGATACCCAGGAGTGAGTTACAAACTGGAATCTAAACGAGGGGTTCGGGTTGTTAATATATAAAATATCAGACACCAAGTAGTGAGTTACAGACTGGAATCTAATCGAGGGGCTCGGGGTATTTATATATAGAATATCAGACGCCAAGAAGTGATTTACAGACTGGAAACTAATCGAGGGTTTCGGGGAATTTATATATAGAATATCAGAAACCCAGAAGTGAGTTACAGACTGGAATCTAATCGAGCTGATCGCGTTGTTTATATACAAAATATCAGACACCTAGAAGTGAGTAACAGACTGGGATCAAATCGAGAGGTTCAGGTGGTTTATGTATAGAATATCAGATACCCAGAAGTAAGTTACAGACTGGAATCTAATCGAGAGGTTTGGGGTATTTATATATAGATTATCAGAAACCCACAAGTGAGTTACAGACTGGAATCTAATCGAGGGGTTCAGGATTTTTAATTATAGAATATCACACACCCAAGAGTGAGTAACAGACAGGAAGCAAATCGAGGTGTTCAGGTTGTTTATTTATAGAATATCAGATACCCAGGAGTGAGTTACAAACTGGAATCTAATCGAGGGGTTCAGGTGGATTAAATATAGAATATCAGATACCCAGAAGTGAGTTACAGACTGGAATCTAATCAAAGGGTTCAGGTGGTTTATGTATAAAATATCAGACGCCCAGAAGTGAGTTACAGACTGGACTCTAACTGTGGGGTTCAGGGTATTTATATATATAACATCAGACAACCAGAAGTGAGTCACAGACTGGAATCTAATTGAGGGGTTCACGTTGTTTATGTATAGAATATCAGATACCCAGAAGTGAGTTACTGACTGGAATCTAATCGAGGGGTTCAGGGGGTTTATATATAGAATATCAGACATCCAGAAGTGAGTTACAGACTGGAATCTAATTGAGGGATTCGGGGTATTTATATATAGAATATCAGACACCCAGAAGTGAATTACAGACTGGAATCTAATGGAGGGCTTCAGGTGGTTTATATATAGAATATCAAATACCCAGGAGTGAGTTACAAACTGGAATCTAGTCGAGTGGTTGAGGTGGTTTATATATAGAATATCAGACACCCAGAAGTGAGTTACAGAATGGAATCCATTCGAGGGATTCGGGGTATTTATAAATAGAATATCAGACACCCAGAAGTGAGTTACAGACTGGAATCTAATCGAGGGGTTCAGGTGGTTCATAAATAGAATATCTGATATCAAGGAGTGAGTTACAAACTGGAATCTAATCGAGGGGTTCGGGTTGTTTATATAAGGAAAATCAGACACCCAGAAGTGAGTTACAAACTGGAATCGATTCGAGGGGTTCAGCTGGTTTATATATAGTATATCAGATACCCAGAAGTGAGTTACAAACTGGAATCTAATCGATGGGTTCGGGGTATTGATATGTAGAATATAGGACACCCAGAAGTGAGTTACAGACTGGAATCCAATCGAGGAGTTCAGGTCATTTATATATAGAATAACAGATACCCAGGAGATAGTTACAAACTGGAATCTTATCGAGGGGTTCGGGTTGTTAATTTATAGAATATCAGACACCCAGAAGTGAGTAACAGACTGGAATCTAATCGAGGGGTTCAGGTTGTTTATTTACAGAATATCAGATACCCAGGAGTGAGTTACAAACTAGAATCTAATCATGGGGTTCAGGTGGTTTATATATAGAATATCAGACACCCAGAAGTGAGTTACAGACTGGACTCTAATTGTGTGGTTCAGGGTATTTATATATAGAACATCAGACACCCAGATGTGAGTCACAGACTGGAATCTAATTGAGGGGATCGGGTTGTTTTTGTATAGAATATCAGACACCCAGAAGTGAGTTACATATGGAATCTAATTGAGGGATTCGGGGTATTTATATACAGAATATCAGACACCCAGAAGTGAGTAACAGACTGGAATCTAATCGAGGGGTTCAGGTTGTTTATTTATAGAATATCAGATACCCAGGAGTGAGTTACAAACTAGAATCTAATCATGGGGTTCAGGTGGTTTATATATAGAATATCAGAAACCCAGAAGTGAGTTACAGACTGGACTCTAATTGTGTGGTTCAGGGTATTTATATATAGAACATCAGACACCCAGATGTGAGTCACAGACTGGAATCTAATTGAGGGGATCGGGTTGTTTTTGTATAGAATATCAGACACCCAGAAGTGAGTTACAGATGGAATCTAATTGAGGGATTCGGGGTATTTATATATAGAATATCAGACACCCAGAAGTGAATTACAGACTGGAATCTAATGGAGGGCTTCAGGTGGTTTATATATAGAATATCAAATACCCAGGAGTGAGTTACAAACAGGAATCTAGTCGAGGGGTTGAGGTGGTTTATATATAGAATATCAGACACCCAGAAGTGAGTTACAGACTGGAATCCATTCGAGGGATTCGGGGTATTTATATATAAAATATCAGACACCCAGAAGTGAGTTACAGACTGGAATCTAATCGAGGGGTTCAGGTGCTTCATATATAGAATATCTGATACCCAGGAGTGAGTTACAAATTGGAATCTAATCGAGGGGTTCGGGTTGTTAATATATAAAATATCAGACACCAAGAAGTGAGTTACAGACTGTAATCTAATCGAGGGGAGCGGGGTATTTATATATAGAATATCAGACGCCAAGAAGTGATTTACAGACTGGAATCTATTCGAGGGTTTCGGGGTACTTATATATAGAATATCAGACACCCAGAAGTGAGTTACAGACTGGAATCTAATCGAGGGGTTCAGGTGGTTTATATATAGAATATGAGATACCCAGGAGCGAGTTCCAAATTGGAATCTAAACGAGGGGTTCGGACTGTTTATATATAGAATATCAGACACCCAGAGGTGAGTTACAGAATTGGATCGAATCGAGGAGTTCAGGTGGTTTATGTATAGAATATCAGATACCCAGAAGTGAGTTACAGACTGGAATCCATACGAGGGATTCGGGGTATTTATAAATAGAATATCAGACACCCAGAAGTGAGTTACTGACTGGAATATAATCGAAGGGTTCAGGGGGTTTATATATAGAATATCAGACATCCAGAAGTGAGTTACAGACTGAAATCTAATTGAGGGATTCGGGGTATTTATATATAGAATATCAGACACCCAGAAGTGAATTACTGACTGGAATCTAATGGAGGGCTTCAGGTGGTTTATATATAAAATATCAAATACCCAGGAGTGAGTTACAAACTGGAATCTAGTCGAGTGGTTGAGGTGGTTTATATATAGAATATCAGACACCCAGAAGTGAGTTACAGAATGGAATCCATTCGAGGGATTCGGGGTATTTATAAATAGAATATCAGACACCCAGAAGTGAGTTACAGACTGGAATCTAATCGAGGGGTTCAGGTGGTTCATATATAGAATATCTGATACCCAGGAGTGAGTTACAAACTGGAATCTAATCGAGGGGTTCGGGTTGTTTATATAAGGAAAATCAGACACCCAGAAGTGAGTTGCAAACTGGAATCGATTCGAGGGGTTCAGCTGGTTTATATATAGTATATCAGATAACCAGAAGTGAGTTACAAACTGGAATCTAATCGAGGGGTTCGGGTTGTTTATGTACAGAATAACAGACACGCAAAAGTGAGTTACAGAAAATCATCTAATCGAGGGGTTCGGGGTATTTATATATAGAATATCAGACACCCAGAAGTGAGTTACAGACTGGAATCTAATCGATGGGTTCGGGGTATTGATATGTAGAATATCGGACACCCAGAAGTGAATTACAGACTGGAATCTAATCGAGGAGTTCAGGTCATTTATATATAGAATAACAGATACCCAGCAGTGAGTTACAAACTAGAATCTAATCAAGGGGTTCAGGTGGTTTATATATAGAATATCAGAAACCCAGAAGTGAGTTACAGACTGGACTCTAATTGTGTGGTTCAGGGTATTTATATATAGAACATCAGACACCCAGATGTGAGTCACAGACTGGAATCTAATTGAGGGGATCGGGTTGTTTATGTATAGAATATCAGACACCCAGAAGTGAGTTACAGATGGAATCTGATTGAGGGATTCGGGGTATTTATATATAGAATATCAGACAACCAGAAGTGAATTACAGACTGGAATCTAATGCAGGGCTTCAGGTGGTTTATATATAGAATATCAAATACCCAGGAGTGAGTTACAAACAGGAATCTAGTCGAGGGGTTGAGGTGGTTTATATGTAGAATATGAGACACCCAGAAGTGAGTTACAGACTGGAATCCATGCGAGGGATTCGGGGTATTTATATATAGAATATCAGACACCCAGAAGTGAATTACAGACTGGAATCTAATGGAGGGCTTCAGGTGGTTTATATATAGAATATCAAATACCCAGGAGTGAGATACAAACAGGAATCTAGTCGAGGGGTTGAGGTGGTTTATATGTAGAATATCAGACACCCAGAAGTGACTTACAGACTGGAATCCATTCGAGGGATTCGGGGTATTTATATATAGAATATCAGACACCCTGAAGTGAGTTACAGACTGGAATCTAATCGAGGGGTTCAGGTGCTTCATATATAGAATATCTGATACCCAGGAGTGAGTTACAAACTGGAATCTAATCGAGGGGTTCAGGTTGTTTATATAAGGAAAATCAGACACCCAGAAGTGAGTTACAAACTGGAATCCAATCGAGGGGTTCAGCTGGTTTATATATAGTATATCAGATACCCAGAAGTGAGTTTCAAACTGGAATCCAATCGAGGGGTTCGGGTTGTTTATATATAGAATATCAGACACTCAGAAGTGAGTAAAAGACTGGAATCTAATCGAGGGGTTCGGGTTGTTTATATATAGAATATCAGACACCCAGAAGTGAGTTACAGACTGGGATCGAATCGAGGGGTTCAGTTGGTTTATTTAGAGGATATTAGATACCCAGAAGTGAGTTACAGACTGGAATCTAATCGAGGTGTTTGGGGTATTTATATATAGAATATCAGACACCAAGAAGTAAGTTACAGACTGGAATCTAATCGAAGGTTTCGGGTTGTTTATGTATAGAATATCAGACACCCTGAAGTGAGTTACAGACAGGAATCTAATCGAGGGAATCGTGGCATTTATATATAGAATATCAGACACCCAGAAGTGAGTCACAGACTGGAATCTAATCGAGGGGTTCCGGATGGTTTATATATTGAATAACGGATACCCAGGAGTGAGTTACAAACTGGAATCTAATCAAGAGGTTCGCTGTATTTTTATATAGAATATCAGACACCCAGAAGTGAGTTACAGTCTGGAATCTAATCGAGGGGTTCTGGTACTTTATATATAGAATATCAGACACCCAGAAGTGAGTTACAGACTGGAATCTAATCGAGGAGTTCGAGGTATTTATATATAGAATATCAGACGCCCAGAAGTGTGTTACAGACTGGAATCTAATCGAGGGGTTCAGGTTGTTTATATATATAGAATATCAGATACCAAGAAATGAGTTACAGGCTGGAATCTAATCAAGGGTTTCAGGTGGTTTATATTTAGAATATCAGATACCCAGGAGTGAGTTACAAACTGGAATCTAATTGAGGGGCTTAGGTGGTTTATAATTAGAATATCAGACATGCAGAAGTGAGTTACAGAATGTCATCTAATCGAGGGGTTCGGGGTATTTATATATAGAATATCAGACACCCAGAAGTGAGTTACAGACTGGAATCTAATCGAGGTGTTCGGGGTATTGATATGTAGAATATCGGACACCCAGAAGTGAATTACAGACTGGAATCTAATCGAGGGGTTCAGGTCATTTATATATAGAATAACAGATACCCAGGAGTGAGTTACAAACTAGAATCTAATCAAGGGGTTCAGGTGGTTTATATATAGAATATCAGAAACCCAGAAGTGAGTTACAGACTGGACTCTAATTGTGTGGTTCAGGGTATTTATATATAGAACATCAGACACCCAGATGTGAGTCACAGACTGGAATCTAATTGAGGGGATCGGGTTGTTTATGTATAGAATATCAGACACCCAGAAGTGAGTTACAGATGGAATCTGATTGAGGGATTCGGGGTATTTATATATAGAATATCAGACAACCAGAAGTGAATTACAGACTGGAATCTAATGCAGGGCTTCAGGTGGTTTATATATAGAATATCAAATACCCAGGAGTGAGTTACAAACAGGAATCTAGTCGAGGGGTTGAGGTGGTTTATATGTAGAATATGAGACACCCAGAAGTGAGTTACAGACTGGAATCCATGCGAGGGATTCGGGGTATTTATATATAGAATATCAGACACCCAGAAGTGAATTACAGACTGGAATCTAATGGAGGGCTTCAGGTGGTTTATATATAGAATATCAAATACCCAGGAGTGAGTTACAAACAGGAATCTAGTCGAGGGGTTGAGGTGGTTTATATGTAGAATATCAGACACCCAGAAGTGACTTACAGACTGGAATCCATTCGAGGGATTCGGGGTATTTATATATAGAATATCAGACACCCTGAAGTGAGTTACAGACTGGAATCTAATCGAGGGGTTCAGGTGCTTCATATATAGAATATCTGATACCCAGGAGTGAGTTACAAACTGGAATCTAATCGAGGGGTTCAGGTTGTTTATATAAGGAAAATCAGACACCCAGAAGTGAGTTACAAACTGGAATCCAATCGAGGGGTTCAGCTGGTTTATATATAGTATATCAGATACCCAGAAGTGAGTTTCAAACTGGAATCCAATCGAGGGGTTCGGGTTGTTTATATATAGAATATCAGACACTCAGAAGTGAGTAAAAGACTGGAATCTAATCGAGGGGTTCGGGTTGTTTATATATAGAATATCAGACACCCAGAAGTGAGTTACAGACTGGGATCGAATCGAGGGGTTCAGTTGGTTTATTTAGAGGATATTAGATACCCAGAAGTGAGTTACAGACTGGAATCTAATCGAGGTGTTTGGGGTATTTATATATAGAATATCAGACACCCAGAAGTAAGTTACAGACTGGAATCTAATCGAAGGTTTCGGGTTGTTTATGTATAGAATATCAGACACCCTGAAGTGAGTTACAGACAGGAATCTAATCGAGGGAATCGTGGCATTTATATATAGAATATCAGACACCCAGAAGTGAGTCACAGACTGGAATCTAATCGAGGGGTTCCGGATGGTTTATATATTGAATAACGGATACCCAGGAGTGAGTTACAAACTGGAATCTAATCAAGAGGTTCGCTGTATTTTTATATAGAATATCAGACACCCAGAAGTGAGTTACAGTCTGGAATCTAATCGAGGGGTTCGGTGTATTCATTTATAGAATATCAGACACCCAGAAGTGAGTTACAGACTGGAATCTAATCGAGGGGTTCGGGGTATTTATATATAGAATATCAGACGCCCAGAAGTGTGTTACAGACTGGAATCTAATCGAGGGGTTCAGGTTGTTTATATATATAGAATATCAGATACCAAGAAATGAGTTACAGACTGGAATCTAATCAAGGGTTTCAGGTGGTTTATATTTAGAATATCAGATACCCAGGAGTGAGTTACAAACTGGAATCTAATTGAGGGGTTTAGGTGGTTTATAATTAGAATATCAGACACACAGAAGTGAGTTACAGACTGGAATCTAATCGAGGGGTTCGGGGTATTTATATATAGAATATCATACACCCAGAAGTGAGTTACAGACTGGAATCTAATCGATGGGTTCGGGGTATTGATATGTAGAATATCAGACACCCAGAAGTGAGTTACAGACTGGAATCTAATCGAGGAGTTCAGGTCATTTATATATAGAATAACAGATACCCAGGAGTTAGTTACAAACTGGAATCTTATCGAGGGGTTCGGGTTGTTAATATATAAAATATCAGACACCAAGAAGTGAGTTGCAGACTGGAATTTAAGCGAGGGGTTCTGGTAGTTTATATTTAGAATATCAGACACCCAGAAGTGAGTTACAGACTGGAAACTAATCGAGGGGTTCGGGGTATTTATATATACAATATCAGACGCCCAGAAGTGAGTTACAGACTGGAATCTAATCGAGGGGTTCGAGGTATTTATATTTAGAATATCAGACGCCCAGAAGTGAGTTACAGACTGGAATCTAATCGTGGAGCTCACGTCTTTTATATATACAGTAACAGATACCCAGGAGTTAGTAACAGACTGGAATCTTATCAAGTTGTTCGGGTAGTTAATACATAAAATATCAGACACCAAGAAGTGAGTTACAGACTGGAATCTAAACGAGGGGTTCTGTTACTTTATATATAGAATATCAGACACCCAGAAGTGAGTTACAGACTGGAATCTAAACGAGGGGTTCGGGGTATTTATATATACTATATCAGACGCCCAGCAGTGAGTTACAGACTGGAATCTATTCGAGGGGTTCGGGGTATTTATATCTAGAATATCAGACGCCCAGAAGTGAGTTAAAGACTAGAATCTAATCGAGGGGTTCAGGTGGTTTATATATAGAATATGAGATACCCAGGAGCGAGTTCCAAATTGGAATCTAAACGAGGGGTTCGGACTGTTAATATATGGAATATCAGACACCCAGAGGTGAGTTACAGACTGGAATCTAATCGAGCTGATCGCGTTGTTTATATACAAAATATCAGACAACTAGAAGTGAGTAACAGACTGGGATCAAATCGAGGGGTTCAGGTGGTTTATGTATAGAATATCAGATACCCAGAAGTAAGTTACAGACTGGAATCTAATCGAGGGGTTTGGGGTATTTATATATAGATTATCAGAAACCCACAAGTGAGTTACAGACCGGAATCTAATCGAGGGGTTCAGGATTTTTATTTATAGAATATCACACACCCAAGAGTGAGTAACAGACTGGAATCAAATCGAGGTGTTCAGGTTCTTTATTTATAGAATATCAGATACCCAGGAGCGAGTTACAAACTGGAATTTAATCGAGGGGATCAGGTGGTTTATATATAGAATATCAGATACCCAGAAGTGAGTTACAGACTGGAATCTAATCGAGGGTTTCAGGTGGTTTATGTATAAAATATCAGACACCCAGAAGTGAGTTACAGACTGGACTCTAACTGTGGGGTTCAGGGTATTTATATATATAACATCAGACACCCAGGAGTGAGTCACAGACTGGAATCTAACTGAGGTGTTCGCGTTGTTTATGTATAGAATATCAGACACCCCGAAGTGAGTTACTGACTGGAATCTAATCGAGGGGTTCAGGTGGTTCATATATAGAATATCTGATACCCAGGAGTGAGTTACAAACTGGAATCTAATCGAGGGGTTCGGCTTGTTTATGTAAGGAAAATCAGACACCCAGAAGTGAGTTGCAAACTGGAATCGATTCGAGGGGTTCAGCTGGTTTATATATAGTATATCAGATAACCAGAAGTGAGTTACAAACTGGATTCTAATCGAGGGGTTCGGGTTGATTATATATAGAATATCAGACACCCAGAAGTGAGTTAAAGACTGGAATCTAATCGAGGGGTTCGGGTTGTTTATGTACAGAATATCAGACACGCAAAAGTGAGTTACAGAAAGTCATCTAATCGAGGGGTTCGGGGTATTTATATATAGAATACCAGACACCCAGAAGTGAGTTACAGACTGGAATCTAATCGATGGGTTCGGGGTATTAATATGTAGAATATCGGACACCCAGAAGTGAATTACAGATTGGAATCTAATCGAGGAGTTCAGGTCATTTATATATAGAATAACAGATACCCAGGAGATAGTTACAAACTGGAATCTTATCGAGGGGTTCGGGTTGTTAATTTATAGAATATCAGACACCCAGAAGTGAGTAACAGACTGGAATCTAATCGAGGGGTTCAGGTTGTTTATTTATAGAATATCAGATACCCAGGAGTGAGTTACAAACTAGAATCTAATCAAGGGGTTCAGGTGGTTTACATATAGAACATCAGACACCCAGATGTGAGTCACAGACTGGAATCTAACTGAGGGGATCGGGTTGTTTACGTATAGAATATCAGACACCCAGAAGTGAGTTACAGATGGAATCTGATTGAGGGATTCGGGGTATTTATATATAGAATATCAGACACCCAGAAGTGAGTTACAGACTGGAATCTAATCGAGGGGTTCAGGTGCTTCATATATAGAATATCTGATACCCAGGAGTGAGTTACAAACTGGAATCTAATCGAGGGGTTCGGGTTGTTTATATAAGGAAAATCAGACACCCAGAAGTGAGTTACAAACTGGAATCCAATCGGGGGAACAGCTGGTTTATATATAGTATATCAGATAACCAGAAGTGAGTTTCAAACTGGAATCCAATCGAGGGGTTCGGGTTGTTTATATATAGAATATCAGACACCCAGAAGTGAGTTACAGACTGGGATCGAATCGAGGGGTTCACGTGCTTTATGTATAGAATATCAGATACCCAGAAGTGAGTTACAGACTGGAATCTAATCGAGGTGTTTGGGGTAATTATATATAGAATATCAGACACCCAGAAGTGAGTAAAAGACTGGAATCTAATCGAGGGGTTCGGGTTGATTATATATAGAATATCAGACACCCAGAAGTGAGTTACAGACTGGGATCGAATCGAGGGGTTCAGTTGGTTTATGTATAGGATATTAGATAACCAGAAGTGAGTTACAGACTGGAATCTAATCAAGGGGTTCAGGTTGTTTATTTATAGAATATCAGATACCCAGGAGTGAGTTACAAACTAGAATCTAATCATGGGGTTCAGGTGGTTTATATATAGAATTTCAGACACCCAGAAGTGAGTTACAGACTGGACTCTAATTGTGTGGTTCAGGGTATTTATATATAGAACATCAGACACCCAGATGTGAGTCACAGACTGGAATCTAATTGAGGGGATCGGGTTGTTTATGTATAGAATATCAGACACCCAGAAGTGAGTTACAGATGGAATCTAATTGAGGGATTCGGGGTATTTATATATAGAATATCAGACACCCAGAAGTGAATTACAGACTGGAATCTAATGGAGTGCTTCAGGTGGTTTATATATAGAATATCAAATACCCAGGAGTGAGTTACAAACAGGAATTTAGTCGAGGGGTTGAGGTGGTTAAAATGTAGAATATCAGACACCCAGAAGTGAGGTACAGACTGGCCTCTAATTGTGTGGTTCAGGGTATTTATATATAGAACATCAGACACCCAGAAGTGAGTCACAGACTGGAATCTAATTGAGGGGATCGGGTTGTTTATGTATAGAATATCAGACACCCAGAAGTGAGTTACAGATGGAATCTAATTGAGGGATTCGGGGTATTTATATATAGAATATCAGACACCCAGAAGTGAATTACAGACTGGAATCTAATGGAGTGCTTCAGGTGGTTTATATATAGAATATCAAATACCCAGGAGTGAGTTACAAACAGGAATCTAGTTGAGGGGTTGAGGTGGTTAAAATGTAGAATATCAGACACCCAGAAGTGAGTTACAGACTGGAATCCATTCGAGGGATTCGGGGTATTTATATATAGAATATCAGACACCCAGAAGTGAGTTACAGACTGGAATCTAATCGAGGGGTTCAGGTGCTTCATATATAGAATATCTGATACCCAGGAGTGAGTTACAAACTGGAATCTAAACGAGGGGTACGTGTTGTTAATATATAAAATATCAGAAACCAAGTAGTGAGTTACAGACTGGAAACTAATCGAGGGTTTCAGGTGGTTTATATATAGAATATCAGACGCCAAGAAGTGATTTACAGACTGGAATCTAATCGAGGGTTTCGGGGTATTTATATATAGAATATCAGACACCCAGAAGTGAGTTACAGACTGGAATCTAATCGAGCTGATCGCGTTGTTTATATACAAAATATCAGACACCTAGAAGTGAGTAACAGACTGGGATCAAATCGAGGGGTTCAGGTGGTTTATGTATAGAATATCAGATACCCAGAAGTAAGTTACAGACTGGAATCTAATCGAGGGGTTTGGGGTATTTATATATAGATTATCAGAAACCCACAAGTGAGTTACAGACTGGAATCTAATCGAGGGGTTCAGGATTTTTAATTATAGAATATCACACACCCAAGAGTGAGTAACAGACAGGAAGCAAATTGAGGTGTTCAGGTTGTTTATTTATAGAATATCAGATACCCAGGAGTGAGTTACAAACTGGAATCTAATCGAGGGGTTCAGGTGGATTAAATATAGAATATCAGATACCCAGAAGTGAGTTACAGACTGGAATCTAATCAAAGGGTTCAGGTGGTTTATGTATAAAATATCAGACGCCCAGAAGTGAGTTACAGACTGGACTCTAACTGTGGGGTTCAGGGTATTTATATATATAACATCAGACAACCAGAAGTGAGTCACAGACTGGAATCTAATTGAGGGGTTCACGTTGTTTATGTATAGAATATCAGACACCCAGAAGTGAGTTACTGACTGGAATCTAATCGAGGGGTTCAGGGGGTTTATATATAGAATATCAGACATGCAGAAGTGAGTTACAGACTGGAATCTAATTGAGGGATTCGGGGTATTTATATATAGAATATCAGACACCCAGAAGTGAATTACAGACTGGAATCTAATGGAGGGTTTCAGGTGGTTTATATATAGAATATCAAATACCCAGGAGTGAGTTACAAACTGGAATCTAGTCGAGTGGTTGAGGTGATTTATATATAGAATATCAGACACCCAGAAGTGAGTTACAGAATGGAATCCATTCGAGGGATTCGGGGTATTTATAAATAGAATATCAGACACCCAGAAGTGAGTTACAGACTGGAATCTAGTCGAGGGGTTCAGGTGGTTCATATATAGAATAACTGATACCCAGGAGTGAGTTACAAACTGGAATCTAATCGAGGGGTTCGGGTTGTTTATATAAGGAAAATCAGACACCCAGAAGTGAGTTACAAACTGGAATCGATTCGAGGGGATCAGCTGGTTTATATATAGTATATCAGATACCCAAAAGTGAGTTACAAACTGGAATCTAATCGAGGGGTTCGGGTTGTTTATATATAGAATATCAGACACACAGAAGTGAGTTACTGACTGGAATCTAATCGAGGGGTTCAGGGGGTTTATATATAGAATATCAGACATCCAGAAGTGAGTTACAGACTGGAATCTAATTGAGGGATTCGGGGTATTTATATATAGAATATCAGACACCCAAAATTGTATTACAGACTGGAATCTAATGGAGGGCTTCAGGTGGTTTATACATAAAATATCAAATACCCAGGAGTGAGTTACAAACTGGAATCTAGTCGAGTGGTTGAGGTGGTTTATATATAGAATATCAGACACCCAGAAGTGAGTTACAGAATGGAATCCATTCGAGGGATTCGGGGTATTTATAAATAGAATATCAGACACCCAGAAGTGAGTTACAGACTGGAATCTAATCGAGGGGTTCAGGTGGTTCATATATAGAATATCTGATACCCAGGAGTGAGTTACAAACTGGAATCTAATCGAGGGGTTCGGGTTGTTTATATAAGGAAAATCAGACACCCAGAAGTGAGTTACAAACTGGAATCGATTCGAGGGGTTCAGCTGGTTTATATATAGTATATCAGATAACCAGAAGTGAGTTACAAACTGGAATCTAATCGAGGGGTTCGGGTTGTTTATATATAGAATATCAGACACCCAGAAGTGAGTTACTGACTGGAATCTAATCGAGGGGTTCGGGTTGTTTATGTACAGAATATCAGAGACGCAAAAGTGAGTTACAGAAAGTCATCTAATCGAGGGGTTCGGGGTATTTATGTATAGAATATCAGACACCCAGAAGTGAGTTACAGACTGGAATCTAATCGATGGGTTCGGGGTATTGATATGTAGAATATCGGACACCCGGAAGTGAGTTACAGACTGGAATCTAATCGAGGAGTTCAGGTCATTTATATATAGAATAACAGATACCCAGGAGATAGTTACAAACTGAAATCTTATGGAGGGGTTCAGGTTGTTAATTTATAGAATATCAGACACCCAGAAGTGAGTAACAGACTGGAATCTAATCGAGGGGTTCAGGTTGTTTATTTATAGAATATCAGATACCCAGGAGTGAGTTACAAACTAGAATCTAATCATGGGGTTCAGGTGGTTTATATATAGAATATCAGACACCCAGAAGTGAGTTACAGACTGGACTCTAATTGTGTGGTTCAGGGTATTTATATATAGAACATCAGACACCCAGATGTGAGTCACAGACTGGAATCTAATTGAGGGGATCGGGTTGTTTTTGTATAGAATATCAGACACCCAGAAGTGAGTTACAGATGGAATCTAATTGAGGGATTCGGGGTATTTATATATAGAATATCAGACACCCAGAAGTGAATTACAGACTGGAATCTAATGGAGTGCTTCAGGTGGTTTATATATAGAATATCAAATACCCAGGAGTGAGTTACAAACAGGAATCTAGTCGAGGGGTTGAGGTGGTTTATATGTAGAATATCAGACACCCAGAAGTGAGTTACAGACTGGAATCCATTCGAGGGATTCGGGGTATTTATATATAGAATATCAGACACCCAGAAGTGAATTACAGACTGGAATCTAATCGAGGGGTTCAGGTGCTTCATATATAGAATATCTGATACCCAGGAGTGAGTTACAAATTGGAATCGAATCGAGGGGTTCGGGTTGTTAATATATAAAATATCAGACACCAAGAAGTGAGTTACAGACTGGAATCTAATCGAGGGGCTCGGGTAGTTTATATATAGAATATCAGACACCCAGAAGTAAGTTACAGACTGTAATCTAATCGAGGGGAGCGGGGTATTTATATATAGAATATCAGACGCCAAGAATTGATTTACAGACTGGAATCTATTCGAGGGTTTCGGGGTACTTATATATAGAATATCAGACACCCAGAAGTGAGTGACAGACTGGAATCTAATCGAGGGGTTCAGGTGGTTTATATATAGAATACGAGATACCCAGGAGCGAGTTCTAAATTGGAATCTAAACGAGGGGTTCGGACTGTTTATATATAGAATATCAGACACCCAGAGGTGAGTTACAGAATGGGATCGAATCGAGGAGTTCAGGTGGTTTATGTATAGAATATCAGATACCCAGAAGTGAGTTACAGACTGGAATCCATTCGAGGGAGTCGGGGTATTTATAAATAGAATATCAGACACCCAGAACTGAGTTACAGACTGGAATCTAATCGAGGGGTTCAGGTGGTTCATATATAGAATATCTGATACCCAGGAGTGAGTTACAAACTGGAATCTAATCGAGGGGTTCGGGTTGTTTATATAAGGAAAATCAGACCCCCAGAAGTGAGTTACAAACTGGAATCGATTCGAGGGGTTCAGCTTGTTTATATATAGAATATCAGACACCCAGAAGTGAGTTACTGACTGGAATCTAATCGAAGGGTTCAGGGAGTTTATATATAGAATATCAGACATCCAGAAGTGAGTTACAGACTGGAATCTAATTGAGGGATTCGGGGTATTTATATATAGAATATCAGACACCCAGAAGTGAATTACTGACTGGAATCTAATGGAAGGCTTCAGGTGGTTTATATATAAAATATCAAATACCCAGGAGTGAGTTACAAACTGGAATCTAGTCGAGTGGTTGAGGTGGTTTATATATAGAATATCAGACACCCAGAAGTGAGTTACAGAATGGAATCCATTCGAGGGATTCGGGGTATTTATAAATAGAATATCAGACACCCAGAAGTGAGTTACAGACTGGAATCTAATCGAGGGGTTCAGGTGGTTCATATATAGAATATCTGATACCCAGGAGTGAGTTACAAACTGGAATCTAATCGAGGGGTTCGGGTTGTTTATATAAGGAAAATCAGACACCCAGAAATGAGTTGCAAACTGGAATCGATTCGAGGGGTTCAGCTGGTTTATATATAGTATATCAGATAACCAGAAGTGAGTTACAAACTGGAATCTAATCGAGGGGTTCGGGTCGTTTATATATAGAATATCAGACACCCAGAAATGAGTTAAAGACTGGAATCTAATCGAGGGGTTCGGGTTGTTTATGTACAGAATAACAGACACGCAAAAGTGAGTTACAGAAAGTCATCTAATCGAGGGGTTCGGGGTATTTATAGATAGAATGTCAGACACCCAGAAGTGAGTTACAGACTGGAATCTAATCGATGGGTTCGGGGTATTGATATGTAGAATATCGGACACCCAGAAGTGAATTACAGACTGGAATCTAATCGAGGAGTTCAGGTCATTTATATATAGAATAACAAATACCCAGGAGTGAGTTACAAACTGGAATCTAATCAAGAGGTTCGCTGTATTTATATATAGAATATCAGACACCCAGAAGTGAGTTACAGTCTGGAATCTAATCGAGGGGTTCTGGTACTTTATATATAGAATATCAGACACCCAGAAGTGAGTTACAGACTGGAATCTAATCAAGGGATTCGGGGTATTTATATATAGAATATCAGACGCGCAGAAGTGAGTTACAGACTGGAATCTAATCGAGGAGTTCGGGGTATTTATATATAGAATATCAGACACCCAGAAGTGTGTTACAGACTGGAATCTAATCGAGGGTTTCAGGTTGTTTATATATATAGAATATCAGATACCAAGAAATGAGTTACAGACTGGAATCTAATCAAGGGTTTCAGGTGGTTTATATTTAGAATATCAGATACCCAGGAGTGAGTTACAAACTGGAATCTAATTGAGGGGTTTAGGTGGTTTATAATTAGAATATCAGACATGCAGAAGTGAGTTACAGAATGTCATCTAATCGAGGGGTTCGGGGTATTTATATATAGAATATCATACACCCAGAAGTGAGTTACAGACTGGAATCTAATCGATGGGTTCGGGGTATTGATATGTAGAATATCGGACACCCAGAAGTGAGTTACAGACTGGAATCTAATCGAGGAGTTCAGGTCATTTATATATAGAATAACAGATACCCAGGAGTTAGTTACAAACTGGAATCTTATCGAGGGGTTCGGGTTGTTAATATATAAAATATCAGACACCAAGAAGTGAGTTGCAGACTGGAATTTAAGCGAGGGGTTCTGGTAGTTTATATTTAGAATATCAGACACCCAGAAGTGAGTTACAGACTGGAATCTAATCGAGGGGTTCGGGGTATTTATATATACAATATCAGACGCCCAGAAGTGAGTTACAGACTGGAATCTAATCGAGGGGTTCGAGGTATTTATATATAGAATATCAGACGCCCAGAAGTGAGTTACAGACTGGAATCTAATCGTGGAGTTCACGTGTTTTATATATAGAATAACAGATACCCAGGAGTTAGTAACAAACTGGAATCTTATCAAGTTGTTCGGGTAGTTAATATATAAAATATCAGACACCAAGAAGTGAGTTACAGACTGGAATCTAAACGAGGGGTTCTGTTACTTTATATATAGAATATCAGACACCCAGAAGTGAGTTACAGACTGGAATCTAATCGAGGGGTTCGGGGTATTTATATATACTATATCAGACGCCCAGCAGTGAGTTACAGACTGGAATCTATTCGAGGGGTTCGGGGTATTTATATCTGGAATATCAGACGCCCAGAAGTGATTTACAGACTGGAATCTAATCGAGGGGTTCAGGTGGTTTATATATAGAATATGAGATACCCAGGAGCGAGTTCCAAATTGGAATCTAAACGAGGGGTTCGGACTGTTAATATATGGAATATCAGACACCCAGAGGTGAGTTACAGACTGGAATCTAATCGAGCTGATCGCGTTGTTTATAATCAAAATATCAGACACCTAGAAGTGAGTAACAGACTGGGATCAAATCGAGGGGTTCAGGTGGTTTATGTATAGAATATCAGATACCCAGAAGTAAGTTACAGACTGGAATCTAATCGAGGGGTTTGGGGTATTTATATATAGATTATCAGAAACCCACAAGTGAGTTACAGACCGGAATCTAATCGAGGGGTTCAGGATTTTTATTTATAGAATATCACACACCCAAGAGTGAGTAACAGACTGGAATCAAATCGAGGTGTTCAGGTTCTTTATTTATAGAATATCAGATACCCAGGAGCGAGTTACAAACTGGAATTTAATCGAGGGGATCAGGTGGTTTATATATAGAATATCAGATACCCAGAAGTGAGTTACAGACTGGAATCTAATCGAGGGTTTCAGGTGGTTTATGTATAAAATATCAGACACCCAGAAGTGAGTTACCGACTGGACTCTAACTGTGGGGTTCAGGGTATTTATATATATAACATCAGACACCCAGGAGTGAGTCACAGACTGGAATCTAATTGAGGTGTTCGCGTTGTTTATGTATTGAATATCAGACACCCCGAAGTGAGTTACTGACTGGAATCTAATCGAGGGGTTCAGGTGGTTCATATATAGAATATCTGATACCCAGGAGTGAGTTACAAACTGGAATCTAATCGAGGGGTTCGGGTTGTTTATATAAGGAAAATCAGACACCCAGAAGTGAGTTGCAAACTGGAATCGATTCGAGGGGTTCAGCTGGTTTATATATAGTATATCAGATAACCAGAAGTGAGTTACAAACTGGATTCTAATCGAGGGGTTCGGGTTGATTATATATAGAATATCAGACACCCAGAAGTGAGTTAAAGACTGGAATCTAATCGAGGGGTTCGGGTTGTTTATGTACAGAATATCAGACACGCAAAAGTGAGTTACAGAAAGTCATCTAATCGAGGGGTTCGGGGTATTTATATATAGAATACCAGACACCCAGAAGTGAGTTACAGACTGGAATCTAATCGATGGGTTCGGGGTAATGATATGTAGAATATCGGACACCCAGAAGTGAATTACAGACTGGAATCTAATCGAGGAGTTCAGGTCATTTATATATAGAATAACAGATACCCAGGAGATAGTTACAAACTGGAATCTTATGGAGGGGTTCAGGTTGTTAATTTATAGAATATCAGACACCCAGAAGTGAGTAACAGACTGGAATCTAATCGAGGGGTTCAGGTTGTTTATTTATAGAATATCAGATACCCAGGAGTGAGTTACAAACTAGAATCTAATCAAGGGGTTCAGGTGGTTTTTATATAGAACATCAGACACCCAGATGTGAGTCACAGACTGGAATCTAACTGAGGGGATCGGGTTGTTTATGTATAGAATATCAGACACGCAGAAGTGAGTTACAGATGGAATCTGATTGAGGGATTCGGGGTATTTATATATAGAATATCAGACACCCAGAAGTGAATTACAGACTGGAATCTATTGGAGGGCTTCAGGTGGTTTATATATAGAATATCAAATACCCAGGAGTGAGTTACAAACAGGAATCTAGTCGAGGGGTTGAGGTGGTTTATATGTAGAATATCAGACACCCAGAAGTGAGTTACAGACTGGAATCCATTCGAGGGATTCGGGGTATTTATATATAGAATATCAGACACCCAGAATTGAGTTACAGACTGGAATCTAATCGAGGGGTTCAGGTGCTTCATATATAGAATATCTGATACCCAGGAGTGAGTTACAAACTGGAATCTAATCGAGGGGTTCGGGTTGTTTATATAAGGAAAATCAGACACCCAGAAGTGAGTTACAAACTTGAATCCAATCGGGGGAACAGCTGGTTTATATATAGTATATCAGATATCCAGAAGTGAGTTTCAAACTGGAATCCAATCGAGGGGTTCGGGTTGTTTATGTATAGAATATCAGACACCCAGAAGTGAGTTACAGACTGGGATCGAATCGAGGGGTTCAGTTGGTTTATGTATAGGATATTAGATACCCAGAAGTGAGTTACAGACTGGAATCTAATCGAAGGTTTCGGGTTGTTTATGTATAGAATATCAGAAACCCTGAAGTGAGTTACAGACAGGAATCTAATCGAGGGAATCGTGGCATTTATATATAGAATATCAGACACCCAGAAGTGAGTCACAGACTGGAATCTAATCGAGGGGTTCCGGTTGGTTAATATATTGAATAATGGATACACAGGAGTGAGTTACAAACTGGAATCTAATCAAGAGGTTCGCTGTATTTATATATAGAATATCAGACACCCTGAAGTGAGTTACAGTCTGGAATCTAATCGAGGGGTTCTGGTACTTTATATATAGAATATCAGACACCCAGAAGTGAGTTACAGACTGGAATCTAATCAAGGGATTCGGGGTATTTATATATACAATATCAGACGCGCAGAAGTGAGTTACAGACTGGAATCTAATCGAGGGGTTCAGGTTGTTTATATATATAGAATATCAGATACCAAGAAATGAGTTACAGACTGGAATCTAATCAAGGGTTTCAGTTGGTTTATATTTAGAATATCAGATACCCAGGAGTGAGTTACAAACTGGAATCTAATTGAGGGGTTTAGGTGGTTTATAATTAGAATATCAGACATGCAGAAGTGAGTTACAGAATGTCATCTAATCGAGGGGTTCGGGGTATTTATATATAGAATATCATACACCCAGAAGTGAGTTACAGACTGGAATCCAATCGATGGGTTCGGGGTATTGATATGTAGAATATCGGACACCCAGAAGTGAGTTACAGACTGGAATCTAATCGAGGAGTTCAGGTCATTGATATATAGAATAACAGATACCCAGGAGTTAGTTACAAACTGGAATCTTATCGAGGGGTTCGGGTTGTTAATATATAAAATATCAGACACCAAGAAGTGAGTTGCAGACTGGAATTTATGCGAGGGGTTCTGGTAGTTTATATTTAGAATATCAGACACCCAGAAGTGAGTTACAGACTGGAATCTAATCGAGGGGTTCGGGGTATTTATATATACAATATCAGACGCCCAGAAGTGAGTTACAGACTGGAATCTAATCGAGGGGTTCGTGGTATTCATATATACTATAGCAGACGCCCAGCAGTGAGTTACAGACTGGAATCTATTCGAGGGGTTCGGGGTATTTATATCTAGAATATCAGACGCCCAGAAGTGAGTTACAGACTGGAATCTAATTGAGGGGTTCAGGTGGTTTATATATAGAATATCAGACATATCTGATACCCAGGAGCGAGTTCCAAATTGGAATCTAAACGAGGGGTTCGGACTGTTTATATATGGAATATCAGACACCCAGAGGTGAGTTACAGACTGGAATCTAATCGAGCTGATCGCGTTGTTTATATACAAAATATCAGACACCTAGAAGTGAGTAACAGACTGGGATCAAATCGAGGGGTTCAGGTGGTTTATGTATAGAATATCAGATACCCAGAAGTAAGTTACAGACTGGAATCTAATCGAGGGGTTTGGGGTATTTATATATAGATTATCAGAAACCCACAAGTGAGTTACAGACCGGAATCTAATCGAGGGGTTCAGGATTTTTATTTATAGAATATCACACACCCAAGAGTGAGTAACAGACTGGAATCAAATCGAGGTGTTCAGGTTCTTTATTTATAGAATATCAGATACCCAGGAGCGAGTTACAAACTGGAATTTAATCGAGGGGATCAGGTGGTTTATATATAGAATATCAGATACCCAGAAGAGAGTTACAGACTGGAATCTAATCGAGGGTTTCAGGTGGTTTATGTATAAAATATCAGACACCCAGAAGTGAGTTACTGACTGGACTCTAACTGTGGGGTTCAGGGTATTTATATATATAACATCAGACACCCAGGAGTGAGTCACAGACTGGAATCTAATCGAGGGGTTCAGGGGGTTTATATATAGAATATCAGACATTCAGAAGTGAGTTACAGACTGGAATCTAATTGAGGGATACGGGGTATTTATATATAGAATATAAGACACCCAGAAGTGAATTACAGACTGGAATCTAATGGAGGGCTTCAGGTGGTTTATATATAGAATATCAAATACCCAGGAGTGAGTTACAAACTGGAATCTAGTCGAGTGGTTGAGGTAGTTTTTATATAGAATATCAGACACCCAGAAGTGAGTTACAGAATGGAATCCATTCGAGGGATTCGGGGAATTTATAAATAGAATATCAGACACCCAGAAGTGAGGTATAGACTGGAATCTAATCGAGGGGTTCAGGTGGTTCATATATAGAATATCTGATACCCAGGAGTGAGTTACAAACTGGAATCTAATCGAGGGGTTCGGGTTGTTTATATATAGAATATCAGACACCCAGAAGTGAGTTACAAACTGGAATCGATTCGAGGGGTTCAGCTGGTTTATATATAGTATATCCGATACCCAGAAGTGAGTTACAAACTGGAATCTAATCGAGGGGTTCGGGTTGTTTATATATAGAATATCAGACACTCAGAAGTGAGTTACAAAATGGGATCGAATCGAGGGTTTCAGGTGGTTTATGTATAGAATATCAGACACGCACAAGTGAGTTACAGAAAGTCATCTAATCGAGGGGTTCGGGGTATTTATATATAGAATATCAGACACCCAGAAGTGAGTTTCAGACTGGAATCTAATCGATGGGTTCGGGGTATTGATATGTAGAATATCAGACACCCAGAAGTGAGTTACAGACTGGAATCTAATCGAGGGGTTCTGGTACTTTATATATAGAATATCAGACACCCAGAAGTGAGTTACAGACTGGAATCTAATCAAGCGATTCGGTGTATTTATATATACAATATCAGACGCGCAGAAGTGAGTTACAGACTGGAATCTAATCGAGGAGTTCGGGGTATTTATATATAGAATATCAGACGCCCAGATGTGAGTTACAGACTGGAATCTAATCGAGGGGTTCAGGTTGTTTATTTATATAGAATATCAGATACCAAGAAATGAGTTACAGACTGGAATCTAATCAAGGGTTTCAGGTGGTTTATATTTAGAATATCAGATACCCAGGAGTGAGTTACAAACTGGAATCTAATTGAGGGGTTTAGGTGGTTTATAATTAGAATATCAGACATGCAGAAGTGAGTTACAGAATGTCATCTAATCGAGGGGTTCGGGGTATTTATATATAGAATATCATACACCCAGAAGTGAGTTACAGACTGGAATCCAATCGATGGGTTCGGGGTTTTGATATGTAGAATATCGGACACCCAGAAGTGAGTTACAGACTGGAATCTAATCGAGGAGTTCAGGTCACTTTTATATAGAATAACAGATACCCAGGAGTTAGTTACAAACTGGAATCTTATCGAGGGTTTCGGGTTGTTAATATATAAAATATCAGACACCAAGAAGTGATTTGCAGACTGGAATTTAAGCGAGGGGTTCTGGTAGTTTATATTTAGAATATCAGACACCCAGAAGTGAGTTACAGACTGGAATCTAATCGAGGGGTTCAGGGTATTTATATATACAATATCAGACGCCCAGAAGTGAGTTACAGACTGGAATCTAATCGAGGGGTTCGAGGTATTTATGTTTAGAATATCAGACGCCCAGAAGTGAGTTACAGACTGGAATATAATCGTGGAGTTCACGTCTTTTATATATAGAATAACAGATACCCAGGAGTTAGTAACAAACTGGAATCTTATCAAGTTGTTCGGGTAGTTAATATATAAAATATCAGACACCAAGAAGTGAGTTACAGACTGGAATCTAATCGAGGGGTTCAGGATTTTTATTTATAGAATATCACACACCCAAGAGTGAGTAACAGACTGGAATCAAATCGAGGTGTTCAGGTTCTTTATTTATAGAATATCAGATACCCAGGAGTGAGTTACAAACTGGAATTTAATCGAGGGGTTCAGGTGGTTTATATATAGAATATCAGATACCCAGAAGTGAGTTACAGACTGGAATCTAATCGAGGGGTTCAGGTGGTTTATGTATAAAATATCAGACACCCAGAAGTGAGTTACAGACTGGACTCTAACTGTGGGGTTCAGGGTATTTATATATATAACATCAGACACCCAGGAGTGAGTCACAGACTGGAATCTAATTGAGGTGTTCGCGTTGTTTATGTATAGAATATCAGACACCCCGAAGTGAGTTAGTGACTGGAATCTAATCGAGGGGTTCAGGGGGTTTATATATAGAATATCAGACATTCAGAAGTGAATTACAGACTGGAATCTAATTGAGGGATGCGGGGTATTTATATATAGAATATAAGACACCCAGAAGTGAATTACAGACTGGAATCTAATGGAGGGCTTCAGGTGGTTTATATATAGAATATCAAATACCCAGGAGTGAGTTACAAACTGGAATCTAGTCGAGTGGTTGAGGTGGTTTATATATAGAATATCAGACACCCAGAAGTGAGTTGCAGAACGGAATCCATTCGAGGGATTCGGGGTATTTATAAGTAGAATATCAGACACCCAGAAGTGAGTTACAGACTGGAATCTAATCGAGGGGTTCAGGTGGTTCATATATAGAATATCTGATACCCAGGAGTGAGTTACAAACTGGAATCTAATCGAGGGGTTCGGGTTGTTTATATAAGGAAAATCAGACACCCAGAAGTGAGTTACAAACTGGAATCGATTCGAGGGGTTCAGCTGGTTTATATATAGTATATCAGATACCCAGAAGTGAGTTACAAACTGGACTCTAATCGAGGGGTTCGGGTTGTTTATATATAGAATATCCGACACCCAGAAGTGAGTTAAAGACTGGAATCTAATCGAGGGGTTCGGGTTGTTTATATATAGAATATCAGACACTCAGAAGTGAGTTACTGACTGGGATCGAATCGAGGGTTTCAGGTGGTTTATGTATAGAATATCAGACACGCACAAGTGAGTTACAGAAAGTCATTAATCGAGGGGTTCGGGGTATTTATATATAGAATATCAGACACCCAGAAGTGAGTTTCAGACTGGAATCTAATCGATGGGTTCGGGGTATTGATATGTAGAATATCAGACACCCAGAAGTGAGTTACAGACTGGAATTTAATGGAGGAGTTAAGGTCATTTATATATAGAATATAAGACACCCAGAAGTGAGTCACAGACTGGAATCTAATCGAGGGGTTCAGGTTGTTTATTTATAGAATATCAGATACCCAGGAGTGAGTTACAAACTGGAATCTAATCAAGAGGTTCGCTGTATTTATATATAGAATATCAGACACCCTGAAGTGAGTTACAGACTGGAATCTAATCGAGGGGTTCTGGTACTTTATATATAGAATATCAGACACCCAGAAGTGAGTTACAGACTGGAATCTAATCAAGGGATTCGGGGTATTTATATACAGAATATCAGACGCGCAGAAGTGAGTTACAGACTGGAATCTAATCGAGGAGATCGGGGTATTTATATATAGAATATCAGACGCCCAGAAGTGAGTTACAGACTGGAATCTAATCGAGGGGTTCAGGTTGTTTATATATATAGAATATCAGATACCAAGAAATGATTTACAGACTTGAATCTAATCAAGGGTTTCAGGTGGTTTATAGTTAGAATATCAGATACCCAGGAGTGAGTTACAAACTGGAATCTAATTGAGGGGTTTAGGTGGTTTATAATTAGAATATCAGACATGCAGAAGTGAGTTACAGAATGTCATCTAATCGAGGGGTTCGGGGTATTTATATATAGAATATCATACACCCAGAAGTGAGTTACAGACTGGAATCTAATCGATGGGTTCGGGGTATTGATATGTAGAATATCGGACACCCAGAAATGAGTTACAGACTGGAATCTAATCGAGGAGTTCAGGTCATTGATATATAGAATAACAGATACCCTGGAGTTAGTTACAAACTGGAATCTTATCGAGGGTTTCGGGTTGTTAATATATAAAATATCAGACACCAAGAAGTGAGTTGCAGACTGGAATTTAAGCGAGGGGTTCTGGTAGTTTATATTTAGAATATCAGACGCCCAGAAGTGAGTTACAGACTGGAATCTAATCGAGGGGTTCGAGGTATTTATATTTAGAATATCAGACGCCCAGAAGTGAGTTACAGACTGGAATCTAATCGTGGAGTTCACGTCTTTTATATATAGAATAACAGATACCCAGGAGTTAGGAACAAACTGGAATCTTATCAAGTGGTTCGGGTAGTTAATATATAAAATATCAGACACCAAGAAGTGAGTTACAGACTGGAATCTAAACAAGGGGTGCTGTTACTTTATATATAGAATATCTGACACCCAGAAGTGAGTTACAGACTGGAATCTAATCGAGGGGTTCGGGGTATTTATATATACTATATCAGACACCCAGAAGTGAGTTACAGACTGGAATTTAATCGAGGGGTTCGGGGTATTTATATCTAGAATATCAGATGCCCAGAAGTGAGTTACAGACTGGAATCTAATCGAGGGGTTCAGGTTGCTTTTATATATAGAATATAAGACACCCAGAATTGAATTACAGACTGGAATCTAATGGAGTGCTTCAGGTGGTTTATATATAGAATATCAAATACCCAGGAGTGAGTTACAAACTGGAATCTATTCGAGGGGTTGAGGTGGTTTATACATAGAAGATCAGACACCCAGAAGTGAGTTACAGACTGGAATCCGTTCGTGGGATTCGGGGTATTTATATATAGAAAATCAGACACCCAGAAGTGAGTTACAAACTGCAATCTATTCGAGGGGTTCAGGTGCTTTATATATATAATATCAGACACCGAGAAGTGAGTAATAGACTGGAAACTAATTGAAGGGTCACGTGGCTTATGTATAAAATATCAGACACTCAGAAGTGAGTTACAGGCTGGAATCTAATTGTGGGGATCGGGGTATTTATATATAGAAAATCAGACACCAAGAAGTGATTTACAGACTGGAATCTAATCGAGGGGTTCGGGTTGTTTATGTAGAGAATATCAGACACCAAGAAGTGAGTTACAGACTGGAATCAAATCGAGGGGTTCAGGTGGTTTATATATAGAATATCAGACTCCCAGAAGTGAGTTACAGACTGGAATCTAATCGAGGGGTTCAGGTGGTTTATGTATAAAATATCAGACACCCAGAAGTGGGTTACAGAGTGGATTCTAATTGTGGGGTTCAGCGTATTTATATATAGAAAATAAGACACCCAGATGTGAGTCACAGACTGGAATCTAATCGAGGGGTTCGGGTTGTTTATGTATAGAATATCAGACACCCAGAAGTGAGATCCTGACTGGAATCTAATCGAGGGGTTCAGGGGGTTTATATATAGAGTATCAGACATCCAGAAGTGAGTTACAGACTGGAATCTAATTGAGGGATTCGGGGTATTTATATATAGAATATCAGACACCCAGAATTGAATTACAGACTGGAATCTAATCGAGGGCTTCAGGTGGTTTATATATAGAATATCAAATACCCAGGAGTGAGTTACAAACTGGAATCTATTCGAGGGGTTGAGGTGGTTTATACATAGAATATCAGACACCCAGAAGTGAGTTACAGACTGGAATCCGTTCGTGGGATTCGGGGTATTTATATATAGAAAATCAGACACCCAGAAGTGAGTTACAAACTGCAATCTATTCGAGGGGTTCAGGTGCTTTATATATATAATATCAGACACCGAGAAGTGAGTAATAGACTGGAAACTAATCGAAGGGTCACGTGGTTTACGTATAAAATATCAGACACCCAGAAGTGAGTTACAGGCTGGAATCTAATTGTTGGGATCGGGGTGTTTATATATAGAACATCAGACACCAAGAAGTGATTTACAGACTGGAATCTAATCGAGGGGTTCGGGTTGTTTATGTATAGAATATCAGACACCAAGAAGCGAGTTACAGACTGGAATCAAATCGAGGGGTTCAGGTGGTTTATATATAGAATATCAGACACCCAAGAAGTGAGTTACAGACTGGAATCTAATCGAGGGATTCGATGCATTTATATATAGAATATCAGACACCAAGAAGTGAGATACAGACTGGAATCTAATCGAGGTGTTCAGGTGGTTTATATATAGAATAACAGATACCTAGGAGTGAGTTACAAACTGGAATCTAATCGAGAGGTTCGGGGTATATATATATAGAATATCTGACACCCAGAAGTGACTTACAGACTGGAATCTAATTGCGGGGTTCAGTTCTTTTATATATGGAATAACAGATACCCAGGAATTATTTACATACTGGATTCTAATTGAGGGGTTCAGGTCGTTTATATATAGAATATCAGATACCCAGGAGTGCGTTCCAAACAGGAATCTAATCGAAGGGTTCATGTTGTTTACATGTAGAATATCAGATTACCTGGAGTGAGTTACAAACTTTAATCTATTCGAGGGGTTAAGCTGCTTTATATATAGAATATCAGACACCCTGAAGTGAGTTACAGACTGGAATCTAACCGACAGGTTCAAGTGGTTTATGTATAAAATATCAGACACCAAGAAGTGAGTTACAGGCTGGAATCTAATCGTGGGGTTCGGGGATTAATATTTAGAATATCAGACACCCAGAAGTGACTTACAGACTGGAATCTAATCGAGGGGTTCAGGTGGTTTATATATAGAATATCAGACACCCAGAATTGAGTTACAGACTGGAATCTAATCGAGGAATTTGGGGTATTTATAAATAGAATTTCAGACACCCAGAAGTGAATTACAGACTGGAACCTAATCGAGGGGAACAGGTAGTTTATATATGGAATATCAGATGCCCAGGAGTGAGTAACAAAGTGGAATCTAATCGAGGGGTTGAGGTGGTTTATATATAGAATATCAGACTCCCAGACATGAGTTACAGACTGGAATCTAATCGAGGGGTTCAGGTGGTTTATGTATAAAATATCAGACACACAGTAGTGAGTTACAGACTGGAATCTAATCGAGGTTTTCGGGGTATTTATATATAGAATATCAGACACCCAGAAATGAGTTACAGACTGGAATCTAATCGACGGGTTTGCGATGTTTACGTATAGAGTATCAGACACCCAGAAGAGAGTTACAGACTGGAATCTAATCGAGGGGTTCATGTGGTTTATATATAGAATATCAGACACCCAGAAGTGAGTTACAGACTGGAACCTAATCGAGGGATTTGGGGTATTTATATATAGAATATCAGACACCCAGAAGTGAGTTACAGACTGGAATCTAATCAAGGTGTTCAGTTGGTTTATATATAGACTATCAGATTCCCAGGAGTGAGATCCAAACTGGAATCTAATAGAGGGGTTCGGGTTGCTTTTATATAGAATATCAGACACACAGAAGTGAGTTACAGACTGGGATAAAATCGAGGGGTTCAGGTGGTTTATATATAGAATATCAGACACCCAGAAGTGAGTTACAAACTGGAATCAATCGAGGGTTTCAGGTTGTTAATATATAGAATATCAGACACCCAGAAGTAAGTTACAGACTGGAATCTAATCGAGGGGTTCGCGATGTTGATTTATAGATTATCAGACACCCAGAAGTGAGTTACAGACTGGAATCTAATCGATGGATTTGGGGTATTTATACATAGAATATCAGACACCCAGAAGTGAATTACAGACTGGAATCTAATCGAGGGGTTCAGGTGGTTTATGTATAGAATATCAGATACCCAGGAGTGAGTAACAAAGTGGAATCTAATCGAGGGGTTGAACTGCTTTATATATAGAATATCAGACACCCAGACATGAGTTACAGACTGGAATCTAATCGAGGGGTTCAGGTGGTTTATGTATAAAATATCAGACACCCAGAAGTGAGTTACAGACTGGAATCTTATCGAGGGGTTCGGGTTGTTTATGTATAGAATATCAGAAACCCAGAAGTGAGTTACAGACTGGAATCTAATCGAGGGGTTCGGGTTATTAATATATAAAATATCAGATACCAAGAAGTGAGTTACTGACTGGAATCCAATCGAGGGTTTCGGGTAGTTTATATATAGAATATCAGACGCCCAGATGTGAATTACAGACTGGAATCTAATCAAGTGGTTCGTGGTATTTATATATAGAATATCAGACACCCAGAAGTGAGTTACAGACTGGAATCAAATCGAGGGGTTCAGGTTGTTTATATATAGAATATCAGATACCCAGGAGTGAGTTACAGAATGGAATCTTATCGAGGAGTGCTGTTTGTTTATATATAGAATATCAGATACCCAGGAGTGAGTTACAAACTGGAATTTATTCGAGGTGATGAGGTGGTTTATATATAGAATATCAGATACCCAGAAGTGCGTTAAAGACGAGAATCTAATCGAGGGGTTCATGTGGTTTATATATAGAATATCAGATACCCAGGATTGAGTTACAAACTGGAATCTAATCGAGGGGTTCAGGTCTATTATATATAGAATAACAGATACTCAGGAGTGAGTTACAGACTGGAATCTAATCGAGGGGTTCAGGTCTATTATATATAGAATAACAGACTCCCAGGACTGAGTTAGAAACTGGAATCTAATCGAGGAGTTCGGGCTATTGATATGTAGAATATCGGACACGCAGAAGTGAGTTACAGACTGGAATCTAATCGAGGGGTTCAGGTCTTTTATAAATAGAATAACAGTTACCCAGGACCGAGTTACAAACAGGAATCTAATCGAGGGGTTTGGGTTGTTAATATATAAAATTTCAGACAGCAAGAAGTGAGTTACAGACTGGAATCTAATCGAGGGGTTCGGGGTATTTATATATAGAATATCAGTACCCAGTAGTGAGTTACAGACTGGAATCTAATCGATGGGTTCAGGTTGTTTATATATAGAATATCAGATACCCAGGAGTGAGTTACAGACTGGAATCTAATCGAGGGGTTCAGGTGGTTTATATATAGAACATCAGATAACCAGGAGTGAGTTACAAACTGGAATTTATTCGAGGGGTTGAAGTGGTTTATATGTAGAATATCAGATACGCAGAAGTGAGTTAAAGACGGGTATCTAATCGAGGGGTTCATGTGGTTTATATATAGAATATAAGATACCCAGGATTGAGTTACAAACTGGAATCTAATCGAAGTGTTCAGGTGCTTTATATATACAATAACAGATACTCTGGAGAGAGTTACAAACTGGTATCTAATCGAGAGGTTCGGGGTATTTATATATAGAATATCAGACACCCAGAAGTGAGTTACAGACTGGAATCTCATCGCGGGGTTCAGGTTTTATATATATAGAATAACAGACACCCAGGTGTGAGTTACAAACTGGAATCTAATCGAGGGGTTCAGGTGGTTTAAGTATTGAATATAAGATACCCCGAAGTGAGTTACAAGCTGGAGTCTAATCGAGGGGAATGGGGTATTTATATATAGAATATCAGACACCTAGAATTGAGTTACAGACTGGAATCTAATCGAGGGGTTCAGGTTGTTTATATATAGAATATCAGATACACAGGAGTGCGTTACAGGAAGGATTCTAATCGAGGGGTTCAGGTTGTTTATATATAGAAAATCAGATACCCAGGAGTGCGTTCCAAACAGGAATCTAATGAAGGGGTTCAGGTTGTTTATATGTAGGATATCAGATACCCTGTAGTGTGTTACAAACTGGAATCTATTCGAGGGGATGATGTGCTTTATATATAGAATATCAGACACCCTGGAGTGAGTTACAGACTGGAATCTCATCGCGGTGTTCTGGTCTTATATATATAGAATAACAGACACCCAGGTGTGAGTTACAAACTGGAATCTAATCGAGGGGTTCAGGAGGTTTATGTATTGAATATAAGATACCCCGAAGTGAGTTACAAACTGGAGTCTAATCGAGGGGAATGGGGTATTTATATATAGAATATCAGACACCCAGAATTGAGTTACAGACTGGAATCTAATCGAGGGGTTCAGGTTGTTTATATGTAGAATATCAGATACCCAGGAGTGTGTTACAGAAAGGATTCTAATCGAGGGGTTCAGATTGTTTATATATAGAATATCAGATACCCAGGAGTGCGTTCCAAACAGGAATCTAATGGAGGGGTTCAGGTTGTTTATATGTAGGATATCAGATACCCTGTAGTTTGTTACAAACTGGAATCTATTCGAGGGGATGAGGTGCTTTATGTATAGAATATCAGACACCCTGGAGTGAGTTACAAACTGGAACCTAATCGAGGGGTTCAGGTGGTTTGTATATAGAATATCAGACACCCAGAATTGAGTTACAGACTGGAATCTAATCGAGGGGTTCAGGTGGTTTATATATAGAATATCAGATACACACGAGTGAGTTTCACTGGATTCTATTCGAGGGATTGAGGTGGTTTATATATAGAATATCAGACACCCAGAAGTGAGATACAGACTGGAAGATAACCGAGGGCTTCAGGTGGTTTATATATAGAATAGCAGACACCCAGAAGTGAGTAACAATCTGGAATCAATCGAGGGGCTCGGGTTGTTTATATATAGAATATCAGACACCCAGACTTGAGTTACTGACTGGAATCTTATCGAGGCGTTTCAGGTGGATTCTATATAGAATATCAGACACCCAGGAGAGAGTTACAAACTGGAATCTAATCAAGGGGTTCGGGGTATTTTTATATAGAATATCAGACACCCAGAAGTGAGTTACAATCAGCAATCTAATCGAGGGGTTCAGGTGGTTTATATCTAGAATAACAGATACCCAGGAGTGAGTTACAAACTTGAATCTAATCGAGGGGTTTGCGGTATTTATTTATAGAATATCATACACCCAGAAGTGAGTTACAGACTGGAATCTAATCGAGGGGTTAAGGTCTATTATATATAGAATAACAGACTCCCAGGACTGAGTTAGAAACTGGAATCTAATCGAGGGGTTCGGGTTGTTAATATATAAAATATCAGACACCAAGAAGTGAGTTACAGACAAGAATCTAATTGTGGGGTTCGGGATATTTATATATAGAATATCAGACACCCAGAATTGAGTTACGGACTGGAATCTAATCGAGGGGTTCGGAGTATTGATATGTAGAATATCGGACACCCAGAAGTGAGTTACAGACTGGAATCTAATCGAGGGGTTCAGGTCTTTTATAAATAGAATAACAGTTAGACAGGACCGAGTTACCAACAGGAAACTAATCGAGGGGTTTGGGTTGTTAATATATAAAATTTCAGACAGCAAGAAGTGAGTTACAGACTGGAATCTAACCGAGGGGTTCGGGTAGTTTATATATAGAATACCAGACGCCCAGATGTGAATTACAGACTGGAATCTAATCAAGTGGTTCGTGGTATTTATATATAGAATATCAGACACCCAGAAGTGAGTTACAGACTGGAATCAAATTGAGGGGTTCAGGTTGTTTATATATAGAATATCAGATACCCAGGAGTGAGTTACAGAATGGAATCTTATCGAGGAGTGCTGTTTGTTTATATATAGAATATCAGATACCCAGGAGTGAGTTACAAACTGGAATTTATTCGAGGTGATGAGGTGGTTTATATATAGAATATCAGATACCCAGAAGTGCGTTAAAGACGGGAATCTAATCGAGGGGTTCATGTGGTTTATATATAGAATATCAGATACCCAGGATTGAGTTACAAACTGGAATCTAATCGAGGGGTTCAGGTCTATTATATATAGAATAACAGATACTCAGGAGTGAGTTACAGACTGGAATCTAATCGAGGGGTTCAGGTCTATTATATATAGAATAACAGACTCCCAGGACTGAGTTAGAAACTGGAATCTAATCGAGGAGTTCGGGCTATTGATATGTAGAATAACGGACACGCAGAAGTGAGTTACAGACTGGAATCTAATCGAGGGGTTCAGGTCTTTTATTTAGAGAATATCAGATACCCAGGACCGAGTTACAAACTGGAATCTAATCGAGGGGTTTGGGTTGTTAATATATAAAATTTCAGACACCAAGAAGTGAGTTACAGACTGGAATCTAATCGAGGGGTTCGGGGTATTTATATATAGAATATCAGTACCCAGTAGTGAGTTACAGACTGGAATCTAATCGATGGGTTCAGGTTGTTTATATATAGAATATCAGATACCCAGGAGTGAGTTACAGACTGGAATCTAATCGAGGGGTTCAGGTGGTTTATATGTAGAATATCAGATACCCAGAAGTGAGTTAAAGACGGGTATCTAATCGAGGGGTTCATGTGGTTTATATATAGAATATAAGATACCCAGGATTGAGTTACAAACTGGAATCTAATCGAAGTGTTCAGGTGCTTTATATATACAATAACAGATACTCAGGAGAGAGTTACAAACTGGAATCTAATCGAGAGGTTCGGGGTATTTATATATAGAATATCAGACACCCAGAAGTGAGTTACAGACTGGAATCTCATCGCGGGGTTCAGGTCTTATATATATAGAATAACAGACACCCAGGTGTGAGTTACAAACTGGAATCTAATCGAGGGGTTCAGGTGGTTTATGTATTGAATATAAGATACCCCGAAGTGAGTTACAAACTGGAGTCTAATCGAGGGGAATGGGGTATTTATATATAGAATATCAGACACCCAGAATTGAGTTACAGACTGGAATCTAATCGAGGGGTTCAGGTTGTTTATATGTAGAATATCAGATACCCAGGAGTGCGTTACAGGAAGGATTCTAATCGAGGGGTTCAGGTTGTTTATATATAGAAAATCAGATACCCAGGAGTGCGTTCCAAACAGGAATCTAATGAAGGGGTTCAGGTTGTTTATATGTAGGATATCAGATACCCTGTAGTGTGTTACAAACTGGAATCTATTCGAGGGGATGATGTGCTTTATATATAGAATATCAGACACCCTGGAGTGAGTTACAGACTGGAATCTCATCGCGGTGTTCTGGTCTTATATATATAGAATAACAGACACCCAGGTGTGAGTTACAAACTGGAATCTAATCGAGGGGTTCAGGTGGTTTATGTATTGAATATAAGATACCCCGAAGTGAGTTACAAACTGGAGTCTAATCGAGGGGAATGGGGTATTTATATATAGAATATCAGACACCCAGAATTGAGTTACAGACTGGAATCTAATCGAGGGGTTCAGGTTGTTTATATGTAGAATATCAGATACCCAGGAGTGTGTTACAGAAAGGATTCTAATCGAGGGGTTCAGATTGTTTATATATAGAATATCAGATACCCAGGAGTGCGTTCCAAACAGGAATCTAATGGAGGGGTTCAGGTTGTTTATATGTAGGATATCAGATACCCTGTAGTTTGTTACAAACTGGAATCTATTCGAGGGGATGAGGTGCTTTATATATAGAATATCAGACACCCTGGAGTGAGTTACAAACTGGAACCTAATCGAGGGGTTCAGGTGGTTTGTATATAGAATATCAGACACCCAGAATTGAGTTACAGACTGGAATCTAATCGAGGGGTTCAGGTGGTTTATATATAGAATATCAGATACACACGAGTGAGTTTCACTGGATTCTATTCGAGGGATTGAGGTGGTTTATATATAGAATATCAGACACCCAGAAGTGAGATACAGACTGGAAGCTAACCGAGGGCTTCAGGTGGTTTATATATAGAATAACAGACACCCAGAAGTGAGTAACAATCTGGAATCAATCGAGGGGTTCGGGTTGTTTATATATAGAATATCAGACACCCAGACTTGAGTTACTGACTGGAATCTTATCGAGGCGTTTCAGGTGGATTCTATATAGAATATCAGACACCCAGGAGAGAGTTACAAACTGGAATCTAATCAAGGGGTTCGGGGTATTTTTATATAGAATATCAGACACCCAGAAGTGAGTTACAATCAGCAATCTAATCGAGGGGTTCAGGTGGTTTATATCTAGAATAACAGATACCCAGGAGTGAGTTACAAACTTGAATCTAATCGAGGGGTTTGCGGTATTTATTTATAGAATATCATACACCCAGAAGTGAGTTACAGACTGGAATCTAATCGAGGGGTTAAGGTCTATTATATATAGAATAACAGACTCCCAGGACTGAGTTAGAAACTGGAATCTAATCGAGGGGTTCGGGTTGTTAATATATAAAATATCAGACACCAAGAAGTGAGTTACAGACAAGAATCTAATTGTGGGGTTCGGGATATTTATATATAGAATATCAGACACCCAGAATTGAGTTACGGACTGGAATCTAATCGAGGGGTTCGGAGTATTGATATGTAGAATATCGGACACCCAGAAGTGAGTTACAGACTGGAATCTAATCGAGGGGTTCAGGTCTTTTATAAATAGAATAACAGTTAGACAGGACCGAGTTACCAACAGGAAACTAATCGAGGGGTTTGGGTTGTTAATATATAAAATTTCAGACAGCAAGAAGTGAGTTACAGACTGGAATCTAATCGAGGGGTTCGGGTAGTTTATATATAAATTATCAGACACCCAGAAGTGAGTTACTGACAGGAATCTAATTGAGGGGTTCGGGGTATTTATATATATAATATCAGATGCCCAGAAGTGAGTTACAGATTTGAATCTAATCGAGGGTTTCGGGGTATTTATATATAAAATATCAGTCACCCAGAAGTGAGTTACAGACAGGAATCTAATCGAGGGGTTCAGGAAGTTTATATATAGAATATCAGATACCCAGGAATGAGTTACTAACTGGAATCTAATCGAGGGGTTCAGGTTGTTAAAATATAGAATATCAGACTCCCAGAAGTGAGTTATAGACTGGAATCTAATCGAGGGTTTCGGATTGTTTATTTATATAATATCAAACACCCAGAGGTGAGTTATAAACCGGTATCGAATCGAGGCGTTCAGGTGGTTTATGTATTGAATATCAGTTATCCAGAAGTGAGTTACAAACTGGAGTCTAATCGAGGGGAATGGGGTATTTATATATAGAATATCAGACACCCAGAAGTGAGTTACAGACTGGAATCTAATCAAGGGATTCAGGTTGTTTATATGTAGAATATCAGATACCCAGGAGTTAGTTACAGAATGGATTCTAATCGAGGGGTTCAGGTCGTTTATAAATAGAATATCAGATACCCAGGAATGCGTTCCAAACAGGAATCTAATCGATGGGTTCAGGTTGTTTATATGTAGGATATTAGATAGCCTGTAGTGAGTTACAAACTGGAATCTATTCGAGGGGTTGAGATGCTTTATATATAGTCTATCAGAGCCCCTGGAGTGAGTTACAAACTGGAAACTAATCGAGGGGTTCAGGTGGTTTGTATATAGAATATCAGACACCCAGAATTGAGTTACAGACTGGAATCTAATCGAGGGGTTCAGGTGGTTTATATATAGAATATCAGATACCCACGAATGAGTTTCATTGGATTCTATTCGCAGGATTGAGGTGGTTTATACATAGAATATCAGAAACCCAGAAGTGAGATGCAGACTGGAAGCTAACCGAGGGGTTCAGGTGGTTTATATATAGAATATCAGATGCCCAGGAGTGAGTTACAAACTTGAATCTAATCGAGGGGTTCGGGTTGTTTATATATAGAATATCGGACACCCAGAAGTGAGTTACTGACTGGAATCTTATCGAGGCATTTCAGGTGGATTCTATATAGAATATCAGACACCCAGGAGAGAGTTACAAACTGGAATCTAATCGAGGGGTTCGGGTTGTTTATATATAGAATATCAGATACCCAGGAATGAGTTACTAACTGGAATCTAATCGAGGTGTTCAGGTTGTTAAAATATAGAATATCAGACTCCCAGAAGTGAGTTACAGACTGGAATCTAATCGAGGGGTTCGGATTGTTTATTTATATAATATCAAACATTCAGAAGTGAGTTATAAACCGGTATCGAATCGAGGGGTTCAGGTGGTTTATGTATTGAATATCAGTTATCCAGAAGTGAGTTACAAACTGGAGTCTAATCGAGGGGAATGGGGTATTTATATATAGAATATCAGACACCCAGAAGTGAGTTACAGACTGGAATCTAATCAAGGGATTCAGGTTGTTTATATGTAGAATATCAGATACCCAGGAGTTAGTTACAGAATGGATTCTAATCGAGGGGTTCAGGTCGTGTATATATAGAATATCAGATACCCAGGAATGCGTTCCAAACAGAAATCTAATCGATGGGTTCAGGTTGTTTATATGTAGGATATTAGATACCCTGTAGTGAGTTACAAACTGGAATCTATTCGAGGGGTTGAGATGCTTTATATATAGACTATCAGAGCCCCTGGAGTGAGTTACAAACAGGAAACTAATCGAGGGGTTCAGGTGGTTTGTATATAGAATATCAGACACCCAGAATTGAGTTACAGACTGGAAACTAATCGAGGGGTTCAGGTGGTTTATATATAGAATACCAGATACCCACGAGTGAGTTTCATTGGATTCTATTCGCAGGATTGAGGTGGTTTATATATAGAATATCAGAAACCCAGAAGTGAGATGCAGACTGGAAGCTAACCGAGGGGTTCAGGTGGTTTATATATAGAATATCAGATGCCCAGGAGTGAGTTACAAACTTGAATCTAATCGAGGGGTTCGGGTTGTTTATATATAGAATATCGGACACCCAGAAGTGAGTTACTGACTGGAATCTTATCGAGGCGTTTCAGGTGGATTCTATATAGAATATCAGACACCCAGGAGAGAGTTACAAACTGGAATCTAATCGAGGGGTTCGGGTTGTTTATATATAGAATATCAGTCAACCAGAAGTAAGTTACAGACTGGAATCTAATCGAGGTGTTCAGGTGGTTTATATATAGAATATCAGATACCCAGAAGTGAGTTACAGACTGGAATCTAATCGAGGGGTTCAGGAAGTTTATATATAGAATATCAGATACCCAGGATTGAGTTACAAACTGGAATCTAATCGAGGGGTTCAGGTTGTTTAAATATAGAATATCAGACACCCAGAAGTGAGTTACAGACTGCAATCTTATCGAGGGGTTCGGGTTGTTTATTTATATAATATCAGAAACCCAGAAGTGAGTTACAAACTGGTATCGAATCGAGGGGTTCAGGTGGTTTATGTATAGAATATCAGAAACCCAGAAGTGAGTTACAGACTGGAATCTAATCGAGGGGTTCGGGTTATTAATATATAAAATATCAGAAACCAAGAAGTGAGTTACTGACTGGAATCTAATCGAGGGGTTCGGGTAGTTTATATATAGAATATCAGACGCCCAGAATTGAGTTACAGACTGGAATCTAATCGAGGAATTTGGGGTATTTATAAATAGAATATCAGACACCCAGAAGTGAGTTACAGACTGGAATCAAATCGAGGGGTTCAGGTTGTTTATATATAGAATATCAGATACCCAGGAGTGAGTTACAGACTGGAATCTTATCGAGGAGTGCTGTTTGTTTATATATAGAATATCAGATACCCAGGAGTGAGTTACAAACTGGAATTTATTCGAGGGGATGAGGTGGTTTATATATAGAATATCAGATACCCAGAAGTGCGTTAAAGACGGGAATCTAATCGAGGGGTTCATGTGGTTTATATATAGAATATCAGATACCCAGGATTGAGTTACAAACTAGAATCTAATCGAGGGGTTCAGGTTTTTTATTTATAGAATAACAGATACTCAGGAGTGAGTTACAGACTGGAATCTAATCGAGGGGTTCAGGTCTATTATATATAGAATAACAGACTCCCAGGACTGAGTTAGAAACTGGAATCTAATCGAGGAGTTCGGGCTATTGATATGTAGAATATCGGAAACGCAGAAGTGAGTTACAGACTGGTATCTAATCGAGGGGTTCAGCTCTTTTATAAATAGAATAACAGTTGCCCAGGACCGAGTTACAAACAGGAATCTAATCGAGGGGTTTGGGTTGTTAATATATAAAATTTCAGACACCAAGAAGTGAGTCACAGACTGGAATCTAATCGAGGGGTTCGGGTTGTTTATGTATAGAATATCAGACACCCAGAAGTGAGTTACTGACTGGAATCTAATTGAGGGATTCGGGGTATTTATATATAGAATATCAGACACCCAGAATTGAATTACAGACTGGAATCTAATCGAGGGCTTCAGGTGGTTTATATATAGAATATCAAATACCCAGGAGTGAGTTACAAACTGGAATCTATTTGAGGGGTTGAGGTGGTTTATACATAGAATATCAGACACCCAGAAGTGAGTTACAGACTGGAATCCATTCATGGGATTCGGGGTATTTATATATAGAAAATAAGACACCCAGAAATGAGTTACAAACTGCAATCTATTCGAGGGGTTCAGGTGCTTTATATATATAATATCAGACACCGAGAAGTGAGTAATAGACTGGAGACTAATCGAAGGGTCACGTGGTTTATGCATAAAATATCAGACACCCAGAAGTGAGTTACAGGCTGGAATCTAATTGTGGGGATCGGGGTGTTTATATATAGAACATCAGACACCAAGAAGTGAGTTACAGACTGGAATCTAATCGAGGGATTCGATGAATTTATATATAGAATATCAGACACCAAGAAGTGACATACAGACTGGAATCTAATCGAGGTGTTCAGGTGGTTTATATATAGAATAACAGTTACCTAGGAGTGAGTTACAAACTGGAATCTAATCGAGAGGTTCGGGTTATATATATATAGAATATCTGACACCCAGAAATGACTTACATTCTGGAATCTAATCTCGGGGTTCAGGTCTTTTATATATAGAATAACAGATACCCAGGAATTATTTACAGACTGGATTCTAATCGAGGGGTTCAGGTCGTTTATATATAGAATATCAGATACCCAGGAGTGCGTTCCAAACAGGAATCTAATCGAAGGGTTCATGTTGTTTATATGTAGAATATCCGATTACCTGCAGTGAGTTACAAACTTTAATCTATTCGAGGGGTTAAGCTGCTTTATATATAGAATATCAGACACCCTGAAGTGAGTTACAGACTGGAATCTAATCGACAGGTTCAAGTGGTTTATGTATAAAATATCAGACACCAAGAAGTGAGTTACAGGCTGGAATCTAATCGTGGGGTTTGGGGATTAATATTTAGAATATCAGACACCCAGAAGTGACTTACAGACTGGAATCTAATCGAGGGGTTCAGGTGGTTTATATATAGAATATCAGACACCCAGAATTGAGTTACAGACTGGAATCTAATCGAGGAATTTGGGGTATTTATAAATAGAATTTCAGACACCCAGAAGTGAATTACAGACTGGAACCTAATCGAGGGGTACAGGTAGTTTATATATGGAATATCAGATACCCAAGAGTGAGTAACAAAGTGGAATCTAATCGAGGGGTTAAGGTGGTTTATATATAGAATATCAGACCCCCAGACATGAGTTACAGACTGGAATCTAATCGAGGGGTTTTGGTGGTTTATGTATAAAATATCAAACACCCAGGAGTGAGTTACAGACTGGAATCTAATCGAGGTTTTCGGGGTATTTATATATAGAATATCAGACACCCAGAAATGAGTTACAGACTGGAATCTAATCGACGGGTTTGCGATGTTTACGTATAGAATATCAGACACCCAGAAGAGAGTTACAGACTGGAATCTAATCAAGGGGTTCATGTGGTTTATATATAGAATATTAGACACCCAGAAGTGAGTTACAGACTGGAACCTAATCGAGGGATTTGGTGTATTTGTATATAGAATATCAGACACCCAGAAGTGAGTTACAGACTGGAATCTAATCGAGGTGTTCAGTTGGTTTATATATAGAATATCAGATTCCCAGGAGTGAGATCCAAACTGGAATCTAATAGAGGGGTTCGGGTTGCTTTTATATAGAATATCAGACACTCAGAAGTGAGTTACAGACTGGGATATAATCGAGGGGTTCAGGTGGTTCATATATAGAATATCAGACACCCAGAAGTGAGTTACAAACTGGAATCAATCGAGGGTTTCAGGTATTTAATATATAGAATATCAGACACCCAGAATTAAGTTACAGACTGGAATCTAATCGAGGGTTTCGCGATGTTTATCTATAGATTATCAGACACCCAGAAGTGAGTTACAGACTGGAATCTAATCGAGGGATTTGGGGTATTTTTACATAGAATATCAGACACCCAGAAGTGAATTACAGACTGGAATCAAATCGAGGGGTTCAGGTGGTTTATGTATAGAATATCAGCTACCCAGGAGTGAGTAACAAAGTGGAATCTAATCGAGGGGTTGAACTGCTTTATATATAGAATATCAGAAACCCAGACATGAGTTACAGACTGGAATCTAATCGAGGGGTTCGGGGTACTTATATATACAATATCAGACATCCAGAAGTGAGTGACAGACTGGAATCTAATCGAGGGGTTCGGGTTGTTTATGTATAGAATATCAGAAACCCAAAAGTGAGTAACAGACTGGAATCTAATCGAGGGGTTCGGGGTACTTATATATACAATATCAGACACCCAGAAATGAGTAACAGACTGGAATCTAATCGAGGGGTTCGGGTTGTTTATGTATAGAATATCAGAAACCCAGAAGTGAGTTACAGACTGGAATCTAATCGAGGGGTTCAGGTGCTTTAAATATAAAATATCAGACACCCAGAAGTGAGTTACAAACTGGAATCAATCGAGGGGTTCAGGTTGTTTATATATAGAATATCAGACACCCAGAAGTGAATTACAGACTGGAACCTAATCGAGGGGTACAGGTAGTTTATATATGGAATATCAGATACCCAGGAGTGAGTAACAAAATGGAATCTAATCGAGGGGTTCAGGTGGTTTATATGTAGAATATCAGATACCCAGGAGTGAGTTACAAACTGTAATTTATTCTAGGGGATGAGGTGGTTTCTATATAGAATATCAGATACCCAGAAGTGAGTTAAAGACGGGAATCTAATCGAGGGGTTCATGTGGTTTATATATAGAATATCAGATACCCAGGATTGAGTTACAAACTAGAATCTAATCGAGGGGTTGAGGTCTATTATATATAGAATAACAGATACTCAGGAGTGAGTTACAGACTGGAATCTAATCGAGGGGTTCAGGTCTATTATATATAGAATAACAGACTCCCAGGACTGAGTTAGAAACTGGAATCTAATCGAGGGGTTTGGGTTGTTAACATATAAAATATCAGACACCAAGAAGTGAGTTACAGACAAGAATCTAATTGTGAGGTTCGGGATATTTATATATAGAATATCAGACACCCAGAATTGAGTTACAGACTGGAATCTAATCGAGGGGTTCGGGGTATTGATATGTAGAATATCGGACACCCAGAAGTGAGTTACAGACTGTAATCTAATCGATGGGGTTCAGGTGTTTTATAAATAGAATAACAGTTACCCAGGACCGAGTTACAAACAGGAATCTAATCGAGGGGTTTGGGTTGTTAATATATAAAATTTCAGACACCAAGAAGTGAGTTACAGACTGGAATCTAATCGAGGGGTTCGGGTAGTTTATATATAGAATATCAGACACCCAGAAGTGAGTTACTGACAGGAATCTAATTGAGGGGTTCGGGATATTTATATATATAATATCAGATGCTCAGAAGTGAGTTACAGATTTGAATCTAATCGAGGGTTTCGGGGTATTTATATATAGAATATCAGTCACCCAGAAGTGAGTTACAGACAGGAATCTAATCGAGGGGTTCAGGTGGTTTATATATAGAATATCAGATACCCAGGAGTGAATTACAAACTAGAATCTAATCGAGGGGATTGGGGTATTTATTTATAGAATATCATACACTCGGAAGTGAGTTACAGACTGGAATCTAATCGAGGGGTTCAGGCCTATTATATATAGAATAACAGACTCCCAGGACTTAGTTAGATACTGGAATCTAATCGAGGGGCTCGGGTTGTTAATATATAAAATATCAGACACCAAGAAGTGAGTTACAGACAAGAATCTAATTGTGGGGTTCAGGATAATTATATATAGAATATCAGACACCCAGAATTGAGTTACAGACATGAATCTAATCGAGAGGGTCGGGGTATTTATATATAGAATATCAGACACCCATAAGTGAGTTACAGAATGTAATCAAATCGAGGGGATCAGGTTGTTTATATATAGAATATCAGATACCCAGGAGTGAGTTACAGACTGGAATCTAATCGAGGGGTTCAGGTGGTTTATATATCGAATATCAGATACCCAGGAGTGAGTTACAATTGGAATCTAATCGAGGGGTTCAGGTGGTTTATACGTAGAATATCAGATACCCAGGAGTGCGTTCCAAACAGGAATCTAATCGAGGGGTTCAGGTTGTTTATATGTAGAATATCAGATAACCTGGAGTGAGTTACAAACTGGATCTATTCGAGGGGTTGAGGTGCTTTATATATAGAATATCAGACACCCTGAAGTGAGTTACAAACTGGAATCTAATCGAGGGGTTTCAAAGGGTGATAAATAGAATATCAGACACCCAGAAGTGAGTTATAGACTGGAATCTATTCGAGGGGTTCAGCTGGTTTATACATAGAATATCAGACACCCAGAAGTGAATTACAGCCTGGAACCTAATGTAGGAGTACAGGTGGTTTATATATGGAATGTCAGATACCCAGGAGTGAGTAACAAAGTGGAATCTAATCGAGGGGTTGAGGTGGTTTATATATAGAATATCAGACACCCAGACATGAGTTACAGACTGGAATCTAATCGAGGGGTTCAGGTGGTTTATTTATAAAATATCAGACACCCAGTATTGAGTTACAGACTGGAATCTAATCGAGGTTTTCAGGGTATTTATATATAGAATATCAGACACCCAGAAATGAGTTACAGACTGGAATCTAATCGAGGGGTTTGCGATGTTTACGTATCGAATATCAGTACCCAGGAGTGAGTTACAGACTGGACTCTAATCGAAGGGTTCAGGTTGTTTATATATAGAATATCAGATACCCAGGACTGAGTTACAGACTGGAATCTAATCGAGGGGTTCAGGTGATTTATATATAGAATATCAGATAACCAGGAGTGAGTTACAAACTGGAATCTAATCGAGGGGTTCATGTGGTTTATATATAGAATATAAGATACCCAGGATTGAGTTACAAACTGGAATCTAATCGAGGTGTTCAGGTGCTTTATATATACAATAACAGATACACAGGAGTGAGTTACAGACTGGAATCTAATCGAGAGGTTCGGGGTATTTATCTATAGAATATCAGACACCCAGAAGTGAGTTACAGACTGGAATCTCATCGCAGGGTTCAGGTCTTATATATATAGAATGACAGACCCCCAGGTGTGAGTTACAAACTGGAATCTAATCGAGGGGTTCAGGTGGTTTATGTATTGAATATAAGATACCCCGAAGTGAGTTACAAACTGGAGTCTAATCGAGGGGAATGGGGTATTTGTATATAGAATATCAGACACCCAGAATTGAGTTACAGACTGGAATCTAATCGAGGGGTTCAGGTGGTTTATATATAGAATATCAGATTCCCAGGATTGAGTTACAAACTGGAATCTAATCGAGGGATTCGGGATGTTTTTACATAGAATATCAGATACCCAGGAGTGAGTTACAAAATGGAATCTAATCGAGCGGTTCAGGTTGTTTATATGTAGAATATCAGATACCCAGGAGTGCGTTCCAAACAGGAATCTAATCGAGGGGTTCAGGTTGTTTATATGTAGAATATCAGATAACCTGGAGTGAGTTACAAACTGGATCTATTCGAGGGGTTGAGGTGCTTTATATGTAGATTATCAGAAACCCTGAAGTGAGTTACAAACTGGAATCTAATAGAGGGGTTCAATAGGTTGATAAATAGAATATCAGACACCCAGAAGTGAGTTATAGACTGGAATCTATTCGATGTGTTCAGCAGTTTTATACATAGAATATCAGACACCCAGAAGTGAATTACAGACTGGAACCTAATCGAGGGGTACAGGTGGTTTTTATATGGAATGTCAGATACCCAGGAGTGAGTAACAAAGTGGAATCTAATCGCGAGGTTGAGGTGGTTTATAGATAGAATATCAGACACCCAGACATGAGTTACAGACTGGAATCTAATCGAGGGGTTCAGGTGGTTTATTTATAAAATATCAGACACCCAGTAGTGAGTTACAGACTGGAATCTAATCGAGGTTTTCAGGGTATTTATATATAGAATATCAGACACCCAGAAATGAGTTACAGACTGAAATCTAATCGAGGGGTTTGCGATGTTTACGTATAGAATATCAGTACCCAGGAGTGAGTTACAGACTGGACTCTAATCGAGGAGTTCAGGTTGTTTATATATAGAATATCCGATACCCAGGAGTGAGTTACAGACTGGAATCTAATCGAGGGGTTCAGGTGGTTCATATATAGAAAATCAGATAACCAGGAGTGAGTTACAAACTGGAATCTAATCGAGGGGTTCATGTGGTTTATATATAGAATATCAGATAACCAGGAATGAGTTACAAACTGGAATCTAATCGAGGGGTTCATGTGGTTTATATATAGAATATCAGATACCCAGGATTGAGTTACAAACTGGAATCTAATCGAGGGGTTCAGGTCTATTATATATAGAATAACAGATACTCAGGAGTGAGTTACAGACTGGAATCTAATCGAGGGGTTCAGGTCTATTATATATAGAATAACAGACTCCCAGGACTGAGTTAGAAACTGGAATCTAATCGAGGGGTTCGGGTTGTTAACATATAAAATATCAGACACCAAGAAGTCAGTTACAGACAAGAATCTAATTGTGAGGTTCGGGATATTTATATATAGAATATCAGACACCCAGAATTGAGTTACAGACTGGAATCTAATCGAGGGGTTCGGGGTATTGATAGGTAGAATATCAGACACCCAGAAGTGAGTTACAGACTGTAATCTAATCGATGGGGTTCAGGTGTTTTACAAATAGAATAACAGTTACCCAGGACCGAGTTACAAACAGGAATCTAATCGAGGGGTTTGGGTTGTTAATATATAAAATTTCAGACAGCAAGAAGTGAGTTACAGACTGGAATCTAATCGAGGGGTTCGGGTAGTTTATATATAGAATATCAGACACCCAGAAGTGAGTTACTGACAGGAATCTAATTGAGGGGTTCGGGGTATTTATATATATAATATCAGATGCCCAGAAGTGAGTTACAGATTTGAATCTAATCGAGGGTTTCGGGGTATTTATATATAGAATATCAGTCACCCAGAAGTGAGTTACAGACAGGAATCTAATCGAGGGGTTCAGGTGGTTTAGATATAGAATATCAGATACCCAGGAGTGAGTTACAAACTAGAATCTAATCGAGGGGATTGGGGTATTTATTTATAGAATATCATACACTCGGAAGTGAGTTACAGACTGGAATCTAATCGAGGGGTTCAGGTCTATTATATATAGAATAACAGACTCCCAGGACTTAGTTAGATACTGGAATCTAATCGAGGGGCTCGGGTTGTTAATATATAAAATATCAGACACCAAGAAGTGAGTTACAGACAAGAATCTAATTGTGGGGTTCAGGATAATTATATATAGAATATCAGACACCCAGAATTGAGTTACAGACATGAATCTAATCGAGGGGGTCGGGGTATTTATATATAGAATATCAGACGCCCAGATGTGAATTACACACTGGAATCTAATCAAGGGGTTCGTGGTATTTATATATAGAATATCAGACACCCAGAAGTGAGTTACAGACTGGAATCAAATCGAGGGGTTCAGGTTCTTTATATATAGAATATCAGATAACCAGGAGTGAGTTACAGACTGGAATCTAATCGAGGGGTTCAGGTGATTTATATATAGAATATCAGATACCCAGGAGTGAGTTACAAAATGGAATCTAATCGAGGGGTTCAGGTGGTTTATATGTAGAATATCAGATACCCAGGAGTGAGTTACAAACTGTAATTTATTCTAGGGGATGAGGTGGTTTCTATATAGAATATCAGATACCCAGAAGTGAGTTAAAGACGGGAATCTAATCGAGGGGTTCATGTGGTTTATATATAGAATATCAGATACCCAGGATTGAGTTACAAACTAGAATCTAATCGAGGGGTTGAGGTCTATTATATATAGAATAACAGATACTCAGGAGTGAGTTACAGACTGGAATCTAATCGAGGGGTTCAGGTCTATTATATATAGAATAACAGACTCCCAGGACTGAGTTAGAAACTGGAATCTAATCGAGGGGTTTGGGTTGTTAACATATAAAATATCAGACACCAAGAAGTCAGTTACAGACAAGAATCTAATTGTGAGGTTCGGGATATTTATATATAGAATATCAGACACCCAGAATTGAGTTACAGACTGGAATCTAATCGAGGGGTTCGGGGTATTGATATGTAGAATATCGGACACCCAGAAGTGAGTTACAGACTATAATCTAATCGATGGGGTTCAGGTGTTTTATAAATAGAATAACAGTTACCCAGGACCGAGTTACAAACAGGAATCTAATCGAGGGGTTTGGGTTGTTAATATATAAAATTTCAGACACCAAGAAGTGAGTTACAGACTGGAATCTAATCGAGGGGTTCGGGTAGTTTATATATAGAATATCAGACACCCAGAAGTGAGTTACTGACAGGAATCTAATTGAGGGGTTCGGGATATTTATATATATAATATCAGATGCTCAGAAGTGAGTTACAGATTTGAATCTAATCGAGGGTTTCGGGGTATTTATATATAGAATATCAGTCACCCAGAAGTGAGTTTCAGACAGGAATCTAATCGAGGGGTTCAGGTGGTTTATATATAGAATATCAGATACCCAGGAGTGAATTACAAACTAGAATCTAATCGAGGGGATTGGGGTATTTATTTATAGAATATCATACACTCGGAAGTGAGTTACAGACTGGAATCTAATCGAGGGGTTCAGGCCTATTATATATAGAATAACAGACTCCCAGGACTTAGTTAGATACTGGAATCTAATCGAGGGGCTCGGGTTGTTAATATATAAAATATCAGACACCAAGAAGTGAGTTACAGACAAGAATCTAATTGTGGGGTTCAGGATAATTATATATAGAATATCAGACACCCAGAATTGAGTTACAGACATGAATCTAATCGAGAGGGTCGGGGTATTTATATATAGAATATCAGACACCCAGAATTGAGTTACAGACATGAATCTAATCGAGAGGGTCGGGGTATTTATATATAGAATATCAGACACCCATAAGTGAGTTACAGAATGTAATCAAATCGAGGGGATCAGGTTGTTTATATATAGAATATCAGATACCCAGGAGTGAGTTACAGACTGGAATCTAATCGAGGGGTTCAGGTGGTTTATATATCGAATATCAGATACCCAGGAGTGAGTTACAATTGGAATCTAATCGAGGGGTTCAGGTGGTTTATACGTAGAATATCAGATACCCAGGAGTGCGTTCCAAACAGGAATCTAATCGAGGGGTTCAGGTTGTTTATATGTAGAATATCAGATAACCTGGAGTGAGTTACAAACTGGATCTATTCGAGGGGTTGAGGTGCTTTATATATAGAATATCAGACACCCTGAAGTGAGTTACAAACTGGAATCTAATCGAGGGGTTTCAAAGGGTGATAAATAGAATATCAGACACCCAGAAGTGAGTTATAGACTGGAATCTATTCGAGGGGTTCAGCTGGTTTATACATAGAATATCAGACACCCAGAAGTGAATTACAGCCTGGAACCTAATGGAGGAGTACAGGTGGTTTATATATGGAATGTCAGATACCCAGGAGTGAGTAACAAAGTGGAATCTAATCGAGGGGTTGAGGTGGTTTATATATAGAATATCAGACACCCAGACATGAGTTACAGACTGGAATCTAATCGAGGGGTTCAGGTGGTTTATTTATAAAATATCAGACACCCAGTATTGAGTTACAGACTGGAATCTAATCGAGGTTTTCAGGGTATTTATATATAGAATATCAGACACCCAGAAATGAGTTACAGACTGGAATCTAATCGAGGGGTTTGCGATGTTTACGTATCGAATATCAGTACCCAGGAGTGAGTTACAGACTGGACTCTAATCGAAGGGTTCAGGTTGTTTATATATAGAATATCAGATACCCAGGACTGAGTTACAGACTGGAATCTAATCGAGGGATTCAGGTGTTTTATATATAGAATATCAGATAACCAGGAGTGAGTTACAAACTGGAATCTAATCGAGGGGTTCATGTGGTTTATATATAGAATATAAGATACCCAGGATTGAGTTACAAACTGGAATCTAATCGAGGTGTTCAGGTGCTTTATATATACAATAACAGATACACAGGAGTGAGTTACAGACTGGAATCTAATCGAGAGGTTCGGGGTATTTATCTATAGAATATCAGACACCCAGAAGTGAGTTACAGACTGGAATCTCATCGCAGGGTTCAGGTCTTATATATATAGAATGACAGACCCCCAGGTGTGAGTTACAAACTGGAATCTAATCGAGGGGTTCAGGTGGTTTATGTATTGAATATAAGATACCCCGAAGTGAGTTACAAACTGGAGTCTAATCGAGGGGAATGGGGTATTTGTATATAGAATATCAGACACCCAGAATTGAGTTACAGACTGGAATCTAATCGAGGGGTTCAGGTGGTTTATATATAGAATATCAGATTCCCAGGATTGAGTTACAAACTGGAATCTAATCGAGGGATTCGGGATGTTTTTACATAGAATATCAGATACCCAGGAGTGAGTTACAAAATGGAATCTAATCGAGCGGTTCAGGTTGTTTATATGTAGAATATCAGATACCCAGGAGTGCGTTCCAAACAGGAATCTAATCGAGGGGTTCAGGTTGTTTATATGTAGAATATCAGATAACCTGGAGTGAGTTACAAACTGGATCTATTCGAGGGGTTGAGGTGCTTTATATGTAGATTATCAGAAACCCTGAAGTGAGTTACAAACTGGAATCTAATAGAGGGGTTCAATAGGTTGATAAATAGAATATCAGACACCCAGAAGTGAGTTATAGACTGGAATCTATTCGATGTGTTCAGCAGTTTTATACATAGAATATCAGACACCCAGAAGTGAATTACAGACTGGAACCTAATCGAGGGGTACAGGTGGTTTTTATATGGAATGTCAGATACCCAGGAGTGAGTAACAAAGTGGAATCTAATCGCGAGGTTGAGGTGGTTTATAGATAGAATATCAGACACCCAGACATGAGTTACAGACTGAAATCTAATCGAGGGGTTCAGGTGGTTTATTTATAAAATATCAGACACCCAGTAGTGAGTTACAGACTGGAATCTAATCGAGGTTTTCAGGGTATTTATATATAGAATATCAGACACCCAGAAATGAGTTACAGACTGAAATCTAATCGAGGGGTTTGCGATGTTTACGTATAGAATATCAGTACCCAGGAGTGAGTTACAGACTGGACTCTAATCGAGGAGTTCAGGTTGTTTATATATAGAATATCCGATACCCAGGAGTGAGTTACAGACTGGAATCTAATCGAGGGGTTCAGGTGGTTCATATATAGAAAATCAGATAACCAGGAGTGAGTTACAAACTGGAATCTAATCGAGGGGTTCATGTGGTTTATATATAGAATATCAGATAACCAGGAATGAGTTACAAACTGGAATCTAATCGAGGGGTTCATGTGGTTTATATATAGAATATAAGATACCCAGGATTGAGTTACAAACTGGAATCTAATCGAGGTGTTCAGGTGCTTTATATATACATTAACAGATACTCAGGAGTGAGTTACAGATTGGAATCTGATCGAGAGGTTCGGTGTATTTTTATATAGAATATCAGACACCCAGAAGTGAGTTACAGACTGGAATCTCATCGCGGGGTTCAGGTCTTATATATATAGAATAACAGACACCCAGGTGTGAGTTACAAACTGGAATCTAATCGAGGGGTTCAGGTGGTTTATGTATTGAATATAAGATACCCCGCAGTGAGTTACAAACTGGAGTCTAATCGTGGGGAATGGGGTATTTGTATATAGAATATCAGACACCCAGAATTGAGTTACAGACTGGAATCTAATCGAGGGGTTCAGGTTGTTTATATGTAGAATATCAGATACCCAGGAGTGTGTTACAGAAAGGATTCTAATCGAGGTGTTCAGGTTGTTTATATATAGAATATCAGATTCCCAGGAGTGCGTTCCAAACAGGAATCTAATGGAGGGGTTCAGGTTGTTTATATGTAGGATATCAGATACCCTGTAGTGTGTTACAAACTGGAATCTATTCGAGGGGTTGAGGTGCTTTATATATAGAATATCAGACACCCTGGAGTGAGTTACAAACTGGAACCTAATCGAGGGGTTCAGGTGGTTTGTATATGGAATATCAGACACCCAGAATTGAGTTACAGAAAGGAATCTAATCGAGGGGTTCAGGTGGTTTATATATAGAATATCAGATACCCAGGAGTGAGTTACAAACTTGAATCTAATCGAGGGGTTCAGGTGGTTTATATGTAGAATATCAGATAGCCAGGAGTGAGTTACAAACTGTAATTTATTCTAGGGGATGAGGTGGTTTATATATAGAATATCAGATACCCAGAAGTGAGTTAAAGACGGGAATCTAATCAAGGGGTTCATGTGGTTTATATATAGAATATCAGATACCCAGGATTGAGTTACAAACTGGAATCTAATCGAGGGGTTCAGGTCTATTATATATAGATTAACAGATACTCAGGAGTGATTTACAGACTGGAATCTAATCGAGGGGTTCAGGTCTATTATATATAGAATAACAGACTCCCAGGACTGAGTTAGAAACTGGAATCTAATCGAGGGGTTCGGGTTGTTAACATATAAAATATCAGACACCAAGAAGTCAGTTACAGACAAGAATCTAATTGTGAGGTTCGGGATATTTATATATAGAATATCAGACACCCAGAATTGAGTTACAGACTGGAATCTAATCGAGGGGTTCGGGGTATTGATATGTAGAATATCGGACACCCAGAAGTGAGTTACAGACTGTAATCTAATCGATGGGGTTCAGGTGTTTTATAAATAGAATAACAGTTACCCAGGACCGAGTTACAAACAGGAATCTAATCGAGGGGTTTGGGTTGTTAATATATAAAATTTCAGACACCAAGAAGTGAGTTACAGACTGGAATCTAATCGAGGGGTTCGGGTAGTTTATATATAGAATATCAGACACCCAGAAGTGAGTTACTGACAGGAATCTAATTGAGGGGTTCGGGGTATTTATATATATAATATCAGATGCCCAGAAGTGAGTTACAGTTTTGAATCTAATCGAGGGTTTCGGGGTATTTATATATAGAATATCAGTCACCCAGAAGTGAGTTACAGACAGGAATCTAATCGAGGGGTTCAGGTGGTTTATATATAGAATATCAGATACCCAGGAGTGAGTTACAAACTAGAATCTAATCGAGGGGATTGGGGTATTTATTTATAGAATATCATACACTCGGAAGTGAGTTACAGACTGGAATCTAATCGAGGGGTTCAGGTCTATTATATATAGAATAACAGACTCCCAGGACTTAGTTAGATACTGGAATCTAATCGAGGGGCTCGGGTTGTTAATATATAAAATATCAGACACCAAGAAGTGAGTTACAGACAAGAATCTAATTGTGGGGTTCAGGATAATTACATATAGAATATCAGACACCCAGAATTGAGTTACAGACATGAATCTAATCGAGGGGGTCGGGGTATTTATATATAGAATATCAGACACCCATCAGTGAGTTACAGAATGTAATCAAATCGAGGGGATCAGGTTGTTTATATATAGAATATCAGATACCCAGGAGTGAGTTACAGACTGGAATCTAATCGAGGGGTTCAGGTTTTTTATATATAGAATATCAGATACCCAGGAGTGAGTTACAATTGGAATCTAATTGAGGGGTTCAGGTGGTTTATACGTAGAATATCAGATACCCAGGAGTGCGTTCCAAACAGGAATCTAATCGAGGGGTTCAGGTTGTTTATATGTAGAATATCAGATAACCTGGAGTGAGTTACAAACTGGATCTATTCGAGGGGTTGAGGTGCTTTATATATAGAATATCAGACACCCTGAAGTGAGTTACAAACTGGAATCTAATCGAGGGGTTTCAAAGGGTGATAAATAGAATATCAGACACCCAGAAGTGAGTTATAGACTGGAATCTATTCGAGGGGTTCAGCTGGTTTATACATAGAATATCAGACACCCAGAAGTGAATTACAGCCTGGAACCTAATGGAGGAGTACAGGTGGTTTATATATGGAATGTCAGATACCCAGGAGTGAGTAACAAAGTGGAATCTAATCGAGGGGTTGAGGTGGTTTATATATAGAATATCAGACACCCAGACATGAGTTACAGACTGGAATCTAATCGAGGGGTTCAGGTGGTTTATTTATAAAATATCAGACACCCAGTATTGAGTTACAGACTGGAATCTAATCGAGGTTTTCAGGGTATTTATATATAGAATATCAGACACCCAGAAATGAGTTACAGACTGGAATCTAATCGAGGGGTTTGCGATGTTTACGTATCGAATATCAGTACCCAGGAGTGAGTTACAGACTGGACTCTAATCGAAGGGTTCAGGTTGTTTATATATAGAATATCAGATACCCAGGACTGAGTTACAGACTGGAATCTAATCGAGGGGTTCAGGTGATTTATATATAGAATATAAGATAACCAGGAGTGAGTTACAAACTGGAATCTAATCGAGGGGTTCATGTGGTTTATATATAGAATATAAGATACCCAGGATTGAGTTACAAACTGGAATCTAATCGAGGTGTTCAGTTGCTTTATATATACAATAACAGATACACAGGAGTGAGTTACAGACTGGAATCTAATCGAGAGGTTCGGGGTATTTATCTATAGAATATCAGACACCCAGAAGTGAGTTACTGACTGGAATCTCATCGCAGGGTTCAGGTCTTATATATATAGAATGACAGACCCCCAGGTGTGAGTACAAACTGGAATCTAATCGAGGGGTTCAGGTGGTTTATGTGTTGAATATAAGATACCCCGAAGTGAGTTACAAACTGGAGTCTAATCGAGGGGAATGGGGTATTTGTATATAGAATATCAGACACCCAGAATTGAGTTACAGACTGGAATCTAATCGAGGGGATCAGGTGGTTTATATATAGAATATCAGATTCCCAGGATTGAGTTACAAACTGGAATCTAATCGAGGGATTCGGGATGTTTTTATATAGAATATCAGATACCCAGGAGTGAGTTACAAAATGGAATCTAATCGAGCGGTTCAGGTGGTTTATATGTAGAATATCAGATACCCAGGAGTGCGTTCCAAACAGGAATCTAATCGAGGGGTTCAGGTTGTTTATATGTAGAATATCAGATAACCTGGAGTGAGTTACAAACTGGATCTATTCGAGGGGTTGAGGTGCTTTATATGTAGATTATCAGAAACCCTGAAGTGAGTTACAAACTGGAATCTAATCGAGGGGTTCAATAGGTTGATAAATAGAATATCAGACACCCAGAAGTGAGTTATAGACTGGAATCTATTCGAGGTGTTCAGCAGGTTTATACATAGAATATCAGACACCCAGAAGTGAATTACAGACTGGAACCTAATCGAGGGGTACAGGTGGTTTTTATATGGAATGTCAGATACCCAGGAGTGAGTAACAAAGTGGAATCTAATTGCGAGGTTGAGTTGGTTTATAGATAGAATATCAGACACCCAGACATGAGTTACAGACTGGAATCTAATCGAGGGGTTCAGGTGGTTTATTTATAAAATATCAGACACCCAGTAGTGAGTTACAGACTGGAATCTAATCGAGGTTTTCAGGGTATTTATATATAGAATATCAGACACCCAGAAATGAGTTACAGACTGAAATCTAATCGAGGGGTTTGCGATGTTTACGTATAGAATATCAGTACCCAGGAGTGAGTTACAGACTGGACTCTAATCGAAGAGTTCAGGTTGTTTATATATAGAATATCCGACACCCAGGAGTGAGTTACAGACTGGAATCTAATCGAGGGGTTCAGGTGGTTTATATATAGAAAATCAGATAACCAGGAGTGAGTTACAAACTGGAATCTAATCGAGGGGTTCACGTGGTTTATATATAGAATATCAGATAACCAGGAATGAGTTACAAACTGGAATCTAATCGAGGGGTTCATGTGGTTTATATATAGAATATAAGATACCCAGGATTGAGTTACAAACTGGAATCTAATCGAGGTGTTCAGGTGCTTTATATATACATTAACAGATACTCAGGAGTGAGTTACAGATTGGAATCTGATCGAGAGGTTCGGTGTATTTTTATATAGAATATCAGACACCCAGAAGTGAGTTACAGACTGGAATCTCATCGCGGGGTTCAGGTCTTATATATATAGAATAACAGACACCCAGGTGTGAGTTACAAACTGGAATCTAATCGAGGGGTTCAGGTGGTTTATGTATTGAATATAAGATACCCCGCAGTGAGTTACAAACTGGAGTCTAATCGAGGGGAATGGGGTATTTGTATATAGAATCTCAGACACCCAGAATTGAGTTACAGACTGGAATCTAATCGAGGGGTTCAGGTTGTTTATATGTAGAATATCAGATACCCAGGAGTGTGTTACAGAAAGGATTCTAATCGAGGTGTTCAGGTTGTTTATATATAGAATATCAGATTCCCAGGAGTGCGTTCCAAACAGGAATCTAATGGAGGGGTTCAGGTTGTTTATATGTAGGATATCAGATACCCTGTAGTGTGTTACAAACTGGAATCTATTCGAGGGGTTGAGGTGCTTTATATATAGAATATCAGACACCCTGGAGTGAGTTACAAACTGGAACCTAATCGAGGGGTTCAGGTGGTTTGTATATAGAATATCAGACACCCAGAATTGAGTTACAGAAAGGAATCTAATCGAGGGGTTCAGGTGGTTTATATATAGAATATCAGATACCCAGGAGTGAGTTACAAACTTGAATCTAATCGAGGGGTTCAGGTGGTTTATATGTAGAATATCAGATAGCCAGGAGTGAGTTACAAACTGTAATTTATTCTAGGGGATGAGGTGGTTTATATATAGAATATCAGATACCCAGAAGTGAGTTAAAGACGGGAATCTAATCGAGGGGTTCATGTGGTTTATATATAGAATATCAGATACCCAGGATTGAGTTACAAACTGGAATCTAATCGAGGGGTTCAGGTCTATTATATATAGAATAACAGATACTCAGGAGTGATTTACAGACTGGAATCTAATCGAGGGGTTCAGGTCTATTATATATAGAATAACAGACTCCCAGGACTGAGATAGAAACTGGAATCTAATCGAGGGGTTCGGGTTCTTAATATATAAAATATCAGACAACAAGAAGTGAGTTACAGACAAGAATCTAATTGAGGGGTTCGGGATATTTATATACAGAATATCAGACACCCAGAAGTGAGTTACAGACTGGAATCTAATCGAGGGGTTCAGTTGGTTTATATATAGAATATCAGATTCCCAGGAGTGAGTTACAAACTGGAATCTAATCGAGGGGTTCGGGTTGTTTTTATATAGAATATCAGACACTCAGAAGTGAGTTACAGACTGGAATCTAATCGAGGGGTTCAGGTGGTTTAAATATAAAATATCAGACACCCAGAAGTGAGTTACAAACTGGAATCAATCGAGGGGTTCAGGTTGTTTATATATAGAATATCAGATAGCCAGAAGTGAGTTACAGACTGGAATCTAATCGAGGGGTTCAGTTGGTTTATATATAGAATATCAGATGCCCAGGAGTGAGTTACAAACTTGAATCGAATCGAGGGGATCGGGGTATTTATTTATAGAATATCATGCACCCAGAAGTGAGTTACAGACTGGAATCTAATCGAGGGGTTCAGGTCTATTATAAATAGAATAACAGACTCCCGGGACTGAGTTAGATTCTGTAATCTAATCGAGCGGTTCGGGTTGTTAATATATAAAATATCAGACACCAAGAAGTGAGTTACAGACAAGAATCTAATTGTGGGGTTCGGGATATTTATATATAGAATATCAGACACCCAGAATTTAGTTACAGACTTGAATCTAATCGAGGGGGTCGGGGTATTTATATATAGAATATCAGATGCCCAGATGTGAATTACAGACTGGAATCTAATCAAGGGGTTCGTGGTATTTATATATAGAATATCAGGCACCCAGAAGTGAGTTACAGACTGGAATCAAATCGAGGGGTTCAGGTGATTTATATATAGAATATCAGATACCCAGGAGTGAGTTACAAAATGGAATCTAATCGAGGGGTTCAGGTGGTTTATATGTAGAATATCAGATACCCAGGAGTGAGTTACAAACTGTAATTTATCCTAGGGGATGAGGTAGTTTATATATAGAATATCAGATACCCAGAAGTGAGTTAAAGACGGGAATCTAATCGAGGGGTTCATGTGGTTTATATATAGAATATCAGATACCCAGGATTGAGTTACAAACTGGAATCTAATCGAGGGGTTGAGGTCTATTATATATAGAATAACAGATACTCAGGAGTGAGTTACAGACTGGAATCTAATCGAGGGGTTCAGGTCTATTATATATAGAATAACAGACTCCCAGGACTGAGTTAGAAACTGGAATCTAATCGAGGGGTTCGGGTTGTTAACATATAAAATATCAGACACCAAGAAGTGAGTTACAGACAAGAATCTAATTGTGGGGTTCGGGATATTTATATATAGAATATCAGACACCCAGAACTAAGTTACAGACTGGAATCTAATCGAGGGGTTCGGGGTATTGATATGTAGAATATCGGACACCCAGAAGTGACTTACAGACTGTAATCTAACCGATGGGGTTCAGGTGTTTTATAAATAGAATAACAGTTACCCAGGACCGAGTTACAAACTGGAAACTAAACGAGGGGTTCGGGTTGTTAATATGTAAAATTTCAGACACCAACAAGTGAGTTACAGACTGGAATCTAATCGAGGGGTTCTGTTTGTTTATATATAGAATATCAGACACCCAGAAGTGAGTTACTGACAGGAATCTAATTGAGGGGTTCGGGGTATTTATATATATAATATCAGACACCCAGAAGTGAGTTACAAACTTGAATCTAATCGAGGGGTTCGGGGTATTTATATATAGAATATCAGACACCCAGAAGTGAGTTACAGACAGGAATCTAATCGAGGGGTTCAGGTGGTTTATATATAGAATATCAGATACCCAGGAGTGAGTTACAAACTAGAATCTAATCGAGGGGTTCGGGGTATTTATATATAGAATATCATACACCCAGAAGTGAGTTACAGACTGGAATCTAATCGAGGGGTTCAGGTCTTTTATATATAGAATAACAGACTCCCAGGACTGAGATAGAAACTGGAATCTAATCGAGGGGTTCGGGTTCTTAATATATAAAATATCAGACAACAAGAAGTGAGTTACAGACAAGAATCTAATTGAGGGGTTCGGGATATTTATACATAGAATATCAGACACCCAGAAGTGAGTTACAGACTGGAATCTAATCGAGGGGTTCGGGATATTTATATACAGAATATCAGACACCCAGAAGTGAGTTACAGACTGGAATCTAATCGAGGGGTTCAGTTGGTTTATATATAGAATATCAGATACCCAGGAGTGAGTTACAAACTGGAATCTAATCGAGGGGTTCGGGTTGTTTTTATATAGAATATCAGACACTCAGAAGTGAGTTACAGACTGGAATCTAATCGAGGGGTTCAGGTGGTTTATATATAAAATATCAGACACCCAGAAGTGAGTTACAAACTGGAATCGAATCGAGGGGTTCAGGTGGTTTATATATAGAATATCAGATAGCCAGAAGTGAGTTACAGACTGGAATCTAATCGAGGGGTTCAGTTGGTTTATATATAGAATATCAGATGCCCAGGAGTGAGTTACAAACTTGAATCGAATCGAGGGGATCGGGGTATTTATTTATAGAATATCATGCACCCAGAAGTGAGTTACAGACTGGAATCTAATCGAGGGGTTCAGGTCTATTATAAATAGAATAACAGACTCCCGGGACTGAGTTAGATTCTGTAATCTAATCGAGCGGTTCGGGTTGTTAATATATAAAATATCAGACACCAAGAAGTGAGTTACAGACAAGAATCTAATTGTGGGGTTCGGGATATTTATATATAGAATATCAGACACCCAGAATTTAGTTACAGACTTGAATCTAATCGAGGGGGTCGGGGTATTTATATATAGAATATCAGATGCCCAGATGTGAATTACAGACTGGAATCTAATCGAGGGGTTCGTGGTATTTATATATAGAATATGAGGAAACCAGAAGTGAGTTACAGACTTGAATCTAATCGAGGGGTTCAGGTGGTTTATATATAGAATATCAGATACCCAGGAGTGAGTTACAAAATGGAATCTAATCGAGGGGTTCAGGTGGTTTATATGTAGAATATCAGATACCCAGGAGTGAGTTACAAACTGTAATTTATCCTAGGGGATGAGGTAGTTTATATATAGAATATCAGATACCCAGAAGTGAGTTAAAGACGGGAATCTAATCGAGGGGTTCATGTGGTTTATATATAGAATATCAGATACCCAGGATTGAGTTACAAACTGGAATCTAATCGAGGGGTTGAGGTCTATTATATATAGAATAACAGATACTCAGGAGTGAGTTACAGACTGGAATCTAATCGAGGGGTTCAGGTCTATTATATATAGAATAACAGACTCCCAGGACTGAGTTAGAAACTGGAATCTAATCGAGGGGTTCGGGTTGTTAACATATAAAATATCAGACACCAAGAAGTGAGTTACAGACAAGAATCTAATTGTGGGGTTCGGGATATTTATATATAGAATATCAGACACCCAGAACTAAGTTACAGACTGGAATCTAATCGAGGGGTTCGGGGTATTGATATGTAGAATATCGGACACCCAGAAGTGACTTACAGACTGTAATCTAACCGATGGGGTTCAGGTGTTTTATAAATAGAATAACAGTTACCCAGGACCGAGTTACAAACAGGAAACTAATCGAGGGGTTTGGGTTGTTAATATATAAAATTTCAGACAGCAAGAAGTGAGTTACAGACTGGAATCTAATCGAGGGGTTCGGGTAGTTTATATATAGAATATCAGACACCCAGAAGTGAGTTACTGACAGGAATCTAATTGAGGGGTTCGGGGTATTTATATATATAATATCAGATGCCCAGAAGTGAGTTACAGATTTGAATCTAATCGAGGGTTTCGGGGTATTTATATATAGAATATCAGTCACCCAGAAGTGAGTTACAGACAGGAATCGAATCGAGGGGTTCAGGTGGTTTATATATAGAATATCAGATACCCAGGAGTGAGTTACAAACTAGAATCTAATCGAGGGGATCGGGGTATTTATTTATAGAATATCATACACCCAGAAGTGAGTTACAGACTGGAATCTAATCGAGGGGTTCAGGTCTATTATATATAGAATAACAGACTCCCAGGACTGAGATAGAAACTGGAATCTAATCGAGGGGTTCGGGTTCTTAATATATAAAATATCAGACAACAAGAAGTGAGTTACAGACAAGAATCTAATTGAGGGGTTCGGGATATTTATATACAGAATATCAGACACCCAGAAGTGAGTTACAGACTGGAATCTAATCGAGGGGTTCAGTTGGTTTATATGTAGAATATCAGATTCCCAGGAGTGAGTTACAAACTGGAATCTAATCGAGGGGTTCGGGTTGTTTTTATATAGAATATCAGACACTCAGAAGTGAGTTACAGACTGGAATCTAATCGAGGGGTTCAGGTGGTTTAAATATAAAATATCAGACACCCAGAAGTGAGTTACAAACTGGAATCAATCGAGGGGTTCAGGTTGTTTATATATAGAATATCAGATAGCCAGAAGTGAGTTACAGACTGGAATCTAATCGAGGGGTTCAGTTGGTTTATACATAGAATATCAGATGCCCAGGAGTGAGTTACAAACTTGAATCTAATCGAGGGGATCGGGGTATTTATTTATAGAATATCATGCACCCAGAAGTGAGTTACAGACTGGAATCTAATCGAGGGGTTCAGGTCTATTATAAATAGAATAACAGACTCCCGGGACTGAGTTAGATTCTGTAATCTAATCGAGCGGTTCGGGTTGTTAATATATAAAATATCAGACACCAAGAAGTGAGTTACAGACAAGAATCTAATTGTGGGGTTCGGGATATTTATATATAGAATATCAGACACCCAGAATTTAGTTACAGACTTGAATCTAATCGAGGGGGTCGGGGTATTTATATATAGAATATCAGATGCCCAGATGTGAATTACAGACTGGAATCTAATCAAGGGGTTCGTGGTATTTATATATAGAATATCAGGCACCCAGAAGTGAGTTACAGACTGGAATCAAATCGAGGGGTTCAGGTTCTTTATATATAGAATATCAGATAACCAGGAGTGAGTTACAGACTGGAATCTAATCGAGGGGTTCAGGTGATTTATATATAGAATATCAGATACCCAGGAGTGAGTTACAAAATGGAATCTAATCGAGGGGTGCAGGTGGTTTATATGTAGAATATCAGATACCCAGGAGTGAGTTACAAACTGTAATTTATTCTAGGGGATGAGGTGGTTTATATATAGAATATCAGATACCCAGAAGTGAGTTAAAGACGGGAATCTAATCGAGGGGTTCATGTGGTTTATATATAGAATATCAGATACCCAGGATTGAGTTACAAACTGGAATCTAATCGAGGGGTTGAGGTCTATTATATATAGAATAACAGATACTCAGGAGTGAGTTACAGACTGGAATCTAATCGAGGGGTTCAGGTCTATTATATATAGAATAACAGACTCCCAGGACTGAGTTAGAAACTGGAATCTAATCGAGGGGTTCGGGTTGTTAACATATAAAATATCAGACACCAAGAAGTGAGTTACAGACAAGAATCTAATTGTGGGGTTCGGGATATTTATATATAGAATATCAGACACCCAGAACTAAGTTACAGACTGGAATCTAATCGAGGGGTTCGGGGTATTGATATGTAGAATATCGGACACCCAGAAGTGATATACAGACTGTAATCTAATCGATGGGGTTCAGGTGTTTTATAAATAGAATAACAGTTACCCAGGACCGAGTTACAAACAGGAAACTAATCGAGGGGTTTGGGTTGTTAATATATAAAATTTCAGACACCAAGAAGTGAGTTACAGACTGGAATCTAATCGAGGGGTTCGGGTAGTTTATATATAGAATATCAGACACCCAGAAGTGAGTTACTGACAGGAATCTAATAGAGGGGTTCGGGGTATTTATATATATAATATCAGATGCCCAGAAGTGAGTTACAGATTTGAATCTAATCGAGGGTTTCGGGGTATTTATATATAGAATATCAGTCACCCAGAAGTGAGTTACAGACAGGAATCGAATCGAGGGGTTCAGGTGGTTTATATATAGAATATCAGAAACCCAGGAGTGAGTTACAAACTAGAATCTAATCGAGGGGATCGGGGTATTTATTTATAGAATATCATACACCCAGAAGTGAGTTACAGACTGGAATCTAATCGAGGGGTTCAGGTCTATTATATATAGAATAACAGACTCCCAGGACTGAGTTAGATACTGGAATCTAATCGAGGGGCTCGGGTTTTTAATATATAAAATATCAGACACCAAGAAGTGAGTTACAGACAAGAATCTAATTGTGGGGTTCAGGATACTTATATATAGAATATCAGACACCCAGAATTGAGTTACAGACATGAATCTAATCGAGGGGGTCGGGGTATTTATATATACAATATCAGACACCCAGAAGTGAGTTACAGAATGGAATCAAATCGAGGGGTTCAGGTTATTTATATATAGAATATCAGACACCCAGAATTGAGTTACAGTCTGGAATCTAATCGACGGGTTCAGGTGGTTTATATATAGAATATCAGATTCCCAGGATTGAGTTACAAACTGGAATCTAATCGAGGGATTCGGGATGTTTTTATATACAATATCAGATACCCAGGAGTGAGTTACAAAATGGAATCTAATCGAGGGGTTCAGGTGGTTTATATGTAGAATATCAGATACCCAGGAGTGGGTTCCAAACAAGAATCTAATCGAGGGGTTCAGGTTGTTTATATGTAGAATATCAGATAACCTGGAGTGAGTTACAAACTGGATCTATTCGAGGGGTTGAGGTGCTTTATATATAGAATATCAGAAACCCTGAAGTGAGTTACAAACTGGAATCTAATCGAGGGGTTCAGTAGGTTGATAAATAGAATCACAGACACCCAGAAGTGAGTTATAGACTAGAATCTATTCGATGTGTTCAGCAGGTTTATACATAGAATATCAGACACCCAGAAGTGAATTACAGACTGGAACCTAATCGAGAGGTACAGGTGGTTTATATATGGAATGTCAGATACCCAGGAGTGAGTAACAAAGTGGAATCTAATCGCGAGGTTGAGGTGGTTTATAGATAGAATATCAGACACCCAGACATGAGTTACAGACTGGAATCTAATCGAGGGGTTCAGGTGGTTTATTTATAAAATATCAGAAACCCAGTAGTGAGTTACAGACTGGAATCTAATCGAGGTTTTCAGGGTATTTATATATAGAATATCAGACACCCAGAAATGAGTTACAGACTGGAATCTAATCGAGCGGTTTGCGATGTTTACGTATAGAATATCAGTACCCAAGAGTGAGTTACAGACTGGAATCTAATCGAGGGGTTCAGGTTGTTTATATATAGAATATCAGATACCCAGGAGTGAGTTACAGACTGGAATCTAATCGAGGGGTTCAGGTGGTTTATATATAGAATATCAGATAACCAGGAGTGAGTTACAAACTGGAATCTTATCGAGGGGTTCAAAAGGCTTATATATAGAATATCAGACACCCAGAAGTGAGTTACAGACTGGAATCTAATCGAGGGATTCAGGTGGTTTATTCATAGAATATCAGACACCCAGAAGTGAATTACAGACTGGAACCTAATCGAGGGGTACAGGTGGTTTATATATGGAATGTCAGATACCCAGGAGTGAGTAACAAAGTGGAATCTAATCAAGGCGTTGAGGTGGTTTATATATCGAATATCAGACACCCAGACATGAGTTACAGACTGGAAACTAATCGAGGGGTTCAGGTTGTTTATGTATAAAATATCAGACACCCAGTAGTGAGTTACAGTTTGGAATCTAATCGAGGTTTTCGGGGTATTTATATATAGAATATCAGACCCCCAGAAATGAGTTACAGACTGGAATCTAATCGAGGGGTTTGCGATGTTTACGTATAGAATATCAGACACCCAGAAGAGAGTTACAGACTGGAATCTAATCGAGGGGTTCATGTGATTTATGTATAGAATATCAGACACCCAGAAGTGAGTTACAAACTGGAATCTAATCGAGGGATTTGGGGAATTTATATATAGAATATCAGACACCCAGAAGCGAGTTACAGACTGGAATCTAATCGAGGGGTTCAGTTTGTTTATATATAGAATATCAGATTCCCAGGAGTGAGTTACAAACTGGAATCTAATCGAGGGTTTCGGGTTGTTTTTATATAGAATATCAGTCAGTCAGAAGTGAGTTACAGACTGGAATCTAATCGAGGGGTTCAGGTTGTTTATATATAGAATATCAGACACCCAGAAGTGAGTTACAAACTGGAATCAATCGAGGGGGTCATGTTGTTTATATATAGAATATCAGACGCCCAGAAGTGAGTTACAGACTGGAATCTAATCGAGGGGTTCAGGTGGTTTATATATAGAATATCAGATACCCAGGAGTGAGTAACAATGTGGAATCTAAACGAGGGGTTGAGCTGGTTTATATGTAGAATATCAGACACCCAGACATGAGTTACAGACTGGAATGTAATCGAGGGGTTCAGGTTCTTTCTGTATAAAATATCAGACACCCAGAAGTGAGTTACAGACTGAAATCTAATCGAGGGGTTCGGGGTATTTATATATACAATATCAGACACCTAGAAGTGAGTAACTGACTGGAATCTAATCGAGGGGTTCGGATAATTTATATATACAATATCAGACACCTAGAAGTGAGTAACTGACTGGAATCTAATCGAGGGGTTCGGGGTATTTATATATACAATATCAGACACCGAGAAGTGAGTAACTGACTGGAATCTAATCGAGGGGTTCGGGTTGTTTATGTATAGAATATCAGAAACCCAGAAGTGAGTTACAGACTGGAATATAATCGATGGGTTCGGGTAGTTTATATATAGAATATCAGGCATCCAGAAGTGAGTTACAGACTGGAATCTAAACGAGGGGTTCGGGGTATTTCTACATGGAATATCAGACACCCAGAAGTGAGTTACAGACTGGAATCTAATCGAGGGGTTCGGGGTATTGATATGTAGAATATCGGACACCCAGAAGTGAGTTACAGGCTGGAATTTAATCGAGGGTTTCAGGTCTTTTATAAATAGAATAACAAATACCCAGGACCGAGTTACAAACAGGAATCTAATCGAGTGGTTCGCGTTGTTATTATATAAAATTTCAGACACCAAAAAGTGAGTCAAAGACTGGAATCTAAAAGAGGGTTTCGGGGATTTTATATATAGAATATCAGAAACCCAGAAGTGAGTTACAGACAGGAATCTAATTGAGGGGTTCGGGGTATTTATATATAGAATATCAGACGCCCAGAAGTGAGTTACAGACTGGAATCTAATCGAGGGGTTCGGGGTATTTATATATAGAATATCAGACACCCAGAAGTGAGTTACAGATAAGAATCTAATCGAGTGGTTCAGGAAGTTTATATATAGAATATCAGCTACCCAGGATTGAGTTACAAACTGGAATCTAATCGAGGGGTTCAGGTTGTTTAAATATAGAATATCAGACACCCAGAAGTGAGTTACAGACTGCAATCTAATCGAGGGGTTCGGGTTGTTTATTTATATGATATCAGACACCCAGAAGTGAGTTACAAACTGGTATCGAATCGAGGGGTTCAGATGGTTTATGTATTGAATATCAGTTATCCAGAAGTGAGTTACAAACTGGAGTCTAATCGAGGGGAATGGGGTATTTATATATAAAATATCAGACACCCAGAAGTGAGTTACAGACTGGAATCTAATCAAAGGGTTCAGGTTGTTTATATGTAGAATATCAGATACTCAGGAGTGAGTTACAGACTGGATTCTAATCGAGGGGTTCAGGTCGTTTATATGTAGAATATCAGATACCCAGGAGTGCGTTCCAAACAGGAATCTAAACGAGGGGTTCAGGTTGTTTATATGTAGAATATCAGATAACCTGGAGTGAGTTAAAAACTGGAATCTATTCGAGGGGTTGAGGTGCTTCTTAAATAGAATATCAGACACACTGAAGTGAGTTACAAACAGGAATCTAATCGAGGGGTTCAAGTGATTTACATATAGAATATCAGACACCCAGAAGTGAGTTACAGACTGGAATCTAATCGAGGGGTTCAGGTGGTTTATACATAGAATATCAGACACCCAGAAGTGAATTACAGACTGGAACCTAATCGAGGGGTACAGGTGGTTAATATATGGAATATCAGATACCCAGGAGTGAGTAACAAAGTGGAATCTAATCGAGGGGTTGAGGTGGTTTATACATAGAATATCAGACTCCCAGACATGAGTTACAGACTGGTATCTAATCGAGGGGTTCAGGTGCTTTATGTATAAAATATCAGACACCCAGAAGTGCGTTACAGACTGGAATCTAATCGAGGGGGTCAGGTTGTTTATATATAGAATATCAGATACCCAGAAGTGAGTTACAGACTGGAATCTAATCGAGGGGTTCAGGTGGTTTATATATAGAATATCAGATACCCAGGAGTGAGTAACAATGTGGAATCTAATCGAGGGGTTGAGCTGGTTTATATATAGAATATCAGACTCCCAGACATGAGTTACAGACTGGAATCTAATCGAGGGGTTCAGGTGCTTTATGTATAAAATATCAGACACCCAGAAGTGAGTTACAGACTGGAATCTAAACGAGGGGTTCGGGGTATTTCTACATGGAATATCAGACACCCAGAAGTGAGTTACAGACTGGAATCTAATCGAGTGGTTCGGGGTATTGATATGTAGAATATCGGACACCAAGAAGTGAGTCAAAGACTGGAATCTAATAGAGGGTTTCGGGGATTTTATATATAGAATGTCAGACACCCAGAAGTGAGTTACAGACAGGAATCTAATTGAGGGGTTCGGGGTATTTATATATATAATATCAGACGCCCAGAAGTGAGTTACAGACTTGGATCTAATCCAGGGGTTCGGGGTATTTATATATAGAATATCAGACACCCAGAAGTGAGTTACAGATAAGAATCTAATCGAGTGGTTCAGGAAGTTTATATATAGAATATCAGCTACCCAGGATTGAGTTACAAACTGGAATCTAATCGAGGGGTTCAGGTTGTTTAAATATAGAATATCAGACACCCAGAAGTGAGTTACAGACTGCAATCTAATCGAGGGGTTCGGGTTGTTTATTTATATGATATCAGACACCCAGAAGTGAGTTACAAACTGGTATCGAATCGAGGGGTTCAGATGGTTTATGTATTGAATATCAGTTATCCAGAAGTGAGTTACAAACTGGAGTCTAATCGAGGGGAATGGGGTATTTATATATAGAATATCAGACACCCAGAAGTGAGTTACAGACTGGAATCTAATCAAAGGGTTCAGGTTGTTTATATGTAGAATATCAGATACCCAGGAGTGAGTTACAGACTGGATTCTAATCGAGGGGTTCAGGTCGTTTATATGTAGAATATCAGATACCCAGGAGTGCGTTCCAAACAGGAATCTAAACGAGGGGTTCAGGTTGTTTATATGTAGAATATCAGATAACCTGGAGTGAGTTAAAAACTCGAATCTATTCGAGGGGTTGAGGTGCTTTTTAAATAGAATATCAGACACACTGAAGTGAGTTACAAACAGGAATCTAATTGAGGGGTTCAAGTGATTTACATATAGAATATCAGACACCCAGAAGTGAGTTACAGACTGGAATCTAATCGAGGGGTTCAGGTGGTTTATACATAGAGTATCAGACACCCAGAAGTGAATTACAGACTGGAACCTAATCGAGGGGTACAGGTGGTTTATATATGGAATATCAGATACCCAGGAGTGAGTAACAAAGTGGAATCTAATCGAGGGGTTGAGGTGGTTTATACATAGAATATCAGACTCCCAGACATGAGTTACAGACTGGTATCTAATCGAGGGGTTCAGGTGCTTTATGTATAAAATATCAGACACCCAGAAGTGTGTTAAAGACTGGAATCTAATCGAGGGGTTCGGGGTATTTATATATACAATATCAGACACCTAGAAGTGAGTAACTGACTGGAATCTAATCGAGGGGTTCGGGTTGTTTAGGTATAGAATATCAGAAACCCAGAAGTGAGTTACAGACTGGAATCTAAACGAGGGGTTCGGGGTATTTCTACATGGAATATCAGACACCCAGAAGTGAGTTACAGACTGGAATCTAATCGAGTGGTTCGGGGTATTGATATGTAGAATATCGGACACCCAGAAGTGAGTTACAGGCTGGAATCTAATCGAGGGTTTCAGGTCTTTTATAAATAGAATAACAAATACCCAGGACCGAGTTACAAACAGGAATCTAATCGAGTGGTTCGGGTTGTTATTATATAAAATTTCAGACACCAAGAAGTGAGTTAAAGACGGGAATCTAATAGAGGGGCTCGGGGAGTTTATAAATAGAATATCAGACACCCAGAAGTGAGTTACAGACAGGAATCTAATTGAGGGTTTCGGGGTATTTATATATATAATATCAGACGCCCAGAAGTGAGTTACAGACTTGAATCTAATCGCGGGGTTCGGAGTATTTATATATAGAATATCAGACACCCAGAAGTGAGTTACAGATAAGAATCTAATCAAGTGGTTCAGGAAGTTTATATATAGAATATCAGCTACCCAGGATTGAGTTACAAACTGGAATCTAATCGAGGGGTTCAGGTTGTTTAAATATAGAATATCAGACACCCAGAAGTGAGTTACAGACTGCAATCTAATCGAGGGGTTCGGGTTGTTTATTTATATGATATCAGACACCCAGAAGTGAGTTACAAACTGGTATAGAATCGAGGGGTTCAGGTGGTTTATGTATTGAATATCAGTTATCCAGAAGTGAGTTACAAACTGGAGTCTAATCGAGGGGAATGGGCTATTTATATATAGAATATCAGACACCCAGAAGTGAGTTACAGACTGGAATCTAATCAAAGGGTTCAGGTTGTTAATATGTAGAATATCAGATACCCAGGAGTGAGTTACAGACTGGATTCTAATCGAGGGGTTCAGGTCGTTTATATGTAGAATATCAGATACCCAGGAGTGCGTTCCAAACAGGAATCTAAACGAGGGGTTCAGGTTGTTTATATGTAGAATATCAGATAACCTGGAGTGAGATAAAAACTGGAATCTATTCGAGGGGTTGAGGTGCTTTTTAAATAGAATATCAGACACACTGAAGTGAGTTACAGACTGGAATCTAATCGAGGGGTTCAGGTGGTTTATACATAGAATATCAGACACCCAGAAGTGAATTACAGACTGGAAACTAATCGAAGGGTACAGGTGGTTTATATATGGAATATCAGATACCCAGGGGTGAGTAACAAAGTGGACTCTAATCGAGGGGTTGAGGTGGTTTATATATAGAATATCAGACACCCAGACATGAGTTACAGACTGGAAACTAATCGAGGGGTTCAGGTGGTTTATGTATTAAATATCAGACTCCCAATAGTGAATAACAGACTGGAAGCTAACCGAGGGCTTCAGGTGGTTTATATATAGAATATCAGCCTCCCAGAAGTGAGTAACAAACTGGAATCAATCGAGGGGTTCGGGTTGTTTATATATAGAAGATCAAACACCCAGAAGTGGGTTACTGACTGGAATCTTGTCGAGGCGTTTCAGGTGGATTCTATATAGAATATCAGACACCCAGGAGAGAGTTACAAACTGGAATCTAATCGAGGGGTTCGGGTTGTTTATATATAGAATATCAGACACCCAGAAGTGAGTTACAGACTGGAATTTAATCGAGGTGTTCAGGTGGTTTAGAAATAGAATATCAGATACCCAGGAGTGAGTTACAAACTGGTATCTAATCGAGGGGTGCGGGTTGTTTATATATAGAAAATCAGACACCCAGAAGTGTGTTACAGACTGGAATCTAATCGAGGGGTTCGGGGTATTTTTATATAGAATATCAGACACCCAGAAGTGAGTTACAAACTGCAATCTAATCGAGGGTTTCAGGTGGGTTATATCTAGAATAACAGATACCCAGGAGTGAGTTACAAACTTGAATCTAATCGAGGGGTTCGGTGTATTTATTTGTAGAATATCATACACCCAGAAGTGAGTTACAGACTGGAAACTAATCGAGGGGTTCAGGTCTATTATATATAGAATAACAGACTCCCAGGACTGAGTTAGAAACTGGAATCTAATCGAGGGGTTCGGGTTGTTAATATATAAAATATCAGACACCAAGAAGTGAGTTACAGACAAGAATCTAATTGTGGGGTTCGGGATATTTATATATAGAATATCAGACTCCCAGAATTGAATTACAGACTGGGATCTAATCGAGAGGTTCGGGTTATTGATATGTAGAATATCAGGCACCCAGAAGTGAGTTACAGACTGGAATCTAATCGAGGGGTTCAGGTCTTTTATAAATAGAATAAGAGTTACCCAGGACCGAATTACAAACAGGAATCTAATCGGGGGGTTTGGGTTTTTAATATATAAATTTTCAGACACCAAGAAGTGAGTTACAGACTGGAATCTAATCGAGGGTTTAGGGTTTTTTTTATATAGAATATCAGTCAGTCAGAAGTGAGTTACAGACTGGAATCTAATCGAGGGGTTCAGGTGGTTTATATATAGAATATCAGACACCCAGAAGTGAGTTACAAACTGGAATCAATCGAGGGGGTCAGGTTGTTTATATATAGAATATCAGACACCCAGAAGTGAGTTACAGACTGGAATCTAATCGAGGGGTTCAGGTGGTTTATATATAGAATATCAGATACCCAGGAGTGAGTAACAATGTGGAATCTAATCGAGGGGTTGAGCTGGTTTATATATAGAATATCAGACTCACAGACATGAGTTACAGACTGGAATCTAATCGAGGGGTTCAGGTGTTTTATGTATAAAATATCAGACACCCAGAAGTGTGTTACAGGCTGGAATCTAATCGAGGGGTTCGGGGTATTTATTTCTACAATATCAGACACCTAGAAGTGAGTAACTGACTGGAATCTAATCGAGGGGTTCGGGTTTTTTATGTATAGAATATCAGAAACCCAGAAGTGAGTTACAGACTGGAATCTAATCGATGGGTTCGGGTAGTTTATATATAGAATATCAGGCATCCAGAAGTGAGTTACAGACTGGAATCTAAACGAGGGGTTCGGGGTATTTCTACATGGAATATCAGACACCCAGAAGTGAGTTACAGACTGGAATCTAATCGAGGGGTTCGGGGTATTGATATGTAGAATATCGGACACCCAGAAGTGAGTTACAGGCTGGAATCTAATCGAGGGTTTCAGGTCTTTTATAAATAGAATAACAAATACCCAGGACCGAGTTACAAACAGGAATCTAATCGAGTGGTTCGGGTTGTTATTATATGAAATTTCAGACACCAAGAAGTGAGTTACAGACTGGAATCTAATAGAGGGGTTCGGGGAGTTTATATATAGAATATCAGACACCCAGAAGTGAGTTACAGACAGGAATCTAATTGAGGGGTTCGGGGTATTTATATATATAATATCAGACGCCCAGAAGTGAGTTACAGACTTGAATCTAATCGAGGGGTTTGGGGTATTTATATATAGAATATCAGACAACCAGAAGTGATTTACAGATAGGAATCTAATCGAGTGGTTCAGGAAGTTTATATATAGAATATCAGATACCCAGGATTGAGTTACAAACTGGAATCTAATCGAGGGGTTGGAGTTGTTTATGTATAGAATATCAGACACCCAGAAGTAATTTACAGGTGGAATCTAATCGAGGGTTTCGGGTTGTTTATTTATAGAATATCAGACACCAAGAAGTGAGTTACAAACTGGGATAGAAACGAGGGGTTCAGGCGGTTTATGTATTGAATATAAGATACCCCGAAGTGAATTACAAACAGGAGTCTAATCAAGGGGAATGGGGTATTTATATATAGAATATCAGAAACCCAGAAGTGAGTTACAGACTGGACTCTAATCAAGGTGTTCAGGTTGTTTATATGTAGAATATCAGATACCCAGGAGTGAGTTACAGACTGGATTCTAATCGAGGGGTTCAGTTCGTTTATATATAAAACATCAGATACCCAGGAGTGCGTTCCAAACAGAAATCTAATCGAGGGGTTCAGGTTGTTTATATGTAGAATATCAGATAACCTGGAGTGAGTTACAAACTGGATCTATTCGAGGTGTTGAGGTGCTTTATATATAGAATATCAGACACCCTGAAGTGAGTTACAAACTGGAATCTAATCGAGGGGTTCAGGTGGTTTATATATAGAATATCAGACACCCAGAAGTGAGTTACTGCCTGGAGTCTATTCGAGGGGTTCAGGTGGTTTATACATAGAATATCAGACACCCAGAAGTGAATTACAGACTGGAACCTAATCGAGGGGTACAGGTGGTTTATATATGGAATGTCAGATACCCAGGAGTGAGTAACAAAGTGGAATCTAATCAAGGCATTGAGGTGGTTTATATATAGAATATCAGACACCCAGACATGAGTTACAGACCGGATTCTAATCGAGGGGTTCAGGTGGTTTATGTATAAAATATCAGACACCCAGTAGTGAGTTACAGATTGGAATCTAATCGATGTTTTCGGGGTATTTATATATAGAATATCAGACCCCCAGAAATGAGTTACAGACTGGAATCTAATCGAGGGGTTTGCGATGGTTACGTATAGAATATCAGACACCCAGAAGAGAGTTACAGACTGGAAACTAATCGAGGGGTTCATGTGGTTTATATATAGAATATCAGACACCCAGAAGTGAGTTACAGACTGGAATCTAATCGAGGGATTTGGGGTATTTATATATAGAATATCAGACACCCAGAAGTGAGTTACAGACTGGAATCTAATCGAGGGGTTCAGTTTGTTTATATATAGAATATCAGATTCCCAGGAGTGAGTTACAAACTGGAATCTAATCGAGGGTTTAGGGGTTTTTTTATATAGAATATCAGTCAGTCAGAAGTGAGTTACAGACTGGAATCTAATCGAGGGGTTCAGGTGGTTTATATATAGAATATCAGACACCCAGAAGTGAGTTAAAAACTGGAATCAATCGAGGGGGTCAGGTTGTTTATATATAGAATATCAGACACCCAGAAGTGAGTTACAGACTGGAATCTAATCGAGGGGTTCAGGTGGTTTATATATAGAATATCAGATACCCAGGAGTGAGTAACAATGTGGAATCTAAACGAGGGGTTGAGCTGGTTTATATATAGAATATCAGACACCCAGACATGAGTTACAGACTGGAATGTAATCGAGTGGTTCAGGTTCTTTCTGTATAAAATATCAGACACCCAGAAGTGAGTTACAGACTGAAATCTAATCGAGGGGTTCGGGGTATTTATATATACAATATCAGACACCTAGAAGTGAGTAACTGACTGGAATCTAATCGAGGGGTTCGGGGTATTTATATATACAATATCAGACACCTAGAAGTGAGTAACTGACTGGAATCTAATCGAGGGGTTCGGGGTATTTATATATACAATATCAGACACCGAGAAGTGAGTAACTGACTGGAATCTAATCGAGGGGTTCGGGTTGTTTATGTATAGAATATCAGAAACCCAGATGTGAGTTACAGACTGGAATCTAATCGATGGGTTCGGGTAATTTATATATAGAATATCAGGCATCCAGAATTGAGTTACAGACTGGAATCTAAACGAGGGGTTCGGGGTATTTCTACATGGAATATCAGACACCCAGAAGTGAGTTACAGACTGGAATCTAATCGAGGGGTTCGGGGTATTGATATGTAGAATATCGGACACCCAGAAGTGAGTTACAGGCTGGAATCTAATCGAGGGTTTCAGGTCTTTTATAAATAGAATAACAAATACCCAGGACCGAGTTACAAACAGGAATCTAATCGAGTGGTTCGCGTTGTTATTATATAAAATTTCAGACACCAAGAAGTGAGTCAAAGACTGGAATCTAATAGAGGGTTTCGGGGATTTTATATATAGAATATCAGACACCCAGAAGTGAGTTACAGACAGGAATCTAATTGAGGGGTTCGGGGTATTTATATATATAATATCAGACGCCCAGAAGTGAGTTACAGACTTGAATCTAATCGAGGGGTTCGGGGTATTTATATATAGAATATCAGACACCCAGAAGTGAGTTACAGATAAGAATCTAATCGAGTGGTTCAGGAAGTTTATATATAGAATATCAGCTACCCAGGATTGAGTTACAAACTGGAATCTAATCGAGGGGTTCAGGTTGTTTAAATATAGAATATCAGACACCCAGAAGTGAGTTACAGACTGCAATCTAATCGAGGGGTTCGGGTTGTTTATTTATATGATATCAGACACCCAGAAGTGAGTTACAAACTGGTATCGAATCGAGGGGTTCAGATGGTTTATGTATTGAATATCAGTTATCCAGAAGTGAGTTACAAACTGGAGTCTAATCGAGGGGAATGGGGTATTTATATATAGAATATCAGACACCCAGAAGTGAGTTACAGACTGGAATCTAATCAAAGGGTTCAGGTTGTTTATATGTAGAATATCAGATACTCAGGAGTGAGTTACAGACTGGATTCTAATCGAGGGGTTCAGGTCGTTTATATGTAGAATATCAGATACCCAGGAGTGCGTTCCAAACAGGAATCTAAACGAGGGGTTCAGGTTGTTTATATGTAGAATATCAGATAACCTGGAGTGAGTTAAAAACTGGAATCTATTCGAGGGGTTGAGGTGCTTTTTAAATAGAATATCAGACACACTGAAGTGAGTTACAAACAGGAATCTAATCGAGGGGTTCAAGTGATTTACATATAGAATATCAGACACCCAGAAGTGAGTTACAGACTGGAATCTAATCGAGGGGTTCAGGTGGTTTATACATAGAATATCAGACACCCAGAAGTGAATTACAGACTGGAACCTAATCGAGGGGTACAGGTGGTTTATATATGGAATATCAGATACCCAGGAGTGAGTAACAAAGTGGAATCTAATCGAGGGGTTGAGGTGGTTTATACATAGAATATCAGACTCCCAGACATGAGTTACAGACTGGTATCTAATCGAGGGGTTCAGGTGCTTTATGTATAAAATATAAGACACCCAGAAGTGTGTTACAGACTGGAATCTAATCGAGGGGGTCAGGTTGTTTATATATAGAATATCAGATACCCAGAAGTGAGTTACAGACTGGAATCTAATCGAGGGGTTCAGGTGGTTTATATATAGAATATCAGATACCCAGGAGTGAGTAACAATGTGGAATCTAATCGAGGGGTTGAGCTGGTTTATATATAGAATATCAGACTCCCAGACATGAGTTACAGACTGGAATCTAATCGAGGGGTTCAGGTGCTTTATGTATAAAATATCAGACACCCAGAAGTGTGTTACAGACTGGAATCTAATCGAGGGGTTCGGGGTATTTATATATACAGTATCAGACACCTAGAAGTGAGTAACTGACTGGAATCTAATCGAGGGGTTCGGGTTGTTTAGGTATAGAATATCAGAAACCCAGAAGTGAGTTACAGACTGGAATCTAAACGAGGGGTTCGGGGTATTTCTACATGGAATATCAGACACCCAGAAGTGAGTTACAGACTGGAATCTAATCGAGTGGTTCGGGGTATTGATATGTAGAATATCGGACACCCAGAAGTGAGTTACAGGCTGGAATCTAATCGAGGGTTTCAGGTCTTTTATAAATAGAATAACAAATACCCAGGACCGAGTTACAAACAGGAATCTAATCGAGTGGTTCGGGTTGTTATTATATAAAATTTCAGACACCAAGAAGTGAGTTAAAGACGGGAATCTAATAGAGGGGCTCGGGGAGTTTATAAATAGAATATCAAACACCCAGAAGTGAGTTACAGACAGGAATCTAATTGAGGGTTTCGGGGTATTTATATATATAATATCAGACGCCCAGAAGTGAGTTACAGACTTGAATCTAATCGCGGGGTTCGGAGTATTTATATATAGAATATCAGACACCCAGAAGTGAGTTACAGATAAGAATCTAATCGAGTGGTTCAGGAAGTTTATATATAGAATATCAGCTACCCAGGATTGAGTTACAAACTGGAATCTAATCGAGGGGTTCAGGTTGTTTAAATATAGAATATCAGACACCCAGAAGTGAGTTACAGACTGCAATCTAATCGAGGGGTTCGGGTTGTTTATTTATATGATATCAGACACCCAGAAGTGAGTTACAAACTGGTATAGAATCGAGGGGTTCAGGTGGTTTATGTATTGAATATCAGTTATCCAGAAGTGAGTTACAAACTGGAGTCTAATCGAGGGGAGTGGGCTATTTATATATAGAATATCAGACACCCAGAAGTGAGTTACAGACTGGAATCTAATCAAAGGGCTCAGGTTGTTAATATGTAGAATATCAGATACCCAGGAGTGAGTTACAGACTGGATTCTAATCGAGGGGTTCAGGTCGTTTATATGTAGAATATCAGATACCCAGGAGTGCGTTCCAAACAGGAATCTAAACGAGGGGTTCAGGTTGTTTATATGTAGAATATCAGATAACCTGGAGTGAGATAAAAACTGGAATCTATTCGAGGGGTTGAGGTGCTTTTTAAATAGAATATCAGACACACTGAAGTGAGTTACAGACTGGAATCTAATCGAGGGGTTCAGGTGGTTTATACATAGAATATCAGACACCCAGAAGTGAATTACAGACTGGAACCTAATCGAAGGGTACAGGTGGTTTATATATGGAATATCAGATACCCAGGGGTGAGTAACAAAGTGGACTCTAATCGAGGGGTTGAGGTGGTTTATATATAGAATATCAGACACCCAGACATGAGTTACAGACTGGAAACTAATCGAGGGGTTCAGGTGGTTTATGTATTAAATATCAGACTCCCAATAGTGAATAACAGACTGGAAGCTAACCGAGGGGTTCAGGTGGTTTATGTATAAAATATCAGACACCCCAGTAGTGAGTTACAGACTGGAATCTTAACGAGGTTTTCGGGGTATTTATATATAGAATATCAGACACCCAGAAATGAGTTACAGACTGGAAACTAATCGAGGGGTTTGCGATGTTTACGTATAGAATATCAGACACACAGAAGAGAGTTACAGACTGGAATCTAATCGAGGGGTTCATGTGGTTTATATATAGATTATCAGACACCCAGAAATGAGTTACAGACTGGAATCTAATCGAGGGATTTGGGGTATTTATGTATAGAATATCAGACACCCAGAAGTGAGTTACAGACTGGTATCTAATCGAGGGGTTCAGTTGGTTTATATACAGAATATCAGATTCCCAGGAGTGAGTTACAAACTGGAATCTAATCGAGGGGTTCGGGTTGTTTTTATATAGAATATCAGACACTCAGAAGTGAGTTACAGACAGGAATCTAATCGAGGGGTTCAGGTGGTTTACATATATAGAATATCAGACACCCAGAAGTGAGTTACAAACTGGAATCAATCGAGGGGTTCAGGTTGTTTATATATAGAATATCAGACACCCAGAAGTGAGTTACATACTGGAATCTAATCGAGGGGTTCAGGTGGTTTATATACAGAATATCAGATACCCAGGAGTGAGTAACAAACTTGAATCTAATCGAGGGGTTGAGCTGGATTATATACAGAATATCAGACACCCAGACATGAGTTACAGACTGGAATCTAATCGAGGGGTTCAGGTGGTTTATGTATAAAATATCGGACACCCAGAATTGAGTTACAGACTGGAATCCACTCGAGGGGTTCGGGGTATTTATATATACAATATCAGACACCCAGAAGTGAGTAGTTGACTGGTATCTAATCGAGGGGTTCGGGTTGTTTATGTATACAATATCAGAAACCCAGAAGTGAGTTACAGACTGGAATCTAATCGATGGTTTCGCGTAGATTATATATAGAATATCATACATCCAGAAGTGAGTTACAGACTGGAATCTAATCGAGGGGGTCGGGGTATTTATATATAGAATATCAGACGCCCAGAAGTTAGCTACAGACTGGAATCTAATCGAGGGGTTTAGGTTGTTTATATATAGAATATCAGATACCCAGGAGTGAGTTACAGACTGGAATCTAATCGAGGGGTTCAGGTTGTTTATATATAGAATATCAGATACCCAGGAGTGAGTTACAGACTGGAATCTAATCGAGGGGTTCAGGTGGTTTATATATAGAATATCAGATACCCAGGAGGGAGTTACAAACTGGAATCTAATCGAGGGGTTCAGGGGGTTTATATGTAGAATATCAGATACCCAGGAGTGAGTTACAAACTGGAATTTATTCGAGGGGTTGATGTGGTTTATATATAGAATATCAGATACCCAGAAGTGATTACAGACGGGAATCTAATCGTGTTCATGTGGTTTATATATAGAATATCAGATACCCAGGATTGAATTACAAACTGGAATCTAATCGAGGGGTTCAGGTGGTTTATATATAGAATAACAGATACTCAGGAGTGAGTTACAAACTGGAATCTAATCGGGAGGTTTGGGGTATTTATTTATAGAATATCTGACACCCAGAAGTGAGTTACAGACTGAAATCTCATCGCGGGGTTCAGGTCTTATATATATAGAATAACAGACACCCAGGAGTGAGTTACAATCTGGAATCTAATCGAGGGTTTCAGGTGTTTTATGTATAGAATATCAGGCACCCAGAAGTGAGTTACAGACTGGAATCTAAACGAGGGGTTCAGGGTATTTCTACATGGAATATAAGACTCCCAGAAGTGAGTTAAAGACTGGAATCTAATCGAGGGGTTCAGGGTATTGATATGTAGAATATCGGACACCCAGAAGTGAGTTACAGACTGGAATCTAATCGAGGGGTTCAGGTCTTTTATAAATAGAATAACAGTTACCCAGGACCGAGTTACAAACAGGAATCTAATCGAGGGGTTTGGGTTGTTAATATATAAAATTTCAGACACCCAGAAGTGATTTACAGACTGGAATCTAATCGAGTTGTTCGGGGAGTTTATATATAGAATATCAGACACCCAGAAGTGAGTTACAGACAGGATTCTAATTGAGGGGATCGGGGTATTTATATATATAATATCAGACGCCCAGAAATGAGTTACAGACTTGAATCTAATCGAGGGGTTCGGGGGATCTATGTATAGAATATCAGACACCCAGAAGTGAGTTACAGATAGGAATCTAGTCGAGTGGTTCAGGAAGTTTATATATAGAATATCAGATACCCAGGATTGAGTTACAAACTGGAATCTAATCGAGGGGTTCGGGTTGTTTAAATATAGAATATCAGACACCCAGAAGTAATTTACAGGCTGGAATGTAATCGAGGCGTTCGGGTTGTTTATTTATAGAATATCAGACACCCAGAACTGAGTTACAAACTGGTATCGAATCGAGGGGTTCAGGTGGTTTAAGTATTGAATATAAGATACCCTGAAGTGAGTTACAAACGGGAGTCTAATCGAGGGGAATGGGGTATTTATATATAGAATATCAGACACCCAGAAGTGAGTTACAGAATGGATTATAATCGAGGGGTTCAGGTCGTTTATAAATAGAATATCAGATACCCAGGAGTGCGTTCCAAACAGGAATCTAATCGATGGGTTCAGGTTGTTTATATGTAGGATATTAGATACCCTGTAGTGAGTTACAAACTGGAATGTATTCGAGGGGTTGAGCTGCTTTATATATAGAATATCAGACACCCTGGAGTGAGTTACAAACTGGAAAACAATCGAGGGGTTCAGGTGGTTTGTATATAGAATATCAGACACCCAGAATTGAGTTACAGACTGGAATCTAATCGAGGGGTTCAGGTGGTTTATATATAGAATATCAGATACCCACGAGTGAGTTTCATTGGATTCTATTCGAGGGATTGAGGTGGTTTACATATAGAATAACAGAGACCCAGAATTGAGATACAGACTGGAAGCTAACCGAGGGGTTCAGCTGGATTATATATAGAATATCAGACACCCAGAAGTGAGTTACAATCTGGAATCAATCGAGGGGTTCGGGTTGTTTATATATAGAATATCAGACACCCAGAAGTGAGTTACTGACTGGAATCTTATCGAGGCGTTTCAGGTGGATTCTATATAGAATATCAACACCCAGGAGAGAGTTACAAACTGGAATCTAATCGAGGGGTTTGGGATGTTTATATATAGAATATCAGATACCCAGGAGTGAGTTACAAACTTGAATCTAATCGAGGGATGCGGTTTGTTTATATATACAAAATCAGACACCCAGAAGTGAGTTACAGACTGGAATCTAATTGAGGGGTTCGGGGTATTTTTATATAGAATATCAGACACCCAGAAGTGTGTTACAAACTGCAATCTAATCGAGGGGTTCAGGTGGTTTATGTATAGAATAACTGATACCCAGGAGTGAGTTACAAACTTGAATCTCATCGAGGGTTTCGGGGTATTTATTTATAGAATATCATACACCCAGAAGTGAGTTACAGACTGGAATCTAATCGAGGGGTTCAGGTCTATTTTATATAGAATAACAGACTCCCAGGACTGAGTTAGAAACTGGAATCTAATCGAGTGGTTCGGGTTGTTAATATATAAAATATCAGACACCAAGAAGTGAGTTACAGACAAGAATCTAATTGTGGGGTTCGAGATATTTATATATAGAATATCAGACACCCAGAATGGAGTTAAAGACTGGAATCTAATCGAGGGTTTCGGGGTATTGATGTGTAGAATTTCGGACACCCAGAAGTGAGATACGGACTGGAATCTAATCGAGGGGTTCAGGTCTTTTATAAATAGAATAACAGTTACCCAGGATAGAGTTACAAACAGGAATCTAATCGAGGGGTTTGGGTTCTTAATATATAAAATTTCAGACACCAAGAAGTGAGTTATAGACTGGAATCAAATCGAGGGGTTCGGGTAGTTTATATATAGAATATCAGACACCCAGAAGTGAGTTACTGACAGGAATCCAATTGAGGGGTTTGGGGTATTTATCTATATAATATCAGATGCCCAGAAGTGAGTTACAGATTTGAATCTAATCGAGGGGTTCGGGGTACTTATATATAGAATATCAGTCACCCAGAAGTGAGTTACAGACAGGAATCTAATCGAGGGGTTAAGGAAGTTTATATTTAGAATATCAGATACCCAGGATTGAGTTACAAACTGGAATCTAATCGAGGGGTTCAGGTTGTTTAAAAAAAGAATATCAGACACCCAGAAGTGAGTTACAGACTGGAATCTAATCGAGGGGTTCGGGTTTTTTATTTATAGAATATCAGACACCCAGAAGTGAGTTACAAACTGGTATCGAATCGAGGGGTTCAGGTGGTTTATGTATTGAATATCAGTTACACCAAAGTGATTTACAAACTGGAGTCTAATCGAGGGGAATGGGGTATTTATATATAGAATATCAGACACCCAGAAGTGAGTTGCAGACTGGAATCTAATCAACGGGTTCAGGCTGTTTATATGCAGAATATCAGATACCCAGGAGTGAGTTACAGACTGGATTCTAATCGAGGGGTTCAGGTCGTTTATATATAGAATATCTGATACCCAGGAGTGCGTTCCAAACAGGAAACTTATCGAGAGGTTCTGGTTGTTTATAGGTAGAATATCAGATACCCTGGAGTGAGTTACAAACTGGAATCTATTCAAGCCGTTGAGGTGCTTTATATATAGAATATCAGAAAACCTGAAGTGAGTTACAGACTGGAATCTAATCGAGGGTTTTGCGATGTTTACATATAGAATATCAGACACCCAGAAGAGAGTTACAGACTGGAACCTAATCGAGGGGTTCAGGTGGTTTATATATAGAATATCAGATTCCCAGGAGTGAGTTACAAATTGGAATCTAATCGAGGGGTTCGGGAATTTGTATATAGAATATCAGACACCCAGAAGTGAGTTACAGACTGGAATCTAATCGAGGGTTTCAGGTGGTTTTTATATAGAATATCAGACACCCAGAAGTGAGTTACAGACTGGAATCTAATCGAGGGATTTGGGGTATTTATACAAAGAATATCAGACACCCAGTAGTGAGTTACAAACTGGAATCTGATCGAGTGGTTTGCGATGTTTAGGTATAGAATATCAGACACCCAGAAGTGAGTTACAGACTGGAATCTAATCGAGGGGTTCAGGTGGTTTATATATAGAACATTAGACACCCAGAACTGAGTTACAGACTGGAATCTAATCGAGGGGTTCAGTTGGTTTATATATAGAATATCAGATTCCCAGGAGAAAGTTACAAACTGGAATCTAATCGAGGGGTTCGGGTTGTTTTGATATAGAATATCAGAAACTCAGAAGTGAGTTACAGATTGGAATCTAATCGAGGGGTTCAGGAGGTTTATATATAGAATATCAGACACCGAGAACTGAGTTACAAACTGGAATCAATCGAGGGGGTCAGGTTGTTTATATATACAATATCAGACACCCAGAAGTGAGTTACAGACTTGAATCTAATCGAGGGGTTCGCGATGTTAACCTATAGATTATCAGTCACCCGGAAGTGAGTTACAGACTGGAATCTAATCGAGGGGTTCGGGGTATTTATATATACAATATCAGACCCCCAGAAGTGAGTAACAGACTGGAGTCTAATCGAGGGGTTCGGGTTGTGTATGTATACAATATCAGAAACCCAGAAGTGAGTTACAGACTGGAATCTAATCAAGGGGTTCAGGTGGTTCATATATAGAATGTCAGACACCCAGAAGTGAGTTACAGACTGGAATCTAATCAAGGGGTTCATTTGGTTTATATATAGAATATCAGATTCCCAGGAGTGAGTTACAAACTGGAATTAATCGAGGGGTTCGGGTTGTTTTTATATAGAATATCAGACTCTCAGAAGTGAGTTACAAACTGGAATCAATCGAGGGGTTCGGGTTGTTTATATATAGAATATCAGATAGCCAGAAGTGAGTTAGAGACTGGAATCTAATTGAGGGGTTCTGGGTATTTATATATAGAATATCAGACACCCAGAAGTGAGTTACAGAATCGAATCTAGTCGAGGGGTTACGTTGTTTATATATAGAATATCAGATACCCAGGAGTGAGTTACAGACTGGAACCTAATCGAGGGGTTCACTTTGTTCATATATAGAATATCAGATACCCAGGAGGGAGTTACAAACTGGAATCTATTCGAGGGGTTGAGGTGGTTTATATATAGAATATCAGACACCCTGAACTGAGTTACACACTGGAATCTAATCGAGGGGATCAGGTGGTTTATGTATAATATATCAGACACCCAGAAGTGAATTTTAGACTGGAATCTAATCGAGGGGTTCAGGTGGTTTATATGTAGAATATCAGATACCCAGGAGTGAGTTACAAACTGGAATTTTTTAGAGGGGTTCAGGTTGTTTATATATAGAATATCAGATACCCAGGAGTGAGTGACAAACTGGAATCTAATCGAAGGGTTCAGGTGGTTTATTTGTAGAATATCAGATACCCAGGAGTGAGTTACAAACGGGAACTAATTAGAGGGGTTGAGGTGGTTTATATATAGAATATCAGTTACCCAGAAGTGAATTAAAGACTGGAATCTAATCGAGGCGTTCATGTGGTTTATATATAGAATATCAGATACCCAGGAGTGAGTTACAAACTGGAATCTAATCAAGGGGTTCACGTGGTTTATATATAGAATAACAGATACTCAGGAGTGAGTTACAAACTGGAATCTAAACGAGGGGTTCGGGGTATTTATACATAGAATATCAGACACCAAGATGTGAGTTACACACTGGAATCTAATCGAAGGGTTCGTGGTATTGATATGTAGAATATCGGACACCCAGAAGTGAGTTACAGACTGGAATCTAATCGAGGAGTTCCGGTGTTTTATAAATAGAATAACAGATTCCCAGGACCGATTTACAAACAGGAATCTAATCGAGGGGTTCGGGTTGTTAATATATAAAATTTCAGACACCAAGAAGTGAGTTACAGACTGAAATCTAATCGAAGGGTTCGGGTATTTTATATATAGAATATCAGACACCCAGAAGTAAGTTACAGACAAGAATCTAATTGAGGGGTTTGGGGTATTTATATAAATAATATCAGACACCAAGAAGTGAGTTACAGATTTGAATCTAATCGAGGAGTTCGGGGAATTTATATATAGAATATCAGTCACCCAGAAGTGAGTTACAGACAGCAATCTAATCGAGGGGTTCAGAAAGTTTATATATAGAATATCAGATACCCAGGATTGAGTTACAAATTGGAAACTAATCAAGGGGTTCAGTTTGTTTATATATAGAATATCAGACACCCAGAAGTGAGTTACAGACTGGATTCTAATCGAGGGGTTCAGATTGTTTATTTATAGAATATCAGACACCCAGAAGTGAGTTACAAACTGGTATCGAATCGAGGGGTTCAGGTGGTTTATGTATTGAATATCAGTTACCCCGTAGTGAGTTACAAACTGGAGTCTAATCGAGGGGAATGGGGTATTTATATATAGAATATCAGACACCCAGAAGTGAGTTACAGACTGGAATCTAATCAAGGGGTTCAGGTTGTTTATATGTAGAATATCAGATACCCAGGAGTGAGTTACAGACTGGATTCTAATCGAGGGGTTCAGGTCGTTTATATATAGAATATCTGATACCCAGGAGTGCGTTCCAAACAGGAAACTTATCGAGGGGTTCAGGTTGTTTATAGGTAGAATATCAGATAACCTGGAGTGAGTTACAAACTGGAATCTATTCGAGGGGTTGAGGTGCTTTATATATAGAATATCAGACACCCTGAAGTGAGTTACAGACTGGAATCTAATCGAGGGTTTTGCGATGTTTACGTATAGAATATCAGACACCCAGATGAGAGTTACAGACTGGAATCTAATCGAGGGCTTCAGGTGGGTTATATATAGAATATCAGACACCCAGAAGTGAGTTACAGACTGGAATCTAATCGAGGGATTTGGGGTATTTATATATAGAATATCAGACACCCAGAAGTGAGTTACAGACTGGAATCTAATCAAGTGGTTCAGTTGGTTTATATATAGAATATCAGATTCCCAGGAGTGAGTTACAAACTGGAACCTAATCGAGGGGTTCGGGAATTTATATATAGAATATCAGACACCCAGAAGTGAGTTACAGACTGGAATCTAATCGAGGGTTTCAGGTGGTTTTTATATAGAATATCAGACACCCAGAAGTGAGTTACAGAATGGAATCTAATCGAGGGATTTGGGGTATTTATACATAGAATATCAGACACCCAGAAGTGAATTACAGACTGGAATCTAATCGAGGGGTTCAGGTGGTTTATATATAGAATATCAGACACTCAGATATGAGTTACAGACTGGAATCGAATCGAGTGGTTCAGGTGGTTTATGTATAAAATATCAGACACCCTGTAGTGAGTTACAAACTGGAATCTAATCGAGGGGTTTGCGATGGTTAAGTATAGAATATCAGACACCCAGAAGTGAGTTACAGACTGGAATCTAATCGAGGGCTTCAGGTGGTTTATATATAGAATATCAGACACCCAGAACTGAGTAACAGATTTGAATCTAATCGAGGGGTTCAGTTGGTTTATATATAGAATTTTCAGATTCCCAGGAGAAAGTTACAAACTGGAATCTAATCGAGGGGTTCGGGTTGTTTTGATAGAATATCAGAAACTCAGAAATGAGTTACAGACTGGAATCTAATCGAGGGGTTCAGGAGGTTTATATATAGAATATCAGACACCGAGAAGTGAGTTACAGACTGGAATCTAATCGAGGGGTTCAGGTGGTTTATATATAGAATGTCAGACACCCAGAAGTGAGTTACAGACTGGAATCTAATCAAGGGGTTCATTTGGTTTATATATAGAATATCAGATTCCCAGGAGTGAGTTACAAACTGGAATTAATCGAGGGGTTCGGGTTGTTTTTATATAGAATATCAGACTCTCAGAAGTGAGTTACAAACTGGAATCTAATCAAGGGGTTCAGGTGGTTTATATATAGAATATCAGACAGCCAGAAGTGAGTTACAAACTGCAATCAATCGAGGGGTTCGGGTTGTTTATATATAGAATATCAGATAGCCAGAAGTGAGTTAGAGACTGGAATCTAATTGAGGGGTTCTGGGTATTTATATATAGAATATCAGACACCCAGAAGTGAGTTACAGAATGGAATCTAGTCGAGGGGTTCAGGTTGTTTATATATAGAATATCAGATACCCTGGAGTGAGTTACAGACTGGATCCTAATCGAGGGGTTCACGTTGTTCATATATAGAATATCAGATACCCAGGAGTGAGTTACAAACTGGAATCTATTCGAGGGGTTGAGGTGGTTTATATATAGAATATCAGACACCCTGAACTGAGTTACACACTGGAATCTAATCGAGGGGATCAGGTGGTTTATGTATAATATATCAGACACCCAGAAGTGAATTTTAGACTGGAATCTAATCGAGGGGTTCAGGTGGTTTATATGTAGAATATCAGATACCCAGGAGTGAGTTACAAACTGGAATTTTTTAGAGGGGTTCAGGTTGTTTATATATAGAATATCAGATACCCAGGAGTGAGTGACAAACTGGAATCTAATCGAAGGGTTCAGGTGGTTTATTTGTAGAATATCAGATACCCAGGAGTGAGTACAAACGGGAATTAATTAGAGGGGTTGAGGTGGTTTATATATAGAATATCAGTTACCCAGAAGTGAATTAAAGACTGGAATCTAATCGAGGGGTTCAGGTGGTTTATATATAGAATATCAGACAGCCAGAAGTGAGTTACAAACTGGAATCAATCGAGGGGTTCGGGTTGTTTATATATAGAATATCAGAAAGCCAGAAGTGAGATAGGGACCGGAATCTAATTGTGGGGTTCTGGGTATTTATATATAGAATATCAGACACCCAGAAGTGAGTTACAGAATGGAATCTAGTCGAGGGGTTCAGGTTGTTTATATATAGAATATCAGATACCCAGGAGTGAGTTACAGACTGGATCCTAATCGAGGGGTTCACGTTGTTCATATATAGAATATCAGATACCCAGGAGTGAGTTACAAACTGGAATCTATTCGAGGGGTTGAGGTGGTTTATATATGGAATATCAGACACCCTGAACTGAGTTACACACTGGAATCTAATCGAGGGGATCAGGTGGTTTATGTATAATATATCAGACACCCAGAAGTGAATTTTAGACTGGAATCTAATCGAGGGGTTCAGGTGGTTTATATGTAGAATATCAGATACCCAGGAGTGAGTTACAAACTGCAATTTTTTAGAGGGGTTCAGGTTTTTTATATATAGAATATCAGATACCCAGGAGTGAGTGACAAACTGGAATCTAATCGAAGGTTTCAGGTGGTTTATTTGTAGAATATCAGATACCCAGGAGTGCGTTACAAACGGGAACTAATTAGAGGGGTTGAGGTGGTTTATATATAGAATATCAGTTACCCAGAAGTGAATTATAGACTGGAATCTAATCGAGGGGTTCATGTGGTTTATATATAGAATATCAGATACCCAGGAGTGAGTTACAAACTGGAATCTAATCAAGGGGTTCAGGTGGTTTATATATAGAATAACAGATACTCAGGAGTGAGTTACAAACTGGAATCTAATGGAGAGGTTCGGGGTATTTACATAAAGAATATCAGACACCCAGAATTGAGTTACAGACTGGACTCTTATCGCGGAGTTCAGGTCTTATATATATAGATTAACAGACACCCAGGAGTGAGTTACAAACTGGAGTCTAATCGAGGGGTTCAGGTGGTTTATGTATAGAATATCAGGCACCCAGAAGTGAGTTACAGACTGGAATCTAAACGAGGGGTTCGGGGTATTTATACATAGAATATCAGACACCTAGAAGTGAGTTACACACTGGAATCTATTCGAGGGGTTCGGGGTATTGATATGTAGAATATCGGACACCCAGAAGTGAGTTACAGACTGGAATCTAATCGAGGAGTTCAGGTCTTTTATAAATAGAATAACAGATTCCCAGGACCGATTTACAAACAGGAATCTAATCGAGGGGATCGGGTTGTTAATATATAAAATTTATGACACCAAGAAGTGAGTTACAGACTGAAATCTAATCGAGGGGTTCGGGTATTTTATATATAGAATATCAGACACCCAGAAGTGAGTTACAGACAAGAATCTAATTGAAGGGTTCTGGGTATTTATATAAATAATATCAGACGCCCAGAAGTGAGTTACAGATTTGAATCTAAACGAGGAGTTCGGGAAATTTGTATATAGAATATCAGTCACCCAGAAGTGAGTTACAGACAGCAATCTAATCGAGGGGTTCAGGAAGTTTATATATAGAATATCAGATACCCAGGATTGAGTTACAAACTGGAATCTAATCAAGGGGTTCAGTTTGTTTATATATAGAATATCAGACACCCAGAAGTGAGTTACAGACTGGCCTCTAATCGAGGGGTTCGGGTTGTTTATTTATAGAATATCAGACACCCAGAAGTGAGTTACAAACTGGTATCGAATCGAGGGGTTCAGGTGGTTTATTTATTGAATATCAGTTACCCCGTAGTGAGTTACAAACTGGAGTCTAATCGAGGGGAATGGGGTATTTATATAAAGTATATCAGACACACAGAAGTGAGTTACAGACTGGAATCTAATCAAGGGGTTCAGGTTGTTTATATGTAGAATATCAGATACCCAGGAGTGAGTTACAGACTGGATTCTAATCGAGGGGTTCAGGTCGCTTATATATAGAATATCAGATACCCAGGAGTGCGTTCTAAACAGGAATCTAATTGAGGGTTTCGGGTTGTTTATATGTGGAATATCAGATACCCTGGAGTGAGTTACAAACTGGAATCGATTCGAGGGTTTGAGGTGCTTTATATATAGAATATCAGACACCCTGAAGTGAGTTACAGACTGGAATCTAATCGAGGCATTCGGGGATTAATATATAGAATATGAGACTCCCAGAAGTGAGTTACAGACTGGAATCTAATCGAGGGGTTAGCGATGTTTATCTATAGATTATCAGTCACCCAGAAGTGAGTTACAGACTGGAATCTAATCGAGGGGTTCAGGTGGTTTATATATAGAATATCAGAAACCCAGAATTGCGTTACAGTCTGGAATCTAATCGAGGGGTTCAGGTGGTTTATGTATTGAATATCAGTTACCCCGTAGTGAGTTACAAACTGGAGTCTAATCGTGGGGAATGGGGTATTTATATATAGAATATCAGACACCCAGAAGTGAGTTACAGACTGGAATCTAATCAAGGGGTTCAGGTTGTTTATATGTAGAATATCAGATACCCAGGAGTGAGTTACAGACTGGATTCTAATCGAGGGGTTCAGGTCGCTTATATATAGAATATCAGATACCCAGGAGTGCGTTCTAAACAGGAATCTAATCGAGGGTTTCAGGTTGTTTATATGTGGATTATCAGATACCCTGGAGTGAGTTACAAACTGGAATCTATTCAAGAGTTTGAGGTGCTTTATATATAGAATATCAGACACCCTGAAGTGAGTTACAGACTGGAATCTAATCGAGGAGTTCGGGGATTAATATATAGAATATCAGACTCCCAGAAGTGAGTTACAGACTGGAATCTAATCAAGGGGTTAGCGATGTATATCTATAGATTATCAGTCACCCAGAAGTGAGTTACAGACTGGAATCTAATCGAGGGGTTCAGGTGGTTTATATATAGAATATCAGAAACCCAGAATTGAGTTACAGTCTGGAATCTATTCGAGGGGTTCAGGTGGTTTATATATAGAATACTAAATACCCAGGAGTGATTTACAGTCTGGAATCTAGTCGAGGGGTTCAGGTTGTTTATATATAGAATACCAGATACCCAGGAGTGAGTTACAAACTGGAATCTATTCGAGGGGTTGAGGTGGTGTATAGATAGAATATCAGACACCCTGAACTGAGTTACACACTGGAATCTAATCGAGGGGATCAGGTGGTTTATGTATAAAATATCAGACACCCAGAAGTGAATTTCAGACTGGAATCTAATCGAAGGGTTCAGGTGGTTTATAAGTAGAATATCAGATACTCAGGAGTGAGTTTCAAACTGGAATTTATTAGAGGGGTTCAGGTTGTTTATATATAGAATATCAGATACCCAGGAGTGAGATACAAACTGGAATCTAATCGAAGGGTTCAGGTGGTTTATATATAGAATATCAGATACGCAGGAGTGAGTTACAAACGGGAATTAATTAAAGGGGTTGAGGTGGTTTATATATAGAATATCAGTTACCCAGAAGTGAATTAAAGACTGGAATCTAATCGAGGGGTTCATGTGGTTTATATATAGAATATCAGACACCCAGAAGTGAGTTACAGACAAGAATCTAATTGAGGGGTTCGGGGTTTTTATATAAATAATATCAGACGCCCAGAAGTGAGGTACAGATTTGAATCTAATCGATGGGTTCGGGGTATTTATATATAGAATATCAGACACCCAAAAGTGAGTAACAGGCAGGAATTTAATCGAGGGGTTCAGGAAGTTTATATATAGAATATCAGACACCCAGAAGTGAGTTACAGACTGGATTCTAATCGAGGGGTTCGGGTTGTTCATTTATAGAATATCAGACACCCAGAAGTGAGTTACAAACTGGGATCGAATCGAGGGGTTCAGGTGGTTTATGTATTGAATATCAGTTACCCTGTAGTGAGTTACAAACTAGAGTCTAATCGAGGGGAATGGGGTATTTATATATAGAATATCAGACACCCAGAAGTGAGTTACAGACTGGAATCTAATCGAGGTGTTCAGGTTGTTTATATGTAGAATATCAGATACCCAGGAGTGAGTTACAGACTGGATTCTAATCGAGGGGTTCAGGTCGCTTATATATAGAATATCAGATACCCAGGAGTGCGTTCTAAACAGGAATCTAATCGAGGTTTTCAGGTTGTATATATGTAGAATATCTGATACCCTGGAGTGAGTTACAAACTGGAGTCTAATCGAGGGGAATGGGGTATTTATATATAGAATATCAGACACCCTGAAGTGAGTTACAGACTGGAATCTAATCGAGGGGTTCATGTGGTTTATGTATAAAATATCAGACACCCAGAAGTGAGTTACAGACTGAAATCTAATCGAGGGGTTCGGGGTATTATATATAGAATATCAGACACCCAGAAGTGAGTAACAGACTGGAATCAAATCGAGGGGTTCGGGTTGTTTATGTATAGAATATCAGATACCTAGAAGTGAGTTAGAGACTGGAATCTAATCGAGGAATTCAGGTGGTTTATATATAGAATATCAGACACACAGAAGTGAGTTACAGACTGGAATCTAATCAAGGGGTTCAGTTGGTTTATATATAGAATATCAGATTCCCAGGAGTGAGTTACAGACTGGATTCTAATCGAGGGGTTCAGGTCGTTTATATATAGAATATCTGATACCCAGGAGTGCGTTCCAAACAGGAAACTTATCGAGGGGTTCAGGTTGTTTATAGGTAGAATATCAGATACCCTGGAGTGAGTTACAATCTGGAATCTATTCGAGGGGTTGAGGTGCTTTATATATAGAATATCAGACATCCTGAAGTGAGTTACAGACTGGAATCTAATGGAGGGTTTTGCGATGTTTACATATAGAATATCAGACACCCAGAAGAGAGTTACAGACTGGAATCTAATTGAGGGGTTCAGGTGGTTTATATATAGAATATCAGAAACCAAGAAGTGAGTTACAGACTAGAATCTAATCGAGGGATTATGGGTATTTATACATAGAATATCAGACACCCAGAAGTGAGTTACAGACTGGAATCTAATCGAGGGGTTCAGGTGGTTTATATATAGAATATCAGATACCCAGCAGTGAGTAACAAAGTGGAATCTTTTCGAGGGGTTGAGCTGGTTTATATAAAGAATAACAGACACCCAGACATGAGTTACAGACTGAAATCTAATCGAGCGGTTCGGGGTATTTATATATAGAATATCAGACACCCAGAAGTGAGTAAAAGAATGGAATCAAATCGAGGGGTTCGGGTTGTTTATGTATAGAATATCAGATACCTAGAAGTGAGTTACGGACTGGAATCTAATCGAGGAATTCAGGTGGTTTATATATAGAATATCAGACACCCAGAAGTGAGTTACAGACTGGAATCTAATCAAGGGGTTCAGGTTGTTTATATGTAGAGTATCAGATACCCAGGAGTGAGTTACAGACTGGATTCTAATCGAGGGGTTCAGGTCGTTTATATATAGAATATCTGATACCAGGAGTGCGTTCCAAACAGGAAACTTATCGAGGGGTTCAGGTTGTTTATAGGTAGAATATCAGATACCCTGGAGTGAGTTACAATCTGGAATCTATTCGAGGGGTTGAGGTGCTTTATATATAGAATATCAGACACCCTGAAGTGAGTTGCAGACTGGAATCTAATCGAGGGTTTTGCGATGTTTACATATAGAATATCAGACACCCAGAAGAGAGTTACAGACTGGAATCTAATCGAGGGGTTCAGGTGGTTTATATATAGAATATCAGACACCCAGAATTGAGTTACAGACTGGAATCGAATCGAGGGATTTGGGGTGTTTATATATAAGAATATCAGACACCCAGAAGTGAGTTACAGACTGGAATCTAATCGAGGGGTTCAGGTGGTTTATATATAGAATATCAGATACCCAGCCGTGAGTAACAAAGTGGAATCTTTTCGAGGGTTTGAGCTGGTTTATATATAGAATATCAGACACCCAGACATGAGTTACAGACTGGAATCTAATCGATGGGTTCAGGTGGTTTATGTATAAAATATCAGACACCCAGAAGTGAGTTACAGACTGGAATCTAATCAAGGGGTTCAGTTGGTTTATATATAGAATATCAGATTCCCAGGAGTGAGTTACAAACTGGAATCTAATCGAGGGGTGCGGGTTGTTTTTATATAGAATATCAGACTCTCAGAAGTGAGTTACAAACTGGAATCTAATCGAGGGGTTCAGATGGTTTATATATAGAATATCAGACACCCACAATTGAGTTACAAACTGGAATCAATCGAGGGGTTCGGGTTGTTTATGTTTAGAATATCAGACACCCAGAAGTGAGTTACAGACTGGAATCTAATCGAGGGGTTCGGGGTATTTATATATAGAATCTCAGATACCCAGGAGTCAGTTACAGACTGGAATCTATTCGATGGGTGAGGTGGTTTATATATAGAATATCAGACACCCTGAACTGAGTTACACACTGGAATCTAATCGAGCGGTTCAGGTGGTTTATGTATAAAATATCAAACACCCAGAAGTGAATTACAGACTGGAATCTAATCGAGGGGTTCAGGTCGTTTTTTGCATAGAATATCAGGCACCCAGAAGTGAGTTACAGACTGGAATCTAATCGAGGGGTTCGGGGTATTTATACATAGAATATCAGACACCCAGAAGTGAGTTACAGACAGGAATCTAATCGAGGGGTTCAGGTGGTTTATATATAGAATATCAGACACCCAGAAGTGAGTTACAGATTGGAATCTAATCGAGGGATTTGGGGTATTTATACTTAGAATATCAATCACCCAGAAGTGAATTACAGACTTGAATCTAATCGAGGGGTTCAGGTGGTTTATATATAGAATATCAGATAACCTGGAGTGAGTAACAAAGTGGAATCTAATCGAGGGGTTGAGATGGTTTATATATAGAATATCAGACACCAAGACATGAGATACAGACTGGAATGTAATCGAGGGGTTCAGGTGGTTTATATATAAAATAACAGACTGCAGGAAGTGAGTTACAGACTGGAATCTAATCGAGGGGTTCACGTGGTTTATATATAGAATAACAGACACCCAGAAGTGAGTTACAGACTGGAATCTAATCGAGGGGTTCAGTTTGTTTATATATAGAATATCATATTCCCAGGACTGAGTTACAAACTGGAATCTAATCGTGGGGTTCGGGTTGTTTTTAGATAGAATATCAGACACCCAGAAGTGAATTACAGACTGGAATCTAATCGAGGGGTTCAGGTGGTTTATATATAGAATATCAGACACCCAGAAGTGAGTTACAAACTGGAATCAGTCGAGGGGTTCAGGTTGTTTATATATAGAATATCACACACCCAGAAGTGAGTTACAGACTGGAATCTAATCAAGGGGTTCAGTTGGTTTATATATAGAATATCAGATTCCAAGGAGTGAGTTACAGACTGGATTCTAATCGAGGGGTTCAGGTCGTTTAGATATAGAATATCTGATACCCAGGAGTGCGTTCCAAACAGGAAACTTATCGAGGGGTTCAGGTTGTTTATAGGTAGAATATCAGATACCCTGGAGTGAGTTACAATCTGGAATCTATTCGAGGGGTTGAGGTGCTTTATATATAGCATATCAGACATCCTGAAGTGAGTTACAGACTGGAATCTAATGGAGGGTTTTGCGATGTTTACATATAGAATATCAGACACCCAGAAGAGAGTAACAGACTGGAATCTAATTGAGGGGTTCAGGTGGTTTATATATAGAATATCAGAAACCAAGAAGTGAGTTACAGACTAGAATCTAATCGAGGGATTATGGGTATTTATACATAGAATATCAGACACCCAGAAGTGAGTTACAGACTGGAATCTAATCGAGGGGTTCAGGTGGTTTATATATAGAATATCAGATACCCAGCAGTGAGTAACAAAGTGGAATCTTTTCGAGGGGTTGAGCTGGTTTATATAAAGAATAACAGACACCCAGACATGAGTTACAGACTGAAATCTAATCGAGCGGTTCGGGGTATTTATATATAGAATATCAGACACCCAGAAGTGAGTAAAAGAATGGAATCAAATCGAGGGGTTCGGGTTGTTTATGTATAGAATATCAGATACCTAGAAGTGAGTTACGGACTGGAATCTAATCGAGGAATTCAGGTGGTTTATATATAGAATATCAGACACCCAGAAGTGAGTTACAGACTGGAATCTAATCAAGGGGTTCAGTTGGTTTATATATAGAATATCAGATTCCCAGAAGTGAGTTACAGACTGGATTCTAATCGAGGGGTTCAGGTCGTTTATATATAGAATATCTGATACCCAGGAGTGCGTTCCAAACAGGAAACTTATCGAGGGGTTCAGGTTGTTTATAGGTAGAATATCAGATACCCTGGAGTGAGTTACAATCTGGAATCTATTCGAGGGGTTGAGGTGCTTTATATATAGAATATCAGACACCCTGAAGTGAGTTGCAGACTGGAATCTAATCGAGGGTTTTGCGATGTTTACATATAGAATATCAGACACCCAGAAGAGAGTTACAGACTGGAATCTAATCGAGGGGTTCAGGTGGTTTATATATAGAATATCAGACACCCAGAATTGAGTTACAGACTGGAATCGAATCGAGGGATTTGGGGTGTTTATATATAGAATATCAGACACCCAGAAGTGAGTTACAGACTGGAATCTAATCGAGGGGTTCAGGTGGTTTATATATAGAATATCAGATACCCAGCAGTGAGTAACAAAGTGGAATCTTTTCGAGGGTTTGAGCTGGTTTATATATAGAATATCAGACACCCAGACATGAGTTACAGACTGGAATCTAATCGATGGGTTCAGGTGGTTTATGTATAAAATATCAGACACCCAGAAGTGAGTTACAGACTGGAATCTAATCAAGGGGTTCAGTTGGTTTATATATAGAATATCAGATTCCCAGGAGTGAGTTACAAACTGGAATCTAATCGAGGGGTTCAGATGGTTTATATATAGAATATCAGACACCCAGAATTGAGTTACAAGCTGGAATCAATCGAGGGGTTCGGGTTGTTTATGTTTAGAATATCAGACACCCAGAAGTGAGTTACAGACTGGAATCTAATCGAGGGGTTCGGGGTATTTATATATAGAATCTCAGATACCCAGGAGTCAGTTACAGACTGGAATCTATTCGATGGGTGAGGTGGTTTATATATAGAATATCAGACACCCTGAACTGAGTTACACACTGGAATCTAATCGAGCGGTTCAGGTGGTTTATGTATAAAATATCAAACACCCAGAAGTGAATTACAGACTGGAATCTAATCGAGGGGTTCAGGTCATTTTTTGCATAGAATATCAGGCACCCAGAAGTGAGTTACAGACTGGAATCTAATCGAGGGGTTCGGGGTATTTATACATAGAATATCAGACACCCAGAAGTGAGTTACAGACAGGAATCTAATCGAGGGTTTCGCGATGTTTATCTTTAGATTATCAATCACCCAGAAGTGAGTTACAGACTGGAATCTAATCGAGGGGTTCAGGTGGTTTATATATAGAATATCAGACACCCAGAAGTGAGTTACAGATTGGAATCTAATCGAGGGATTTGGGGTATTTATACTTAGAATATCAATCACCCAGAAGTGAATTACAGACTGGAATCTAATCGAGGGGTTCAGGTGGTTTATATATAGAATATCAGATACCCTGGAGTGAGTAACAAAGTGGAATCTAATCGAGGGGTTGAGATGGTTTATATATAGAATATCAGACACCCAGACATGAGATACAGACTGGAATGTAATCGAGGGGTTCAGGTGGTTTATATATAAAATAACAGACTCCAGGAAGTGAGTTACAGACTGGAATCTAATCGAGGGGTTCACGTGGTTTATATATAGAATAACAGACACCCAGAAGTGAGTTACAGACTGGAATCTAATCGAGGGATTTGGGGTATTTACATTTGGAATATCAGACACCCAGAAGTGAGTTACAGACTGGAATGTAATCGAGGGGTTCAGTTTGTTTATATATAGAATATCATATTCCCAGGACTGAGTTACAAACTGGAATCTAATCGTGGGGTTCGGGTTGTTTTTAGATAGAATATCAGACACCCAGAAGTGAATTACAGACTGGAATCTAATCGAGGGGTTCAGGTTGTTTATATATAGAATATCAGACACCCAGAAGTGAGTTACAAACTGGAATCAATCGAGGGGTTCAGGTTGTTTATATATAGAATATCACACACCCAGAAGTGAATTACAGACTGGAATCTAATCGAGGTGTTCGCGATGTTTATCTTTAGATTATCCGTCACCCATAAGTGAGTTACAGCCTGGAATCTAATCGAGGGGTTCAGGTGGTTTAAATATAGAATATCAGACACCCAGAAGTGAGTAACAGACTAGAATCTAATCGAGGGATTTGGGTAATTTATACATAGAATATCAGACACCCAGAAGTGAATTACAGACTGGAATCTAATCGAGGGGTTCAGGTCATTTTTTGCATAGAATATCAGGCACCCAGAAGTGAGTTACAGACTGGAATCTAATCGAGGGGTTCGGGGTATTTATACATAGAATATCAGACACCCAGAAGTGAGTTACAGACAGGAATCTAATCGAGGGTTTCGCGATGTTTATCTTTAGATTATCAATCACCCAGAAGTGAGTTACAGACTGGAATCTAATCGAGGGGTTCAGGTGGTTTATATATAGAATATCAGACACCCAGAAGTGAGTTACAGATTGGAATCTAATCGAGGGATTTGGGGTATTTATACTTAGAATATCAATCACCCAGAAGTGAATTACAGACTGGAATCTAATCGAGGGGTTCAGGTGGTTTATATATAGAATATCAGCTACCCTGGAGTGAGTAACAAAGTGGAATCTAATCGAGGGGTTGAGATGGTTTATATATAGAATATCAGACACCCAGACATGAGATACAGACTGGAATGTAATCGAGGGGTTCAGGTGGTTTATATATAAAATAACAGACTCCAGGAAGTGAGTTACAGACTGGAATCTAATCGAGGGGTTCACGTGGTTTATATATAGAATAACAGACACCCAGAAGTGAGTTACAGACTGGAATCTAATCGAGGGATTTGGGGTATTTACATTTGGAATATCAGACACCCAGAAGTGAGTTACAGACTGGAATGTAATCGAGGGGTTCAGTTTGTTTATATATAGAATATCATATTCCCAGGACTGAGTTACAAACTGGAATCTAATCGTGGGGTTCGGGTTGTTTTTAGATAGAATATCAGACACCCAGAAGTGAATTACAGACTGGAATCTAATCGAGGGGTTCAGGTGGTTTATATATAGAGTATCAGACACCCAGAAGTGAGTTACAAACTGGAATCAGTCGAGGGGTTCAGGTTGTTTATATATAGAATATCACACACCCAGAAGTGAGTTACAGACTGGAATCTAATCGAGGTGTTCGCGATGTTTATCTTTAGATTATCCGTCACCCATAAGTGAGTTACAGCCTGGAATCTAATCGAGGGGTTCAGGTGGTTTACATATAGAATATCAGACACCCAGAAGTGAGTAACAGACTAGAATCTAATCGAGGGATTTGGGTAATTTATCCATAGAATATCAGACACCCAGAAGTGAATTACAGACTGGAATCTAATCGAGGGGTTCAGATGGTTTATACATAGAATATCAGATACCAAGGAGTGAGTAACAAATGGAATCTAATCGAGGGGTTCAGCTGGTTTATATATAGAATATCAGACACCCAGACATGAGTTACAGACTGGAATCTAATCGAGGGGTTCGGTGTATTTATATATACAATATCAGACACCCAGAAGTGAGTTACAGACTGGAATCTAATCGAGGGGTTCGGGGTATTTATATATATAATATCAGACACCCAGAAGTGACTAACAGACAGGAATCTAATCGAGGGGTTCGAGTTGTTTATGTATACAATACAAGAAACCCAGAAGTGAGTTACAGACTGGAATCTAATCGAGGGATTTGGGTTATTTATATATAGAATATCAGACACCCAGAAGTAATTTACAGACTGGAATCTAATCAAAGGGTTCAGTTGGTTTATATATAGAATGTCAGATTCCCAGGAGTGAGTTACAAACTGGAATCTATTCGAGGGGTTGAGGTGGTTTATATATAGAATATCAGACACCCTGAACTGAGTTACAGACGGGAATGTAATTGAGGGGTTCTGGGTATTTGTATATAGAATATCAGACACCCAGAAGTGAGTTACAGACTGGAATCAAATCGAGGGGTTCAGGTGCTTTATATATAGAATACTAAATACCCAGGAGTGATTTACTGACTGGAATCTCGTCGAGGGGTTCAGGTTGTTTATATATAGAATATCAGATACCCAGGAGTGAGTTACAAATTGGAATCTATTCGAGGGGTTGAGGTGGTTTATATATAGAATATCAGACACCCTGAACTGAGTTACACACTGGAACCTAATCGATGGGATCAGGTGGTTTATGTATAAAATATCAGACACCCAGAAGTGAATTAAAGACGGGAATCTAATCGAGGGATTCATGTAGTTTATATATAGAATATCAGATACCCAGGAGTGAGTTACAAACTGGAATCTAATCGAGGGGTTCAGGTGGTTTATATATAGAATAACAGATACTCAGGAGTGGGTTACAAACTGGAATCTAATAGAGAGGTTCGGGGTATTTATATATAGAATATCAGACACCCAGAATTGAGTTACAGACTGGACTCTCATCGCGAAGTTCAGGTCTTATATATATAGATTAACAGACACCCAGGAGTGAGTTACAAACTGGAATCTAATGGAGGGGTTCAGGTGGTTTATGTATAGAATATCAGGCACCCAGAAGTGAGTTACAGACTGGAATCTAAACGAGGGTTTCAGGTGGTTTTTGTATAGAATATCAGGCACCCAGAAGTGAGTTACAGACTGGAATCTAATCGAGGGGTTCGGGGTATTTATAGATAGAATATCAGACACCCAGAAGTGAGTTACAGACTCGAATCTAAGCGAGGGGTTCGGGGTATTTATAGATAGAATATCAGACACCCAGAAGTGAGTTACAGACTGGAATCTAAGCGAGGGGTTCGCGATGTTTATCTATAGATTATCCGTCACCCAGAAGTGAGTTACAGACTGGAATCTAATCGAGGGGTTCAGGTGGTTTATATATAGAATATCAGACACCCAGAAGTGAATTACAGACTGGAATCTAATCGAGGGGTTCAGATGGTTTATATATAGAATATCAGATACCCAGGAGTGAGTAACAAATGGAATCTAATCGAGGGGTTCAGCTGGTTTATATATAGAATATCAGACTCCCAGACATGAGTTACAGACTGGAATCTAATCGAGGGGTTCAGGTGGTATATGCATAAAATATCAGACACCCAGAAGTGAGTTATAGACTGGAATTTAATCGAGGGGTTCGGGGTATTTATATATACAATATCATACACCCAGAAGTGACTAACAGACTGGAATCTTATCGAGGGGTTCGGGTTGTTTATGTATACAATATCAGAAACCCAGAAGTGAGTTACAGACTGGAATCTAATCGAGGGGTTCAGGTGGTTTATATATAGAATATCAGACACCCAGAATTGAGTTACAGACTGGAATCTAATCGAGGGATTTGGGGTATTTATATAAGAATATCAGACACCCAGAAGTGAGTTACAGACTGGAATCTAATCGAGGGGTTCAGTTGGTTTATATATAGAATATCAGATTCCCAGGAGTGAGTTACAAACTGGAATCTAATCGTGGGGTTCGGGTTGTTTTTATATAGAATATCAGACACCCAGAAGTGAATTACAGACTGGAATCTAATCGAGGGGTTCAGGTGGTTTATATATTGAATATCAGACACCCAGAAGTGAGTTACAAATTGGAATCAATCGAGGGGTTCAGGTTTTTTATATATAGAATATCAGACACCCAGAAGTTTGTTACAGACTGGAATCTAATCGAGGTGTTCACGATGTTTATCTATAGATTATCCGTCACCCGGAAGTGAGTTACAGCCTGGAATTTAATCGAGGGGTTCAGGTGGTTTATATATAGAATATCAGACACCCAGAAGTGAGTTACAGACTAGAATCTAATCGAGGATTTTGAGGTATTTATACATATAATAACAGACACCCAGAAGTGAATTACAGACTGGAATCTAATCGAGGGGTTCAGATGGTTTATATATAGAATATCAGACACCCAGACATGAGTTACAGACTGGAGTCTAATCGAGGGGTTCAGGTGGTTTATGTATAAAATATCAGACACCCAGAAGTGATTTACAGACTGGAATCTAATCGAGGGGTTCGGGGTATTTATATATAGAATATCAGACACCCAGAAGTAATTTACAGACTGGAATCTAATCAAGGGGTTCAGTTGGTTTATATATGGAATGTCAGATTCCCAGGAGTGAGTTACAAACTGGAATCTATTCGAGGGGTTGAGGTGGTTTATATATAGAATATCAGACACCCTGAACTGAGTTACAGACGGGAATGTAATTGAGGGGTTCTGGGTATTTGTATATAGAATATCAGACACCCAGAAGTGAGTTACAGACTGGAATCTAATCGAGGGGTTCAGGTGCTTTATATATAGAATACTAAATACCCAGGAGTGATTTACTGACTGGAATCTCGTCGAGGGGTTCAGGTTGTTTATATATAGAATATCAGATAACCAGGAGTGAGTTACAAATTGGAATCTATACGAGGGGTTGTGGTGGATTATATATAGAATATCAGACACCCTGAACTGAGTTACACACTGGAACCTAATCGATGGGATCAGGTGGTTTATGTATAAAATATCAGACACCCAGAAGTGAATTAAAGACGGGAATCTAATCGAGGGATTCATGTGGTTTATATATAGAATATCAGATACCCAGGAGTGAGTTACAAACTGGAATCTAATCGAGGGGTTCAGGTGGTTTATATATAGAATAACAGATACTCAGGAGTGGGTTACAAACTGGAATCTAATAGAGAGGTTCGGGGTATTTATATATAGAATATCAGACACCCAGAATTGAGTTACAGACTGGACTCTCATCGCGAAGTTCAGGTCTTATATATATAGATTAACAGACACCCAGGAGTGAGTTACAAACTGGAATCTAATGGAGGGGTTCAGGTGGTTTATGTATAGAATATCAGGCACGCAGAAGTGAGTTACAGACTGGAATCTAAACGAGGGGTTTGGGGTATTTATAGATAGAATATCAGACACCCTGAAGTGAGTTACAGACTGGAATCTAATCGAGGGGTTCGCGATGTTTATCTATAGATTATCCGTCACCCAGAAGTGAGTTACAGCCTGGAATCTAATCGAGGGCTTCAGGTGGTTTATATATAGAATATCAGACACCCAGAAGTGAATTACAGACTGGAATCTAATCGAGGGGTTCAGATGGTTTATGTATAGAATATCAGATACCCAGGAGTGAGTAACAAATGGAATCTAATCGAGGGGTTCAGCTGGTTTATATATAGAATATCAGACACCCAGACATGAGTTACAGACTGGAATCTAATCGAGGGGTTCAGGTGGTATATGCATAAAATATCAGACACCCAGAAGTGAGTTATAGACTGGAATCTAATCGAGGGGTTCGGGGTATTTATATATACAATATCAGACACCCAGAAGTGACTAACAGACTGGTATCTTATCTAGGGTTTCGGGTTGTTTATGTATACAATATCAGAAACCCAGAAGTGAGTTACAGACTGGAATCGAATCGAGGGGTTCAGGTGGTTTATGTATAGAATATCAGGCACCCAGAATTGAGTTACAGACTGGAATCTAATCGAGGGATTTGGGGTATTTATATAAGAATATCAGACACCCAGAAGTGAGTTACAGACTGGAATCTAATCAAGGGGTTTAGTTGGTTTATATATAGAATATCAGATTCCCAGGAGTGAGTTACAAACTGGAATCTAATCGAGGGGTTCGGGTTGTTTTTATATAGAATATCAGACTCTCAGAAGTGAGTTACAGACTGGAATCTAATCGAGGGGTTCAGGTGGTTTATATATAGAATATCAGACACCCAGAAGTGAGTTACAGACTGGAAACTAATCGAGGGATTTGGGGTATTTATACATAGAATATCAGACACACAGAAGTGAATTACAGACTGGAATCTAATCGAGGGGTTCAGGTGATTTATATATAGAATTTCAGATACCCTGGAGTGAGTAACAAAGTGGAATCCAATAGAGGGGTGAGGTGGTTTATATATAGAATATCAGACACCCAGACATGAGTTACAGACTGGAATCTAATCGACGGGTTCTGGTGGTTTATGTATAAAATATCAGAAACCAGGAAGTGAGATACAGACTGGAATCTAATCGAGGGGTTCAGGTGGTTTATATACAGAATATCAGATACCAAGGAGTGAGTAATAAATGGAATCTAATCGAGGGGTTCAGCTGGTTTATATATAGAATATCAGACACCCAGACATGAGTTACAGACTGGAATCTAATCGAGGGGTTCGGGGTATTGATATATACAATAACAGACACCCAGAAGTGATTAACAGACTGGAATCTAATCGAGGGGTTCGGGTTGTTTATGTATACATTATCAGAAACCCAGAAGTGAGTTACAGACTGTAACCTAATCGAGGGGTTCAGGTGGTTTATATATAGAATATCAGATTCCCAGGAGTGAGTTACAAAGTGGAATCTAATCGAGGGGTTCGGGTAGTTTTTATATAGAATATCAGACTCTCAGAAGTGAGTTACAAACTGGAATCTAATCGAGGGGTTCAGGTGGTTTATATATAGAATATCAGACATCCAGAAGTGAGTTACAATCTGGAATCAATCGAGGGGTTCGGGTTGTTTATGTATAGATTATCAGCTAGCCAGAAGTGAGTTACAGACTGGAATCTAATTGAGGGGTTCTGGGTATTTATATATAGAATATCAGACACTCAGAAGTGAGTTACAGACTGGAATCTAATCGAGGGGTTCAGGTGGTTTATATATAGAATATCAGACTCCCAGAAGTGAGTTACAGACTGGACTCTAATCGAGGGATTTGGGGTATTTATAAATAGAATATCAGACCCCCAGAAGTGAATTACAGACTGGAATCTAATCGAGGGGTTCAGGTGTTATATATATCGAATTTCAGATACCCAGCAGTGAGTAAAAAAGTGGAATCTTTTCGAGGGGTTGAGCTGGTTTATATATAGAATATCAGACACCCAGACATGAGTTACACACTGGAATCTAATCCAGGGGTTCAAGTGGTTTACGTATAAAATATCAGACACCCAGAAGTGAGTTACAGACTGAAATCTATTCGAGGGGTTCGGGGTATTTATATATAGAATATCAGACACCCAGAAGTGAGTAACAGACTGGAATCAAATCGAGGGGTTCGGGTTGTTTATGTATAGAATATCAGAAACCCAGAAGTGAGTTACAGACTGGAATCTAATCGAGGAATTCAGTTGGTTTATATATAGAATATCAGACGCCCAGAAGTGGTTTACAGACTAGAATCTAATCAAGGGGTTCAGTTTGTTTATATATAGAATATCAGATTCCCAGGAGTGAGTTACAAACTGGAATCTAATCGAGGGGTGCGGGCTGTTTTTATATAGAATATCAGACTCTCAGAAGAGAGTTAAAGACTGGAATCTAATCGAGGGATTCAGGTGTTTTACATATAGAATATCAGATACCCAGCAGTGAGTAACAAAGAGGAATCTTTTCGAGGGGTTGAGCTGGTTTATATATAGAATATCAGACGCCCAGATATGAGTTACAGACTGGTATCTAATCGAGGGGTTCAGGTGGTTTATGTATAAAATATCAGACACCCAGAAGTGAGTTACAGACTGAAATCTAATCGAGGGGTTCGGGGTATTTATATATAGAATATCAGACACCCAGAAGTGAGTAACAGACTGGAATCAAATCGAGGGGTTCGGGTTGTTTATGTATAGAATATCAGAAACCCAGAAGTGAGTTACAGACTGGATTCTAATCGAGGAATTCAGGTGGTTTATATATAGAATATCAGACACCCAGAAGTGAGTTACAGACTGGAATCTAATCAAGGGGTTCAGGTGGTTTATATATAGAATATCAGACACCCAGAATTGAGTTACAAACTGGAATCAATCGAGGGGTTCGGGTTGTTTATATTTAGAATATCAGACATCCAGAAGTGAGTTACAGACTGGAATCTAATCGAGGGGTTCGGGGTATTTATATATAGAATCTCAGATACCCAGGAGTCAGTTACACACTGGAATCTATTCGATTGGTTGAGGTGGTTTATATATAGAATATCAGACACCCTGAACTGAGTTACACACTGGAATCTAATCGAGCGGTTCAGGTGGTTTGTGTATAAAATATCAGACACCCAGAAGTGAATTACAGACTGGAATATAATCGAGGGGTTCAGGTGGTTTTTTGCATAGAATATCAGGCACCCAGAAGTGAGTTACAGACTGGAATCTAATCGAGGGGTTCGGGGTATTTATACATAGAATATCAGACACCCAGAAGTGAGTTACAGACAGGAATCTAATCGAGGGTTTCGCGATGTTTATCTTTAGATTATCAATCACCCAGAAGTGAGTTACAGACTGGAATCTAATCGAGGGGTTCAGGTGGTTTAAATATAGAATATCAGACACCCAGAAGTGAGTTACAGATTGGAATCTAATCGAGGGATTTGGGGTATTTATACCTAGAATATCAGACACCCAGAAGTGAATTACAGACTGGAATCTAATCGAGGGGTTCAGGTGATTTATATATAGAAATCAGACACCCAGAGTGAGTTACAGACTCGAATCTAGCGAGGGGTTCGGGGTATTTATAGATGAATATCAGACACCAGAAGTGAGTACAGACTGGAATCTAAGCGAGGGGTTCGCGATGTTTATATATGATATCCGTCACCCAGAAGTGAGTTACAGGACCTGGAATCTAATCGAGGGGTTCAGGTGGTTTATATATAGAATATCAGACACCCAGAAGTGATTACAGACTGGAATCTAATCGAGGGGTTCAGATGGTTTATATATAGAATATCAGACTACCAGGAGTGAGTAACAAATGGAATCTAATCGAGGGGTTCAGGGTGTATATATAGAATATCAGACTCCCAGACATGAGTTACACACTGGAATCTAATCGAGGGGTTCAGTTTGTTTATATATAGAATATCAGATTCCCAGGAGTGAGTTACAAACTGGAATCTAATCGTGGGGTTCTTTTTATATAGAATATCAGACACCCAGAAGTGACTTACAGACTGGAATCTAATTGAGGGGTTCAGGTGGTTTATATATAGAATATCAGACACCCAGCAGTGAGCTACAAACTGGACTCAATCGAGAGGTTCAGGTTGTTTATATATAGAATATCAGACACCCAGAAGTGATTTACAGACTGGAATCTATTCGAGGTGTTCGCGATGTTTTTCTATAGATTATCCGTCACCCAGAAGTGAGTTACAGCCTGGAATCTAATCGAGGTGTTCAGGTGGTTTAAATATAGAATATCAGACACCCAGAAGTGAGTAACAGACTAGAATCTAATCGAGGGATTTGGGGTATTTATACATAGAATATCAGACACCCAGAAGTGAATTACAGACTGGAATCTAATCGAGGGGTTCAGATGGTTTATATATAGAATATCAGATACCAAGGAGTAAGTAATAAATGGAATCCAATCGAGGGGTTCAGCTGGTTTATATATAGAATTTCAGACACCCAGAAGTTTGTTACAGACTGGAATCTAATCGAGGTGTTCACGATGTTTATCTATAGATTATCCATCGCCCGGAAGTGAGTTACAGCCTGGAATTTAATCGAGGGGTTCAGGTGGTTTATATATAGAATATCAGACACCCAGAAGTGAGTTACAGACTAGAATCTAATCGAGGATTTTGAGGTATTTATACATAAATAACAGACACCCAGAAGTGAATTACAGACTGGAATCCAATCGAGGGGTTCAGCTGGTTTATATATAGAATATCAGACACCCAGACATGAGTTACAGACTGGAATCTAATCGAGGGGTTCAGGTGGTTTATGTATAAAATATCAGACACCCAGAAGTGATTTACAGACTGGAATCTAATCGAGGGTTCGGGGTATTTATATATAGAATATCAGACACCCAGAAGTGAGTTACAGGCTGGAATCTAATCGAGGGGTTCAGATTGTTAATATATAGAATATCAGACACCCAGAAGTGAGTTACAGACTGGAATCTAATCGAGGGGTTCAGGTGGTTTATAGAAAGAATATCAGACACCCAGAAGTGAGTTACAGACTGGAATCTAATCGAGGGATTTGGGGTATTTATACATAGAATATCAGGCACCCAGAAGTGAATTACAGACTGGAATCTAATCGAGGCGTTCAGGTGGTTTATATATAGAATATCAGATACCCTGGAGTGAGTAACAAAGTGGAATCTAATCGAGGGGTTGAGGTGATTTATACATAGAATATCAGACACCCAGACATGAGTTAACGACTGGAATCTAATCGAGGGGTTCAGGTGGTTTATATATAGAATATCAGACACCCAGAAGTGAGTTAAAGACTGGAATCTAATCGAGGGATTTGGGGTATTTACATATAGAATATCAGACACCCAGAAGTGAGTTACAGACTGGAATCTAATCGAGGGGTTCAGTTGGTTTATATATAGAATATCAGATTCCCAGGAGTGAGTTACAAACTGGAATCTAATCGTGGGGTTCGGGTTGTTTTTATATAGAATATCAGACACCCAGAAGTGAATTACAGACTGGAATCTAATCGAGGGGTTCAGGTGGTTTACATATAGAATATCAGACACCCAGAAGTGAGTAACAGACTAGAATCTAATCGAGGGATTTGAGTAATTTATCCATAGAATATCAGACACCCAGAAGTGAATTACAGACTGGAATCTAATCGAGGAATTCAGGTGGTTTATATATAGAATATCAGACACCCAGAAGTGAGTTACAGACTGGAATCTAATCAAGGGGTTCAGTTGGTTTATATATAGAATATCAGATTCCCAGAAGTGAGTTACAGACTGGATTCTAATCGAGGGGTTCAGGTCGTTTATATATAGAATATCTGATACCCAGGAGTGCGTTCCAAACAGGAAACTTATCGAGGGGTTCAGGTTGTTTATAGGTAGAATATCAGATACCCTGGAGTGAGTTACAAACTGAAATCTAATCGAGGGTTCAGATGGTTATGTAAAGAATATCAGATACCCAGAGTGAGATAACAATGGAAATCTAATCGAGGGGTTCAGCTGGATATATATAGAATATCAGACACCCAGAAGTGAGTTACAGACTGGAATCTAATCGAGGGGTTCAGGTGGATTATGTATAAAATGTCAGACACCCAAAAGTGAGTTACAGACTGGAATCTAATCAAGGGTTCGGGGGTATTTATATATACAATATCAGACACCCAGAAGTGACTAACAGACTGGTATCTTATCTAGGGTTTCGGGTTGTTTATGTATACATATCAAATCACCAGAAGTGAGTTACAGACTGGAATCGAATCGAGGGGTTCAGGTGGTTTATGTATAGAATATCAGGCACCCAGAATTGAGTTACAGACTTGAATCTAATCGAGGGATTTGGGGTATTTATATAAGAATATCAGACACCCAGAAGTGAGTTACAGACTGGAATCTAATCAGGGGTTCAGGTGGTTTATATATAGAATATCAGATACCCAGGAGTGAGTTACAAACTGGAATCTAATCGAGGGGTTCGGGTTGTTTTTATATAGAATATCAGACACCCAGAAGTGAGTTACAGACTGGAATCTAATCGAGGGGTTCAGGGTATTTATATATAGAATATCAGACACCCAGAAGTGAGTTACAGACTGGAAACTAATCGAGGGTTTCGGGGTATTTATATATAGAATATCAGACACCCAGAGTGCAGTTACAGACTGGAATCTAATCGATGGGTTCAGGTGATTTATATATAGAATTTCAGATACCCTGGAGTGAGTAACACACTGGAATCCAATAGAGGGGTGAGGTGGTTTATGTATAAATATCAGACACCCAGACATGAGTTACAGACTGGAATCTAATCGACGGGTTCTGGTGGTTTATGTATAAAATATCAGAAACCAGAAGTGAGATTACAGACTGGAATCTAATCGAGGGGTTCAGGGGTTTATATACAAGAATATCAGACACCCAGAAGTGAGTTACAGACAGGAATCTAATCGAGGGTTTCACGATGTTTATCTTTAGATTATCAATCACCCAGAAGTGAGTTACAGACTGGAATCTAATCGAGGGGTTCAGGTGGTTTATATATAGAATATCAGACACCCAGAAGTGAGTTACAGATTGGAATCTAATCGAGGGATTTGGGGTATTTATACTTAGAATATCAATCACCCAGAAGTGAATTACAGACTGGAATCTAATCGAGGGGTTCAGGTGGTTTATATATAGAATATCAGATACCCTGGAGTGAGTAACAAAGTGGAATCTAATCGAGGGGTTGAGGTGGTTTATATATAGAATATCAGACACCCAGACATGAGATACAGACTGGAATGTAATCGAGGGGTTCAGGTGGTTTATATATAAAATAACAGACTCCAGGAAGTGAGTTACAGACTGGAATCTAATCGAGGGGTTCACGTGGTTTATATATAGAATACCAGACATCCAGAAGTGAGTTACAGACTGGAATCTAATCGGTGGATTCTGGGTTTTTATATATAGAATATCAGACACCCAGAAGTGAGTTACAGACTGGAATCTAATCGAGGGGTTCAGGTTGTTTATATATAGAATATCAGACTCCCAGAAGTGAGTTACAAACTGGAATCTAATCGAGGGGTTCAGGTGGTTTATATATAGAATATCAGACACCCAGAAGTGAGTTACAGACTGGAATCTAATCGAGGGGTTCGGGGTATTTATATATAGAATATCAGACACCCAGAAGTGAGTTACAAACTGGAATCTAATCGAGGGGTTCAGGTTGTTTATATATAGAATATCAGACACCCAGAAGTGAGTTACAGACTGGAATCTAATCGAGGGGTTCGGGTTGTTTATATATAGAATATCAGACACCCAGAAGTGAGTTACAGACTGGAATCTAATCGAGGGGTTCAGGTGGTTTATTTATAGAATATCAGACACCCAGAAGTGAGTTACAGACTGGAATCTAATCGAGGGGTTTGGGTTATTTATACATAGAATATCAGACACCCAGAAGTGAGTTACAGACTGGAATCTAATCGAGGGGTTCAGGTAGTTTATGTATAGAATATCAGGCACCCAGAAGTGAGTTACAGACTGGAATCTAATCGAGGGGTTCGGGGTATTTATACATAGAATATCAGACACCCAGAAGTGAGTTACAGACAGGAATCTAATCGAGGGTTTCGCGATGTTTATCTTTAGATTATCAATCACCCAGAAGTGAGTTACAGACTGGAATCTAATCGAGGGGTTCAGGTGGTTTATATATAGAATATCAGACACCCAGAAGTGAGTTACAGATTGGAATCTAATCGAGGGATTTGGGGTATTTATACTTAGAATATCAATCACCCAGAAGTGAGTTACAGACTGGAATCTAATCGAGGGGTTCATGTCTTTTATATATAGAGTAACAGATACCCAGTAGTGAGTTACAAATTGTAATCTAATCGAGGGGTTCAAGTGCTTTATGTATAGAATATCTGACACCAAGTAGTGAGTTACAGACTGGAATCTAATCGAGGGGTTCGGGGTATTTATATTTCGAATATCAGACACCCAGAAGTGAGTTACAGACTGGAATCTATTCAAGGCTTCGGGTTGTTTATATAAAGAATATCAGACACCCAGAAGTGAGTTACAGACTGGAATCTAATCGAGGGATGCGGGGTATTTATATATAGAATATCAGACACCCAGAAGTGAGTTACAGACTGGAATCTAATCGAGGGGTTCAGACGGTTTATATATAGAATATCAGATACCCAGGAGTGATTTACAAACTGGAAGCTAATCGTGGGGTTCGGTTTGTTTATATTTAGAATATCAGACGCCCAAAAGTGAGTTACAGACTGGAATCTAATCGAGGGGTTCGGTGTATTTATATTTAGAATATCAGACACCCAGAACTGAGTTGCAGACAGGAATCTAATCGAGGGGTTCAGGTGGTTTATATATAGAATATCAGATACCCAGGAGTGAGTTACAAACTGGAATTTAATCAGTGGTTGAGGTGGTTTGTATATAGAATATCAGACACCCAGAAGTGAGTTACAATCTGGAATCTAATCGAGAGTTTCAGGTGATTTATGTATAAAATATCAGACACCCAGAAGTGAGCTACAGACTGGAATCTAATTGTGGGGTAGGGGTTATTATACATAGACAATCAGACACCCAGAAGTTGAGTTACAGACTGGAATCTAATCGAGGGGTTCACGTGTTTATATAGATATCCGACACCCAGAAGTGAGTTACAGACTGGAATCTAATAGAGGGATTTGGGTATTTATATATAGAATATCAGACACCCAGAAATGTGTTACAAACTGGAATCTAATCGAGGGGTTCAGGTGATTTTTACATAGAATATCAGACACCCAGTAGTGAGTTACAGACTGAATCTAATCGAAGGGTTCACGTGGTTTATGTATAAAATATCAGAGACCCAGACGTGAGTTACAGACTGGAATCTAATCGAGGGGTTCGGGGTATTTATATATAGAATATCAGACACCCAGAAGTGAGTTACAGACTGGAATCTAATCGAGGGGTTTGGGTTATTTATATATAGAATATCAGACACCCAGAAGTGAGTTACAGACTGGAATCTAATCGAGGGTTCAGTTGGTTTATATATAGAATATCAGATACCCAGGAGTGAGTTACAAACTGGAATCTAATCGAGGGGTTGCGGTTGTTTATATATAGAATATCAGACACCCAGAAGTGAGTTACAGACTGGAATCTAATCGAGGGGTTCAGGGTATTTATATATAGAATATCAGACACCCAGAAGTGAGTTACAGACTGGAATCAATCGAGGGGTTCAGGTGTTTATATATAGAATATCAGATACCCAGAGTGAGTTACAGACTGGAATCTAATTCGAGGGGTTCAGGATGTTTATATATAGAATATCAGATCACCCAGAAGTGAGTTACAGACTGGAATCTAATCGAGGGGTTCAGGTGGTTTACTATATAGAATATCAGACACCCAGAAGTGAGCTTACACACTGGAACTAATCGATGGGTTCAGGGGTTCTATAGTATAAAATATCAGACACCCAGAAGTGAGTTACAGACTGGAATCTAATCGAGGGTTCGTGTAGTTTATATATAGAATATCAGACTACCCAGGAAGTGAGTTACAAACTGGACTCTAATCGAGGGGTTCAGGATGGTTTATATATAGAATAACAGATACCTCAGGAGTGAGGTTACAACCTGGAATCTAATCGAGGGGTTCGGGGTATTTATATATAGAATATCAGACACCAGACTTGAGTTACAGACTGGACTCTCATCGAGAGGTTCAGCTGTTTATATATAGAATAACAGATACCCTGGAGTGAGTTACAAACTGGAATCTAATCGGAGGGGTTCAGGTGGTTTATAGTATAGAATATCAGAGCACCCAGAAGTGAGTTACAGACTGGAATCTAACGAGGGTTTCACGGTGGTTTATGTATAGAATATCAGGACACCCAGAAGTGAGTTACAGACTGGAATCTAATCGAGGGGTTCGGGGTATTTATATATAGAATATCAGGAACCCAGAAGTGAGTTACAGACTGGAATCTAATCGAGGTGTTCGGGGCATTGATATATAGAATATCAGACACCCAGAAGTGAGTTACAGACTGGAATCTGATCGAGGGGTTCGCGATGTTTATCTGTAGATTATCAGTCAACCAGAAGTGAGTTACAGACTGGAATCTAATCGAGGGGTTTGGGTTATTTACTTATAGAATATCTGAAACTCAGAAGTGAATTACAGATTGGAATCTAATCGAGGGGATCAGGTGGTCTATATATAGAATATCAGATACCCAGGAGTGAGATACAAACTGGAATCTAAACGAGGGGTTCAGCTGGTTTATATATAGAATATCAGACTCCCAGACATGAGTTACAGACTGGAATCTAATCGAGGGGTTCAGGTGGTATATGCATAAAATATCAGACACCCAGAAGTAAGTTATAGACTGGAATTAATCGAGGGGTTCGGGGTATTTATATATACAAATATCATACACCCAGAAGTGACTAACAGACTGGAATCTTAATCGAGGGGTTCGGGTTTTTATAGTATACAATATCAGAAACCCAGAAGTGAGTTACAGACCTGGAATCTAATCGAGGGGTTCAGGTTGGTTTATATATAGAATATCAGACACCCAGAATTGAGTTACAAGACTGGAATCTAATCGAGGGATTGGGTGTATTATATAGAGAATATCAGACACCCCAGAAGTGAGTTACAGACTGGAATCTAATCGAGGGGTTCAGTGGTTTATATATAGACTATCAGATTCCCAGGAGTGAGTACAAACTGGAATCTAATCGTGGGGTTCGGGTATTTTTATATAGAATATCAGACACCCAGAGTGAATTACAGACTGGAATCTAATCGAGGGTTCAGGTGGTTTATATATTGAATATCAGACACCCAGAAGTGAGTTACAAATTGGAATCAATCAAGGGGTTCAGGTTTTTTAATTGTAGAATAACAGACGCCCTGAAGTGAGTTACAGACTGGAATCTAATCGAGGGGTTCGAGGTATTTATATATAGAATATGAGGAAACCAGAAGTGAGTTACAGACTGGAATCTAATCGAGGGGTTCGGGGTTATTATATATAGAATATCAGACACCCAGAAGTGAGTTACAGACTGGAATCTAATCGAGGTGTCCGGGGTATTTATATATATAATATCAGACACCCAGAAGTGAGTTACAGACTGGAATCTAATCGAGGGGTTCAGGTGGTTTATATATAGAATATCAGACACCCAGAAGTGAGTTACAGACTGGAATCTAATCGAGGGGTTCAGGTGGTTTATGTATAGAATATCAGACACCCAGAAGTGAGTTACAGACTGGAATCTAATCGAGGGGCTTGCGGTATTTATATATAGAATATCAGACACCCAGAAGTGAGTTACAGACTGGAATCTAATCGAGGGGTTCAGTTGGTTTATATATAGAATATCAGACACCCAGGAGTGAGTTACAAACTGGAATCTAATCGAGGGGTTGAGGTGGTTTATATATAGAATATCAGACACCCAGAAGTGAGTTACAGACTGAAACTAATCGAAGGGTTCCGTGGTTTATGTATAAATATCAGACACCCAGAAGTGAGTTACAGACTGGAATCTAATCGAGGGGTTCGGGGTATTTATATATAGAATATCAGACACCCAGAGGTGAGTTACAGACGGGAATCTAATCGAGGGATTCGGGGTATTAATATGTAGAATATCAAATACCCAGAAGTGAGTTACAGACTGGAATCTAATCGAGGGGTTCAGGTGGGTTATATATAGAATATCAGATACCCAGGAGTGATTTACAAACTGGAATCTAATCGAGGCATTTGGTTTGTTTATATGTAGAATATCAGACTCCCAAAAGTGAGTTACAGACTGGAATCTAATCGAGGGTTTCGGTGTATTTATATTTAGAATATCAGACACCCAGAAGTGAGGTACAGACAGGAATCTAATCGAGGGGTTCAGGTGTTTTATATATAGAATATCAGATACCCAGGAGTGAGATACAAACTGGAATCTAAACGAGGGGTTTGGTTTCTTTATATATAGAATATCAGACACCCAGAAGTGAGTTACAGACTGGAATCTAATCGAGGGGTTCGGGGTCTTTATATATAGAATATCAGACACCCAGAAGTGAGTTACAGACTGGAATCTAATGGAGGTGTTCAGGTGGTTGATGTATGGAATATCAGACACCAAGAAGTGAGTTACAGACTGGAATCTAATCGAGGGGTTAGGGGTCTAGATATATAGAATATCAGACATCCAGAAGTGAGTTACAGCTGGAATCTAATCGAGGGTTACGGGGTATTGATACCTAGAATATCAGACACCCAGAAGTGAGTTACAGACTGGAATCTAATCGAGGGGTTCGGAGTATTCATATATAGAATATCAGACACCCAGAAGTGAGTTACAGACTGGAATCTAATCGAGGGGTTCAGGTGGTTTATATATAGAATATCAGACACCCAGAAGTGAGTTACAGACTGGAATCTAATCGAGGGGTTCAGGTTGTTTATATATAGAATATCAGACAACCAGAAGTGAGTTACAGACTGGAATCTAATCGAGGGGTTCAGGTGGTTTATATATAGAATATCAGACACCCAGAAGTGAGTTACAGACTGGAATCTAATCGAGGGGTTCTGGGTATTGATAAGTAGAATATCAGACACCCAGAAGTGAGTTACAGACTGGAATCTAATCGAGGGGTTCGGGGTGTTTATATATACAATATCAGACACCAAGAAGTGAGTTACAGACTGGAATCTAATCGAGGGGTTCGGGTTGTTTATGTATAGAATATCAGACACCCAGAAGTGAGTTACAGACTGGAATCTAATCGAGGGGTTCAGGTGGTTTATATATAGAATATCAGACACCCAGAAGTGAGTTACAGACTGGAATCTAATCGAGGGATTCAGGGTAGTTTATATATAGAATATCAGACACCCTGGAATTGAGTTACAGACTGGAAACTAATCGAGGGGTTCCGCTGATTTCTGTATAGAATATCAGACACCCAGAAATGAGTAACAGACTGTAATCTAATCGATGGGTTCGGAGTATTTAAATATAGTATCTCAGACACCCAGAAGTGAGTTACAGACTGGAATCTAATTGAGGGATTTGGGTATTTATATATAGAATATCAGACACCCAGAAATGTGTTACAGACTGGAATCTAATCGAGGGGTTCAGGTGATTTTTACATAGAATATCAGATACCCAGTTTTGAGTTACAAACTGGAATCTAATCGAGGGGTTGAGGTGGTTTATATATAGAATATCAGACACCCAGTAGTGAGTTACAGACTGAATCTAATCGAAGGGTTCACTTGGTTTATGTATAAAATATCAGAGACCCAGAAGTGAGTTACAGACTGGAATCTAATCGAGAGGTTCGGGGTATTTATATATAGAATATCAGACATCGAGAAGTGAGTTACAGATTGGAATCTGATGGAGTGATTCGGGGTATTAATATATAGAATATCAGACACCCAGAAGTGAGTTACAGACTGGAATCTAATCGAGGGGTTCAGGTGGGTTATATATAGAATATCAGATACCCAGGAGTGATTTACAAACTGGAATCTAATCGAGGCATTTGGTTTGTTTATATGTAGAATATCAGACTCCCAAAAGTGAGTTACAGACTGGAATCTAATCGAGGGTTTCGGTGTATTTATATTTAGAATATCAGACACCCAGAAGTGAGGTACAGACAGGAATCTAATCGAGGGGTTCAGGTGGTTTATATATAGTATATCCGATACCCAGGAGCGAGTTACAAACTGGAATTTAATCCAGTGGTTGAGGTGGTTTATATATAGAATATCAGACACCCAGAAGTGAGTTACAATCTGGAATCTAATCGAGAGTTTCAGGTGGTTTATGTATAAAATATCAGACACCCAGAAGTGAGTTACAGACTGGAAACTAATTGTGGGGTTGGGATTATTTATACATAGAACATCAGACACTCAGAAGTGAGTTACAGACTGGAATCTAATCGAGGGGTTCAGGTGGTTACATATAGAATATCAGACTCCCAGAAGTGCGTTACAGACTGGAATCTAATCGAGGGATTCGGGGTATTTATAAATAGAATATCAGACACCCAGAAGTGAGTTACAGACTGGAATCTAATCGAGTGGTTCAGGGGTTATATATATCGAATATCAGACTACCCAGCAGTGAGTTACAGAAGTGGACTCTATTCGAGGGGTTGAGCTGGTTTATATATAGAATATCAGACACCCAGACTGAGTTACACACTGGAATCTAATCCAGGGGTTCAAGTGGTTTAGTATATAATATCAGACACCCAGAAGTGAGTTACAGACTGTAATCTAATCGAGGGGTTATGGTGGTTTATATATAGAATATCAGACACCAAGAAGTGAGTTACAGACTGGAATCTAATCGAGGTGTTCGGGTTGTTTATGTATAGAATATCAGACACCCAGAAGTGAGTTACAGACTGGAATCTAATCGAGGGGTTCAGGTTGATGTATAAAATATCAGACAACGAGAAGTGAGTTACAGACTGGAATCTAATCGAGTGGGTTCGGGTTTGTTTATTTATAGAATATCTGACACCAGAAGTGAATTACAGACTGGAATCTAATCGAGGGTTTCAGGTGGTTTATATGTAGAATATCAGACACCCAGAAGTGAGTTACAGACTGGAATCTAATCGAGGGATTCAGGGTATTTATATATAGAATATTAGACACCTGGAATTGAGTTACTGACTGGAAACTAATCGAGGGGTTCCGCTGATTTATGTATAGAATATCAGACACCCAGAAATGAGTAACAGACTGTAATCTAATCGAGGGGTTCGGAGTATTTAAATATCGTATCTCAGACACCCAGATGTGAGTTACAGACTGGAATCTAATCGATGGGTTTGCGGTACTGATATGTTGAATATGAGACACCCTCAAGTGACTTACAGACTGGAATCTAATCGAGGGGTTCGGGGTATTTATATATGGAATATCAGACACCCAGAAGTGAGTTACAGACTGGAATTCTAATCGAGGAATTCAGGTGGTTAATATATAGAATATCAGACACCCAGAATGAGTTACAGACTGGAATCTAATCCAGGGGTTCAGGTGGTTTATATATAGAAATATCAGACACCCAGAATTGAGTTACAAACTGGAATCAATCGAGGGGTTTCGGGTTGTTTATATTTAGAATATCAGACACCCAGAAGTGAGTACAGACTGGATCTAATCGAGGGGGTTCGGGGTATTTATATATAGAATCTCAGAATACCCAGACGTCAGTTACACACTGGAATCTATTCGAGTGGTTGAGGTGTTTATATATAGAATATCAGACACCCTGAACTAGTTACACACTGGAATCTAATCGAGAGGTTCAGGTGGTTTATGTATAAAATAACAGAGACCCAGAAGTGAGTTACAGACTGGAATCTAATCGAGGGGTTCGCAGTATTTATATATAGAATATCAGACACCCAGAAGTGAGTTACAGACTGGAATCTAATCGAGGGGTTCGGGGTCTTTATATATAGAATATCAGACACCAGAAGTGAGTTACAGACTGGAATCTAATCGTGGGGTTCAGGTGGTTTATGTATGGAATATCAGACACCAAGAAGTGAGTTACAGACTGGAATCTAATCGAGGGGTTCAGGTGGTTTATGTATAGAATATCAGACACCCAGAAGTGAGTTACAGACTGGAATCTAATCGAGGGTTCAGTGTGGTATATATAAATATCAGACACCCAGAAGTGAGTTACAGACTGGAATCTAATCGAGGTTTTCGGGTTGTTTATGTATAGAATTTCAGACACCCAGAAGTGAGTCACAGACTGGAATCTAATCGAGGGGTTCAGGTTGTGATATATAGAAAATCAGACACCCAGAAGTGAGTTACAGACTGGAATCTAATTGAGAGGTTCAGGTGGTTTATATATAGAATATCAGACACCCAGAAGTGAGTTACAGACTGAGTTCGAATCGAGGGGTTCAGGTGGATTATGTATAAAATATCAGACACCCAGAAGTGAGTTACAGACTGGAATCTAATCGAGGGTTTCGGGGTATTTATATATAGAATATCAGACACCCAGAAGTGAGTTACAGACTGGAATCTAATCGAGGGGTTCGGGTTGTTTATATATAGAATATCAGACACCCAGAAGTGAGTTACAGACTGGAATCTAATCCAGGAGTTCAGGTGGTTTATATATAGAATATCAGAAACCCAGAAGTGAGTTACAGACTGGAATCTAATCGAGGGGTTCGGGGTATTGATATGTAGAATATCAGACACCCAGAAGTGAGATACAGACTGGAATCTAATCGAGCTTTCAAGGTATTTATATATAGAATAACAGACGACCAGGAAGTGAGTTACAGACGGGAATCTAATCGAGAGGTTTCAGGTTGTTTATGATATAGAATATCAGACAAACCGAAGTGAGTTATAGACGGGAATCTAATCGAGGGGTTCGGGATGATTATGTAGAGAATATCAGACACCCAGAAGTGAGTTACAGACTGGAATCTAATCGAGGGGTTCAGGTGGTTTATATATAGAATATCAGACACCCAGAAGTGAGTTACAGACTGGAATCTAATCGAGGGGTTCGGGGTATTTATATATAGAATAACAGACGCCCAGAAGTGAGTTACAGACTGGAATCTAATCGAGGGGTTCGGGTTGTTAATATATAAAATATCAGACACCAAGATGTGAGTTACAGACTGGAATCTAATCGAGGGGTTCGGGGTATTTATATATAGAATATCAGACACCCAGAAGTGAGTTACAGACTGGAATCTAATCGAGATGTTTGGGCCTTTGATATTAGAATATCAGATACCCAGAAGTGAGTTACAGACTGGAATCTAATCGAGGCGTTCGGGTTGTTTATGTATACATTATCTGAAACCCAGAAGTGAGTTACAGACTGGAATCTAAATGAGGTATTTGTGGTACTTATATATAGAATATCAGACACCCAGGAGTGAGTTACAGACTGGAATCTAATCAAGGGGTTCAGATGGTTTATATATAGAATATCAGATTCCCAGGTGTGAGTTACAAACTTGAATCTAATCGAGGGGTTCGGGTTGTTTCTATATAGAATATCAAACTCGTTGAAGTGAGTGACAAACTGGAATCTCATCGAGGGGTTCAGGTTGTTTATATATAGAATATCAGACACCCAGAAGTGAGTTACAATCTGGAATCTATCGAGGGGTTCGGGTTGTTTATATATAGATTATCAGATAGCCAGAAGTGAGTTACAGACTGGAATCTAATTGAGGGGTTCTGGGTATTTATATATAGAATATCAGACACCCAGAAGTGAGTTACAGACTGGAATCTAATCGAGGGGTTCAGGTGGTTTATAGAAAGAATATCAGACACCCAGAAGTGAGTTACAGACTGGAATCTAATCGAGGGATTTGGGGTATTTATATATAGAATATCAGACACCCAGAAGTGAGTTACAGACTGGAATCTAATCGAGGGTTCAGGTGGTTTATATATAGAATATCAGATACCCAGGAGTGAGTTACAAACTGAAATCTAATCGAGGGGTTCGGCTTCTTTATATATATTGAATATCAGACACCCAGAAGTGAGTTACAGACTGGAATCTAATCGAGGGGTTCAGGTGGTTTATATATAGAACATCAGATACCCAGGAGTGAGTTACCAACTGGAATCTAATCGAGGTGTTCGGGTTGTTTATATATAGAATATCCGACACCCAGAAGTGAGTTACAGACTGGAATCTAATCGAGGGGTTCACGTGGTTTATGTATAGAATATCAGACACCCAGAAGTGAGTTACAGACTGGAATCTAATCGAGTGGTTCGGGGTATTTATATATAGAATATCAGACACCCAGAAGTGAGTTACAGACTGGAATCTAATCGAGGGTTTCAGGTGGTTTATATATAGAATATCAGACACCCAGAAGTGAGTTACAAACTGGAATCTAATCGAGGGGTTCGGGGTGTTTGTATATAGAATATCAGACACCAAGAAGTGAGTTATAGACTGGAATCTAATCGAGGGGTTCAGGTTGTTTATATATAGAATATCAGACACCCAGAAGTGAGTTACAGACTGGAATCTAATCGAGGGGTTCAGGTGGTTTATATATAGAATATCAGACACCAGAAGTGAGTTACAGACTGGAATCTAATCGAGGGGTTTGGGGTATTTATATATAGAATATCAGACACCCAGAAGTGAGTTACAGACTGGAATCTAATCGAGGGGTTCAGGTGGTTTATGTATAGAATATCAGATAACCTGGAGTGAGTTACAGACTGGAATCTAATCGAGGGGTTCGGGGTATTGATATATAGAATATCAGACACCCAGAAGTGAGTTACAGACTGGAATCTAATCGAGGGTTCAGGTCTTTTATATATAGAATATCAGACACCCAGAAGTGAGTTACAGACTGGAATCTAATCGAGGGGTTCAGGTCTTTATATATAGAATATCAGACACCCAGAAGTGAGTTACAGACTGGAATCTAATCGAGGGGTTCAGGTTATTTATATATAGAATATCAGACACCCAGAAGTGAGTTACAGACTGGAATCTAATCGAGGGGTTCGTGGTATTTATATATCGAATATCAGAGACCCAGAAGTGAGTTACAGACTGGAATCTAATCGAGGGGTTCACGTGGTTTATATATAGAATATCCGACACCCAGAAGTGAGTTACAGACTGGAATCTAATAGAGGGATTTGGGTATTTATATATAGAATATCAGACACCCAGAAATGTGTTACAGACTGGAATCTAATCGAGGGGTTCAGGTGATTTTTACATAGAATATCAGATACCCAGTTTTGAGTTACAAACTGGAATCTAATCGAGGGGTTGAGGTGGTTTATATATAGAATATCAGACACCCAGTAGTGAGTTACAGACTGAATCTAATCGAAAGGTTCACGTGGTTTATGTATAAAATATCAGAGACCCAGAAGTGAGTTACAGACTGGAATCTAATCGAGGGGTTCGGGGTATTTATATATAGAATATCAGACATCGAGAAGTGAGTTACAGATTGGAATCTGATGGAGTGATTCGGGGTATTAATATATAGAATATCAGACACCCAGAAGTGATTTACAGACTGGAATCTAATCGAGGGGTTCAGGTGGGTTATATATAGAATATCAGATACCCAGGAGTGATTTACAAACTGGAATCTAATCGAGGCATTTGGTTTGTTTATATGTAGAATATCAGACTCCCAAAAGTGAGTTACAGACTGGAATCTAATCGAGGGTTTCGGTGTATTTATATTTAGAATATCAGACACCCAGAAGTGAGGTACAGACAGGAATCTAATCGAGCGGTTCAGGTGGTTTATATATAGTATATCCGATACCCAGGAGCGAGTTACAAACTGGAATTTAATCCAGTGGTTGAGGTGGTTTATATATAGAATATCAGACGCCCAGAAGTGAGTTACAATCTGGAATCTAATCGAGAGTTCAGGTGGTTATGTATATAAAATATCAGACACCCAGAGGTGAGTGACAGGCTGGAATCTCATTGTGGGGTTCAGGGTATTTATATATAGAACATCAGACACCCAGAAGTGAGTTACAGACTGGAATCTAACCGTGGGGTTCAGATCTTTTATATATAGAATATCAGATACCCATGAGTGAGTTACAAACTGGAATCTAATCGAGGGGTTCGGGTTGTTAATATGTAAAATTTCAGACACCAACAAGTGAGTTACTAACTGGAATCTAATCGAGGGGTTCAGGGAATTTATATATAGAATATCAGATACCCAGGAGTTAGTTACAACTGGAATCTAATCGAGGTGTTCGGGTTGTTCTATATATAGAATATCAAACACCAGAAGTGAGTTACAGACTGGAATCTAATCGAGGGGTTCACGTGGTTATGTCTAAATATCAGACACCCAGAAGTGAGTTACAGACTGGAATCTAATTGTGGGGTTCGGGCTATTTATATATAGAACATCAGGCAACCAGAAGTGAGTTATAGACTGGAATCTAATCGAGTGGTTCGGGTTGTTTACTTATAGAATATCTGACAGCCAGAAGTGAGTTACAGACTGGAATCTAATCGAGGGTTTCAGGTGGTTTATATGTAGAATATCAGACACCCAGAAGTGAGTAACAGACTGGAATCTAATCGAGGGATTCCGGGTATTTATATATAGAATATTAGACACCTGGAATTGAGTTACTGACTGGAATCTAATCGAGGGGTTCCGCTGATTTATGTATAGAATATCAGACACCCAGAAATGAGTTACAGACTGTAATCTAATCGAGGGGTTCGGAGTATTTATATATAGAATATCAGACACCCAGAAGTGAGTTACAGACCGGAATCTAATCGATGGGTTTGCGGTATTGATATGTAGAATATCAGACACCCTCAAGTGAGTAACAGACTGGAATCTAATCGAGGGGTTCGGGTTGTTACTATATAAAATTTCAGACACCAAGTAGTGAGTTACAGACTGGAATCTAATCGAGGGGTTCGGGGTATTTATATATGGAATATCAGACACCCAGAAGTGAGTTACAGACTGGAATCTAATCGAGGGGTTCAGGTGGTTTATATATTGATTTTCAGACACCCAGAAGTGAGTTACAGACTGGAATCTAATCGAGGGGTTCGGAGTATTTATATATAGAATATCAGACACCCAGGAGTGATTTACAAACTGGAATCTAATCGAGGTGTTCGGGGTATTTATATATGGAATATCAGACACCCAGAAGTGAGTTACAGAGTGAAATCTAATCGAGGGGTTCAGGTGGTTTATTTATTGATTTTCAGACACCCAGAAGTGAGTTACAGACAGGAATCTAATCGAGGGGTTCAGGTAGGTTATATATAGAATATCAGATACTCAGGAGTGAGTTACAAACTGGAATTTAATCCAGTGGTTGAGGTGGTTTGTATATAGAATATCAGACACCCAGAAGTGAGTTACAATCTGGAATCTAATCGAGAGTTTCAGGTGATTTATGTATAAAATATCAGACACCCAGAAGTGAGCTACAGACTGGAATCTAATTGTGTGGTTGGGGTTATTTATACATAGAACATCAGACACCCAGAAATGAGTTACAGACTGTAATCTAATCGAGGGCTTCGTAGTATTTATATATAGAATATCAGACTCCCAGAAGTGAGTTACAGACCGGAATCTAATCGATGGGTTCGGGGTATTGATATGTAGAATATCAGACAACCTCAAGTGAGTTACAGACTGGAATCTAATCGAGGGGTTCAGGTCTTTTATATATAGAATAACAGATACCCAGGAGAGAGTTACAAACTGGAATCTAATCGAGGGGTTCGGGTTGTTAATATATAAAATACCAGACACCAAGTAGTGAGTTACGGAGAGGAATTTAATCGAGGGGTTCGGGGTATTTATATATGGAAAATCAGAAACCCAGAAGTGAGTTACAGACTGGAATCTAATCGATGGGTTCAGGTGGTTTATATATAGATTTTCAGACACCCAGAAGTTAGTGGCAGACTGGAATCTAATCGAGGGATTCGAGGTATTTATATATAGAATATCAGACCCCCAGACGTGAGTTACAGACTGGAATCTAATCGAGGGGTTCAGGTGTTTTATATATAGAATATCAGATACCCAGGAGTGATTTACAAACTGGAATCTAATCGAGACGTTCGGTTTGTTTATATGTAGAATATCAGACTCCCAAAAGTGAGTTACAGACTGGAATCTAATCGAGGGTTTCGGGGTATTTATATTTAGAATATCAGACACCCAGAAGTGAGGTACAGACAGGAATCTAATCGAGGGGTTCAGGTGGTTTATATATAGAATATCAAATACCCAGGAGTGAGTTACAAACTGGAATTTAATCCAGTGGTTGAGGTGGTTTATATATAGAATATCAGACACCCAGAAGTGAGTTACAATCTGGAATCTAATCGAGAGTTTCAGGTGGTTTATGTATAAAATATCAGACACCCAGAAGTGAGTTACAGACTGGAATCTAATCGAGGGGTTTACGTGGTTTATATATAGAATATCCGACACCCAGAAGTGAGTTACAGACTGGAATCTAATAGAGGGATTTGGGTATTTATATATAGAATATCAGACACCCAGAAATGTGTTACAGACTGGAATCTAATCGAGGGGTTCAGGTGATTTTTATATAGAATATCAGATACCCAGGAGTAAGTTACAAACTGGAATCTAATCGAGGGGTTGAGGTGGTTTATATATAGAATATCAGACACCCAGTAGTGAGTTATAGACTGGAATCTAATCGAAGGGATCACCTGGTTTATGTATAAAATATCAGACACCCAGAAGTGGGTGACAGACTGGAATCTAATCGAGGGGTTCAGGTGGTTTATATATAGAATATCAGATACCCAAGAGTGAGTTACAAACTGGAATCTAATCGAGGGGTTCAGGTGGTTTTGGTATAGAATATCAGACACCCAGAAGTGAGTTACAGACTGGAATCTAATCGAGGGGTTCGGGGTATTTATATATAGAATATCAGACACCCAGAAGTGAGTTACAGACTGGAATCTAATCGAGGGGTTCAGGTGGTTTATATATAGAATATCAGATACCCAGGAGTGAGTTACAAACTGAATCTAATCGAGGGGTTCAGGTGGTTTATGTATAGAATATCAGACACCCAGAATTGAGTTACAGACTGGAATCTAATCGAGGGTTTCGTGGTATTTATATATAGAATATCAGACACCCAGAAGTGAGTTACAAACTGGAATCTAATCGAGGGGTTCGGGGCATTCAAATATAGAATATCAGACACCCAGAAGTGAGTTACAGACTGGAATCTAATCGAGGGGTTCGGGATGATTATGTATAGAATATCAGACTCCCAGAAGTGAGTTACAGACTGGAATCTAATCGAGGGGTTCAGGTGGTTTATGTATAAAATATCAGACACCCAGAAGTGAGTTACAGACTGGAATCTAATTGTGGGGTTGGGGTTATTTATACATAGAACATCAGACACCCAGAAGTGAGTTACAGACTGGAATCTAATCGCGGGGTTCAGGTGGTTTACATATAGAATATCAGACACCCAGAAGTGACTTACAGACTGGAATCTAATCGAGGGGTTCGGGGTATCTATATATAAAATATCAGACACCCAGAAGTGAGTTACAGACTGGAATCTAAACGAGTGGTTCGGGGTATTTATATATAGAATATCAGACACCCAGAAGTGAGTTACAGACTGGACTCTAATCGAGGGGTTCAGATGGTTTATATATAGAATATCAGATACCCAGGAGTGAGTTACAACCTGGAATCTAATCGAGGGGTTCGGCTTATTTATATATATAATTTCTGACACCCAGACGTGATTTACAGACTGTAATCTAATCGAGGGGTTCAGCTGGTTTATATATAGAACATCAGATACCCTGGAGTTAGTTACAAACTGGAATCTAATCGAGGTGTTCGGGTTGTTTATATATAGAATATCAAACACCCAGAAGTGAGTTACAGACTGGAATCTAATCGAGGGGTTCACGTGGTTTATGTATAAAATATCAGACACCCAGAAGTGAGTTATAGACTGGAATCTAATCGAGTGGTTCGGGTTGTTTATTTATAGAATATCTGACAGCCAGAAGTGATTTACAGACTGGAATCTAATCGAGGGTTTCAGGTGGTTTATATGTAGAATATCAGACACCCAGAAGTGAGTAACAGACTGGAATCTAATCGAGGGATTCCGGGTGTTTATATATAGAATATTAGACACCTGGAATTGAGTTACTGACTGGAAACTAATCGAGGGGTTCCGCTGATTTATGTATAGAATATCAGACACCCAGAAATGAGTAACAGACTGTAATCTAATCGAGGGGTTCGGAGTATTTAAATATAGTATCTCAGACACCCAGAAGTGAGTTACAGACCGGAATCTAATCGATGGGTTTGCTGTATTGATATGTAGAATATGAGACACCCTCAAGTGAGTTACAGACTGGATTCTAATCGAGGGGTTCGGGGTATTTATATATGGAATATCAGACACCCAGAAGTGAGTTACAGACTGGAATCTATTCGAGGCTTCGGGTTGTTTATATAAAGAATATCAGACACCCAGAAATGAGTTACAGACTGGAATCTAATCGAGGGGTTCAGGTGGTTTATATATTGATTTTCAGACACCCAGAAGTGAGTTACAGACTGGAATCTAATCGAGGGATGCGGGGTATTTATATATAGAATATCAGACCCCCAGAAGTGAGTTACAGACTGGAATCTAATCGAGGGGTTCAGATGGTTTATATATAGAATATCAGATACCCAGGAGTGAGTTACAAACTGGAATCTAATCGTGGGGTTCGGTTTGTTTATATTTAGAATATCAGACGCCCAAAAGTGAGTTACAGACTGGAATCTAATCGAGGGGTTCGGTGTATTTATATTTAGAATATCAGACACCCAGAACTGAGTTGCAGACAGGAATCTAATCGAGGGGTTCAGGTGGTTTATATATAGAATATCAGATACCCAGGAGTGAGTTACAAACTGGAATTTAATCCAGTGGTTGAGGTGGTTTGTATATAGAATATCAGACACCCAGAAGTGAGTTACAATCTGGAATCTAATCGAGAGTTTCAGGTGATTTATGTATAAAATATCAGACACCCAGAAGTGAGCTACAGACTGGAATCTAATTGTGGGGTTGGGGTTATTTATACATAGAACATCAGACACCCAGAAGTGAGTTACAGACTGGAATCTAATCGATGGGTTCAGGTGGTTTATATATAGAATATCAGAAACCCAGAAGTGAGTTACAGACTGGAATCTAATCAAGGGTTTTGGGGTATTTATGTATAGAATATCAGACACCAAGAAATGAGTTACAGACTGGAATCTAATCGAGGCGTTCAGGTGATTTTTATATAGAATATCAGATACCCAGGAGTGAGTTACAAACTGGAATCTAATCGAGGGGTTGAGGTGGTTTACATATAGAATATCAGACACCCAGTAGTGAGTTACAGACTGGAATCTAATCGAATGGTTCAGGTGCTTTATATATAGAATATCAGATACCCAGGAGTGAGTTACAAACTGGAATCTAATCGAGGGGTTCGGTTTGTTAATATGTAGAATATCAGACACCAGAAGTGAGTTACAGACTGGAATCTAATCGAGGGGTTCGTGGTATTTATATATCGAATATCAGAGACCCAGAAGTGAGTTACAGACTGGAATCTAATCGAGGGGTTCGGGGTATTTATATATAGAATATCAGACACCCAGAAGTGAGTTACAAACTGGAATCTAATCGAGGGATTCGGGGTATTATATATAGAATATCAGACACCCAGAAGTGAGTTACAGACTGGAATCTAATCGAGGGGTTCAGGTGGATTATATATAGAATATCAGATACCCAGGAGTGAGTTACAAACTGGAATCTAATCGAGGGGTTCGGGTTGTTTATATATAGTATTTCAGACACCCGTAATTGATTTACAGACTGTAATCTAATCGAGGGGTTCAGGTGGTTTATATATAGAATATCAGACGCCCAGAAGTGAGTTACAATCTGGAATCTAATCGAGAGTTTCAGGTGGTTTATGTATAAAATATCAGACACCCAGAAGTGAGTTACAGACTGGAATCTAATTGTGGGGTTGGGATTATTTATACATAGAACATCAGACACCCAGAAGTGAGTTACAGACTGGACTCTAATCGAGGGGTTCAGATGGTTTATATATAGAATATCAGATACCCAGGAGTGAGTTACAACCTGGAATCTAATCGAGGGGTTCGGGTTGTTTATATATATAATTTCTGACACCCAGAAGTGATTTACAGACTGTAATCTAATCGAGGGGTTCAGGTGGTTTATATATAGAATATCAGATACCCTGGAGTTAGTTACAAACTGGAATCTAATCGAGGTGTTCGGGTTGTTTATATATAGAATATCAGATACCCAGGAGTGAGTTACAACCTGGAATCTAATCGAGGGGTTCGGCTTATTTATATATATAATTTCTGACACCCAGACGTGATTTACAGACTGTAATCTAATCGAGGGGTTCAGCTGGTTTATATATAGAACATCAGATACCCTGGAGTTAGTTACAAACTGGAATCTAATCGAGTGGTTCGGGTTGTTTATTTATAGAATATCTGACAGCCAGAAGTGAGTTACAGACTGGAATCTAATCGAGGGTTTCAGGTGGTTTATATGTAGAATATCAGACACCCAGAAGTGAGTAACAGACTGGAATCTAATCGAGGGATTCCGGGTATTTATATATAGAATATTAGACACCTGGAATTGAGTTACTGACTGGAATCTAATCGAGGGGTTCCGCTGATTTATGTATAGAATATCAGACACCCAGAAATGAGTTACAGACTGTAATCTAATCGAGGGGTTCGGAGTATTTATATATAGAATATCAGACACCCAGAAGTGAGTTACAGACCGGAATCTAATCGATGGGTTTGCGGTATTGATATGTAGAATATCAGACACCCTCAAGTGAGTAACAGACTGGAATCTAATCGAGGGGTTCGGGTTGTTACTATATAAAATACCAGACACCAAGTAGTGAGTTACAGACTGGAATCTAATCGAGGGGTTCGGGGTATTTATATATGGAATATCAGACACCCAGAAGTGAGTTACAGACTGGAATCTAATCGAGGGGTTCAGGTGGTTTATATATTGATTTTCAGACACCCAGAAGTGAGTTACAGACTGGAATCTAATCGAGGGGTTCGGAGTATTTATATATAGAATATCAGACACCCAGAAGTGAGTTACAGACCGGAATCTAATCGATGGGTTTGCGGTATTGATATGTAGAATATCAGACACCCTCAAGTGAGTAACAGACTGGAATCTAATCGAGGGGTTCGGGTTGTTAATATATAAAATACCAGGCACCAAGTAGTGAGTTACAGACTGGAATCTAATCGAGGGGTTCGGGGTATTTATATATGGAATATCAGACACCCAGAAGTGAGGTACAGACAGCAATCTAATCGAGGGGTTCAGGTGGTTTATACATAGAATATCAAATACCCAGGAGTGAGTTACAAACTAGAATTTAATCCAGTGGTTGAGGTGGTTTATATATAGAATATCAGACACCCAGAAGTGAGTTACAATCTGGAATCTAATCGAGAGTTTCAGGTGGTTTATGTATAAAATGTCAGACACCCAGAAGTGAGTTACAGACTGGAATCTAATTGTGCGGTTGGGGTTAGTTATACATAGAACATCAGACACCCAGAAGTGAGTTACAGACTGGAATCTAATCGAGGGGTTCACGTGGTTTATATATAGAATATCCGACACCCAGAAGTGAGTTACAGACTGGAATCTAATAGAGGGATTTGGGTATTTATATATAGAATATCAGACACCCAGAAATGTGTTACAGACTGGAATCTAATCGAGGGGTTCAGGTGATTTTTACATAGAATATCAGATACCCAGTTTTGAGTTACAAACTGGAATCTAATCGAGGGGTTGAGGTGGTTTATATATAGAATATCAGACACCCAGTAGTGAGTTACAGACTGAATCTAATCGAAGGGTTCACGTGGTTTATGTATAAAATATCAGAGACCCAGAAGTGAGTTACAGACTGGAATCTAATCGAGGGGTTCGGGGTATTTATATATAGAATATCAGACATCGAGAAGTGAGTTACAGATTGGAATCTGATGGAGTGATTCGGGGTATTAATATATAGAATATCAGACACCCAGAAGTGAGTTACAGACTGGAATCTAATCGAGGGGTTCAGGTAGGTTATATATAGAATATCAGATACCCAGGAGTGAGTTACAACCTGGAATCTAATCGAGGGGTTCGGGTTGTTTATATATAGTATTTCAGACACCCGTAATTGATTTACAGACTGTAATCTAATCGAGGGGTTCAGGTGGTTTATATATAGAATATCAGACGCCCAGAAGTGAGTTACAATCTGGAATCTAATCGAGAGTTTCAGGTGGTTTATGTATAAAATATCAGACACCCAGAAGTGAATTACAGACTGGAATCTAATTGTGGGGTTGGGGTTATTTATACATAGAACATCAGACACCCAGAAGTGAGTTACAGACTGGACTCTAATCGAGGGGTTCAGATGGTTTATATATAGAATATCAGATACCCAGGAGTGAGTTACAACCTGGAATCTAATCGAGGGGTTCGGGTTGTTTATATATATAATTTCTGACACCCAGAAGTGATTTACAGACTGTAATCTAATCGAGGGGTTCAGGTGGTTTATATATAGAATATCAGATACCCTGGAGTTAGTTACAAACTGGAATCTAATCGAGGTGTTCGGGTTGTTTATATATAGAATATCAAACACCCAGAAGTGAGTTACAGACTGGAATCTAATCGAGGGGTTCACGTGGTTTATGTATAAAATATCAGACACCCAGAAGTGAGTTACAGACTGGAATCTAATTGTGGGGTTCTGGCTATTTATATATAGAACATCAGGCAACCAGAAGTGAGTTATAGACTGGAATCTAATCGAGTGGTTCGGGTTGTTTATTTATAGAATATCTGACAGCCAGAAGTGAGTTACAGACTGGAATCTAATCGAGGGTTTCAGGTGGTTTATATGTAGAATATCAGACACCCAGAAGTGAGTAACAGACTGGAATCTAATCGAGGGATTCCGGGTATTTATTTATAGAATATTAGACACCTGGAATTGAGTTACTGACTAGAATCTAATCGAGGGGTTCCACTGATTTATGTATAGAATATCAGACACCCAGAAATGAGTTACAGACTGTAATCTAATCGAGGTGTTCGGAGTATTTATATATAGAATATCAGACTCCCAGAAGTGAGTTACAGACCGGAATCTAATCGAAGGGTTTGCGGTATTGATATGTAGAATATCAGACAACCTCAAGTGAGTTACAGACTGGAATCTAATCGAGGCGTTCAGGTCTTTTATATTTAGAATAACAGATACCCAGGAGAGAGTTACAAACTGGAATCTAATCGAGGGGTTCGGGTTGTTAATATATAAAATACCAGACACCAAGTAGTGAGTTACAGAGAGGAATCTAATCGAGGGGTTCGGGGTATTTATATATGGAAAATCAGACACCCAGAAGTGAGTTACAGACTGGAATCTAATCGATGGGTTCAGGTGGTTTATATATAGATTTTCAGACACCCAGAAGTTAGTGACAGACTGGAATCTAATCGAGGGGTTCAGGTGTTTTATATATAGAATATCAGATACCCAGGGGTGATTTACATACTGGAATCTAATCGAGGCGTTCGGTTTGTTTATATGTAGAATATCAGACACCCAAAAGTGAGTTACAGACTGGAATCTAATCGAGGGTTTCGGGGTATTTATATTTAGAATATCAGACACCCAGAAGTGAGGTATAGACAGGAATCTAATCGAGGGGTTCAGGTGGTTTATACATAGAATATCAAATACCCAGGAGTGAGTTACAAACTAGAATTTAATCCAGTGGTTGAGGTGGTTTATATATAGAATATCAGACACCCAGAAGTGAGTTACAATCTGGAATCTAATCGAGACTTTCAGGTGATTTATGTATAAAATATCAGACACCCAGAAGTGAGTTACAGACTGGAATCTAATTGTGGGGTTGGGGTTAGTTATACATAGAATATCAGACACCCAGAAGTGAGTTACAGCCTGGAATCTAATCGAGGGGTTCACGTGGTTTATATATAGAATATCCGACACCCAGAAGTGAGTTACAGACTGGAATCTAATAGAGGGATTTGGGTATTTATATATAGAATATCAGACACCCAGAAATGTGTTACAGACTGGAATCTAATCGAGGGGTTCAGGTGATTTTTGCATAGAATATCAGATACCCAGTTTTGAGTTACAAACTGGAATCTAATCGAGGGGTTGAGGTGGTTTATATATAGAATATCAGACACCCAGTAGTGAGTTACAGACTGAATCTAATCGAAGGGTTCACGTGGTTTATGTATAAAATATCAGAGACCCAGAAGTGAGTTACAGACTGGAATCTAATCGAGGGGTTCGGGGTATTTATATATAGAATATCAGACATCGAGAAGTGAGTTACAGATTGGAATCTGATGGAGTGATTCGGGGTATTAATATATAGAATATCAGACACCCAGATGTGAGTTACAGACTGGAATCTAATCGAGGGGTTCAGGTGGGTTATATATAGAATATCAGATACCCAGGAGTGAGTTACAACCTGGAATCTAATCGAGGGGTTCGGGTTGTTTATATATAGTATTTCAGACACCCGTAATTGATTTACAGACTGTAATCTAATCGAGGGGTTCAGGTGGTTTATATATAGAATATCAGATGCCCAGAAGTGAGTTACAATCTGGAATCTAATCGAGAGTTTCAGGTGGTTTATGTATAAAATATCAGACACCCAGAAGTGAGTTACAGACTGGAATCTAATTGTGGGGTTGGGGTTATTTATACATAGAACATCAGACACCCAGAAGTGAGTTACAGACTGGACTCTAATCGAGGGGTTCAGATGGTTTATATATAGAATATCAGATACCCAGGAGTGAGTTACAACCTGGAATCTAATCGAGGGGTTCGGGTTGTTTATATATATAATTTCTGACACCCAGAAGTGATTTACAGACTGTAATCTAATCGAGGGGTTCAGGTGGTTTATATATAGAATATCAGATACCCTGGAGTTAGTTACAAACTGGAATCTAATCGAGGTGTTCGGGTTTTTTATATATAGAATATCAAACACCCAGAAGTGAGTTACTGACTGGAATCTAATCGAGGGGTTCACGTGGTTTATGTATAAAATATCAGACACCCAGAAGTGAGTTACAGACTGGAATCTAATTGTGGGGTTCGGGCTATTTATATATAGAACATCAGGCAACCAGAAGTGAGTTATAGACTGGAATCTAATCGAGTGTTTCGGGTGGTTTATATGTAGAATATCAGACACCCAGAAGTGAGTAACAGACTGGAATCTAATCGAGGGATTCCGGGTATTTATATATAGAATATTAGACACCTGGAATTGAGTTACTGACTGGAATCTAATCGAGGGGTTCCGCTGATTTATGTATAGAATATCAGACACCCAGAAATGAGTTACAGACTGTAATCTAATCGAGGGGTTCGGAGTATTTATATATAGAATATCAGACACCCAGAAGTAAGTTACAGACTGGAATCTAATCGAGGGGTTCAGGTGGTTTATATATTGATTTTCAGACACCCAGAAGTGAGTTACAGACTGGAATCTAATCGAGGGGTTCGGAGTATTTATATATAGAATATCAGACACCCAGAAGTGAGTTACAGACCGGAATCTGATCGATGGGTTTGCGGTATTGATATGTAGAATATCAGACACCCTCAAGTGAGTAACAGACTGGAATCTAATCGAGGGATTCGGGTTGTTAATATATAAAATACCAGACACCAAGTAGTGAGTTACAGACTGGAATCTAATCGAGGGGTTCGGGGTATTTATATATGGAATATCAGACACCCAGAAGTGAGTTACAGACTGGAATCTAATCGAGGGGTTCAGGTGGTTTATATATTGATTCTCAGAGACCCAGAAGTGAGTTACAGACTGGAATCTAATCGAGGGATGTGGGATATTTATATATAGAATATCAGATACCCAGGAGTGATTTACAAACTGGAATTTAATCGAGGGGTTCGGGTTATTTATATATGGAATATCAGACACCCAGAAGTGAGTTACAGAGTGAAATCTAATCGAGGGGTTCAGGTGGTTTATTTATTGATTTTCAGACACCCAGAAGTGAGTTACAGACAGGAATCTAATCGAGGGGTTCAGGTAGGTTATATATAGAATATCAGATACTCAGGAGTGAGTTACAAACTGGAATTTAATCCAGTGGTTGAGGTGGTTTGTATATAGAATATCAGACACCCAGAAGTGAGTTACAATCTGGAATCTAATCGAGAGTTTCAGGTGATTTATGTATAAAATATCAGACACCCAGAAGTGAGCTACAGACTGGAATCTAATTGTGTGGTTGGGGTTATTTATACATAGAACATCAGACACCCAGAAATGAGTTACAGACTGTAATCTAATCGAGGGCTTCGGAGTATTTATATATAGAATATCAGACTCCCAGAAGTGAGTTACAGACCGGAATCTAATCGATGGGTTCGGGGTATTGATATGTAGAATATCAGACAACCTCAAGTGAGTTACAGACTGGAATCTAATCGAGGGGTTCAGGTCTTTTATATATAGAATAACAGATACCCAGGAGAGAGTTACAAACTGGAATCTAATCGAGGGGTTCGGGTTGTTAATATATAAAATACCAGACACCAAGTAGTGAGTTACGGAGAGGAATTTAATCGAGGGGTTCGGGGTATTTAAATATGGAAAATCAGAAACCCAGAAGTGAGTTACAGACTGGAATCTAATCGATGGGTTCAGGTGGTTTATATATAGATTTTCAGACACCCAGAAGTTAGTGGCAGACTGGAATCTAATCGAGGGATTCGAGGTATTTATATATAGAATATCAGACCCCCAGACGTGAGTTACAGACTGGAATCTAATCGAGGGGTTCAGGTGTTTTATATATAGAATATCAGATACCCAGGAGTGATTTACAAACTGGAATCTAATCGAGGCGTTCGGTTTGTTTATATGTAGAATATCAGACTCCCAAAAGTGAGTTACAGACTGGAATCTAATCGAGGGTTTCGGGGTATTTATATTTAGAATATCAGACACCCAGAAGTGAGGTACAGACAGGAATCTAATCGAGGGGTTCAGGTGGTTTATATATAGAATATCAAATACCCAGGAGTGAGTTACAAACTGGAATTTAATCCAGTGGTTGAGGTGGTTTATATATAGAAGTGAGTTACAATCTGGAATCTAATCGAGAGTTTCAGGTGGTTTATGTATAAAATATCAGACACCCAGAAGTGAGTTACCGACTGGAATCTAATTGTGGGGTTGGGGTTAGTTATACATAGAACATCAGACACCCAGAAGTGAGTTACAGACTGGAATCTAATCGAGGGGTTCACGTGGTTTATATATAGAATATCCGACACCCAGAAGTGAGTTACAGACTGGAATCTAATAGAGGGATTTGGGTATTTATATATAGAAAATCAGACACCCAGAAATGTGTTACAGACTGGAATCTAATCGAGGGGTTCAGGTGATTTTTATATAGAATATCAGATACCCAGGAGTGAGTTACAAACTGGAATCTAATCGAGGGGTTGAGGTGGTTTATATATAGAATATCAGACACCCAGTAGTGTGTTATAGACTGGAATCTAATCGAAGGGATCACCTGGTTTATGTATAAAATATCAGACACCCAGAAGTGGGTGACAGACTGGAATCTAATCAAGGGGTTCAGGTGGTTTATATATAGAATATCAGATACCCAAGAGTGAGTTACAACCTGGAATCTAATCGAGGGGTTCGGTTTGTTTATATGTAGAATATCAGACACCCAAAATTGCGTTACAGACTGAAATCTAATAGAGGGGTTCGGGGTATTTATATTTAGAATATCAGACACCCAGAAGTGAGTTACAGACAGGAATCTAATCGAGGGGTTCAGGTGGTTTATATATAGAATATCAGATACCCAGGAGTGAGTTACAAACTGCAATTTAATCCAGTGGTTGAGGTGTTTTATATATAGAATATCAGACACCCAGAAGTGAGTTACAATCTGGAATCTAATCGAGAGTTTCAGGTGGTTTATGTATAAAATATCAGACACCCAGAAGTGAGTTACAGACTGGAATCTAATTGTGGGTTTGGGGTTATTTATACATAGAACATCAGACACCCAGAAGTGAGTTACAGACTGGAATCTAATCGAGGGGTTCAGCTGGTTTATATATAAAATATCAGACACCCAGAAGTGAGTTACAGACTGGAATCTAATCGAGGGATTTGGGCTATTTTTATATAGAATATCAGACACCCAGAAATGATTTACAGACTGGAATCTAATCGATGCGTTCAGGTGATTTTTATATAGAATATCAGATACCCAGGAGTGAGTTACAAACTGGAAACTAATCGAGGGGTTGAGGTGGTTTATATATAGAATATCAGACACAGAGAAGTGAGTTACCGACTGGAATCTAATCAAGGGTTTCAGGTGGATGATGTATAAAATATCAGACACCCAGAAGTGAGTTACAGACTGGAATCTAATCGAGGGGTTCAGGTGGTTTATATATAGAATATCAGATACCCTGGAGTGAGTTACAAACTGGAATCTAATCGAGGTGTTCGGGTTGTTTATATATAGAATATCAAACACCCAGAAGTGAGTTACAGACTGGAATCTAACCGAGGGGCTCGGGGTATTTATATATAGAATATCAGACCCCCAGAAGTGAGTTACAGACTGGAATCTAATCGAGTGGTTCAGGTGGTTTATATATAGATTATCAGATACCCAGGAGTGATTTACAAACTGGAATCTAATCGAGGCGTTCGGTTTGTTTATATGTAGGATATCAGTCACCCAAAAGTGAGTTGCAGACTTGAATCTAATCGTGGGTTTCGGGGTATTTATATTTAGAATATCAGACACCCAGAAGTGAGTTACAGACAGGAATCTAATCGAGGGGTTCCGGTGGTTTATATATAGAATATCAGATACCCAGGAGTGAGTTACAAACTGGTATTTAATCCAGTGGTTGAGGTGGTTTATATATAGAATATCAGACACCCAGAAGTGAGTTACAATCTGGAATCTAATCGAGAGTTTCAGGTGGTTTATGTATAAAATATCAGACACCCAGAAGTGAGTTACAGACTGGAATCTAATTGTGGGGTTGGGGTTATTTATACATAGAACATCAGACACCCAGAAGTGAGTTACAGACTGGAATCTAATCGTGGGGTTCACGTGGTTTATATATAGAATATCAGACACCCAGAAGTGAGTTACAGACTGGAATCTAATCGAGGGATTTGGGGTATTTATATATAGAATATCAGACACCCAGAAATGAGTTACAGACTGGAATCTAATCGAGGGGTTCAGGTGATTTTTATATAGAATATCAGATACCCAGGAGTGAGTTACAAACTGGAATCTAATCGAGGGGTTGATGTGGTTTATATATAGAATATCAGTCCCCCAGTAGTGCGTTATAGACTGGAATCTAATCGAAGGGTTCACGTGGCTTATGTATAAAATATCAGACACCCAGAAGTGAGTAACAGACTGGAATCTAATCGAGGGATTCGGGTTGTTAATATATAAAATAGCAGACACCAAGTAGTGAGTTACAGACTGGAATCTAATCGAGGGGTTCGGGGTATTTATATATGGAATATCAGACACCCAGAAGTGAGTTACAGACTGGAATCTAATCGATGGGTTCAGGAGGTTTATATATAGATTTTCAGACACCCAGAAGTTAGTGGCAGACTGGAATCTAATCGAGGGATTCGGGGTATTTATATATAGAATATTAGACACCCGGAATTGAGTTACTGACTGGAATCTAATCGAGGGGTTCCACTGATTTATGTATAGAATATCAGACACCCAGAAATGAGTTACAGACTGTAATCTAATCGAGGGCTTCGGAGTATTTATATATAGAATATCAGACACCCAGAAGTGAGTTACAGACTGGAATCTAATCGAGGTGTTCGGGGTATTGATATGTAGAATATCAGACAACCTCAAGTGAGTTACAGACTGGAATCTAATCGAGGGATTCAGGTCTTTTATATATAGAATAACAGATACCCAGGAGAGAGTTACAAACTGGAATCTAATCGAGGGGTTCGGGTTGTTAATATATAAAATACCAGACACCAAGTAGTGAGTTACAGAGAGGAATTTAATCGAGGGGTTCGGGGTATTTATATATAGAATATCAGACACCCAGAAGTGAGTTACAGACTGGAATCTAATCGATGGGTTCAGGTGGTTTATATATAGATTTTCAGACACCCAGAAGTTAGTGGCAGACTGGAATCTAATCGAGGGATTCGAGGTATTTATTTCTAGAATATCAGACCCCCAGACGTGAGTTACAGACTGGAATCTAATCGAGGGGTTCAGGTGGTTTATATATAGAATATCAGATACCCAGGAGTGATTTACAAACTGGAATCTAATCGAGGCGTTCGGTTTGTTTATATGTAGAATATCAGACTCCCAAAAGTGAGTTACAGACTGGAATCTAATCGAGGGTTTCGGGGTATTTATATTTAGAATATCAGACACCCAGAAGTGAGGTACAGACAGGAATCTAATCGAGGGGTTCAGGTGGTTTATATATAGAATATTAAATACCCAGGAGTGAGTTACAAACTGGAATTTAATCCAGTGGTTGAGGTGGTTTATATATAGAATATCAGACACCCAGAAGTGAGTTACAATCTGGAATCTAATCGAGAGTTTCAGGTGGTTTATGTATAAAATATCAGACACCCAGAAGTGAGTTACAGACTGGAATCTAATTGTGGGGTTGGGGTTATTTATACATAGAACATCAGACACCCAGAAGTGAGTTACAGACTGGAATCTAATCGAGGGGTTCACGTGGTTTATATATAGAATATCCGACACCCAGAAGTGAGTTACAGACTGGAATCTAATAGAGGGATTTGGGTATTTATATATAGAATATCAGACACCCAGAAATGTGTTACAGACTGGAATCTAATCGAGGGGTTCAGGTGATTTTTATATAGAATATCAGATACCCAGGAGTGAGTTACAAACTGCAATCTAATCGAGGGGTTGAGGTGGTTTATATATAGAATATCAGACACCCAGTAGTGAGTTATAGACTGGAATCTAATCGAAGGGATCACCTGGTTTATGTATAAAATATCAGACACCCAGAAGTGGCTGACAGACTGGAATCTAATCGAGGGGTTCAGGTTGTTTATATATAGAATATCAGATACCCAAGAATGAGTTACAACCTGGAATCTAATCGAGGTGTTCGGGTTGTTTATGTATAGAATATCAAACACCCAGAAGTGAGTTACAGACTGGAATCTAATCGAGGGGCTCGGGGTATTTATATATAGAATATCAGACCCCCAGAAGTGAGTTACAGACTGGAATCTAATCGAGTGGTTCAGGTGGTTTATATATAGAATATCAGATACCCAGGAGTGATTTACAAACTGGAATCTAATCGAGGCATTTGGTTTGTTTATATGTAGAATATCAGACTCCCAAAAGTGAGTTACAGACTGGAATCTAATCGAGGGTTTCGGTGTATTTATATTTAGAATATCAGACACCCAGAAGTGAGGTACAGACAGGAATCTAATCGAGGGGTTCAGGTGGTTTATATATAGTATATCCGATACCCAGGAGCGAGTTACAAACTGGAATTTAATCCAGTGGTTGAGGTGTTTTATATATAGAATATCAGACACCCAGAAGTGAGTTACAATCTGGAATCTAATTGAGAGATCAGGTGGTTTATGTATAAAATATCAGACACCCAGAAGTGAGTTACAGACTGGAATCTAATTGTGGGGTTGGGGTTATTTATACATAGAACATCAGACACCCAGAAGTGAGTTACAGACTGGAATCTAATCGAGGGGTTCAGGTGGTTTATATATAGAATATCAGACACCCAGAAGTGAGTTACAGTCTGGAAACTAATCGAGCGATTTGGGGTATTTATATATAGAATATCAGACACCCAGAAATGAGTTACAACCTGGAATCTAATCGAAGGGTTCGGGTTGTTTATATATAGAAATTCAGACACCCATAATTGATTTACAGACAGTAATCTAATCGAGGGGTTCAGGTGGTTTATATATAGAATATCAGATACCCTGGAGTGAGTTACAAACTGGAATCTAATCGAGGTGTTCGCATTGTTTATATATAGAATATCAAACACTCAGAAGTGAGTTACAGACTGGAATCTAATCGAGGGATTCGGGGTATTCATATATAGAATATCAGACCCCCAGAATGAGTTACAGACTGGAATCTAATCGAGGGGTTCGGTTTGTTTATATGTAGAATATCAGACACCCAAAATTGCGTTACAGACTGAAATCTAATCGAGGGGTTCGGGGTATTTATATTTAGAATATCAGACACCCAGAAGTGAGTTACAGACAGGAATCTAATCGAGGGGTTCAGGTGGTTTATATATAGAATATCAGATACCCAGGAGTGAGTTACAAACTGCAATTTAATCCAGTGGTTGAGGTGTTTTATATATAGAATATCAGACACCCAGAAGTGAGTTACAATCTGGAATCTAATCGAGAGTTTCAGGTGGTTTATGTATAAAATATCAGACACCCAGAAGTGAGTTACAGACTGGAATCTAATTGTGGGTTTGGGGTTATTTATACATAGAACATCAGACACCCAGAAGTGAGTTACAGACTGGAATCTAATCGAGGGCTTCGGAGTATTTATATATAGAATATCAGACTCCCAGAAGTGAGTTACAGACCGGAATCTAATCGATGGGTTCGGGGTATTGATATGTAGAATATCAGACATCCTCAAGTGAGTTACAGACTGGAATCTAATCGAGGGGTTCAGGTCTTTTATATATAGAATAACAGATACCCAGGAGAGAGTTACAAACTGGAATCTAATCGAGGGGTTCGGGTTGTTAATATATAAAATACCAGACACCAAGTAGTGAGTTACAGAGAGGAATTTAATCGAGGGGTTCGGGGTATTTATATATGGAAAATCAGACACCCAGAAGTGAGTTACAGACTGGAATCTAATCGATGGGTTCAGGTGGTTTATATATAGATTTTCAGACACCCAGAAGTTAGTGGCAGACTGGAATCTAATCGAGGGATTCGAGGTATTTATTTCTAGAATATCAGACCCCCAGACGTGAGTTACAGACTGGAATCTAATCGAGGGGTTCAGGTGGTTTATATATAGAATATCAGATACCCAGGAGTGATTTACAAACTGGAATCTAATCGAGGCGTTCGGTTTGTTTATATGTAGAATATCAGACTCCCAAAAGTGAGTTACAGACTGGAATCTAATCGAGGGTTTCGGGGTATTTATATTTAGAATATCAGACACCCAGAAGTGAGGTACAGACAGGAATCTAATCGAGGGGTTCAGGTGGTTTATATATAGAATATTAAATACCCAGGAGTAAGTTACAAACTGGAATTTAATCCAGTGGTTGAGATGGTTTATATATAGAATATCAGACACCCAGAAGTGAGTTACAATCTGGAATCTAATTGAGAGTTTCAGGTGGTTTATGTATAAAATATCAGACACCCAGAAGTGAGTTACAGACTGGAATCTAATTGTGGGGTTGGGGTTAGTTATACATAGAACATCAGACACCCAGAAGTGAGTTACAGACTGGAATCTAATCGAGGGGTTCACGTGGTTTATATATAGAATATCCGACACCCAGAAGAGAGTTACAGACTGGAATCTAATAGAGGGATTTGGGTATTTATATATAGAATATCAGACACCCAGAAATGTGTTACAGACTGGAATCTAATCGAGGGGTTCAGGTGATTTTTATATAGAATATCAGATACCCAGGAGTGAGTTACAAACTGCAATCTAATCGAGGGGTTGAGGTGGTTTATATATAGAATATCAGACACCCAGTAGTGAGTTATAGACTGGAATCTAATCGAAGGGATCACCTGGTTTATGTATAAAATATCAGACACCCAGAAGTGGCTGACAGACTGGAATCTAATCGAGGGGTTCAGGTTGTTTATATATAGAATATCAGATACCCAAGAATGAGTTACAACCTGGAATCTAATCGAGGTGTTCGGGTTGTTTATATATAGAATATCAAACACCCAGAAGTGAGTTACAGACTGGAATCTAATCGAGGGGCTCGGGGTATTTATATATAGAATATCAGACCCCCAGAAGTGAGTTACAGACTGGAATCTAATCGAGTGGTTCAGGTGGTTTATATATAGAATATCAGATACCCAGGAGTGATTTACAAACTGGAATCTAATCGAGGCATTTGGTTTGTTTATATGTAGAATATCAGACTCCCAAAAGTGAGTTACAGACTGGAATCTAATCGAGGGTTTCGGTGTATTTATATTTAGAATATCAGACACCCAGAAGTGAGGTACAGACAGGAATCTAATCGAGGGGTTCAGGTGGTTTATATATAGTATATCCGATACCCAGGAGCGAGTTACAAACTGGAATTTAATCCAGTGGTTGAGGTGTTTTATATATAGAATATCAGACACCCAGAAGTGAGTTACAATCTGGAATCTAATCGAGAGTTTCAGGTGGTTTATGTATAAAATATCAGACACCCAGAAGTGAGTTACAGACTGGAATCTAATTGTGGGGTTGGGGTTATTTATACATAGAACATCAGACACCCAGAAGTGAGTTACAGACTGGAATCTAATCGAGGGGTTCAGGTGGTTTATATATAGAATATCAGACACCCAGAAGTGAGTTACAGTCTGGAAACTAATCGAGCGATTTGGGGTATTTATATATAGAATATCAGACACCCAGAAATGAGTTACAACCTGGAATCTAATCGAGGGGTTCGGGTTGTTTATATATAGAAATTCAGACACCCATAATTGATTTACAGACAGTAATCTAATCGAGGGGTTCAGGTGGTTTATATATAGAATATCAGATACCCTGGAGTGAGTTACAAACTGGAATCTAATCGAGGTGTTCGCATTGTTTATATATAGAATATCAAACACTCAGAAGTGAGTTACAGACTGGAATCTAATCGAGGGATTCGGGGTATTCATATATAGAATATCAGACCCCCAGAATGAATTACAGACTGGAATCTAATCGAGGGGTTCGGTTTGTTTATATGTAGAATATCAGACACCCAAAATTGCGTTACAGACTGAAATCTAATCGAGGGGTTCGGGGTATTTATATTTAGAATATCAGACACCCAGAAGTGAGTTACAGACAGGAATCTAATCGAGGGGTTCAGGTGGTTTATGTATAGAATATCAGATACCCAGGAGTGAGTTACAAACTGCAATTTAATCCAGTGGTTGAGGTGTTTTATATATAGAATATCAGACACCCAGAAGTGAGTTACAATCTGGAATCTAATCGAGAGTTTCAGGTGGTTTATGTATAAAATATCAGACACCCAGATGTGAGTTACAGACTGGAATCTAATTGTGGGTTTGGGGTTATTTATACATAGAACATCAGACACCCAGAAGTGAGTTACAGACTGGAATCTAATCGAGGGGTTCAGCTGGTTTATATATAAAATATCAGACACCCAGAAGTGAGTTACAGACTGGAATCTAATCGAGGGATTTGGGCTATTTTTATATAGAATATCAGACACCCAGAAATGATTTACAGACTGGAATCTAATCGAGGGGTTCAGGTGATTTTTATATAGAATATCAGATACCCAGGAGTGAGTTACAAACTGGAATCTAATCGAGGGGTTGAGGTGGTTTATATATAGAATATCAGACACCCAGTAATGAGTTATAGACTGGAATCTAATCGAAGGGATCACGTGGTTTATGTATAAAATATCAGACACCCAGAAGTGAGTTACAGACTGGAATCTAATCGAGGGGTTCAGGTGGTTTATATATAGAATATCAGATACCCTGGAGTGAGTTACAAACTGGAATCTAATCGAGGTGTTCGGGTTGTTTATATATAGAATATCAAACACCCAGAAGTGAGATACAGACTGGAATCTAATCGAGGGGTTCGGGGTATTTATATATAGAATATCAGACCCCCCGAAGTTAGTTACAGACTGGAATCTAATCGAGGGGTTCAGGTGGTTTATATATAGAATATCAGATACCCAGGAGTGATTTACAAACTGGAATCTAATCGAGGCGTTCGGTTTGTTTATATGTAGGATATCAGTCACCCAAAAGTGAGTTGCAGACTGGAATCTAATCGTGGGTTTCGGGGAATTTATATTTAGAATATCAGACACCCAGAAGTGAGTTACAGACAGGAATCTAATCGAGGGGTTCCGGTGGTTTATATATAGAATATCAGATACCCAGGAGTGAGTTACAAACTGGTATTTAATCCAGTGGTTGAGGTGGTTTATATATAGATTATCAGACACCCAGAAGTGAGTTACAATCTGGAATCTAATCGAGAGTTTCAGGTGGTTTATGTATAAAATATCAGACACCCAGAAGTGAGTTACAGACTGGAATCTAATTGTGGGGTTGGGGTTATTTATACATAGAACATCAGACACCCAGAAGTGAGTTACAGACTGGAATCTAATCGAGGGGTTCAGTTGGTTTATATATAGAATATCAGACACCCAGAAGTGAGTTACAGACTGGAATCTAATCGAGGGATTTGGGGTATTTATATATAGAATATCAGACACCCAGAAATGAGTTACAGACTGGAATCTAATCGAGGGGTTCAGGTGATTTTTATATAGAATATCAGATACCCAGGAGTGAGTTACAAACTGGAATCTAATCGAGGGGTTGATGTGGTTTATATATAGAATATCAGTCCCCCAGTAGTGCGTTATAGACTGGAATCTAATCGAAGGGTTCACGTGGCTTATGTATAAAATATCAGACACCCAGAAGTGAGTTACAGACTGGAATCTAATCGAGGGGTTCGGAGTATTTATGTATAGAATATCAGACACCCAGAAGTGAGTTACAGACTGGAATCTAATCGAGGCGTTCAGGTGGTTTATATATAGAATATCAGATACCCAAGAGTGAATTACAACCTGGAATCTAATCGAGGTGTTCGGGTTGTTTATATATCGAATTTCAGACACCCAGAAGTGATTTACAGACTGTAATCTAATCGAGGTGTTCAGGTGGTTTATATATAGAATATCAGATACCCTGGAGTGAGTTACAAACTGGAATCTAATCGAGGTGTTCGGGTTGTTTATATATAGAATATCAAACACCCAGAAGTGAGTTACAGACTGGAATCTAATCGAGGGGTTTGGAGTATTTATATATAGAATATCAGACACCCAGAAGTGAGTTACCGACTGGAAACTAATCGAGGGGTTGAGGTGCTTTATATATACAATAACAGATACCAGGAGTGAGTTACAACCTGGAATCTAATCGAGGGGTTCGGGCTGTTTATATATAAAATATCAGACACCAAGAAGTGAGTTACTGGCTGGAATCTAATCGGGGGGTTCCGGGTATTTATATATAGAATATCAGACACCCAGATTTGAATTACAGACTGGAATCTAATCGAGGGGTTCAGGTGGTTTATATATAGAATACCAGGCACCCAGATGTGAGTTGCAGAATGGGAAATAATCGAGGGATTCGGGATATTTATATATAGAATATCAGATGCCCAGAAGTGAGTTACAGACTGGAATCTAATCGAGGGGTCGGTGTATTTATATATAGAATATCAGACGCCCAGAAGAGAGTTACAGTTTGGGATCGAATCGACTGGTTCAGGTGGTTTATATGTAGAATATCAGATACCCTGGAGTGAGTTACAAACTGGAATTTAATCGAGTGGTTGAGGTGGTTTATATATAGAATATCAGACACCCAGAAGTGAGTTACAGACTGGCATCTAATCGAGAGTTTCAGGCGGTTTATGTATGTAATATCACACACCCAGAAGTGAGTTACAGACTGGAATCTAATTGTGGGGTTGGGGTTATTTATATATAGAACATCAGACACCCAGAAGTGAGTTACAGACTGGAATCTAATCGATGGGTTCAGGTGGTTTATATATAGAATATCAGACACCCAGAAGTGAGTTACAGACTGGAATCTAATCGAGGGATTTGGGGTATTTATATATAGAATATCAGACACCCAGAAGTGATTTACAGACTGGAATCTAATCGAGGGCTTCAGGTGATTTTTATATAGAATATCAGTTACCCAGTAGTGAGTTACAAACTGGAATCTAATCGAGGGGTTGAGGTGGTTTATATATAGCATATCAGACACCCAGAAGTGAGTTACAGACTGGAATCTAATCGAGGGGTTCGGGGTATTTATTTATAGAATATCAGACATCCAGAAGTGAGTTACAGACTGGAATCTAATCGACGTATTCGGGATATTTATATATAGAATATCAGACACCCAGAAGTGAGTTACAGACTGGAATCTAATCGAAGGGTTCAGATGGTTTGTATATAGAATATCAGATACCCAGGTGTGAGTTACAAACTGGAATCCTATCGAGGGGTTGAGGTGGTTTATATCTCGAATATCAGACACCCAGTAGTGAGTTACAGACTGGAATCTAATCGAGGGCTTCGGGTAGTTAATATATAGAATATCAGACACCCAGAAGTGAGTTACAGACTGGAATCTATTCGAGGGATTCGGCGTATTTATATATAGAATATCAGACGCCCAGTAGAGAGTTACAGTTTGGGATCGAATCGACGGGTTCAGGTGGTTTATTTGTAGAATATCAGACACCCAGGTGTGAGTTACAAACTGGAATTTAATCGAGTGGTTGAAGTGGTTTATATATAGAATATCAGACACCCAGAATTGAGTTACAGACTGGAATCTAATTGTGGGGTTGGGGTTATTTATATATAGAACATCAGATACCCAGAAGTGACTTACAGACTGGAATCTAATCGAGGGGTTCAGTTGGTTTATATATTGAATATCAGACACCCAGGAGTGAGTTACAAACTGGAATCTAATTGAGGGGTTCGGGGTGTTTATATATAGAATAACAGATACCCGGGAGTGAGTTACAGACTGGAATCTAATCAATTTTTTGACAATGCCTAACCTTGTTCTGATCTCATGCTATTAAGTTTGTAGTTTGAGAACTGATTTTGTTCTCCACTGGGCATCTCTGTGTTTTAACTGTTTTGTAAGGTGACACATTGGGCCTTGGTCTTTACTGGTGCTTTGGACTCAGGAGGACAGAGATGTGTGTTTAATTGTGAGTACATGAGGCTCAATCCAGAAATCAGTTGTGTAATGGGGTGTTGCTGGCCCACACTCCCCTAATGCTAGTGCGGATGTTAGGCTAATGCCTGCAGTTTAACAAAACATGAAATAAACAGTGCACTTTATTAAGAGGCCAGATTCCTGCAGAGATTGGAATAGATTTCCTTGCATAAGGCGCACATTTTTCTAGCACTTGATGCCGGTCTGTAAATATCCATGGATAACACACTGGATAATGATTTGAAAGAATATAAATATGTGCATTAGGCAAAATTATTGCTACTAATTTGTTCAGTATTCATCATTAATTATCTTCCTGCCTTCTCCTGCCGCAGTTTTCTTTAGTGAAGGCATCAACTGTTGTTTGGAATACTAACATCTCGAACTTAATCCAAGTTGTGAAAAGAAGGGTGTTGACCGCTGATGTCCCTTTACAAACAATTGTAAATGAATTGCCCTCTGAAACAGACTAGCAAACCATTCAGTTCAAGGCTAATTAGGGATGGGCAACAAATCCTGGCCAGCCCATGTGAGAATAAATAAAGTAAAACTGAAGTTATCAGATTTTAACTTGTGACTGAGTCTTTGCCTCCTGCTTTGCTCTTTTATAGGACGTACTGAGGCTAAGAGATTAGTGCCTGGAGTTTTTCCCATTTGTACTGGTTTCTCTCAGCATCATTTGTCAGAAATTGGCCAAAATAGTGCAAAAGAATAAAGAATCTCAAACACAAATTAGCTCCAGCAGAAGTCGGGTTTCTGAGATTTTTTCCTGTTAGTTTACAAACATAGTGCTTGGAGCTGCACCCCCACCCCCCACCCCAACACACACAACACAAAAAACTGGCCACAGCCTCCAGCTTATATTCATCACATTGAGAGTGTCCACTAATTGTACCTCTTTGCAGCTCTTGGAGGGGGCTGTAATAATTAAACTTTGTTATGCACAAGGTCATTAATAGACACATTTAATAAGCATTTATTACCTTTCTAATTTACACAAAACTGACTGCTGCACACCGATATAACTCACATTTATATCTTTTCTAAAGTCCTTTTTAATGAATTAAAAATCAGGTTGTTCACAGGCTTTGGACCACACACTGTGATTAAATTTTTATGTTTTATGATTAGCCCATTTTCAGTTGTGGTAATAATAATCAGAGAGCCATAGAGTCATTATGACGCAGAAGGAGGCCATTTGGCCCATCAAGTCTATACCAGCTCTCTGTAGCATAATCCATTCAGTGCCATCACCCCACTCTACCCCTGTAGACCTGCAAGTTTCTCTTTATTCTCTATCCAATTTCCTTTAGAAATCACCAACTGTCCCCACTCCCAGTGAGTTCCAATACACTATGTTACCGCACTTAAATATATCAAGCAATATATTTCATGCGAGGTTTAAACAAATCATAAGTTATGAAAGGCTCATGGAAGAATTTACATTCAGCAATATTCAAATGAATTTGAGAGATAAAACAAATTAAAGCTTACTTCAGTTAATGTTAAGCCTACAAGTTAATGTCCCATTAAATCCACACAATTTGAGCTAAAGTCTATTTCAGCACTTACAGTCCAAGATTAAGATCCAGTCTGTGTTGAATAATCTTGATCTATTTAACAGCAGCCAAGGCAGCTAGAGACAGTAATAACTCTGATAGTTAACTATATTCATTACTGTTACAAAACATTCTTTAGTCTACAGACAGAGTAGGACATGTCAGTCCTGCACCGAGACATCTCATGTGTAAAGAACTCTATCAGAATTGTGCATAATTACTTATCCAGGACATTCGCAGTGCTTCCCGTTGAAGGTTGTCAAAGTTACTACCTGTGTTTTGTTTTGCGCCCCTTATTATAGTCAGTTAATCGCCCATATATGGGGCAGATTTCCCGTACCCGCTGGTGGCGGGTGTGATAGATGGCGTGCGTGGACAATATGGCGCAATTCGGTTTCATGGCGGCGGGAAGGAAGGTCGAGATCATCCGCTCAGCCCGCCGACGGTGGGCTGCATTTCCCAACAATGGTCGTCAGGGAGCTCGTTGTAATACATCAGCATATAGCCAAGTGGTTATGGTACTTTGGTACCAAGATCAAGAGTTCAAATCTCACCATGGCAAATTATGAAACAATGTAATTTCATCTGAATAGGAACGGATGAAAATGTGTTTGTACTCGAAAGAATTACATCAGCATATCATTAACAGCTTATCCCAGCCAGGCTGTTGGTCCCCCACTGGGTCGTCCGTCCACGTCGGTGGGAAAGCACGTCGACATGTTTCACAGCAGCTCACAGGCAACGTGCACCTGGCAGCTTCACTTTGGGGGAACTGGAGTTGAATGACCAACATCATTCTGCAGAGCTCACCAGGGTCGCCTGCTGCTTGGCAGGTTTCAGGGTTCCGGGGGGCCAGGATGAAGTGGGTCCCGCGCCTGGAGGTGACTGATGTCGGAGGTGGGTGTGTCCGGGGGCAACTGCTGCCCTGCCTCGGGGGTAACTGTTGCTGTTCTCTGGGTGGTGGGGGAGTCAAACTGCTGCCCTGGCGCTGGATCCCACGCACAGGAAATCGAGGTGGGGGCAGGGTGGGCAAAGGAAGTGGCCACACATTAGGGACACCTGTATAAACGGACCATTCCTCTGTAACTGAGACAGATCAGGCACAGCCACAGTGATATGATTGGGGTCAGGCTCCTCGTCTGCCCACCCACACAAGCAAATGCAGAGGCTACAAAGGACCACCAAGCACTCCAGACCTTAGCTCCCCACCCCCCCGCCCTGCCCCCCTACCATGTCCCCCACCCTCCCCGGCACAGATTGCGAGTCCGTCACCACTTTATTGGACTGTGGAGCAGTCAGACTGCACACGTTGTACGATCTCCTCACCAATACTGGCCATGGAACAGTCACTGCTGGAGGTGCTGACAGCCCTTTCCAATCTCAGCATCCCAGTTTGGACCAGTGTCCCTCATGTCACAGGCTGACAGGGCAGCCATGCTGCGCACTCATCTCTGGCCATCCGAGGGGTGACCCACACTCTCTGTGAAGCATTAAGTGGGGGGGGGTCACACAGGGACAGGAAAGGTGCTAAGCAAAGCCATGATAACCACGTCTCTCTCTCTTTCATGCTGCAGGAGGACCACATCAGGATCATGAACCTGGTGTCCTTGTTGTATGCCTGATGGCCTACAGAGAGTGGAGAAGAAGGAGGAGAGAGTGACTGAGGCTCCTGGCTGCACAAAGGCAGGAACAGCAACCTCATGAAGAAGGAGCAGCAGGGGCTCCCGCACTCTCTGTGCAGGAGTGAGAGCAAGCTGTGACTGGTCAGCACCTAGTGACACCCAGGGTCTATAGACACTGCCTGTCATTCCTGCAGATGACTGAGAACCAGTATCACCAATAACTGCGCATGTCTAGGGACCTGGTGGCTCACATCTGCCACTTACTGCAGGACTTGGCACCAAGGGGACATGGAGGGTATCCACTGCCAGTGGCTGTGAAAGTGACCACGGTGATCAATTTCTATGCCAGTAGCTCCTTTCAGGGCTCCACAGGTGACCTCTGTGGGATTTCACAATCTGCCACCCACAAATGTATCCAGGAGCTCACGGATGCCATCTACTCGAGAACACACAACTTTGTGCATTTTGCCCAGGAACGGGACAGCCAGGATGCCAGGGCCATTGGATTTGCTCCGATATCGGGACTCCCCCATGTGCAGGGTGCGATTGGCTGCACCCATGTGGTGCTCAGATTTCCATTGTTACACTCACTGGACTGCATCTAACACAAGGGATCCCACTCACTGAATGTGCAGCTGGTGAGCGACCACCAGAAACACATCCTGCAGGTCTGTGCACGGTTTCCATGGAGTGTGCACGACACCTACATCCTGATTCGCTCGCAGATCCCTGACGTCTTCCAGGGTCCACAGAAGCTGCAGGGTTGGCTCCTCAGGTACAAGAGCTACCCACAGAGGCCGTAGCTGATGACACCCGTACAGCAGCCTCAGACTGCAGCAGAGTGATGCTACAAAGAGGCTCATGCTGCAACTCACAACCTGGTGGAGCAGACCATCGGGATGCTGAAGATGAGGTTCCAGTGCCTGGGCGGGTCTGGTGGAGCCCTGCAATACAGTCCACAGAGGGTGTCACACATCGTCATCGTCTGCTGCACCCTTTACAACCTGGCGCTGCAACAGGGAGAGGAGCTGGCTGAGGAGGAGGTGGAGGAGCTGGAGGTCTCCTCAGATGAGGAGTGTGCCAATAGGGATGTGGGTGAGGAGGTCCTTAGAGGCGGCAATGATGATGTGAGGCCCCGCACTGTCCAGACGAGGCAGGTGACTTGGGAGGCCTCATAGCTGCTGGATTTGTGGAGGATGATGATGACATGCAGTGAGGAGACTCCATAAATCTTCACATAGCCTCTGAGAATGTCTGACTCCTGTCTGGCCAAGGGCAGCTCACTTGCGCTCTGTGATCAGGGCCATATCATAGAGACGCTGCCATGAAACTTTAGAAGTTCTGATGCTTTCTAGCCTTCAGCACATGAGCTCTTCAGGAGTTGGAGCACAGCATCACTGGTCACAGATGCTGGTGTGATGGGGGCCAGCCCCACCTTAAAGATGCTGAGAGCACACAGAGAGAATGATGGAACTCAGTGGCGCCTGCCCACTACATTCTGGCAGCAATGACCAGCACCGCTGAGGTGCAGGGATCAGATAATGTTTCCAGGGAGTGTGAGTCTGGACCATCACTGTGGCCTGAAGGCTGCACAGAGCACAGGGAAGAGGCCCTGGACTGAGACACCTGCCTTTATCTTGTGCAGAAAGGTTTCACATCTGAGTGACAAGAACACTGCTCATCAGAACAAGGAGTCATAGGCAGGGAGACATTCTTGGGAGTTTATTGACAATAGTGAACAGTTTGTATAAGTGATTAACACCCATTCCTAGGCTGTGCAACTAATTCTCCTTAACTTTCCTAACCCTGCTGCTATGTCTTGGTTTTCTCCGGACATCCTCAGTGAAGTTGGAGGCAGCCTGCTGACTGTGACGCCCTGTCTGGGATGATTTTGGCGGGCATCCTCTGGAGGGCTGAGATTTGGAGGGCCCTGGCCTGCTCTTGGGGTCTTGCCTTGTTGCAGTGGCCCCCTCCTTGCCCTGTGGAGCTGGAGTTGCTGGAGTCACAGGAAGAGGGGGATTGGATGAGCCGGACACTCCCAGAGTCACCTGGGTGGATGGGCCCGGAATATGCATCTCCTGATTTTTCTCCCTATGAATGACTGGGGGCACCAGGCTTATCCTTATAAATATCTTATTCCATTATGTAATGTTCTCATCCTTTTCCAATGTTATCACAGTTCTCTTTGCCTCCTGGCTTTGCTCTTTCTGACTATGACTTTAATCTGGAGTGTTACAGTAATCAAACGCTAAGATCTGCAGGCATATCTTAATTCTGATCAATTATACGCTTCAAGCATATTTGAACAATAACTCTTCTGTCTTTGATCTATATTAAAAACAAGGTAAAGTCAATATAAAATAGCTTAGCACTCAGTCCAAGTTAAAATCTAATGTATTACTTAGTCAGGTTGTATAATCAGTTTAAGTCCGCGCCATCCCTGTCATTCAGCACCGTACAAACGTGGAATCCCTTCATCTGCTCTTCTCCAAAGAAAACAACCTGAGCTCTGTGATTCTCTAATTCCAATTCCTGAATCGTAGCCCTCATCCTTGCTCTAACGGGCCTATCGTTAACAGCTTCATGGCGGACTACCAACCATTCACCTTTGTGAATGAACATCCTCTCCTCCTATGACTTGGAAAGTACTCATTTCATGAACCATTAGATTTTGTGCTTCAAAGCCCAGCAATGCCCTTGGAAAAATTGGAGTTTGTATTTTTACTTTCTGAGTGGAAAAATAAAAACTGTGCTGGGCTTTTTTCTGAGGCATGTAGTTTGGAGTTTGATCCATCTCCAAGCACAATTGACTGGTTTCACATTGGTGCCTGTTCCTATCTACATGCATTCAATGGCCCAAGCTACACACACACTAAAAATACCTTGCAACATTTTATGACATTAAAGGCATTATATAAATGTTTTATTACCTGCTTCCCCTTAACAGGCTTAGCTTAAGTAACACACAACTCCCTTTAAATCCCATCAATCACCTATAATGGTGTCACACTAAATATTACGAGAAGTACCTATCTACCATACCAAGTGTGATGGCACTTCCTGCCAAATTAGCTTAATCGTAAGATTATGTGGGATATACAGTGCAGAAACAGGCCATTCGGCCCAACAAGTCCGTGGTGGTGTTTCTGTTCCATTCGAGCCTTCTCCCTCTTTTCTCATCTAAATCTCCTATTGTAACCTTCTATTCCCTTCTCCTAATAGAACTTGTCTAATTTCCTCTTGAATATATTGATTCTATTCACTTCAGTCATTCCCTGTGATAAGCAGTTCCACATTCTCACCATTCTTTGGGTAAAGAGGCTTCTTCTGAATCCTCGGTTGGATTTCTTGGTGACTATCTTATACTGATGGCCTCTGGAAGCTCTTCCTCACAAGAGAAAACATAATACCACGTATGAAAAAGGAGCAGGAGTAGGCCATTCGGCCCCTTGAGCCTACTCCGCCATCCACCTAGATCATGACTGATCTTCTACCTCAACACCTTTTCTCACACTATTCGCATATTGCTTGATATCTTTAATATCTAGAAATCTATCAATCTCTGTTTTGCACATACTCAGTAACTGAGCCTCTACAGCCCTCTGGAGTAGAGAATTCCAAAGTTTCACTACCCTCCTCATCTCAGTTCTAAATAGCCTACCCCTTGTCCCCTTGTTATGAGACAGTGTCCCAAGGTTCTAGACCACCTGTGAATAAAGGGATGTACTGTATTTAGCTTTCTAGAAGGCATTTGATAAAGTCCACATCAAAGGTTATTGCAGAAAATAAAAGCTCATGGTGTAGGGGGTAACATATTTGGCATGGATAGAAGATTGGCAAGCTCACAGGAAGCAGAGAGTTGGCATAAAAGGGTCATTTTCTGGTTGGCAAGATGTGATGAGTGGCGTGCCATGGATCAGTGCTGGGTCCTCAGCTTTCTACAATTTATAGAAATGATTTGGATGAAGGGATGGATGGTATGATTGCTAAATTTGCTGATAGGTAGGAAAGGAAATTATGAAGAGGATGTAAGGAGGCTACATTGGCATATAAATAAGTTGAATGGGTGGGCAAAAATCTAGCAAATGGAGTATAATGTGGGAAAATGTGAAATTGTCCATCTTGCCAGGAATAAAAAAGAAGCTCATTATCTAAAAGGTGAGAAATTGCAGAGCTCCGAGATTCAGAGGGATCTGGGTGTCTTAGTGCACAAATCACAAAAGGCTAGTATGCAGGTACAGCAGGTAATTAGGAAAGCTAATAGAATGTTATCATTTATTGTGAGGGGAATTGATTACAAAAGTAGGGAGGTTATGCTTCAGTTGCACAGGACATTAGTGAGACCACATCTGGAGTATTGTGTGTAGTGTTGGTCACCTTATTTAAGGAAATATATAAGTGCGGTTAGAAGTAGTTCAGAGAAAGTTTACTAGACAAATACCAGGAATGGGTGGCTTGTCTTATGAGGAAAGGCTGGACAGGCTTGGCTTGTATCCAGTGGAATTTAGGAGGTTTCAAGATGACTTGATTGAAACCTTTAAGTTCCTGAGTGGTCCTGGGAGGATGGATATGGAAAGGATGTTTCCTCTTGTGGGGCAATCTAGAACTGTTTAAAAATAAGGGGTCGCCCATTTAAGTCAGAGATGAGGAGAAATTTTTCCTCTCAGAGAGTTGTGAGTCTTTGGAACCTGATTACTCAAAAGGCAGTGGAAGCAGACTGTTTGACTATTGTTAAGGCAGAGGTAGATAGATTCTTGATTCACAAGTGGGTGAAAGGTTATCAGGGGTAGGCAGGAATATGGGGTTGGGGTTACAGTCAGATCAGCCATAATTTTATTGAATGGTGGAGAAAGCTGGAGCGGCTGAGTGGTCTACTCCTGCTCCTAATTTGTATGTTCATAAAAGAAACCCAGCCTGTCAATCCTTCCTAGCAACCAGAACTGCACACAATAGTCTAAGCATGGTCTAAACCAAGGACCCTTCCCATTTTTATAACTTTACACCCTTTCTTTGAAGAATTGCATGAAGTTTAGCATTTACAGGCTGATTAATAGTTTAACAGATCATGAGATGAGCACTTCTTGAATTCCCCTCTTTGATCACATCCTCCTTTATGCAGACAAGGTAGGTAGTTTGATGTGGCAGGAGGGTTTTTGAGGCTTCCACAACTCCACATGACCAGGGAGCCGGAGCTCTGATTTCCATTCACTGCGACTGCCTGGAGCAGGGCTGTAGAAGGCAACAGGCTCAGTTCAAAGCTAATTTAGCATGAACTATAATTAACCCTCAATGTTCTCTCCCATCTCAACTTCCACGTATCAATTCTATACAGTGCATAGCCCTCATTTGCTAATCTCATTGGCTTCTCACAGAGTTCCATTGGGTTTGTGGTTCAAATCCTTTTGCTTCTATAACTAACTCCACGCTGACTGAACCTCAAGCACCCATTAGATGTTTTTTCTCCATTTTACTGTGGCAGATCCTGGGCCAGCCGATTTCTAATTCTCACTTCCATGCTTGTCAGAATTCTGCCACAACACTCACTGGCCAGGTACGACTCTTGTGTTTATGTCTCACTTATCTCTCATTTACAGCTTGCAGGCTGTACTCCATCTGGTCCAGATGCCTTGTACATATTTAATGCCTTGTATTGCTTCATGGTGCATGCATCCCTCGAACTCACACATGTTGGGATTTCATCAGTGAGCCACGCTGAGCAAGACCTGTAAAAACTCATTTAACACCACTGTGGCTGGAGTGAGCATTTATCCTTGTGGTATTATTCCTGCTGTTGAGTTAGAAGATGCAGGGTTCAAATCCCAACTCAGCTGTCCCCAGTAAGTGGAGCTTCAGGGCCTGAGTCCTGAGCTGTAATCCAGCAGGATGTCCATATCTAGTGGGCACAAACTTTCATCAAACATGAGAGCCCACAGAACCCTCCCTCTACATGCCATCAGCTGGAATGAAGATAGCTGTGACCACGGAAGGAATGTTTATGGAACGGCCTGTCTGAATGGCAGTTATCCTTCACCTTCTTTGCATTCTCCTCAACATGAAAATCTCTGATGCAATGAAGAAGTAAGCTTTTCTGTCAGAAGTACGCTGCATTTATCAGGATCACTGTTTCTTTGCCTTCATAAAGGGTGATGCACTCACATTATACGGCGTGGCGAACAAAATGTGCAACTGAATGGAATCTTCTCAAAAGAATTCAGAGCTGAAAGGATTAATTGTTTCCACGTTTCACATTTCCTTTTCTGGTGTGAGTTAAAGGGGAGTTTGATGTAAAATACTCACACCAAATTGTTTTATGTTGGCACTTGTATTTCCTACATCGTAACAGTGGCTACTTTTCCAAACTACTTCATTGGAAGTGGAGGATTTCAAGATAACCTGAGGAAAGGCTTGAGAGAAATGGTAAATTCTTTCTTTCCTTTCTTCCTTGAAAGTCCAGATTATATAGAAACAGGAGGAGGTCATTGACCCCCTCGAGCCTTTTCCATCACTCAATAAAATCATTGCTGATTTGTGGGCTAACTCTATGTAACTGCTTTTGCCCATATCCCTTAATTCTACCAATCTCAGATTTTACATTAATAATTGCTCTTGCCTGGATGAGTGCAGCTCCCACAACACTCGACACCATCCAGGACAAAGCAGCCCACTTGATTGACACCACATCCACAAACATTCACTCCTTCCACCACCAACACACAGCAACAGCAGTGTATACCATCTACAAGATGCACTGCAGGAATTCACCAAGGCTCCTTACACAGCACCTTCCAAACCCATGACCACTACCATCTAGAAGGACAAGGGCAGCAGATGAATGGAAACACATTAACCTGGAAGTTCCCTCCAAGCCACTCGCCGTCCTGACTTGGAAATATATCACTGTTCCTTCACTGTCACTGGGTCAAAATCCTGGAACTCCCTCACTAACTGCACAGTGGGTGTACCTACTCCACATGGGCTGCAGCGGTTCAAGAAGGGAGCTCACCACCACCTTCTCAAGGGTAATTAGGGATAGGCAATAAATGCTGGCCTCACCCACATCCCATAAATGATTTTTTAAAAAATCATTCATGGAAGAAATTTCCAAACTTCCACCACCCTATCTGTGTAGAATCCTTCCCCAATTTCATTTCTGAAAGGACTGACTCTAATTTTTAGACCAAAGTTCTTATTCATAGACTCCACAGCCAGTGGAAATAGTTTCTTTTGATCTATCTGTTCCCTCTAATACTTGAAAACTTCAAACAAATCACGTGTTAATCAAAATTCCAAGGAACAGAACTGTCAACTGGCACCACCAAAACAGACTCAATGGCCACTTGCTCCTTCACAGTTTGGGTGAAAGACAATCTCATTCCAAATGTCATTTACTGTTTGGTGCTATCCAACACAAAAAGGGAAAAGCTCAGTCAAACCCCTTTAAGGGGATCATACTGTGACATTACTGGCAACTCCTGTGGGTCACAATAGAAATGAGCTGACAGGTGTTGAACAGGAGGATGTGAAGGGGAGTCTGAATTACAAATAGAGAGGCTTTCATTTGACAGAAAACTGGGCGTTAATACCAGGAATTAATCTGCAACATTGGAAAAATACACCGTTTGAAGGAAGGGTTTGGAATTTTCCAAGACGTGGACTGTTCTATAGGGGCACAGTGTATGAGTGTAAATTGATGGAGTGTTTGTCGATCTGAGTCCTTGGCACAGGTTTGCAGGTCCTTAGGGCTTCTTCTTGTGCTCACTTGCTCTATCCCAGAAATGCAACCTCACACCCAGCCTTGAGTAAATGAGTGGGCTTCACTCACCAGGTGTAGCCTTGCCAAGCCCGCAGTAGCCCTGTCTACAGCTCCATGACTGGAGAAATAATCTCCAAGATTTTTTACATTGCAACAAGCGTGAAGGTAAACACACTGAGCAAAACTCTACTGAGGGCTAACCAATCTTTTCTAACTCTGAGAGTAAACAGGATTGCTGCCTGCTCTGATATACCTATATGCCCTACTGGACTACTCCAGGTTGGCATTACGACTGTGTTCATTCCCATTGCCTGACCAGGCATTGCCCCTGCAACCCATCTCCAGGAAGAATGACAGGTTTCAAAAGCACAATAGGGGCTCTGAACAGGCTGCCAGGACATTTGCACAAGTGCTCAACAATGGCCATGTGCAGAAAGAATTAAAAATAAACCCCAGGCTGACAAATAAACATTTCAGCATATTCCTGATAGGCTCTCAAAGTCAGAATCATTTCCCACAGGATGTTGATCTGTCTTGTCTGAGTTGCTATTCTTCCTGACAGTACACTGTCCCCATCAAACACTCCCAGGACAGGTACAGCACAGGGTTAGGTACAGAGTAAAGCTCATTCTACACTGTTCCCATCAAACACACCCAGGACCGGTACAGCACAGGGTTAGGTACAGAGTAAAGCTCATTCTACCCTGTCCCCATCAAACACACCCAGGACCGGTACAGCACAGGGTTAGGTACAGAGTAAAGCTCCCTCTAAACTGTCCCCATCAAATACTCCCATGACAGGTACAGCACTGGGTTAGATACAGTGGAAAGCTCCCTCTAAACTGTCCCCATCAAATACTCCCATGACAGGTACAGCATGGGGTTAGATACAGACTTAGGCCCCCTCTACACTGTCCCCATCAAATACTCCCAGGACAGGTACAGCACAGAGTTAGATACAGAGTAAAGCTCCCTCTAACTGTCCCCATCAAACACACCCAGGGCAGGGGCAGCACACCGTTAGATACAGAGTAAACCCCCTGTACACTGTGTCCATCAAACACTCCCAGGACAGGTACAGCACAGAGTTAGATACAGAATAAATATTCCTTTGGAATGCACACAGCATTGGGAAACCTTTCCCTATTCCAGCAGTATGTCACTGCTCACACTGTTCATCACTGGCTCTTCCCAATGGAATTTTGTTGATTCTTAAGGGAGGCCTCGCTCTTTATTTGAGTTTCCTCAAACTCCCTATCTTTGTTTCATTAATTGGAGATTTTTTCCATTTACCATTGGGAAATGTCAGTCCCTGTCTCATCTGTTCCCTGCCTCCTGAACCTACCACCTCAAGTTACAGATCTGGGAGGGCACTGATCCTTTGCTTTCTCTTTTGAATGCCTCACATTTGAATTTGAATGGGATAGTGAATGGCAACAGGCCAATTGGCTCTTGCCAGTGGTATGGGGTTTCAATGAAGTGCAATCCCATCCTCAGCTAGCACTTGTCCAGCAGGAGTCACTGGAGTGTGATCAGGAAGAGAAATCACCTCCACTTTTCCTCTCCCTTCCCAAGGATAGGCCCAGCCATCAGGAAACAACTTTCTCTGCTGGAGAATCCAAAACAAGGAGATGCAACCTTCAAATTAGAGCATGTCATTTCAGAATGAATCATTGAATGAGCTTTCAGGCAGAAGGGTTGTGGAGATCTGGATTACACCGCACTGGAATGGCTGTGGATGCTGGGTGTCAATAGGAGATTGATTTGATAGAGTGTTGCTGGGTAAGAGTCTGCAGCAAAGACAGCGACCTGGGGTTGAGTTACGGATCAGCCACCATCTAATGAAATGGTGGAGAAGGCTTGAGGAGCTGAATGTCCTCCTTCTGTTCCTATGCTCCTATGTTTGGACATTTTACATATTACTGTAAGGAGTAGGAGCAGAAATAGGCTGTACGTTCTGAGATATTAAACCGAGGTCCAGTCTGCTTGCAGAAGGTCCCATGACATGATTTTAAAGAAGAGCAGGAGAGCTTTCCCCAATTTCCCGCCAAACATTTATCCCTCAACATCCCAAAAACAGAGTATAATCACTGTGCTGTATGTAATACATTGCTATGAGAATATTGACTGCCATGTAACATTACAACAGTCACTACATTTCAAGAGTACTTCATTGGCTGCAAAGTGTTTTGGAATGCCTGTTGAAAGGTGCTATATTAAGACAATTCTATCTGTCTATCTTCCTGCCAACCCTCTCGCCAGCTCCACCATTCAGTAAGATCAAGGCTGATTTCTTCCACAGATCCACTTTCCGGTATCCACACGGGGACAAGTTGTATTGATAAAGTTTTTTTTAATTCAGTCACAGGATGTGGGCTTCACTGGCTGGGCCAGCATTTATTGCCATCCCTAGCTGCCCTGGAGAAGGTGGTGTTGAGCTGCCTTCTTGAACCACTGCAGTCCATGTGGTATAGGTACACCCATAGTGCTGCTAAGGAGGAACTTCCAGGATTTTGACCCAGTGACAGTGAAGAAATGGTGATATGTTTCCAAGTCAGGATGGTGAGTGACTTGGAGGGGAACTTCCAGGTGGCGGTGTTCCCATGTATCTGCTGCCCTTGTCCTTTTAGATGGTAGTGGTCATGGGTTTGGAAGGTGCTGTCTAAGGAGCCTTGGTGAATTCCTACAGTGCATCTTGTAGATGGTACACACTGCGGCTACTGTACGTCGGTGGTGGAAGGAGTGAGTGTTTGTGGATCTGGTGCCAATCAAGCAGGCTGCTTTGTACAGGATTGTGTTGGGCTTCTTGAGTGTTGCTGGAGCTGCACTCATCCAGGCAAGTGGAGAGTATTCCATCACACCCCTGACTCGTACCTTGGACAGGCTTTGGGGAGTCAGGAGGTGAGCTACTCATTGCAAGATTCCTAGTTTCTGACCTGCTCTTGTAGCCACAGTATTTATATGGCTAGTCCAGTTCAGTTTCTGGTCAATGACAACCCCCAGGATGTTGATAGTGGAGGATTCAATGATGGTAATGCCATTGAACATCAAGGGACGATGGTTAGATTCTCTTTTGTTGGAGATGGTCATTGTCTGGCACTTGTGTGGCGCAAATGTTATTTGCCACTTGTCAGCCCAAGCCTGGATATTGTCCAGGTCTTGCTGCATTTGGAAATGGACTGCTTCAGTATCTGAGGAGTTGTGAATGGTGCTGAACATTGTGCAATCATCAGCGAACATTCCCACTTCTGACCTTATGATGGAAGGAAGGTTATTGATGAAGCAGCTGAAGTTGGTTGGGCCTAGGACACTACCCTGAGGAACTCCTGCAGCGATGTCCCGGAGCTGAGATGACTGACCTCCAACAACCACATCTATCTTCCTTTGTGCTAGGTATGACTCCAGCCAGTGGAGAGTTTTCCCCCTGATCCCCATTGACTCCAGTTTTGCTAGGGCTCCTTGATGCCACACTCAGACAAATGCTACCTTGATGTCAAGGGCAGTCACTCTCACCTCACCTCAGGAGTTCAGCTCTTTTGTCCATGTTTGAACCAAGGCTGTAACGAGGTCAGGAGCTGAGTGGCCATGGCGATACCCAAACTGGACGTCATTGAGCAGGTTATTGCTAAGCAAGTGCCGCTTGATAGCATTGTTGATGACCCTTTCCATTACTTTACTGATGATGGAGAGTAGACTGATGGGGCAGTAATTGGCTGGGTTGGATTTTTCCTGCTTTTTGTGGGCAATTTTCCACATAGTCGGGAAGATGCCAGTGTTGTAGCTGTAATGTGGAGTAAAATGTCCCAAGACACTTCATGGGAATATTTTCAAACAAAGTTTGACACCAAACACAGAATGAGATATTAGGCAGGTGACTAAAACATTGGTCAAACGAGTAAATTTTAAAGAGTGTTTTAAAGGAGGAAGATGAGACAGAGAGGATTAGGAATTGAATTCCAGAGCTTCAGGTCTAGGTCAGCACTCCTTCATCTTGAAAACCACTTTAAAAAAGCCTGATGGGAACAACCGCCACAATGTCCATCACCAAAAGTGGCTCGGTAGCATCACCACAAACCGAGCTGGCCGAGTCCTAAAGGACATAGCTGCCAGACTGGATCTGCGGCAGGTGGTGAGGGGACCAACAAGAAGGAAAAACCTACTCAACCTTGTCCTCACCAATCTACCTGTCACAGATGCATCTGTTCATTACTGTATCGGTAGGAGTGAACAGAGTAAAGTCCTTGCGGAGATGAAGTCCCATCTTCACAGTGAGGATACCCTCCATTATGTTGTGTGGCACTACCACCATGCTAAATGGGATAAATTTCAAACAGATCAAGCAACTCAAGACTGGGCATCCATGAGGTGCTGTGGGCCATCCGCAGCAGCAGAATGTACTCAAACACAATCTGTAACCTCATGGCACAGCATATCCCCCACTCTACCATTACCATCAAGACAGGGGGTCAACACTGGTTCAATGAAGAGTGCAGGAGGGCATGCCAGGAGCAGCACCAGGCAAACCTGAAAATGAGGTGTCAACCTGGTGAAACTACAATACTGACTACTTGCGTGCCAAACAGCATAAGCAGTAAGTGATAGATAGAGCTAAATGATCCCACAACCAACGAATCAGATCTAAGCTCTGTAGTCCTGCCACATCCAGTCATGAATGGTGATGGACAATTAAATAACACACTGGAGGAGGATGTTCCACAATGATGGAGGAGCCCAGCACATCAGTGCAAAAGATAAGGCTAAAGCATTTGCAACCACCTTCAGCCGGAAGTGCCAAGTTGATGGTTCATCTCGGCCTCCTCCGGAGGTCCCCAGCATCACAGATGCCAGTCTTCAGCCAGTTTGATTCACTCCACATGATATCAAGAAATGGCTGAAGGCACTGGTTAATGCAAAAACTATGGGCCCTGACAATATTCCGGCAATAGTACTGAAGACTTGTGCTCCAAAACTTGCCGTGCCTCTAGCCAAGCTGTTCCAGTACAGCTACAACATTGGCATCTACCCGGCTATGTGGGAAATTGCCCAGGTATGTCCTGTACACAAAAAGCAGGTCAAATCCAACCTGGCCAATTATTGCCCCATCAGTCTTCTCTCAATCATCAGATGGAAAGGGGGTCATCGACAGGGCTATAAAATGCCACTTGCTTATCTATAGCTGGCTGTACTTAAAGTTGATGAGACTCCAGCACCAGATGAGATGTATCCAAGGATACTGAGGGAAGACAGAGTGGAAATTGCAGAAGCACTAGCTATAATTTCACAGTCTTCCTTAGACTCAGGGGTGGTGGTGAAGGGTTGGAGAATTGCAGTTGTTACACCTTGTTGAAGTAAGGTGTAAAATAAGCCCAGCAACTACAGGCCAGTTGGTTTAACTTCAGTGGTGGGTAAACTTCTAGGAACAATAATTATTGACAAAATTAACAGTCACCTGGGAAAATGTGGGCTAACTAAGGAAAATTAGTAGACTTGTTAAGAGCAAATTGTGTTTAACCAACCTGTTTAACCTTTTTGCAGAGGTGACAGAGAGGGTTGATGAGGGTAATGTGGTTGGTGTGGTGTTCATGGACTTTCAAAAGGCATTTGATACAGTGCCACACAACAGATTTGTGGTCAAAGTTATAGCTTATGGAATAAAAGGGGCAGTAACAACATGGATACGGAACTGACTGAGTGACAGGAAACTGGGTGGTGAACAATTGTTTTTCAGACTGGAGGAAGGTTTTTAGTGGAAACTCTGATTCAGCTTCAGCTGGAGTATTGTGGCCAGCTCAGGGTGCCACACTTTAGGAAGGATGTGAAGACATTAGAGATGCTTGCAGGGATGAGGAATTTCAGCTATGAAGAAAGATTGGAGAAGTTGGAGAAAGATTAGAGAAGGGAAATTTGAGTGGAGATTTGATATCGGTATTCAAAATCATAAGGAGTCAGGACAGAATAGATCAAGAGAAACAGTTCCCACTGGTGGAAGGATCGAGAACCAGAGAGCACAGATTAAGTTAATTGACAAAGAAGCACTGACAACATGACGAAAAACTTCTTTATACAACAAGTGGTTCGGATCTGAAGTGCACTCGGCCCATCTATCTTCTGCTGCTTCATCAATGAAATTCCTTCCATCATAAGGTCAGAAGTGGGGATGTTCGCTGATGATTGCACAATGTTCTGCACCATTCGCGACTCCTCAGATACTGAAGCAGTCCATTTCCAAATGGAGCAAGACCTGGACAATATCCAGGCCTGGGCTGACAAGTCGCAAGTAACATTCGTGCCCCATAAGTGCCAGGCAATGACCATCTCCAACAAGAGAGAATCTAACCATCACCCCTTGACATTCAATGTCATTACCATTTCTGAATCCCCACTATCAACATCCTGGGGGTTACCATTGATCAGAATTGAACTGGACTAGCCTTTCTTAAAACCTACCTCATTCACCTGCCCTAATAACTCCTTATGTGGCTCACTGTCAAATTTTGATCGGTAATGCTCCTGTGACCCACCTTGGGATACTTTTGCTGCAATAATGGGGAGGCGATGACATAGCGGTATTGTTGCTGGACTGGTAATCCAGAGACCCAGGGAAATGCTCTGGGGGCCCAGGCCGGTATCTAGCCACGGCAGATGGTGAAATTTGAATTCAATAGAAATCTGGAATTAAAAGTCTATTGATGACCATTGTCAATTGTCATAAAAGCCCAACTGGTTCACTAGTGTCCTTTAGGGAAGGAAATCTGCTGTCCTTGCCTGGTCTAGTGTACAAGTGATTCCAGACCTACAGCAATGTGGTTGACTCTTAAATGCCCTGTAAACAAGGGCAATTAGGGATGGCCTAGCCAATGACGCCCATGAACAATGAATGAAAAAAATAAGATGCTATATAAATGCAAGGTATTGCACATTGTACTGCCCATGCCCTTGTTAGGGTACCCTGTCTTGGACCTTATCCCTTCACCTGGGTTTCTGGATAACTTTTTTAAAAAGGCCACAATGTCTGGAAATAACAAATGAATTATGCCCCTTGTATAAGTTACCATAGAAAGTCCCGGAGCTATTGTAAACAAGGCATGACTAAACTAAAGCAAACAACTGCTTTAGATTATAAAATATCAAGTAGCTTCACATAGATCTGAGGCTTTGGGGTCTTGTTGAGCATGTGTAAGATACATGATACAATATGTGTGTGTAGTGCTGAAGGCCAGGGAATTACTGAGCCTTATTACCATCCCCTAGAGACTGATAACTTTTTAAAAGAAAGGAATTCTATGACACCAACGAAAAGAAAACTGCTGGACAAGATTTCACTTGTTAAAACTTTAACTGTAACAAACCAACTAAAATCAACCAAATTCAAACATTTGAATAGGTGAAGGATATTTCAAATAAAAAGGTTAATTTCACTTTAAATAATTGATACGAGAAAGATACACCTCACATAGTTACAAGCGCTCACATTACTTCCTGCACAAATGCGGGACCATGGTAATCCCACATTCTTTTCAATTTGGCCTCCGCTTTGTAGGATACCATAATTTCCATTAATCGTTTTGGATCTTGAGTCACATTCACCAGCAGACATATTCCATTGGAAGTCCCTGGACACAGTGACCACCAACAAGACTCACGCCTACAAACCTTCTCTCACTTGGGTCACATCAGTCCTGATGGCACAGAAACTCCAGACTCCCTTCTCTGATCCATTTACATGTGGGCTCCGGCAACAGTGAGGCAACAGCAATGAGTAATGTCCAACCCACAATCCCTCGGTCTCCCTGTCTTCAATATTCTGCCATTTCTAGCTGTATTACACACATAGTAACACAGTCTCTGCTTTTTCTCAGATACCTGCTTCAATACTAGGATCTGTTTGGAGGCTGCCGAACAGAAACCCATTCCATTCAGACAAAGTCTTGCAATGTTTTTTCTTTGCACAAATTCCCAGTCTTCCGAACTGCCAAATAGAAAGAACAGGTGAACCTTACCCTATTGTTTTCTATTTACCCTTTGCTTCTTAGCTGTTTGCACCTATGCCAACCCCAGGTCATATAGGCATTTTTTGGAACGTAATGTCATAATCAAGAAACTTAATAGCCCTCTTTCAAAATACTCCCCAGCCCATTTTAGTCTTAAAGGGACATTGCCCAAAAGAGTGTTTTTCCCAGCACACGTGTCATCACAGCCCTTATTCATTATTACAGACCTAGGATCTTCAAAGGCAGCCACCAGTGAAATAAATGGAAGAGTGAACCGTTGTTTCACTCTGTGCATGCCTGCAACCCTCCCCCTCCCAACAACCACCCTCCATCTAAACAAGATATGTGGTGCAAAGTATCACAACAAGAATACAAAGTAATGTGAGGAGTCCCAGTGGCTTGACACGTGTTTCCAATCCATAGAACAGTGGGCTGATGGAGTGATGAATTTAGCTAGGCTATTCCTTCGTATAAGTCAGGGGTTTTGTGAAAACGCCAAGTTTTCCAGTGCTCGACATTCTAAGAAGTTTATCGCTGAGGCATGGGAGTGCAGCTGATTCTCTTGCACAGGGATGTGTACTGTATGGTGTTGCCATGATGCCTTCACTTCATATTAGCAAAGAGAGATCAAGAGAAGAGCATCATGGTGTCATCAGGGGACCTTCTCCCTGGTGCTCTGACCAACATTTACCCCTCAATCAATACCAGAAAAATAGACAAACCGGTCATTAATCACAAAGCTGTTTGTGGGATCTTGCTGTGTGCACATTGGCTGCCATGATTTCCTATATTACAACAGTGACTACATTTCAAAAGTACTTAATTGCCTGTAAAGCTCTTTGGAGCGCCCTTGGGTTGTGAAAGGCACTATATAAATATACCTTCGTTCTCTTCGCCACCTCATCTCAGTCCTCGGTACTGACCTGCATTCTAGAGCTTGACCCTTCACCCTGTCTTCACAACAAAATAATCCCCTAGCTCTAGTCTCCAGTGTGCCAGTTGCTAGGGAACGATGGCATAATGTGGGTGTTTGTTGTTGCTAAGTTACTCTAATGAAGGCTTTTTTTTTCAGCTGCCGCATCTGCGATGTGGAAAATCAATTTTAGTTCAGTGACAAAATCTCTCAGCTTTGATTTCTCTTTGGGAAAAGGTACAGTTCCTGTCCATGAAAAGTCAAGTCTCTTCCTGTCCCAGGTGCCAATGAGGGTTTTCTGGATGTGACAGTGCCAAAGGAATTCAAAGCTGGGCCTCAGAGGTGGTGTGTGAGGAGACAGGATAGGACCAGCCAGATGACCCCAGGCCTTGTTTTCAGTGGCCCGCATTACAGAACTTACACACAAATATATGAACATACAAAATAGGAACAGGAGTAGGCCATACAGCCCATCGAGCCTGCTCAGCCATTCAATAAGATCACAGCTGATCTCTGTGTTACTAATTCCACAATCCCATCTAACCCTGAGAACCTTTGATTCCCTTTCCTAACAAGAATCTGCCTTAGAAATATTCAATGACCCGCCTCCACCACCTTCTGAGGCAGGGAGCTCCAAAGTTGCACAACCCTCTGAGAGAAAAAAATCTCCTCATCTCTGTCCTAAAAGGGCGACCCTTAATTTTAAAACAGTGCCCCCTAATTCTGGACTCACCCACAAGAGGGTGAGTCCTTTCCATTTCCACCTTGTCAAGACCATTCAGGATCTTATATACTTCAATCAAATTGACCCTCACTCTTCTAAACTCCAGTGGAAACAAGCCCAGTCTGTCCAACCTTTCCTCATAAGACAACCCACTCATTCCAGGTATCAAAATAGTAAACCTCCTCTAAACTGTCTCTAACACATTTACATCCTTCGTTAAATAAGGAGACCAAAACTGCACACGGTATTCGAGATGTGGTCTCACCAGTATAATTGAAGAATAACATCCTTACTTTTATGTTCAATTCCTCTCGTAATAAAAGGTAACATTCCATTAGCCTTCTTGATTACTTGCTGAATCTGCATGCTAACTTTTTGTGACTCATGCACAAGAACACCTATATCCCTCTGCACCTCAGAATTCTGCAGTCGTTCTCCGTTAAAGTAATACTCTGCTTTTTTATTCTTTCTGCCAAAGTGAACAACTTCACATTCTCCAACATTTTACTCCATCTGGCAGATTTTTTCCCATACTCAACCTATCTATATCCATCTGCAACCTCCTTATGTCCTCTTCACAACATACATTCCTACCTATCCTTGTGTCATCTGCAAATTTAGCTACCATGTCTTCACTCCCTTTATCTAAGTCATTGATATAAATTGTAAAAAGTAGAGGCCACAGCACAGGCCCCTGTGAGACATTACTCATCACGTCCTGCCAATCAGACAAAGACCCATTTATGCATACTCCCTGTTTTCTCCCAGGCAGCCAATCATCTATCATATGAGTATGTTACCCCCTACACCAAGCACTTTTATTTTCCGTAATAACCTTCGATGTGGCACCTTATCAAATGCCTTCTGGAAATCCAAGTACAGCATGTCTACAGGCTCCCCTCACAGCGCAAAGAACTTTCTTCAAAGTTCAAGTTCCTTCAGAGAACTCCAATAAATTGATTAAACTGATTTCCCTTTCACAAAACCATGCTGATTCTTCCCAATTACCTTGAGTTTTTCTAAGAGCCCAGCTATAACCTCCTTAATGACCGATTCTAACACCTTCCCCATGACAGACGTCAGACTAACTGGCCTATAGATTCTTGTTTTCTGCCTCCCTCCCTTCTTGAATAGAGGGGTTATATTTGCTCCTTTCCAATCTGATGGAACCTATCCAGAATCTAGTGTATTTTGTACACCAACCCATCTACTCCCTCGTTAGCCATCTCTTTTAAGACCCTAGGGTGAAGTCCATCAGGACCCAGAGACTTGTCAGCCCACAGCTCCATCAGTTTGCTCAGTACCGTTTCCCTAGTGATTGTAATTTCACCAAGTTCCTCTCCCTTCCAGCTCCTGATTTACAGTTATTACTGGAATGTTTTTAGTATCTTCTATAGTGAAGACAGAAGCAAAATATTTGTTCATTTCATCTGCCATTTCTTTATTATCTACTATTAACTCCCCATTGTCACTCTCTAGAGGATCAACACTCACTTTACCTACTCTTTTCCTGTTTAAATTCCTGTAGAAACTCTTGCTATCTGTTTTTACATTTCTAGTTAGCTTCCTCTCATACTCTAATTTCTTTCTTCTGGTTCACCTTTCAGTCATTCTCTGCCGTTCTTTATATTCTGACCAATCATCTGACCAGCCACTCATCTTTGCAGAGTTGTATGCTTTTTCCTTTAGTTTGATGCTTTCCTTAACTTCTTTAGTTAACCATGGATGATCCTCCCTTTAGAATTTTTCTTTATAGTAGGTACATACTTATCCTAAATATTCTTAAATATCCCCTTAAATGTCTCCCATTGCTTCTCTATTGATCTATCCTCCAGCCTTGTATTCCAGTTCACTTCATCTAGCTCAGCTCTCATGCTCACATAGTTGCCCTTATATAAGTTTAAACTGCTCCCTTTTAAGTTTACCTCACCATTCTTTTCACCCTTTTTTTGCAGCATCAAGAACCTTCTGAAATCACAGTGAAGCCACATAACAGCTTGGTAAACCCTGAGATGTGTCATTTATATTGCTGAGTTTCCTTAGAACTGCATCAAATTTAATTCCCAGAAGCAGGCCTTTTAACTCTAGGTCTATGCCAATGTTTGTGATGCACTCTAGTCTCCTCCAACTTACCTTTATCACCAATATCCTCCTCTTCCTTTCTGCCTCATGTAGTTATCCAACTCCCTCTTAAACATACCTGTGCTATTTGCCTCTGATACACCTGGTGGTAGCGAGTCTCACATCTCAACATCTCTGGTGAAGAAAGCTTCTCTTAAATTCCTTAGTGACTAAATTTTGTGGCCTTTAATTGAGAAGAGGTGGAAACATCATCTAAAATTATTCAGGGTTTCAATTGGGTAAAACTCTCTATCAGTTCACCCCTCAGTCATCTCCAGTTTAAAGAAAAGAACCCCAGTCTGTTCAATCTTTCCGGATAGTTTTTTATCATGGCCACTGAAAACAACAATGTTGACAAGGAACTTATCTCTTCCTCTGCTCTTTGTTAATTTGTTCCTCAGTTTCTCCTCCCTCCTCCTCTTTTGGAAATAGCATTTTATACTGGCATGTTCCACAGGCACCATCTGCCCTTAAGTACCTCACCAAAGTTCCCATTCTTCACATTAATGTTGGCAGGTTATTCAACTTCATAGTGAATCACTTGTTCTGGTTCTTGTTCACAGCTGGCACCCCTGCACTTTCAGGAGCACCCTCCGATAGATGAAGAACAGCTTGGTTCATCCCTTCACAACTTAGGTCAATTGAACCAATCCCAACTATGTCCATTGGCTCAACTCAGTTAATTCAACATAGAGCAGGTGTAAAAGCTGGGATCTTCGATACGGGTTGGTACAGTCTAAACCAATGACATTTTCTCAATGGCATTTCATCAGACTCAAAATGGGGCCGATTCAAGCAGGCCTAAAGTAGGCCTCACATTCCATATTCAGATCAGTGTATAGGTGCTGAATATTAGAACTCACCCCTCAGGCTCACAGCACAATCAGCAGAGTGAAACATGTTGAATCAATGAGGAGGAACACCTTTACAGAGAGATGATATTGTTTACGGGCAGAATCAGTGCATACAGGAAGGGGATAGAGGGACTGTAAGGAACATATATTTTTATTTTCTGTTGGACTGTGGATTGGGATTGCAATGGTTGCTGTTTAAAAGACATGTCTACTGGAACAGGATGAGGTGTATATACAATGTTGCAGTCCTGGAACAGAGTGTGCAATGAAAGACAGGATGGTGCCAAAAAAGATTCCTGGACCAAGGGAGCTGCCTGACAACAGCTTTTTAATTGGCTCCTGACCAGATGGCCAGGGTTTTTTGTGGTAGCAGTGCAGCAGAAAGCTCCAGGCCTGAAAAGAGAAAACATCTAAAATCTCTTTTCCTCATATCTCTATAACCTGCTCTCTCTCTCTGAAAACCCCTGTCAATAGGCAAAGGGGAAAATCACTGTTAGAGACATTGAAAGGCAAGTGCTCAACCGGTGAACCAAATACTGAAAGTGCTGGAAGACCACCTTGTGTCATCAACAAGAACTGAAAGGAATTTGGAAGACATCGATCAAAATTAACCCATCAAGTCCTGTACTCTGGGATTGGTGCTATTGAACTATTTTATCCCACCCTTAAAATCCATGTTTTTGTGTGTCTTGTGTGCCTTGCATGTGTGTGTATAAGGATTTAAGAAGGGGTAGAGTTTAAGTTATAGAGTTAGAAGTTAGCAGTTCATATTTCTTTCTTTTGCCACTGGTTAAAGACACCTTGTTCAATAAACAGTTATTTACTTATTAAGTTTTCAAACCTGGTGCTTGTATTCTGTTGACCTAAATTAAACAGTTAAGTAGAATTGGGACAATCTGGTGGTCTAATCAAACTTTCCACATTTGTTGTGGCTCAGGGGACAGTGGGGCTGATATTACAGCGCACTATCCCCAGTGAGTCGTGACAGGATGCAGAGAGCAATGTGGGCAGAGCCCAGTAAGACTGGGAAGTGACAATGTAGAAGATGCACGTTCGCATGGAATAGTGGGTTGAATGGTGTCCTTAATTACATCAGTCTGCTTGGTATTGAAATTAAAGTGACAAATTTGACCCTTGCTTTTCAGGAGATAAAAGGGAGAGGGAGGGAAGGAGGGGGAGGGGAGGAGGGGGGTGGGGGAGTGATATAATGAGAACAGATTACATTCAGCCACCAGGGGTGCCAGTGAAAAGGTGCAGCACAGTGACATCCAGATTGGCAGCATTGGCCTCACTTATTCACCCAGTTCAAGAGTCACAATAACATTGAAGCACATCAGCTCAACTTGGTGCTTGATAGGAAGTGAGATGATGGAGCCGCCTGTCAATTAAAATCACCTAGGATATGGGGTTCTGACCATCATAGTTTAAATGAAAGGAAACATTACTGAGGGACGTCGTACATACTGACTGAGAGGGGTGTACACACTGACTGAGGGACGGTGAACACATTGACAGAGGGAGGGTGTACTCACTGACTGAGGGAGGGTGTACACATTGACTGAGGGAGGGTGTACTCACTGACTGAGGGAAGGTGTACACACTGACTGAGGGAGAGTGTACATGCTAACGGAGGGATGTTGTTTCATTTACTGAGGGTGTAGACATTGACAGAGGGAGGGTGTACTCACTGAGGGAGGGTGTACACATTGACTGAGGGAGGGTGTACTCACTGACTGAGGGAGAGTATACTCATTGACTGAGGGACGGTGTACTCATTGACTGAGGGAGGGTGTACTCACTGACTGAGGGAGGGTGTACACACCGACTGAAAGGGGCGTACACACTGACTGAGGGAGGGTGTACACATTGACTAAGGGAGAATGTAGAGTTCAGGCACAGCCACAGTGATATGATTAGGGTCGGGCTACTAGCCTGCATGCCCATGAAAGCAACACAGAGGCACCAAAGGGCAGCCATGTTGCGCACTCATCTCTGGCCATCCGAGGAGTGACCCACACTCTCTGTGAAGCATTAAGTGGGGGGGTCACACAGGGACAGGAAAGGTGCTAAGCAAAGCCATGATAACCACGTCTCTCTCTCTTTCATGCTGCAGGAGGACCACATCAGGATCATGAACCTGGTGACCTTGCTGTATGCCTGATGGCCTACAGAGAACGGAGAAGATGGAGGAGAGAGTGACTGAGGCTCCTGGCTGCACAAAGGCAGGAACAGCAACCTCATGAAGAAGGAGCAGCAGGGGCTCCCGCACTCGCTGTGCAGGAGTGAGAGCAAGATGTGACTGGTCAGTGCCTAGTGACACCCAGGGTCTATAGACACTGCCTGTCATTCCTGCAGATGACTGAGAACCAGTATCACCAATAACTGCGCATGTCTAGGGATCTGGTGGCTCACATCTGCCACTTACTGCAGGACTTGGCACCAAGGGGACATGGAGGGTATCCACTGCCAGTGGTTGTGAAAGTGACCGCGGGTGATCAATTTCTATGCCAGTGGCTCCTTTCAGGGCTCCACAGGTGACCTCTGTGGGATTTCACAATCTGCCACCCACAAATGCATCCAGGAGCTCACGGATGCCATCTACTCGAGAACACACAACTTTGTGCATTTTGCCCAGGTACGGGACAGCCAGGATGCCAGGGCCATTGGATTTGCTCCGATATCGGGACTCCCCCATGTGCAGGGTGCGATTGGCTGCACCCATGTGGTGCTCAGGCCTCCATCGTTACAGTCGCTGGACTACATCAAACACAAGGGATCCCACTCGCTGAATGTGCAGCTGGTGAGCGACCACCAGAAACACATCCTGCAGGTCTGTGCACAGTTTCCAGGGATTGTCCATGACTCCTACATTCTCAGCCAGTCACAGATCCCTGACGTCTTCCAGGGTCCACAGAAGCTGCAGGGTTGGCTCCTCAGGGACAAGGGCTACCCACAGAGGCCGTGGCTGATGACACCCATACAGCAGCCTCAGACTGCAGCAAAGCGACGCTACAATGAGGCTCATGCTGCAGCTCACAACTTGGTGGAGCAGACCATCGGGATGCTGAAGATGAGGTTCCAGTGCCTGGACCGGTCTGGTGGAGCCCTGCAATACAGTCCACAGAGGGTGTCACACATCGTCATCGTCTGCTGCACCCTTTATAACCTGGCGCTGCAACAGGGAGAGAAGCTGGCTGAGGGGGAGGTGGAGGAGTGCACGTCTCCTCCAATGAGGAGGATCACGATGGGGATGAGGCCGAAGGGCTCCTCAGAGGCGACGATGACGGGGATGAGGCTCTCACACTGACCAGATGAGGCAGGCACGCTCGGGAGGCCTCATAGCTGCTGGATTTATGGAGGATGATGACGACGTGCATTGAGGAGACCCCATAGATCCTCACATTGCATCTGTGAACATTTGACTCCAGTCTGGTTTATGGCAGCGTCAATACCCTCTGTGAGAATGCTCCTGTCATGGAGACACAGTGGAGGCCCTAATAGTTGCTCGATTGCAGGAGGATGATGACAACATGCAGTGAGGACACTCCATAGATCTTCACATAGACTCTGAGAATGTCTGACTCCTGTCTGGCCGAGGGCAGCTCGCTTGCGCTCTGTGATCAGGGTCATATCACAGAGACACAGACATGAAACTTTAGAAGCATCTGATACTGTGTCAGCCTTCAACACCTGAGACCTTCAGGAGCTGGAGCACAGCATCACTGGTCACAGATGCTGGTGTGATGGGGGCCAGCCCCACCTTAAAGGTGCTGAGAGCACACAGAGAGAATGAGAGAACTCTGTGGCGCCTGCCCACTACATTCTGGCAGCAAAGACCAGCACCACTGAGGTGCAGGGATCAGTAATGTTTCCAGGGAGTGTGAGGCTGGACCATCACTGTGGCCTGAAGGCTGCACAGAGCACAGGGAAGAGACCCTGGACTGAGACACTGCCTTTATCTTGTGCAGAAAGGTTTCACATCTGAGTGACAAGAACACTGCTCATCAGAACAAGGAGCCACAGACAGGGTGACATTGTTGGCAGTTTAATGACAATAGTGAACAGTTTCTACAGGTGATCAACACCCATGCCCAGGCTGTGCAACTACTTTTATCTAACTGTCCTAACCCTGCCGCAAAGTCTTGGTGCTCCCTGGGCATCTACAGTGGAGGTGTGGTCAGCTTGCTGACTACAATACTCTGTCTGTTGTGACCTTCGTGGGCGTCCTATGAAGGGCCGAGACCTGGAGAGCCCTGGTCTGCTTTTGGGGTCCTGCTGTATGGCAGTGGCTCCCTCCTCAGCCTGTGGAGCTGCAGCTGCTGAGGTCACAGGAAGAGGGGAGTCAGATGGGCCGGACACTCCCAGAGTCACCTGGATGGATGGGCCCAGAGTTGCACCTGCTGATCCTCCTCCCTATGGGTGCCCGAGGGCCCCAGGCTGACTCCATATGCGGAAGGGGTAGCTGGAGTGAGATAGAGCTGCCCAGCACCTCTCTTGCGTACACACACTTGGAGGCCAACTATGGCGTCAGTGATGGAGCTGAGCCCATGCAGCTGTGCAGGAACGACGATCTGGACCAAGGTCTCCATGGTGGCCGCCATCCTACCAGTGTTGACCTCGGTGCATTGCAATGCTAGAGCTATCACCTCAGAGTGAAGGCAGATGGACTCCTCCGTTGTGCCTTGCAATCTGAGGAGTGTTGCAGACATCCCTTCCTGATGTTCCCGAGCTTGCCTTTGCAGCTCCAGCAACTGTGACATGACCGAGTCCAGAGGTTCGTCATCTGACTCAGACTCAGCAACGTTCTGGCCTCCAGCAGTCCCCCGAGTGCTGGGGACCTGGGAAGTCCGTGCCCCCACCTGCTGTGGATCAGACGGTGCAATGTGCTCACCAGATTGTGATCCTGAGGCTATTCTAGAGCTAAATCCCACTGAGGTGTGTGTCTCTGTGCTGGTGGAGGGTGTGGGCAACTGCTGTGACAGGACTTATAGGGGGGTGCATTTCAGTTCCCTTTCGAATGTCCCTTCTGAACTGGCTTGGAGGCCCTGAGACATGGACTCTGTCGGCTGTTTCCCAGATGTGCCTGTGGAAGCAAGGAGAGAGAACTAGTGCATGGCAGTGGCCTGTGAAACAGGACACATCACTCACAGCATGGTTGTCTGATGGATGTTGCACTGCTGGATCCTCACTTGGTACAGCAGCACCGACCTCACCGTCAGCACAGGACCCGTCCCGGTCATCACCGGCCAGCTGGATGGCTCTGTTTTGAAATTCCATAAGGACCTTGAATTCATGCATCCGCCACCAGTCTGCGGCCTCTCCCTCTTGCTGTGAGCCAGCTTATCCTGCATGAATAGAAATGGGGAGAGTGTAAGCAGGACACCTGCCAGGCCAGATGATCAGTATGCCTGGCCTGTGTGGGTGGTGATTGGTCCCGTGGACGAGATGAGGATGATGAAGGCGTGTGTGAGAGAGTGAATGGTGATGTCCCTTGAACTGGCAGCGAGTGAGGGCCCTGTGGATGTGTGATGGGTTTGTGAGTGTGTAAGTTGAGAGTGATGAAAAGAGTGACTTACCCTGGAGGAACGGAGGAGATCACTCATCCTCTTGTGGCACTGGGTGGCTGTCCTCCTCTGCAGGGCATTGACGCTGACCACTGCTGCCACCACCTCCCAAACTGGATTGGTCACATTGCTGCCCATCCTGCAGCCAAAGCGGGGGTAGAGGACATCTCAGCGGGTCTCTATGGCATCCCACAGTTGCTCAAGGGACTCATTGCTGAAGCGGGTAGGAGCTGCGGCCTTTTTTCCTTTGTTGGCCATGTCTCCTGGGCAGCGGTGGTGAGCTGGTGGCGACGAGCGGTGAGCTGCCTCTTAAACATGGCCGCCGGTGTGATGCAACAGTGGGGTGATGGAGAGTGGGTGAATGAGTCCCCGCCGTCATGGAAACTGTGTGTTTCCTAGGAATGCATAAATAATGAGGCGGGTTTGGTACGATACGGTGTTGAAACCCACCATTGCCATCAGCAGGTAGGACACCATTTTGCCCGCCCACTACCGCACTTCATGCAAATTTAGGAAAAGTCTGCCCTGAGAGTGTGCACACATATGCAGGGAGGATGTACAGATTGACTGCATGTGTACACACTGACTGATGGAGGCTGTACACATTAATTGATGGCGGATGTATATGTTTACTGACCATGTACACACATTGAGTGAGGGAGGGTGTACACATTGAGTGTGGGAGGGTGTACACATTGAGTCGGGGAGGGTGTACACATTGACTGAGGGATAGTGTGCACATTGACTGAAAGAGGATGTACATATTGAGTGATGAAGGGTGTACAAATTTACTGGAGGGAGGTTGCGCACACTGACTAAGGGCGGGTGTACACACTGACTGAAGGAGGGTGTACACATTGACTGAGGGATGGTGTACACATTGAGTAGAGGACAGTGTACACCTTGACTGGGAGATGGTGCACTCATTTACTGAGGGAGAAGGATGGTCACTGTAAAATGATGATTGGCTTTTCTGAAGCTAATATCTTCTGGTGCACCTGACACTCGCCCACCCACCACCGACGCCCCCCACCCCTCCCCCCCACCCCCCCCTCCCCCCCACCTCTGTCACCAATTACAAAGCTGGACTCAGCAATGACAGAACCCTTTCAATGTAGCCTGGATTGATACAAGCACAACAACATTGAGGATGTTCAACAACATCCTGGACAAAGGCGTCTGCTGGATCAGTATAGGAACTAGGTGACACCTGATTCAGACACTCAATGACATCAACATGACCCAGCTCCCAGGGTAGTGGAGCCCATAGGATGTAACTGAGAGGCAAAAAGAGCTGGAGAAAAGGACGCAGAGCAGGAAGGGGGTCAACAAGTGAAGGAACACAGGCCTTTCGCTAGAGAGGGTTACAACAGAGGATCATCCTGCGTGAAACAGATAGACAGAAGAATATGAACCTGCAAGACAGAATTAAATAACAAACAGAGAATGAAAGATGACAGGAGCCGGTTGTGTGTGTTGTACAGGGAGTGGGGAGGGAACGGGGCACAGGTGAATGGAGGCTGATTTTCTGTTTTAAAATAATAGTACTCAACCAGATACAGGGTGGGATATGAGCTGTCAGTGGGTGGGTGAGTGGGTGGGTGGGGAGTGGCTACAGGTTTGGAAGGAGGTGGGTGTATATTTTAAGTTGAAATGCTGCTCTGGGATTTTATTGTTTTATTGCTTATTATTTATAATAATTTATTACTTTATTTTATTATTTAGCAATATTTATTATTACTTTAATTGTACAGGACTTTGTTGAGACCACACCTGGAGTACCGTGTACAGTTTTGATCTCCTTATTTAAGAAAGGACATAATTGCATTAGAAGTAGTTCAGAGAGGTTCACTGGACTGATTCCTGGGATGGGGGAGTTATCTACTGAGGAAAGGTTGAATAGGTTGAGCCTGTATCCACCCGAGTTTAGAAGAATGAGAGGTGATCTTATTGAATCATTTTTTAAAAATTAATTCGCAGGATGTGGGCTTCGCTGGCTGGGCCAGCATTTATTGCCCATCCCTATTTGCCCTTGAGAAGGTGTGGTGAGCTGCCTTCTTGAACCGCTACAGTCCACATGGTGTAGGGAGGGAGTGCCAGGATTTTGACCCAGTGACAGTGAAGGAACGGTGATATATTTCCAAGTCAGGATAGTGAGTGACTTGGAGGGGAACTTGCAGGTGGTGATGTTCCCATGTATCTGCTGCCCTTGTCCTTCTAGATGGTAGTGGTTGTGGGTTTGGAAGGTGCTGTCTAAGGAGCCTTGGTGAATTCCTGCAGTGCATCTTGTAGATGTTACACACTGCTGCTACTGTGTGTCAATGGTGGAGGGAGTGGATGTTTTTGGATGTGGTGCCAATCAAGCAGCTGCTTTGTCTTGAATGGTGTCAAGCTTCTTGAGTGTAGGAGCTGCACTCATCCAGGCAAGTGGAGAGTATTCAATCACACTCCTGACTTGTGCCTTGTAGATTCTGAGGGGACTTGACTAGGTGAATGTTGAAAGGATGTTTCCCCTTATGGGAGAGACTAGAACTAGGGGACACTGTTTAAAAATAAGAGGTCTCCCATTTAAGATGGAGATGAGGTGAATTTTTTTCTCTCGAGGGTCATTAGTCTGTGGAATACTCTTCCCCAGAAAGCAGTGGATGCTGAGTCACTGAATATTGTCAAGGCTGAGTTAGATAGGTTCTTGATTGACAAGGGAGTCAAAGCAGGTAGGCAGGAAAGTAGAGTTGAGGCCAACTTTTTTATTGGGCTCGATGGGCTGAATGGCCTACTCCTCTTAATTTGTATGTTTCCATGTACGTATGGGGTTTATCACCTCGATAGTGAACAATTAGCTTAGCAGTCATTTAATATTCGATCAAAGGGCCTCTACACAAGCAGGGACTAGAGTGAGGTGGATGGAGCTGTTGGGAATGATGAATGGCTGTATTTCAGTTCACACCCAATCATTTGAAAGTTGCCCTTCAGTCTGATCCTGGTTAACCTGGGACTGCATCTCAACATTAAACAGGATTCATTCACTGCCAACCAAATCATTTTGTTGCAATTGTTTAACAAGGTACAAGTGAAATGAAAGCAACAAGACTATTAAAACCGTTCCCTAGTTGTTATGTGCTTTTAGAATAAGCTGGTTGTTGTGAGGTTTCCATGGAAACCAAAATCTCATGATCGTCTCTTGGTTGAATGTTCCTGCCGCCTGATTGCAGCATTAACTTACATCAAATGATGTCAGCCTCTGTTGATTAAAAGTTCCCAGATCAGGAAGCTGTTGTAAATTGTGCTCATCACCACACATGGTTTAACGTCACACAGCCATTACTAATTGGCAGCAGAACAGATGTAAGATGCACACATTGATGTGAATGACATCAAGATGGGTTTTGATAGCTTGATGTTTTTCTTGGCTGGGCTGAAGGAAGGTAAGTGTAGAACCTGTAATCAGTTAGAGACAGCTTTCATATGGGATAACACTTAAGCCAGAATTGTTACACAATCAAGATGGTTCAATGAGCCATAGCAACTCAGCTTGGCTTATTAATATTTTCAAAAGCACCACCGCAGGGACTTGAGCACATAGGCCAGGCTGACATTCCAATGCCGTACTGAGGGAGTGCTGCAGTGTCGGAGGTGCCGTCTTCTGGATGAGGCATTAAGCCAAATTCCATGCTGCAATTTTGAGAAGAGCAGGGGAGTTTTCCCCGGTCAGTATTTCGGCCTCAGTCAACATCCCTGAAAGAGATGATCTGGTCATTGGTGGCCAGTGTTAGCTGCCATTCAGTTGATAGCATTCTCACTTCTGGGTTCAAGTCTCATTCCAGGGCTCGAGCACAAAAATCAAGGCGGACACTCCAGTACAGTACTGAGGGAGTGCTGAACTGTTGGAGGTGCTGTCTTTTGGATGGATGTTATGCTGCTGCTCGGGGGATGTAAAAAATTCCACAGCACTATTTTGTTCTGGCTAATATCTATCCCTCAATCAACATCATGGAACTGATAACCCAATCATGATCATATTGCTGTTTGTGGGATCTTGCTGTGTGGAAAGAACCTGCTATGGTTCCTAGATTATAACAGTGACTACACTTCAAAAAGTGCTTTCTTGTATGTAAAGTGCTTTGGGGTGACATAAGGTTTTGCAAGGCGTTATATAAATGCAGGTATTTCTATCTTTCATGGAAATCTGTCTGCAGATGACAGAGTTAGGTTTGCTTGTGATGTAACGAAGTAGAAGAGATTTTCAAGCTGCCATCTGTGCCTCAAACTGGCCTGTGAACCAGATTGTAGAAATCTCCTGATTGTCCATTCCACTGATCACAGGAAGCCATTTCCAGCCAGAAATATGTAGATGAGGGACCAACAATAATTCTTAAAGGGCAAGTGACTTCAGAATGAATTCAATCTAAATCAGAGGAGACACTCCAAATATACTGGCTGGTAATGTGGCTTTAAGAATATCTGTGATATAAAAGAAGATTGCAAGAGTTTTTTTAGATATATAAAGGGTAAGAGAGAGGCAAAACTGGACATTGGGCTGCTGGAAAATGACGCTGGAGAAGCAGTAGTGGGGAACAAAGAAATGGCGGAGGAACTGAATAGGTACTTTGCATCAGTCTTCACAGTGGAAGACACGAGTGACATCCCCAAAGTTCAAGAGATTCGGGGGGCAGAGGTGAGTATGGTGGCCATTACCAAGGAGAAGGTGCTAGGAAAACTGAAAGGTCTGAAGGTGGATAAATCACCTGGACCAGATGGATTATTCCCCAAAGTTCTGAAGGAGATAGCTGAAAAGATAATGGAGGTGTTAGTGGTGATCTTTCAGGAATCACTGGAGTCAGGGAGGGTCGCAGAAGACTGGAAAATCGCTAATGTAACCCCCCCTGTTTAAGAAGGGAGTGAGGCAAAAGACGGGAAATTACAGGCCGATTAGCCTGACCTCAGTCATTGGTAAGATTTTAGAGTCCATTATTAAGGATGAGATTTCAGAATACTTGGAAGTGCATGGTAAAATAGGGCAAAGTCAGCATAGTTTCATCAAGAGGAGGTCATGCCTGACAAATCTTTGAGGAGTTAACGAGCAGGTTAGACAAAGGAGAGCCAATGGATGTTATCTACTTGGACTTCCAGAAGGCCTTTGACAAGGTGCCGCACAGGAGGCTGCTCAGTAAGATAAGAGCCCATGGTGTTAGAGGCAAGGTACTAGCATGGATAGAAGATTGGCTGTCTGGTGGGAGGCAGAGAGTGGGGATAAGGGGGTCCTTCTCAGGATGGCGGCCGGTGACTAGTGGAGTTCTGCAGGGGTCAGTGTTGGGACCGCAACTTTTCACTTTATACATTAATGATCAAGATGACGGAACTGAGGGCATTCTGGCTAAGTTTGCGGATGATACAAAGATAGGTGGAGGGACATGTAGTATTGAGGAGGCGGGGAGGCTGCAGAAGGATTTGGACAGGTTAGGACAGGTTAGGAGAATGGGCAAAGAAGTGGCAGATGGAATACAACGTGAGCAAGTGTGAGGTCATGCACTTTATTAGGAAGAATAGAGGCACAGTCTATTTTCTAAATGGGGAGAGAATTCAGAAATCTGGAGTGCAAAGGGACTTGGGAGTCCTAGTCCAGGATTCTCTTAAGGTTAACTTACAGGTTGAGTAGGTAGTTAGGAAGGCAAATGCAATGTTGGCATTTATTTCGAGAGGACTAGAATATAAAAGCAGGGATGTGCTGCTGAGGCTTTATTAGGTGCTGGTGAGACCACATTTAGAATATTGTGAGCAATTTTGGGCCCCGTATCTCAGGAAGGATGTGCTGGCCCTGGAGAGGGTCCAGAGGAGGTTCACGAGAATGATCCCAGGAATGAAAGGCTTAATACATGAGGAATGTTTGAGGACTCTGGGTCTATACTCGATGGAATTTAGAAGGATGAGGGGGGTTCTGATTGAAACTTACAGAATACTGAAAGGCCTGGATAGAGTGGACGTGGGGAAGATGTTTCCATTACTAGGAAAGAATAGGACCCGAGAGCACAGCCTCAGAGTAAAGGGAAGACCTTTTACAGCAGAGATGAGGAGAAACTTCTTTAGCCAGAGAGTGGTGAATCTATGGAATTCATTGCCACAGAAGGCTGTGCAGGCCAGGTCACTGAGTGTATTTAAGACTGAGATAGATAGGTTCTTGATTGGTAAGGGGATCAAAGATTACGGGGAGAAGGCGGGAGAATGGGGTTGAGAAACTTATCAGCCATGATTGAATGGCGGAGCAGACTTGATGGGCCAAATGGTCTAATTTCTGCTCCTATTTCTTATGTTCTTATGGTCTTTTGGTGATCAATGTTAAGGAAAATACACCCTGATTCTCTTAAAGAGAATACTGAATGAGCCCCTAATCCTAAGGGCCACAATGAGATCACTTTTTTGTTAGATAAGGATATTAGGAGTCATGGAGTAAAACTGGGTAAATGTGGTTGGGGTCCAGATTAGCCATTGCCTAATAGAATAACAGAACAGGCCTGAAGGGGTGAATGGCCTCCACTTACTGCCAATACTCCTGTATTCAGCATTAGCCCACACGACTGCCAACAAGATGGTTGCACAAGTTCAGGGTGAGTTTTAGGAAAGGTCAATTTGTTAAGGTTGGATGGTCCCTGTGGAATGCTGCATTAAGAAAATGATCTTCATGATTTCCCACAGGATTACTCGGTCTTGTACCATGATGGGTGAGTTTCCAAAGTGCCGAAGCTTTCCACTCGACCCTGTGTTACCCATTGGGTTCAGTCCAAGGACATTGATGTTTTGAAGCTTGTGACATCTGTCACGTAACAAGAGGAGATGCAATGAAAAGCCCCCCAGGGAGGTCCCTCATTAACGCCATGTTTCCTAATTCCACCAAGCCCTCCTCTCTGTCTTCCCTGTGGTTCTTGTGTTGCTGTAAGAATGCAGTGATACCAAAGTATTCTGCACTGACCTCTCTTCATGCATCACGCTATCCTGCTCTCGAGTTATTTAGCTATTATTTTTTCCTTACAGCCATCCTTCTTTATCTTTCTGGATATTGTTTTATTCATTCTTAGGATGTGGGCATCACTGGCATCCCCAGTTGTCCTTGAGAAGGTGGTGGTGAGCTGCCTTCTTGAACCGCTGCAGTCCAAATGCTGTAGGTACACCCACAGTCCTTTTTTTTGTAGCAGTTTGATACAACTGAGTGGCTTTCTAGGCCAGTTCAGAGGGCAGTTAAGAGTTAATCACATTGCTGTGATTCACAAGTAGGCCAGAGCCTCTGGACTGGGACTGTAATGTGAAGTGAATTGAAACACTATAGGAAAACAGGGGGCATCAGGGACATGTAAAGAAATGGCATTAAGAACAAGTTCAAAGGAAGCAGATAATTGCAGGTATAGAGATGCAAGGATCACAGGTAAAGAATGAGCAGGAAGGCATGATTCAGGAGCATAGAGACATAGGAAATAGGAGCAGGAGTAGGCCATTCAGCCCCTCGAGCCTGCTCCACCATTCAACTTGATAATGGCTGATCATTTACCTCAATGTCATTTTCCCGCACTGTCCCTATATCCCTTTAGTGTCATTATCCAGAAATTGTCCCATCTCTGTCTTGAACATACTCAATGACTGAGCTTCCACAGCCCTCTGGGGTAAAGAATTCCAAAATTCACTGCTCTGAGAGTGAAGAAATTCCTCCTCATCTCACTCCTAAATAGCTTGCCCCTTGTTCTTAGACTGTATCCCCTGGTTCTAGGACCACTGACAAACCTCTTCCCCACTTCCCCCACTGACAAACCTCTTCCCCCACCTCCACGCCAGCAAGCCAGGGGGAACTTCTTTTCTGCATCTACCCTGTCAAGCTCTGTTAAGAATTTTGTACATTTCAGTGAGATCACCTCTCATTCTTCTAAACTCTAGAGAATACAGATCCATCCTCCTGAATCTCTCCCCATAGGACAGTCCCGCCATCCCAGGAATTAGTCTGGTGAACCTCCACTGTACTTGCTCTATGGCAAGTATATCCTTCCTGAGATAAGGGGACCTAAACTGTCCACAATACTCCAGGTGTGGTCTCACCGAGATTTTATACAATTGAAGCAACTGTATCTTTACTCCTGTATTCAAATCCTCTTGCAGTAAAGGCCAACACACTATTCATCTTCCTAATTCCTTGCTGGACCTACATGTTAGCTTTCCATGAATTATGAGCAAGGACACCCAGGTCCCTTTGAACATCAACATTTCCCAATCTATCACCATTTAAATAATACTCTGTATTTCTGTTTTTCCTACCAAAGTGAATAATTTCACACTTATCCACATGACAATCCATCTGCCATGTTCTTTCCTACTAACTAAACCTGTCCAAATCTCCTTGAAGCATCTTTCCATCCTCCTCACAACTCAGTCCAAATTAGTTTTGTGTCATCAGAAAACTTGGAAGTATTGCATTTTCCCCCCACATCCAAATCATTGATATATATTGTGAACAGCTGGCACCCAAGTACTGATCCTTGCGATACCGCACTAGTCACAGTCTGCCAATATAAGAATGGCCCGTTTATTCCTACTCTCTGTTTTCTGGCTGTTAACCAATTTTTACTGACATGAGCTCAGTGTAAATGAGTGTTGAATGCTACATGATGGTATCTAATTCTGTAACCAAGTAGCTGGCAGACCCCATCCACAATGACCATGCATGCTGAGCCTCTGCTTATCTTCACCCCAGTCAGAGTCTCAATGAGTGGGGGCCACCCCCGGTTCTCCACCTCATCCCAGTGTGTCCTGCACTCTGTTGTCCAGCAAGGACAGCGTGAAGAGAGTTCTAAATGTGAGAAATTGGGCATGTTGAGTGGATAGATGAACATAATTGCAAAGGGCGATTGTGAGGGTGGCTGTAATGTGGCAGCGACATGAGGATGAGTACTAGCGGTGGCTGGTCAGGAGTGATATAAGGAGATGCCTCAAGAAAGATGAATGAGTGGAGTCAATCTGAGGAATTGCTGTGCAGGAGAAAACTGGAGGAGTCAAAATGAGGCAGTTGCACATTAATGTGGGCATGTCACTCACCTTCCCTGCCCTGCTCAAGTCATTAAGCCTTGGCCGTGTAGTTGATAGTGAATGGGATAGCTGTCGACTCCATATAAGTATCAATGGTTTGGTTGAGTAGGTGGAGAAATGGCAAATGGAATTCAATCTGGAAAGGTGTGAGCAAATGCATTTGGGGAGGGCAAATAAAGCAAGAAATACTCAGTGAATGGGAGGATATTGAGAGGGGTTGAGGAAATGAGAGACTTTGGAGTGCATGTCCACAGGTCCCTGAAGGTGGCAGGACAGTCGGACAAGGTGTTAAAGAGAGCATATGGAATGCTTTCCTTTATTGGATACAAAAGCAAGGATGTAATGCTGGAACTATATAAAATGCTGGTTAGGCCACAGCTGGAATTTTGTGTACAGTTCTGGCCACCACATTACAGGAAGGACATAATTGCTCTGGAGAGAGTGCAGGATAGATTTACAAGAAAGTTGCCAGGGCTTGAAAATTGCAGCTATGAGAAGAGATTGGATAGGCTAAGTTTGTTTTCCTTAGAACAAAGGAGGCTAAGGGGTAACCTCATTGAGGTGTACAAGATTGAGGGGCCTAGATAGGGTAGACAGGAAAGATGTGTTTCCCCTAGCTGAGAGGTCAATTACCAGGGGGTATAGGTTTAAGGTGATTGGTAGAAAGATTAGAGGGGACACGAGGAAAAATGTTTTCACCCAGAGGGCATCTGGAATTCACTGCCTAAGTTGGTGATTGAGGCTGAAACGCTCAACTCATTTAAAAGGTACCTGGATCTGAACCTGAAGCGCTGTAACATGCAAGGCTACAGACCAGGTACTGGAAAGTGGGATTAAAATGAGTGGCTCGTTTCTTTTTCATTATTTCTCTGGCCAGCACAGACATGACGGGCTGAATGGGCCCATTTTGCGCCATAACTTCTCCATGGTTCTATGGATCTTGACAGGGTAGATGCTGAGAGAATGCTTCCCCTCATGCAGGAATCTAGAACTAGGAGACATAATTTCAAAATAAGGGGTCTCCCATTTAAACGGAGATGAGGAGAAATTTTTCCTCTCCAAGGGTTAATAGAATTGGAATTATCTTTCCCAGAGAGCAGTGTAGGCTGGGTCATTGAATATATAGTGGTATGGTCACTGAGCTAGTAACCTGGGGACCCGGGTGTGAATCCCGCATGAAAGATGGTGAAACCATTGTTGATTGTCGTAAAAATCGATCTGGTCACTGATGTCCTTCAGGGGAGGAGATTTGCAGTCTGACTCATACATGCCCCCTGCAATGGTATCAAAGAAATGAAACCGGACAGACCATCCGGCATCAACCTAGCCACAGGAAACAACAACTGCAAACTCAGCCCTGTCAGCCCTGGAAAGACCTCCTTACTAATACCTGGGGGCTTGTGCCAAAATTGGGAGCACTGTCTCACAGGCTAGTCAAGCAACAGCCTATCATAGTCATCCTGACGGAATCATACCTTACAGATAATGTCCCAGACTCCACCATCACCATCCCTGAGTATGTCCTGTCCAAGTGGCAGGACAGACCCAGCAGAGGTGGCAGCACAGTGGTATACAGTCAGGAGGGAGTTGCCCTGGGAGTCTTCAACATCGACTCTGGACTCCATGAAGTCTCATGGCATCAGGTCAAAAACAGGCAAGGAAACTTCCTGCTGATTACCAAGTATCGCACTCCCTCAGCTGATGAATTAGTGCTCCTCCATGTTGAACACTACTGAGGGTGGCAAGGGCGCAGAATGTACTCTGGGTGGGGGACTTTAATGTCCATCACCAAGAGTGGCTCAATAGCACCACTACTGACTGAGCTGGCCGAATCCTAAAGGACATAGCTGATATGTTGAGTCAGCAGCAGGTGGTGGGGAACCAGCAAAAAGGGAAAATATACTTGACCTCATCCTCACCAACCTGCCTGCCACAGGTGCATCTGTCCATGACAGTATCGGTAGGAGCGACCACCAAACAGTCCTTGTGGAAAAATGTCATGTCTTGAGAATACCCTCCAACATCTTGTGTGGCACTACCACAGTGTTAAATGGGATAGATTTAGAACAGACCTAGCAACCCAAGACAAAAACAGAATTACCTGGAAAAACTCAGCAGGTCTGGCAGCATCAGCGGAGAAGAAAAGAGTTGACGTTTCGAGTCCTCATGACCCTTCGACAGAACTTGAGTTCGAGTCCAAGAAAGAGTTGAAATTCTAGCAATCCAAGACTGAGCACCCATCAGCAGCAGCAGAATAGTACTCGAACACAATCTGTAACCTCATGGTCCGGCTTATCCCCCACTCTACCATTACCATCAAGCCAGGGGATCAACCCTGGTTCAATGAAGAGTATAGGAGGGCATGCCAGAAGCAGCAACAGTCATACCTAAAGATGAGGTGTCACCCTGGGGAAGCTATAACACAGGACTACTTGTGTGCCAAACAGCATAAGCAGCAAGTGATAGACAGAGCTAAGCCATCCCACAACCAACGGATCAGGTCTAAGATCTGCAGTCCTGCCACATCCAGTCGTGAATGGTGGTGGACAATTAAACAACTCACTTGAGGAGGAGTCTCCACAAATAGCCCCATCCTCAATGATGATGGAGCCCAGCACTTCAGTGCAAAAGATAAGGCTAAAGCGTTCACAACAATCTTCAGCCAGAGGTGCCGAGTGGATGATCCATCTCGGCCTCCTCCAAAGGCCCCCAGCATTACAGATTCCAGTTTTAGCCAGTTCAATTCACTCCACATGATATCAAGAAATGGCTGATGGCACTGGATGGGGCAAAGGCTGTGGGCTTTGACAATATTCTGGCAATAGCACTGAAGACATGTGTTCCAGAATTTGCCATGGCCCTAGCCAAGCTGTTCCATTACAGCTACAACACTGGCATCTACCCAGCTATGTGGAAAATTGCTCATGTCTGTCCTGTACACAAAAAGCAGGACAAATCCAACATGGCCAATTACCGCCCACTCAGCCTGCCCTCGATCATCAGTGGAGTGATGGAAGAGGTCATCAACAGGCAATGTCCATCTCCAACAGGAGAGAATCTAACCATTGCCTCTTGATGTCACTGAATCCCCAACTATCAAAATCCTGGAGGTTACCATTGACCAGAAACTGAACTGGATAAGCCAATTAAATACTGTGACTACAACAGCAGGTCAGAGGCTAGGAATCATGTGGCGAGTAACTCACCTCCTGACTCCCCAAAGCCTGTCCACCATCTACAAGGTACAGGTCAGGAGTGTGATGGAATACTCTCCACTTGCCTGGATGAGTGCAACTCCAACAACACTCAAGAAGCTGGACACCATCCAGAACAAAGTAGCCCAATTGATTGGGAGTCCTTTCACGAAAATGCAGTACATCAATCACTGTGCACAGTAGCAGCAGTGTGTAGAATCTACAAGGTCCACTTCAGGAACTCACCAAACCTGCTAAGACAGCACCTTCCAAACATACGGCTGCTGACATCTAGAAGGAAAAGGGCAGCAGACACATGGGAACACCACCACCTGGAAGTTCCCATCCCAGCAACTCAGCATCCTGATTTGGAAATATATTGTAGTTCATTCACGGTCACTGGGTCAAAATCTTGAAGTTCCCTTCCTAACAGCACTGTGGGTGTACCTACACCACATGGACTGCAGCGGTTCAAGAAAGCAGCTCACCACTACCTTCTCAAGGGCAACTAGAGATAAGAAATAATAACAGGGCTAGCCAGCGGCACACACAACCTGTAAGTGAAGAAAAATTTTTGACAGTGGGGGCTGGGTTATTTAATGTTGAGACAGTGGGGGCTGGTTTATTGAATGTTGAGACAGTGGGGGCTGGGTTATTGAATGTTGAGACAGTGGAGGCTGGGTTATTGAATGTTGAGACAGAGGAGGCTGGGATATTGAATGTTGAGACAGTGGAGGCTGGGATATTGAATGTTGAGACACTACCTTCTCAAGGGCAACTAGAGATAAGAAATAATAACAGGGCTAGCCAGCGGCACACACAACCTGTAAGTGAAGAAAAATTTTTGACAGTGGGGGCTGGGTTATTTAATGTTGAGACAGTGGGGGCTGGGTTATTGAATGTTGAGACAGTGGGGGCTGGGTTATTGAATGTTGAGACAGTGGAGGCTGGGTTATTGAATGTTGAGACAGTGGGGGCTGGGTTATTGAATGTTGAAACAGAGAAGGCTGGGATATTGAATGTTGAGACAGTGGAGGCTGGGATATTGAATGTTGAGACAGTGGGGGCTGGGTGATTGAATGTTGAGACAGTGGGGGCTGGGATATTGAATGTTGAGACAGTGGGGGGTGGGATATTGAATGTTGAGACAGTGGGGGCTGGGATGTTGAATGTTGAGACAGTGGGGGCTGGGATATTGAATGTTGAGACAGTGGGAGCTGGGTTATTGAATGTTGAGACAGTGGGGTCTGGGATATTGAATGTTGAGACAGTGGGGTCTGGGATATTGAATGTTGAGACAGTGGGAGCTGGGATATTGAATGTTGAGACAGTGGGGGCTGGGATATTGAATGTTGAGACAGTGGGGGCTGGGATATTGAATGTTGAGACAGTGGGAGCTGGGTTATTGAATGTTGAGACAGTGGGGTCTGGGATATTGAATGTTGAGACAGTGGGGGCTGGGATATTGAATGTTGAGACAGTGGGGGCTGGGATATTGAATGTTGAGACAGTGGGGTCTGGGATATTGAATGTTGAGACAGTGGGGGCTGGGATATTGAATGTTGAGACAGTGGGGGCTGGGATATTGAATGTTGAGACAGTGGGGGCTGGGTTATTGAATGTTGAGACAGTGGGGGCTGGGTCAGTGAACATGAGTGGAATTTCCTGCACCTGCTGACAGCAGCCTGATAGTTGGCGTGTGCAGAATCTATGACATGACATGCTTGACGATGGCGTGAAGGCAGGTCGCGATCATCCGCTCAACCTGCCAACAACGGGCCGCGTTTCCCGCCATTGGTCAGTGGGGATTTAATTGTAATACATTAGCATTTAATAAAAGCCCATCCCAGCCAGGCTATTGGAACCTTCCCCCCCTCCCCCGTATCATCCATCCACATCGACAGGAAAGCACATCGACGTGTTTCACAACAGCACACAGGCAATGTGCCCTTGGCGGCTGGGGGTATCTGGGGGCAAGTGCTGGCCAGCCTAGGAGGTGTCCGTTGTCAGTAGAGGTGTGGGTCAAGTGCTGCCCTGGCACTGCATCCCTCGCGCAGGCAGTCGAGTTGGTGGGATCAGGTTAATCGTGGGGAGGTGGCCACACATTAGGGACACCTGTATAAACTGACCATGCCTCTGTAACTGAGACAGATCAGGCACAGCCACAGTGATATGATTGGGGTTGGGCTTCTAGTCTGCCCACCCACACAAGCAATGCAGAGGCTACAAAGGGCCACAAAGCGCTCCAGACCTTAGCCGTCCACCCCCCGATCCTGCCCCCCTACCACGCCCCCCCATCCTCCCCGGCACCAGACTGCGAGCCTGTCACCACTTTACTGGGCCACGAACAGTTGGACTGCACACGTTGTACGATCTCCTCACCAACACTGGCCATGGAGCAGTCACTGCTGGAGGTGCTGACAGCCCTTTCCAATCTCAGCATCCCAGTTTGGACCAGTGTCCGTCATGTCACAGGCTCACAGGGCAGCCATGCTGCGCACTCATCTCTGGCCATCCGAGGGGTGACCCACACTCTCTGTGAAGCATTAAGGGGGTGGGGAGGTCACACAGGGACAGGAAAGGTGCTAAGCAAAGCCATGATAACCACGTCTCTCTCTCTTTCATGCTGCAGGAGGACCACATCAGGATCATGAACCTGGTGACCTTGCTGTATGCCTGATGGCCTACAGAGAACGGAAAAGATGGAGGAGAGAGTGACTGAGGCTCCTGGCTGCACAAAGGCAGGAGCAGCAACCTCATGAAGAAGGAGCAGCAGGGGCTCCCGCACACACTGCCCAGGAGTGAGAGCAAGCTGTGACTGGTCAGCACCTAGTGACACCCAGGGTCTATAGACACTGCCTGTCATTCCTGCAGATGACTGAGAACGAGTATCACCAATAACTGCTCATGTCTAGGGACCTGGTGGCTCACATCTGCCACTTACTGCAGGACTTGGCACCAAGGGGACATGGAAGGTATCCACTGCCAGTGGCTGTGAAAGTGACCACGGTGATCAATTTCTATGCCAGTGGCTCCTTTCAGGGCTCCACAGGTGACCTCTGTGGGATTTCACAATCTGCCACCCACAAATGTATCCATGAGGTCACAGATGCCATCTTCTCCATGGTACACAGCTTTGTGCATTTTACCTGGGACCGGGACAGCCTGGATGCCAGGGCCATTGGATTCGCCCAGATCTCAGGACTCCCCCATGTGCAGGGTGCGATTGGCTGCACTCATTTGGTGCTCAGGCCTCCATCGCTACACTCGCTGGACTACATCAAACACAAGGGATCCCACTCACTGAACGTGCAGCTGGTGAGCGACCACCAGATACACATCCTGCAGGTCTGTGCACAGTTTCCAGGGATTGTCCATGACTCCTACATCGTCAGTCAGTCACAGATCCCTGACGTCTTCCAGGGTCCACAGAAGCTGCAGGGTTGGCTCCTCAGGGACAAGAGCTACCCACAGAGGCCGTAGCTGATGACACCCGTACAGCAGCCTCAGACTGCAGCAGAGCGGCGCTCCAATAAGGCTCATGCTGCAATTCACAGCTTGGTGGAGCAGACCATCGGGATGCTGAAGATGAGGTTCCAGTGCCTGGACCGGTCTGGTGGAGCCCTGCAATACAATCCACAGAGGGCGTCACACATCGTCATCATCTGCTGCGCCCTTTACAACCTGGCGCTGCAACAGGGAGAGGAGCTGGCTGAGGATGAGCTGGAGGAGCTGGAGGTCTCCTCCAATGAGGAGGATGCCGACGAGGAGATGAGGGTGAGGAGGTCCTCGGAGGCGATGATGACGGGGATGAGGCTCTCACACTGACCAGATGAGGTGGGCGCACTCAGGAGCCCTCATAGCTGCTGGATTTATGGAGGATGATGACGACGTGCAGTGAGGAGACCCCATAGATCCTCACATTGCATCTGTGAACATTTGACTCCAGTCTGGCTTATGGCAGCGTCAATACCCTCTGTGAGAATGCTCCTGTCATGGATACACAGTGGAGGCCCTAATAGTCGCTCGATTGCAGGAGGATGATGACGACATGCAGTGAGGACACTCCATAGATCTTCACATAGACTCTGAGAATGTCTGACTCCTGTCTAGCCGAGGGCAGCTCACTTGCGCTCTGTGATCAGGGTCATATCACAGAGACACAGACATGAAACTTTAGAAGCACCTGATGCTTTGTCTGCCTTCAGCACCTCAGTCCTTCAGGAGTTGGAGCACAGCATCACTGGTCACAGATGCTGGTGTGATGGGGGCCAGCCCCACCTTAAAGGTGCTGAGAGCACACAGAGAGAATGATGGAACTCTGTGGCGCCTGCCCACTACATTCTGGCAGCAATGACCAGCACCACCGAGGTGCAGGGATCAGTAATGTTTCCAGGGAGTGTGAGGCTGGACCATCACTGTTGTCTGAAGGCTGCACAGAGCACAGGGAAGAGACCCTGGACTGAGACACCTGCCTTTATCTTGTGCAGAAAGGTTTCACATCTGAGTGACAAGAACACTGCTGATCAGAACAAGGAGCCATTGGCAGGGAGACATTCTTGGAAGTTTACTGACAATAGTGAACAGTATGTACAAGTGATTAATACCCATGCCTAGGCTGTGCAACTACTTTTATCTAACTGTCCTATCCCTGCCACAGCGTCTTGGTGCTCCCCGGGCATCCACAGTGGAGGTGGAGGCAGACTGCTGACTGTGACGCCCTGTCTGTGATGACTTTGGTGGGCGTCATCTGGAGGGCCGAGACCTGGAGAGCCCTGGCCTGCTTTCGGGGTCCTGCTGAGTGGCAGTCGCCCCCTCCTCGACCTGTGTAGCTGGAGCTGCTGAGGTCACAGGAAAAGGGTATGCGGATTGATGGGACACTCCCAGAATCACCTGGATGGATGGCCCTTGAGCATGCACCTGCTGATCCTCCTCCCTATGGCCCATATGCGGAAGGGATAGCTGGAGTGAGACCGAGCTGCCTAACACCACTGTTGCATACACACTTTTGGAGGCCAACTATGGCATCAGCGATGGAGTTGAGCCCATGCAGCTGTGCAGGAGCGACGTCCTGGACCAAGGTCTTCCTGGCGGCCGCCATCCTACCAGTGTTGACCTCGGTGCATTGCAATGCTGGAGCTAACACCTCAGACTGAAGGCGGATGGGCTGCTCCACTGTGCCTTGCAATCTGAGGAGTGTTGCAGGCATCCCTTCCTGATGTTCTCGAGCTTGCCTTTGTAATTCCAGCAACTGTGACATGACCGAGTCCAGAGGCTCGTCATCTGACTCAGACTCAGCAACGTTCTGGCCTCCAGCAATTCTCCGAACACTGGGGACCTGGGAAGTCCCTGCCTCTGCCTGCTGTGGATCAGACGGTGCAATGTGCTCACCTGATTGTGATCCTGAGGCTACTCTAAAGTTAGGTCCCACTGAGGTGGGTGTCTCTGTGCTGGTGGAGGGTGTGGGTGAGCACTGTGACAAGACTTCGGAGAGAGTTCCTTCAGGTTCCTCTTCAGAGGTTTCTTCGGGGCTTGATTGGAGGCCCTGGGTCATGGACTCTGTCGGCTGTTTCCCAGATGTGCCTGTGGAAGCAAGGAGAGAGAATTAGTGTATGGCAGAGGCCTGTGAAACAGGACACATCACTCACAGCATGGTTGTCTGATGGATCCTCACTTGATAGAGCAGCGCCAACCTCATCATTAGCACAGGGCCAGTCCCAGTCATCACATGCCAGCTGGATGGCTCTGTTTTCAAATTCTGGCAGGACTTTGATCTCCGGCATCCCTCCGCCTGTTTGCAACCTCTCCCTGTTGTTGTGTGCCTGCTTGTCCTGCATGAATAGAGATGGAGAGAGTGCAACCGGCTGCCTGCCAGGCCAGATGATAAATGGTCCCATGGATGGGATGAGGACAATGATGCTGTGTGTGAGAGAGTGAATGGTGATGTCCCTTGCAATGGCAGTGAGTGAGGGCCCTGTGGATGTGTGATGGGTTTGTGAGTGTGTGAGTGTGTGAGGGATGAAAAGAGTGACTTACCCTGGTGGAACAGAAGAGATCATTCATCCTCTTGTGGCACTGGGTGGCTGTCCTCCTCTGCAGGGCATTGGCGCTGACCACCGCTGCCACCACTTCTCAAGCCAGGTTGATGACATTGCTACCTATCCTGCACCCTGTGCGGCGATAGAGGACATACCAGTGGGTCTCTATGGCATACAGCTGTCGCTCGAGGGACTAGTCATGAAGTGGAGGCCTGCAGTCTTTTTTCCTTTGCTGGCCATGTCTACTAGGCAGCGGTGGTGAGCTGGTGATGATGATGAGCGCATTGCTGGAAGTTGCCTTTTATAAATGGCGGATGCCTTGATGCAACATCGGGGTGAGAGTGAGCGGGCTAATGGGAGCCAACCCACCATGGAGACAGCGTGTCTCACGGGAGTGAATAAATAATGAGGCAAGCTCAGGACAATACGGTGCAAAAACCTGCAAATTTTAGTGGGCGAGTAGGACTACATTTTACCAGTCTATGACTGCATTTAGTGCAAATCTGGGAAATTTCTGCCACACATAGGCAGTGGGGGCTGGGTTATTTATCATCTCGACAGTGAGGAGGAACATTGAATATATAGACAGTGGGGAATGGGTTATTGGATATATAGACAGTGCGGCCTGGATTATTGAATATATAGACAGTGGAGTCTGGGTTATTGAATATATAGACAGTGGGGGCTGGGGTATTGAATAAATAGACAGTGGGGGCTGGGTTATTGAATATATACACAGTGGAAGCTGGGTTATTGAATATATACACAGTGGAAGCTGGGTTATTGAATATATAGACAGTGGGGGCGGGGTTATTGAATATATGAGAGTGGGGGTGGGGTTATTCAATATATAGTATGTGGGGGCGGGGTTTTTGAATATAAAGACAGTGGGGACCGGGTTATTGAATATATAGAGAATGGTGGCTGGGTTACTGAATACATAGAGAGTGGAGCATGGGTTGTTGAATATATAGACAGTGGGTGCTGGGTTGTTGAATACATAGAGAGTGGAGCATGGGTTGTTGAATATATAGACAGTGGGGGCTGGGTTGTTGAATACATAGACAGTGGAGTCTGGGTTATTGAATATATAGACAGTGGGGGCTGGGATATTGAATATATAGACGGTGTCAGCCGGGTTATTGAATATATAAACAGTTCGGGCTGGGATATTGAATATATAGACAGCGGGGACTGCGTTATAAAATATATAGACAGTGGGGACTAGGTTATGGAATATAGAGGCAATGGAGGCTGGATTATTGAATATATAGACAGTGGGAACTGGATTATTGAATATATAGGTAGTGCGGGCTGGGTTGTTGAACATATAGAAAGGATTATTGAATATATAAACAATGTGGGCTGGGTTACTGAATATATAGACAGCGCGGACTGGGTTAATGAATATATAGACAGTGAATCCTGGGTTGTTCAATATATATACAGTGGGGGCTGGATTGTTGAAAATATAGACAGCGGGGGCTGGGTTATTGAATATATAGACTGTGGATGCTGGGTTATTGAATATATAGTATGTGGGGACTGGGTTTTTGAATATATAGACAGTGAAACTGAATTAATTAATATATAGTCAGTGGGGGCTGGGTTATTGAATATAGAGATAGTGGAGGATGGGTTATTGAATATATTGAAAGTGGGGACTAGGTTGTTGAACATATGGACAGTGGGGGCTGGTTCATTGAATATATAGACAGTGGGGGCTGGGTTATTGGACATATAGACAATGGGGGCTGGGTTATTGAACATATGGACAGTGGGGTCTGGGCTATTAAATATATAGACAGTGGGGACTGGGTTATAGAATATATAGGCAGTGGGGACTGGGTTATGGAATATATAGACCGTGGAGGCTGGGTTATTGAATATAGAGAGAGTGGGGACTGGGTGATTGAATATATAAACAGTGAAGCCTGGGTTGTTGAACATATAAACAGTGGGGGCTGGGCTGTTGAAAATATAGACAGCAGGGGCTGGGTTATTGAATATATAGACTGTGGAGGCTGGATTATTGAATATATAGACTGTAGGACTGGATTGTTGAATATATAGACAGTGGAACTGAATTAGTGAATATTTAGTCAATGGGGGCTGGATTATTGAATATAAAGACAGAGGGTGCTGGTTTATTGAATATATTGAAAGTGGGGACTAGGTTATTGAACATATAGACAATGGGGGCTGGGTTATTAAACATATAGACAGTGGGGACTGGGTTATTGAATATATGGACTGTGGTGACTGGGTTATTGAATATATAGACAATGGGGGCTGGGTTATTGAATATATAGACAGTGGGGGCTGGGTTATTGAATATATACACAGTCAGGACTGGGTTATTGAATATATGGACAGTGGGGGCTGGGTTATTGAATATATAGATAGTGGGGGCTGGGTTATTGAATATATAGACAGTGGGGGCTGGGTTATTTAATATATACACAGTGGGGGTTGGGTTATTGAATATATAGAGAGTCAGGAATGGGCTATTGAATATATGGACAGTGGGGACTGGGTTATTGAATTTATAGATAGTGGAGGCTGGGTTATTGAATATATAGACAGTGGGGGCTGGGTTATTGAATATATAGACAGTCAGGACTAGGTTATTGAATAGATACACAGTGGGGGCTACATTATTGAATACATCGACAGTGCAGGCTGGAGTATTGAATATATAGACAGTTGGCCTGGGTTATTGAACATGCAGACAGTGCGTGCTGGATTATTCAGCATATACACAGTGGGGGCTGCGTTGTTGAACATATAGACAGTAGGGGCTGGGTCATTGAATATATAGACAGTGGGGGCTGGGTTAATGAATATATAGACAGAGGGGTCTGGGTGATTGAATATATAGACAGTGCGGGCTGGTTTATTGCATATATGGACACTGGGGGCTGGGTTATTGAATATATAGACAGCGGAGGCTGGGTTCTTGAGTATATAGACACTGGGGGCTGGGTTATTGAATATAAAGACAGTGGGGGCTGAGTTAATGAATAAATAGATAGTGGAGGCTGGGTTACTGAATATATGGACATTGGGGGCTGGGTTATTGAATATATAGACAGTGGGGGCTGCGTTATTGTATATATGACATTGCTTGCTGGATTATTGCATACACATACAGTGGAGGCTGGATTATTGAATATATAGACAGAGGGGGCTCGGTTGTTGAAAATACAGACAGTTAGGGGCTGGGTTATTGAATATACAGACATTGCTTGTTGGATTATTGAATATATAGGCAGTGGGTCTGGGTAATTGAAGATATCAAAAGTGGATGCTGGGTTATTGAACATAAGCACTTTCGGGCCTGGGTTATTGAATATAGAGACATTGGGGCCTGGGTTATTGAATACATAGACAGTGTGGGCTGGGATATTGTATATATAGACAGTGTGGGCTGGGTTATTGAACATATAGACAGTGATTGCTGGGCTATTGAATATATAGGCAGTGCAGGCTGGGGTGTTAAATATACGCACAGTGTAGACTGGGTTATTGAATATATAGACAGTGGAGGCTGGGTTAATGAATATATAGACAGTGGAGGCTGACTTATTGAACATATAGACAGTGGAGGCTAGGGTATTGAATATATAGATAGTGGGGGCAGGAGTAATTTAATATATTGACAGTGAAGTCTGGGTTAATGAATATATAGACAATGTCGGCTGGGTTATTGAATATATAGACGGTGGAGGCTGGGTTATTGAACATATAGACAGTGGGGGCTGGGATATTGTATATATAGACAGTGGGGGCTGGTTTATTGAATATATAGACACTGGGGGCTGGGTTAATTAATATATGGACAGCGTTTTCTGGGTTATTGTATATATAGACAGTGGGGGCTGGTTTATTGAATATATAGACAGTGGAGGCTGGTTTTTTGAATATATATACACTGGGGGCTGGGTTGTTGAATAGAGACAAAGGGGTCTTCGTTGTTGAAAATATAGGCAATTGGGGCTGATTATTGAATACATAGACAGTGGGGGCTGGAGTATTGAACATATAGACAGTGGGGACTGGGTTATTGAACATATAGACAGTGGGGGCTGGGTTATTGTATATATAGACAGTGGGGGCTGGTTTATTGAATATATAGACACTGGGGGCTGGGTTAATTAATATATGGACAGCGTGTTCTGGGTTATCATATATATAGACAGTGGGGGCTGGTTTAATGAATATATAGACAGTGGAGGCTGGAGTATTGAATATATAGACAGTGGGGCTGGGTTAATAAATATATAGACTGCACGTGCTGGGTTATTGAAAATATAGACAGTGGGGGCTGGTTTATTGAATATATAGACAGTGGGGGCTGGAGTATTGAATATTTAGACATTGGGGCTGGGATATTGAATATATAGACAGTGGGGGCTGGGATATTGAATATATAGACAGTGGGGACTGGGTTATTGAATACATAGACAGTGGTGTCTAGGTTATTGAATATATAGACAGTGGAGTCTGGGTTAATGAATATATAGACAATGTTGGCTGGGTTATTGAATATATGGACAGTGGAGGCTGGGTAATTTAATAGACAGTGGAGGCTAGGGTATTGTATTTATCGGCAGTGGGACTGGGTTATTTAATATATAGGCAGTGGAGGGTGGGTTATTGAACATAAGCACTTTTGGGCCTGGGTTATTGAATATAGAGACATTGGGGCCTGGGTTATTGAATATATAGACAGTGGGGGCTGGGTAATTGAACATTGAAACTTTGGGGGCTGGGATATTGAATATATAGACAGTGCGGGCTGGATTATTGCATATACGGACAGTGGAGGCTGGATTATTGAATATATGGACAGCGGAGGCTGGGTTCTTGAATATATAGACACTGGGGGCTGGGTTATTGAATATAAAGATAGTGGGGGCTGAGTTATTGAATAAATAGATAGTGGAGGCTACGTTAATGAATATATAGACATTGGGGGCTGGGTTATTGAATATATAGACAGTGGAGGCTGTTTTATTGAATATATATACACTGGGGGCTGGGTTGTTGAATAGGGACAAAGAGTCTTCATTGTTGAAAATATAGACAGTTGGGGCTGGGATATTGAATATATAGACAGTGGGGGCTGGGATATTGAATATATAGACAGTGGGGACTGGGTTATTGAATACATAGACAGTGGTGTCTAGGTTATTGAATATATAGACAGTGGAGTCTGGGTTAATGAATATAAAGACAGTGGAGACTGACTTATTGAACATATAGACAATGGAGGCTAGGGTATTGAATATATAGATAGCAGGAGCAGGGGTAATTTAATATATAGACAATGAAGTCTGGGTTAATGAATATATAGACAATGTTGGCTGGGTTATTGAATATATGGACAGTGGAGGCTGGGTAATTTAATAGACAGTGGAAGCTAGGGTATTGTATTTATCAGCAGTGGGGGCTGGGTTATTTAATATATAGGCAGTGGAGGGTGGGTTATTGAACATAAGCACTTTTGGGCCTGGGTTATTGAATATAGAGACATTGGGGCCTGGGATATTGAATATATAGACAGTGGGGGCTGGGCTATTGTATATATAGACAGTGTGGCTGGTTTATTGAATATATAGACAGTTGGGACTGAGTTATTGAACATACAGACAGTGATTGCTGGGTTATTGAATATATAGGCAGTGCAGGCTGGAGTATTGAATATATAGACAGTGGAGCTGGGTTATTGAATATATAGGCAGTGGGAGCTGGATTATTGAATGTTTTGACAGTGGGGCTGTGTTAATAAATATATAGACAGCACGTTTTGGGTTATTGAATATATAGACAGTGGGGGCTGGTTTATTGAATATGTAGATAGTGGAGGCTGGAGTATTGAATATATAGACAGTGGGGCTGGGTTACTGAACATACAGACAGTGCGTGCTGGATTATTCAATATATGCACAGTGGGGGCTGCATTGTTGAACATATAGACAGTTAGGGGCTGGGTTATTGAATATATAGACAGTGGGGCTGGGTTATTCAACATATAGACAGTAGGGGCTGGGTCATTGAATATATAGATAGTGGGGGCTAGGTTAATGAATATCTAGACAGTGGGGTCTGGGTTATTGAATATCTAGAGAGTGCGGGCTGGATTATTGCAGATACGGACCGTGGAGGCTGGAGTATTGAATATATAGACAGCGGAGTCTGGGTTCTTGAATATATAGACACTGGGTGCTGGGTTGTTGAATATATAGCCAATGGGGTCTTCGTTGCTGAATATATAGACAATTGGGGCAGACTATTGACTATATAGACAGTGGGGGCTGGATTATTGAATACATAGACAGTGTGGGCTGCGTTATTGAATATATAATCTGTGCGGGCTGGATTATTGCATATACGGACAGTGGAGGCTGGATTATTTAATATATAGTTAGAGGGGCCTCAGTTGTGGAACATACAGACAGTTGGGTGCTGGGTTATTGAATATATAGACAGTGGGGGCTGGGATATTGAACATAAGCATTTTCAGGCCTAGGTTATTGAATATATAGACAGTGGGGGCTGGGATATTGAATATATAGATTGTAGAGTCTGGGTAATTGAATATGTAGACAGTGTGGGCTGGTTTATTGAACATATAGACAGTGATTGCTGGGTTTTTGAATATATAGGCATTGCAGGCCGGGGTGTTAAATTTATACACAGTGGAGGCTGGATTATTGAATACATAGACAGTGGATTCTCGTTATTGAATACGTAGAATTTGTTTGCTAGATTATTGAATTATAGATTATAGGCAGTGGGCGTGAGTAATTGAACATAAGCACTTTCGGGCCTGGGTTATTGAATATATAGACAGTGGGGCATGCGTTATTGAATATATGGATTAATTAATTAATTAATGGGTTAATGAATATATAAACAGTGGAGGCTGGCTTAATGAATATATAGATAGTGGAGGCTGGGTAATTGAATAGACAGTGGAGGCTAGGTTATTGTATTTATCGACAGTGGAGGCTGGGTTATTGAACATAAGCACTGTCGGGCCTGGGTTATTAAACATATAGACAGTGGGGACTGGATTATTGAATATATAGACAGTGGGGGCTTGGTTATTGAATATATAGAGAGTGCTTGCTGGATTATTGAAGATATAGACAGTGTGGGCTGGGTTATTGAATATATAGACAGTGGAGACTGGGTTATTGAATATATAGACGGGGAGGGCTGGGTTACTGAATGTATAGACAGTGCGCGCTAGATTATTGCATATACGGACTGTGGTGGGTGGATTATTGAATACATAGACAGTAGAGGCTGGCTTTTTGATCATATAGACAGTGGGGGCTGGGTTTTTGAATATATAGACAGTGGGACTGGGTTATTGAACATACTGTGTGGGGGCAGGGTTACTGAATATATAGACAGTGTGGGTTGGGTTATTGAAAAATAGACAGTTGGGGTGGGGTTATTGAATATATAGACAGTGTGGGCTGGGTTATTGAACATACAGTATGTGGGGGCAGGGTTATTGAATATATAGACAGTGTGAGTTGGGTTATTGAATATATAGACAGTTGGGGTGAGGTTATTGAATATATAGACAGTGTGGGCTGATTATTGAATATATAGACAGTGGGGACTGGGTTATTGTATATATAGACAGTGGGGGCTGGTTTATTGAATATATAGACAGTGGAGGCTGGAGTATTGAATATATAGACAGTGGGGCTGGGTTAATAAATATATAGACAGCACGTGCTGGGTTATTAAATATATGGACAGGGGGGCTGGTTTATTGAATATATAGACAGTGGAGGCTGGAGTATTGAATATATAGACAGTGGGGGCTGGGTTATTAAATATTTAGACTTTGGGGGCTGGGATATTGAATATATAAACAGTGGATACTGGAAAATTGAATATTGAGACTTTGGGGGCTGGGATATTGAATATATAGACATTGTGGGCTGGTTTATTGAATATATAGACAGTGGCGACTGGGTTTTTGAATATATAGACGGGGAGGGCTGGATTACTGAATGTATAGACAGTGCGCGCTCGATTATTGCATATACGGACAGTGGTGGGTGGATTATTGAATATATAGACAGTGGGGGCTTACTTATTCAATAATAGACAGTGGGGACTGAGTTATTGAATATATAGACAGTGGGGCTGGGTTATTGAACATATAGACAGAGGGGGCTGGGTTATTGTACATATAGATAGTGGGTGCTGGTTTATTGAATATTTTGATAGTGGGGCTGGGTTAATAAATATATAGACAGCGTGTTTTGGGTCATTGAATATATAGACAGTGGGGGCTGGTTTATTGAATATATAGACAGTGAGGCCTGGATTATTGCATATACGGACAGTAGAGGCTGGATTATTGAACATATAGACAGCAGAGGCTGAGTTCTTGAATATATAGACCCTGGGGTCTGGGTTATTGAATATATAGACTTTGGGGGCTGGATTATTGAATCTATAGACAGTGGGTGCTGGGATATTGAATATATAGACACTGGGGGCTGGGTTGTTAAATATATAGACAATGGAGTCTTCGTTGTTGAATATATCGACAATTCGGGCTGATTATTGAATATATAGACAGTGAGGGCTGGGTCATTGAATATAGAGATATTGGGGGCTGGGTTAATGAATATATAGACAGTTCTGTCTGGGTTATTGAATATATAGACAGTGCGGGCTGGATTATTGCATGCACAGACAGTGGAGGCTGGATTATTGAATAGATAGACAGCGGAGGCTGAGTTCTTGAATATGTAGACTGTGGGGCTGAGTTATTGAATAAATAGATAGTCGAGGCTGGGTTATTGAATATATAGACACTGGGTGCTGGGTTGTTGAATATATAGCCAATGGAGTCTTCGTTGCTGAATATATAGACATTTGGGGCAGACTATTGAATATATAGACAGTGAGGGCTGGGATATTGAACATAAGCACTTTCGGGCCTGGGTTATTGAATATAGACATTAGGGGCTGGGTTATTGAATATGTAGACAGTAGAGTCTGGGTAATTGAATATATAGACAGTGGGGGCTGGGTTGTTGAACATATGCACAGTTAGGGGCTGTGTAATTGAATATATACACCATGCTTGCTGAATTATTGATTAAAAAGACAGTGGGTCTAATTGAACATAGAGACAGTGGGGGCTGAGTTGTTGAACATAAGTACTTTCGGGCCTGGGTTATTGAATATATAGACAGTGAGGAATGGGTTATTGAATATATAGTCAATAGGACAGGGTGATTGAATATATAGACAGTGGGGAATGGGATATTGAATATATAGACAGTGGAGTCTTGCTTATTGAACACATAGACAGTGAGTTCTGGGTTATTGAATATATAGGCAGTGCAGGCTGGGGTGTTATATATACACAGTGGAGGCTGGGTTATTGAATACATAGACATTGGATGCTGGGTTAATGAATTTATAGACAATGGAGGCTGGTTTTTGATAGACAGTGGAGGCTAGGGTATTGTATTTGTAGGCAGTGTGGTCTTGTTTGTTTAATATATAGACAGTGGAGGCTTGGTTATTGAACATAAGCACTGTCGGGCCTGGGTTATTAAACCTATAGACCGTGGGGACTGGATTATTGAATATATAGACAGTGGGGGCAGGGTTATTAAATATTTTTCTTTCAGAGCTGGGATATTGAATATATAGACAGTGGGGGCTGGGTAATTCAATATTTAGACTTTGGGGGCTGGGATATTGAATATATAGACAGAGAGCGTGGGGTTATTGAATATATAGGCAGTGGAGGCTGGGTTTTTGAACATATAGACAGTGGGGCCTGGGTTATTGAATATATAGGAAGTGGGGGCAGTTTTATTGAATATATAGACAGTGGTGCTGGGTTATTGAACATATAGACACTGGGGGCTGGGTTATTGTATATATAGACAGTGGGGGCTGGCTTATTGAATTTATAGACAGTGGGGTCTGTGTTAATAAATATATAGACAGCGCGTGCTGGGTTTTTGAACATACAGACAGTGAGTGCTGGTTTATTCAGTATATACACAGTGGGGGCTGGGCTGTTGAATATATGGAAAGTTAGGGGCTGGGTTATTGAATATATAGACTGTGGGATCTGGGTTATTGAATATATTGACATTGTAGGATGGATTATTTAATTTATAGCTAGCGGGGCTGAGTTATTGAACATATAGACAGTGTGGGCTGGGTTGTTGAACATATGGACAGTTAGGGGCTGGGTTATTGGACATATAGACAGTGGGGCTGCATTATTGGACATATAGACAGTGGGGTCTGGGTCATTGAATATATAGACATTGGGGGTTGGGTTATTGAACATGTAGACATTGTGGGCTGGGATATTGAATATATAGGCAGTGGGGGTTGTGTTATTGAATATATAGACAGTGGAGGCTGGGTTTTTGAACATGTAGACAGTAGGGGCTGTGTTATTGAATATATAGACAGTGGGGGCTGCGTTATTGAATACATAGACAGTGGGTGCTGGATTATTGAATATATAGACAGTGGGGGCTGGGTTATTGAATATATAGACAGCGCATACTGGATTATTGAATATATAGACAGTGTGGCTATGTTATTGAATCTATCAACAGTGGGGACTGGGTTATTGAATATATAGATGGTGAGGGCTGCGTTATTGAATATATAGACAGTGGAGGCTGGGTTTTTGAATATGTAGACAGTGGGGGCTGGGTTATTGAATATATAGACAGTGGGGGCTGCGTTATTAAATACATAGACAGTGGGTGCTGGATTATTGAATATATCGAAAGTGTGGCTGTGTTATTGAACATATACACAGTCGGGACTGGGTTATTGAACATAAAGAGAGTGGGGGCTGGGTTATTGAATATATAGACAGTGGGAGCTGGGTTATTGCATATATTGATAGGGGAGTCTGGATTATTGAGTATATAGATAGTGGAAGCTGGGTTATTAAACATATAGACAATGGGGGCTGGGTTATTGAATATATAGACACTGGGGGCTGGGTTATTGAATATATAGTCAGTGGGGGCTGGGTTATTGAATAAAAAGATAGTGGAGGCTGTGTTATTGAACATATAGACAGTGGGAACCAAAAACAGAATTACCTGGAAAAACTCAGCAGGTCTGGCAGCATCGGCGGAGAAGAAAAGAGTTGACGTTTCGAGTCCTCATGACCCTTCGACAGAACTGGGGGTTGGGTTATTGAACATGTAGACATTGTGGGCTGGGATATTGAATATATAGGCAGTGGGGGTTGTGTTATTGAATATATAGACAGTGGAGGCTGGGTTTTTGAACATGTAGACAGTAGGGGCTGGGTTATTGAATATATAGACAGTGGGGGCTGCGTTATTGAATACATAGACAGTGGGTGCTGGATTATTGAATATATAGACAGTGGGTGCTGGGTTATTGAATATATAGACAGCGCATACTGGATTATTGAATATATAGACAGTGTGGCTGTGTTATTGAATCTATCAACAGTGGGGACTGGGTTATTGAATATATAGATGGTGAGGGCTGCGTTATTGAATATATAGACAGTGGAGGCTGGGTTTTTGAATATGTAGACAGTGGGGGCTGGGTGATTGTCGAAGAGTCATGAGGACTCGAAACATCAACTCTTTTCTTCTCCGCCGATGCTGCCAGACCTGCTGAGTTTTTCCAGGTAATTCTGTTTTTGTTTTGGATTTCCAGCATCCGCAGTTTTTTTGTTTTTATATAGACAGTGGGGGCTGGGTTATTGAATATATTAACATTGGGGGCTGGTAATTGAATATATACACACTGGGGTCTTCGTTGTTGAAAATATAGTCATTTGGGGCTGATTATTGAATATATAGACAGTGGGGCCTGGTTTATTTAATATATAGACAGTGGGGGCTGGTTTATTGAGTATATAGATAGTGGGGGCTGGTTTATTTAATATATAGTCATCACGAGCTGGGTTATTGAAAATATAGACTGTGGTGTCTGGGTTATTGAATATATAGACAGTGGGGGCTGGGTTGTTGAACATATGGACAATTAGGGACTGGGTTATTGAACATATAGACAGTGGGGCTTGGTTATTGGACATATAGAGAGTGGGGGCTGTGTCATTAAATATATAGGTAGTGGGGGCTGGGTTATTGAATATATTGACAGTGGGGGTGGTTATGGAATAAATAGGTAGTGGAGGCTGGGTTATTGAATATATAGACAATGGGGGCTGGGTTATTGAATATATTAGCATTGGGGGCTGGTAATTGAATATATAGACACTGGGGTCTTCCTTGTTGAAAATATAGTCACTTGGGACTGATTATTGATTATATAGACACTGGGGGCTGGTTTATTTTATATATAGTCGTCGCGTGCTGAGTTATTGAATATATAGACCGTGGGGTCTGGGTTATTGAATATATAAACTGTGGGGGCTGGGTTGTTGAACATATGGACAATTAGGGGCAGGGTTATTGAACATATAGATAGTGGGACTTGGTTATTGGACATATAGAGAGTGTGGGCTGTGTCATTGAATATATAGGTAGCGGGGGCTGTGTTATTGAATAAAAAGATAGCAGAGGCTGGGTTGTCGAATATATAGACAGTGGGGGCTGGGTTATTGAATATTTAGACATTGGGGGCTGGGTTATTGAATATATAGACATGGGGTCTTCGTTGTTGAAAATATAGTCAATTGGGGTTGATTATTGAATACATAGACAGTGGGGCCTGGTTTATTTAATATATAGACAGTGGGGGCTGGTTTATTTAATATATAGTCATCGCGTACTGGGTTATTGAATATATAGACCTTGGGGTCTGGGTTATTGAATATATAGACAGTGGAGGTTGGGTTGTTGAATGTATGGACGATTAGGGACTGGGTTATTGAACATATAGACAGTGGGGCTTGGTTATTGGACATATAGAGAGTGTGGGCTGTGTCATAGAATATATTGGTAGTGGGGGCTGGGTTATTGAATATATGGACAGTGGGGTGGGTTTTTGAATAAATAGATAGTGGAGGCCAGATTATTGAATATATAGACAGTGGGGGCTGGGTTATTGAATATATAAACATTGGGGGCTGGGATATTGAATATATAGACACTGGGGGCTTCATTGTTGAAAATATAGTCAATTGGGGCTGATTATTGAATATATAGACAGTGGGGCCTGGTTTATTTAATATATAAACAGTGGGGGCTACTTTATTTAATACATAGTCATCGCGTGCTGGGTTATTGAATATATAGACTGTGGGGTCTGGGTTATTGAATATATAGACAGTGGGGGCTGGGTTATTGAATATATAAACACTGGGGGCTGGGATATTGAATATATAGACACTGGGGGCTTCATTGTTGAAAATATAGTCAATTGGGGCTGATTATTGAATATATAGACAGTGGGGCCTGGTTTATTTAATATATATACAGTGGGGGCTACTTTATTTAATACATAGTCATCGCGTGCTGGGTTATTGAATATATAGACTGTGGGGTCTGGGTTATTGAATATATAGACAGTGGGGGCTGGGTTGTTGAACATATAGATAGTGGGAACAAAAACAGAATTACTTGGAAAAACTCAGCAGGTCTGGCAGCATCGGCGGAGAAGAAAAGAGTTGACGTTTCGAAGGGTCATGAGGACTCGAAACGTCAACTCTTTTCTTCTCCGCTGATGCTGCCAGACCTGCTGAGTTTTTCCAGGTAATTCTGTTTTTGTTTTGGATTTCCAGCATCCGCAGTTTTTTTTGTTTTTATATAGATGGTGGGGCTTGGTTATTGGACATATAGAGAGTTGGGGCTGGGTTATTGAATATATAGACAGTGGGAGCTGGGCTTTTGAATATATAGATTCTGCGTGCTGGGTTATTGAATATATAGACTGTGGGATCTGGGTTATTGAATATACTGACATTGGAGGATGGATTATTTAATTTATAGATAGCGGGGCTGGGTTATTGAACATATAGACAGTGGGGGCTGGGTTATTGAATATATAGACAGTGGGTGATGGAATATTGAATAAATAGACAGTGGGGCTGGGTTATTGAATAGATAGACAGTGGTGGCTGGGTTATTGAATAGATAGACAGTGGTGGCTGGGTTATTGAATATATAGACAGCGCCTGCTGGGTTATTGAACGTCTGGTCAGTGGGGGCTGGTTTATGGAATATATAGACAATGGGGGCTGGGTTGTTGAACATACAGACAGTTGGGGACTGGGTTATTGAATATATAGACAGTGGGGGCTGGGTTATTGAATATATTAACATTGGGGGCTGGTAATTGAATATATAGACACTGGGGTCTTCGTTGTTGAAAATATAGTCAATTGGGGCTGATTATTGAATATATAGACAGTGGGGCCTGGTTTATTTAATATATAGACAGTGGGGGCTGGTTTATTTAATATATAGTCGTCGCGTGCTGGGTTATTGAATATATAGACCGTGTGGTCTGGGTTATAGAATATATAGACAGTGGGGGCTGGGTTATTGAACATATGGACAATTAGGGGCAGGGTTATTAAACATATAGATAGTGGGGCTTGGTTATTGGACACATAGAGAGTGGGGGCTGTGTCATTGAATATATAGGTAGTGGGGGCTGGGTTATTGAATAAAAAGATAGCGGAGGCTGGGTTATTGAATATATAGACAGTGGGGGCTGGGTTATTGAATATATAGACCTGGGGTCTTCGTTGTTGAAAATATAGTCAATTGGGGCTGATTATTGAATATATAGACAGTGGGGCCTGGTTTATTGAGTATATAGACAGTAGGGGCTGGTTTATTTAATATATAGTCATCACGTGCTGGGTTATTGAATATATAGATAGTGGAGGCTGGGTTGTTGAACATATGGACAATTAGGGACTGGTTTATTGAACATATAGACAGTGGGGCTTGGTTATTGGACATATAGAGAGTGTGGGCTGTGTCATAGAATATATCGGTAGTGGGAGCTGGGTTATTGAATATATTGACAGTGGGGCCTGGGTTATTGAATATATAAACATTGGGGGCTGGGTAATTGAATACATAGACACTGGGGGCTTCGCTGTTGAAAATATAGTCAATTGGGGCTGATTATTGAACATATAGACAGTGGGGCTTGGTTATTGGACATATAGAGAGTGGGGGCTGTGTCATTAAATATATAGGTAGTGGGGGCTGGGTTATTGAATATATTGACAGTGGGGGTGGTTATGGAATAAATAGGTAGTGGAGGCTGGGTTATTGAATATATAGACAATGGGGGCTGGGTTATTGAATATATTAGCATTGGGGGCTGGTAATTGAATATATAGACACTGGGGTCTTCCTTGTTGAAAATATAGTCACTTGGGACTGATTATTGATTATATAGACACTGGGGGCTGGTTTATTTTATATATAGTCGTCGCGTGCTGAGTTATTGAATATATAGACCGTGGGGTCTGGGTTATTGAATATATAAACTGTGGGGGCTGGGTTGTTGAACATATGGACAATTAGGGGCAGGGTTATTGAACATATAGATAGTGGGACTTGGTTATTGGACATATAGAGAGTGTGGGCTGTGTCATTGAATATATAGGTAGCGGGGGCTGTGTTATTGAATAAAAAGATAGCAGAGGCTGGGTTGTCGAATATATAGACAGTGGGGGCTGGGTTATTGAATATTTAGACATTGGGGGCTGGGTTATTGAATATATAGACATGGGGTCTTCGTTGTTGAAAATATAGTCAATTGGGGTTGATTATTGAATACATAGACAGTGGGGCCTGGTTTATTTAATATATAGACAGTGGGGGCTGGTTTATTTAATATATAGTCATCGCGTACTGGGTTATTGAATATATAGACCTTGGGGTCTGGGTTATTGAATATATAGACAGTGGAGGTTGGGTTGTTGAACGTATGGACGATTAGGGACTGGGTTATTGAACATATAGACAGTGGGGCTTGGTTATTGGACATATAGAGAGTGTGGGCTGTGTCATAGAATATATTGGTAGTGGGGGCTGGGTTATTGAATATATGGACAGTGGGGTGGGTTTTTGAATAAATAGATAGTGGAGGCCGGATTATTGAATATATAGACAGTGGGGGCTGGGTTATTGAATATATAAACATTGGGGGCTGGGATATTGAATATATAGACACTGGGGGCTTCATTGTTGAAAATATAGTCAATTGGGGCTGATTATTGAATATATAGACAGTGGGGCCTGGTTTATTTAATATATAAACAGTGGGGGCTACTTTATTTAATACATAGTCATCGCGTGCTGGGTTATTGAATATATAGACTGTGGGGTCTGGGTTATTGAATATATAGACAGTGGGGGCTGGGTTATTGAATATATAAACATTGGGGGCTGGGATATTGAATATATAGACACTGGGGGCTTCATTGTTGAAAATATAGTCAATTGGGGCTGATTATTGAATATATAGACAGTGGGGCCTGGTTTATTTAATATATATACAGTGGGGGCTACTTTATTTAATACATAGTCATCGCGTGCTGGGTTATTGAATATATAGACTGTGGGGTCTGGGTTATTGAATATATAGACAGTGGGGGCTGGGTTGTTGAACATATAGATAGTGGGAACAAAAACAGAATTACTTGGAAAAACTCAGCAGGTCTGGCAGCATCGGCGGAGAAGAAAAGAGTTGACGTTTCGAAGGGTCATGAGGACTCGAAACGTCAACTCTTTTCTTCTCCGCTGATGCTGCCAGACCTGCTGAGTTTTTCCAGGTAATTCTGTTTTTGTTTTGGATTTCCAGCATCCGCAGTTTTTTTGTTTTTATATAGATGGTGGGGCTTGGTTATTGGACATATAGAGAGTTGGGGCTGGGTTATTGAATATATAGACAGTGGGAGCTGGGCTTTTGAATATATAGATTCTGCGTGCTGGGTTATTGAATATATAGACTGTGGGATCTGGGTTATTGAATATACTGACATTGGAGGATGGATTATTTAATTTATAGATAGCGGGGCTGGGTTATTGAACATATAGACAGTGGGGGCTGGGTTATTGAATATATAGACAGTGGGTGATGGAATATTGAATAAATAGACAGTGGGGCTGGGTTATTGAATAGATAGACAGTGGTGGCTGGGTTATTGAATAGATAGACAGTGGTGGCTGGGTTATTGAATATATAGACAGCGCCTGCTGGGTTATTGAACGTCTGGTCAGTGGGGGCTGGTTTATTGAATATATAGACAATGGGGGCTGGGTTGTTGAACATACAGACAGTTGGGGACTGGGTTATTGAATATATAGACAGTGGGGGCTGGGTTATTGAATATATTAACATTGGGGGCTGGTAATTGAATATATAGACACTGGGGTCTTCGTTGTTGAAAATATAGTCAATTGGGGCTGATTATTGAATATATAGACAGTGGGGCCTGGTTTATTTAATATATAGACAGTGGGGGCTGGTTTATTTAATATATAGTCGTCGCGTGCTGGGTTATTGAATATATAGACCGTGTGGTCTGGGTTATAGAATATATAGACAGTGGGGGCTGGGTTATTGAACATATGGACAATTAGGGGCAGGGTTATTAAACATATAGATAGTGGGGCTTGGTTATTGGACACATAGAGAGTGGGGGCTGTGTCATTGAATATATAGGTAGTGGGGGCTGGGTTATTGAATAAAAAGATAGCGGAGGCTGGGTTATTGAATATATAGACAGTGGGGGCTGGGTTATTGAATATATAGACCTGGGGTCTTCGTTGTTGAAAATATAGTCAATTGGGGCTGATTATTGAATATATAGACAGTGGGGCCTGGTTTATTGAGTATATAGACAGTAGGGGCTGGTTTATTTAATATATAGTCATCACGTGCTGGGTTATTGAATATATAGATAGTGGAGGCTGGGTTGTTGAACATATGGACAATTAGGGACTGGTTTATTGAACATATAGACAGTGGGGCTTGGTTATTGGACATATAGAGAGTGTGGGCTGTGTCATAGAATATATCGGTAGTGGGAGCTGGGTTATTGAATATATTGACAGTGGGGGCTGGGTTATTGAATATATAAACATTGGGGGCTGGGTAATTGAATACATAGACACTGGGGGCTTCGCTGTTGAAAATATAGTCAATTGGGGCTGATTATTGAATATATAGACAGCGGGGCCTGGTTTATTTAATATATAGACACTGGGGACTCGTTTATTTAATATATAGCCATTGCGTGCTGGGTTATTGAATATATAGACCGTGGGGTCTGGGTTATTGAAGATTTAGACAGTGGGGGCTGGGTTGTTGAACATATAGATAGTGGGGCTTGGTTATTGGACATATAAAGAGTGGGGGCTGTGTCATTGAATATATAGATAGTGGTGGCTGGGTTATTGAATATATAGAGAGTGTGTGCTGGATTATTGACCATATAGACAGTGCGGCTGGTTATTGAACATATAGACAGTGGGAGCTGGGTTATTGAACATGTAGACTGTGGGGCTGGGTTATTGAATATATAGACAGTGAAGGCTGGGCTTTTGAATATATAGACTCTGCGTGCTGGGTTATTGAATATCTAGACTGTGGGATCTGGGTTATTGAATATATTGACATTGGAGGATGGATTATTTAATTTATAGATAGCGGGGCTGGATTATTGAACATATAGGCAGTGTGGGCTGGGTTGTTGAACATATGGACAGTAAGTGGCTGGGTTAATGGACATATAGACAGTGGGGCTGGGTTATTGAATATATAGACATTGGGGGTTGGGTTATTGAAAATGTAGACAGTGCGGGCTGGGATATTGAATATATAGGCAGTGAGGGTTGGGTTATTGAATATATAGACGGTGGAGGCTGGGTTTTTGAACATGTAGACAGTGGGGGCTGTGTTATTGAATATATAGACAGTGGGTGCTGGAATATTGAATAAATAGTCAGTGGGGCTGGGTTATTGAACATATAGCCATTGGTGGCTGGGTTGTTGAATATATAGACAGTGGGGGCTGGGATATTGAATATATAGACAGTGGTGGCTGGGTTATTGAATATATAGACAGCGACTGCTGGGCTATTGAATATCTGGTCAGTGGTGGCTGGTTTATTGAATATAGAGATGGTGAGTGCTGGGTTATTGAACATATAGATAGTGGGGGCTGGGTTATTGTACATATAGACAGTGGGGGCTGTGTTGTTGAACATACAGACAGTTGGGGGCTGGGTTATTGAATATATAGACACTGGGGGTTGGGTTATTGAACAGATAGACAGAGGGTGCTGGGTTATTGTATATATAGATAGTGCGTGTTGGATTAATGAATATATAGACAGTGTGGTTGGGTTAAGGAATATATAGACGGTGGGGACTGGGTTATTGAATATATTGACAGTGCGTGCTGGATTATTGAATATATAGACAGTGAGTGCTGGTTTGTTGAACATTTAGACAGTTAGGGGCTGTGTTATTGAATATATAGACAGGTGAGATTGTTTATTAAACGTATAGGTAGTGGAGGCTGGGTCATTGAATATATAGATAGTGCGGGCTGGATTATTGAATGTATAGACAGTGTGGCTATGTTATTGAACATATAGACAGTGGAGATTGGGTTATTGAACATAAAGACAGTGGGGCTGTGTTATTGAATATGTAGACACTGGGGTCTGGGTTATTGAATATATAGACAGTGGGGCTGCGTTATTGAACATATAGACAGTGGGGGCTGGCTTATTGAATATATAGACAGTGGGTGCTGGGTTATTGAATATATAGAGAGTTGGGCTGCGTTATTGAACATATAGACAGTGGGGGCTGAGTTATTGAATATATAGACAGTGGGGCCTGGGTCATTGAATATATAGACATTGGGGGTTGGGTTATTGAATATATAGACGGTGGAGGCTGGGATATTGAATATATAGGCAGTGAGGGTTGGGTTATTGAATATATAGACAGTGGAGGCTGGGTTTTTGAACATGTAGACAGTGGGGGCTGTGTTATTGAATATATAGACAGTGGGTGCTGGAATATTGAATAAATAGATAGTGGGGCTGGGTTATTGAGCATATAGCCACTGGTGGCTGGGTTATTGAATATATAGACAGAGGGGCCTGGGATATTGAATATATAGACAGTGTTGGCTGGGTTATTGAATATATAGACAGCGCCTGCTGGGTTATTGAATATCTGATCAGTGGTGGCTGGTTTATTGAATATATAGATGGTGAGTGCTGGGTTATTGAACATATAGATAGTGGGGGCTGGGTTATTGTACATATAGACAGTGGGGGCTGGATTGTTGAACATACAGACAGTTGGGGACTGGATTTTGAATATATAGACACCGGGCGCTGGCTTATTGAACAGATAGACAGAGGGTGCTGGGTTATTGTATACATAGACAGTGAGTGTTGGATTAATGAATATATAGACAGTGTGGTTGGGTTAAGGAATATATAGACGGTGGGGACTGAGTTATTGAATATATTGACAGTGCGTGCTGGATTATTGAATATATAGACAGTGGGTGCTGGTTTGTTGAACATTTAGACAGTTAGGGGCTGTGTTATTGAATATATAGACAGGTGAGATTGTTTAATAAACATGTAGGTAGTGGAGGCTGGGTCATTGAATATATAGATAGTGCGGGCTGGATTATTGAATGTATAGACAGTGTGGCTATGTTATTGAACATATAGACAGTGGAGAATGGGTTATTGAACAAAAAGACAGTGGGGCTGTGTTATTGAATATGTAGACACTGGGGTCTGGGTTATTGAATATATAGACAGTGCGTGCTGGATTATTGAATGTATAGACAGTGTGGCTATGTTATTGAACATATAGACAGTGGAGACTGGGTTATTGAACATAAAGACAGTGGGGGCTGGGTTATTGAATATGTAGACACTGGGGTCTGGATTATTGAATATATAGACAGTGGGGCTGCTTTATTGAACATATAGACAGTGGTGGCTGGGTTATTGAATATATAGACATTGGGGGCTGAGTTATTGAATATAGAGACAGTGGGAACTGGATTATTGAATATATAGACAGTGGGGCTGGTTTATTGAACATACAGACACTGGGGGCTGGGTTATTGAATATATAGACAATGGGGCTGGGTTTTTGAACATATAGACAGTTAGGATTGGGTTATTGAATATATGGACAGTGCGGCTGTGTTATTAACATATAGACAGTGGGGGCTGGGTTATTGAATATATTGACAGTGTGTGCCGGATTATTGACCATATAGACAGTGCGGCTGGTTATTGAAAATATAGACAGTGGGGGCTGGGTTATTGAACATGTAGACAGTGGGGGCTGGGTTCTTGATTATATAGACAGTGGGGGCTGGGTTATTGAATATATAGACAGTGGGAGCTGGGTTGTTGAATACATCAACTAATTTTAGGCTGTTCAGAAGGTTGCCAGACAGGCAGGAAAGTCAGGTTGAGGACAATATCAGGTCAGCCATGCTTTTATTGAATGGTGGAACAGGCTGGGTGGGCAGAATGGCCTCCTCCTCATCCTGATTCATACGATCTGATGGAAAATCTGCACAGAGGATCTTGCTGCTCTGACTTTGTTTAAGAGCCAATGATAACCAAATTCTCAAACTTCCAGTCACTCGAACTGCTTTCAGCCTCTCCCCACTCTGATTGGGTTTGAATATTAATTCACCGGATAGTGTGAGACTTGAGTCACGTCTTATCCTGACCAGCCAGGAGGGCATGCTGGAAGTATTGGGGTTTTCAGACAATCCAGTCAGCATGATTTTCTTTCTTATGCTAGCCTAAAAAAGAGCAGCTTTTCATTGAGTACTTTCACCATTTGCCAGAGAAGAATCAGAAACCTGTGGTGCAGTCCTTCGAGCATTTTTACACAGGGTTAGCACTGAGCTGATGTTCAAGAGATAGTGAGCTAGCTGTTACACATGTATCCAATCTCACTCTACATTCCCCTCAGATTTAATGTACGGTCAATGATGTTGGCTGAACAGAAGTCCATTTTAAACACTGTGTTGTGTATTTGAGAGCCCAACAGCAGCTTGCATCTAAATAGACTCATAGACATTTACAGCACAGAAGGAGGCCAGTTGGCCCAACGTGTCCCCGCCAGTCACCAAAGATCTGACTACACCAATCCATATTCCAGCGCTTGGCCCATAGTCCTGGAGGCAATGGCAATGCAAGTGAATATCTAAATATTTCTTTAATGTTACGAGAGTTTCTGCCTCAACCACCCTTTCAGGAAGTGAATTCCAGACTCCCACCAACCTCTGGGTGAAAATATTTCTCCTCAACTCCCCTCTTAGCCTTCTACCTCTTACCTTAAATGTATGCCTCATCTACCAATGGAAAAAGTGCCTTCCTATCCACCCTATCTATGCCCCTCATAATCTTATACACCTCTATCAGGTCCCCTCTCAATCTTTGCTGCTCCAAGGAAAACAACCCCAGCCTATCCAATCTTCTCATAGCTCAGACCCTCCAGCCCAGGCAGCATCCTGGTAAATCTCCTCTGCACCCTCTCCAGTGTAATCACATCCTTCCTATAATGTGGTGACCAGAACTGCATGCAGTACTCCAGTTGTGGCCTAACCAGCGTTTTATACAGTTCCAGCATAACCTCCCTGCTCTTGTATTCTATGCCTTGGTTAATAAAGTCAAGTATCCCATATGCCTTCTTAACCACCTTATCCACCTGCCCTGCTACCTTCAAGGATCTATGGATACGCACACCAAGTTCCCTCTGATCTTCAGTACTGTCCAGGGCTGTAACATTCATAATGTAAACCCTTGCCTTGTTAGCCCTCCCCAAGTGCATTACCTCAAACTTTCCCGGGCTGAATTCCATTCACCACTGCTCTGCCCACCTGATCAGTCCATTGATATCCTCCTGCAGTTTACGGCTATCCTCCTCACTATTTAGCACCCGATCAATTTTGTGTCATCCTTTAATATAGTAAAACATCCCAAGGCACTTCACAGAAACATTACCAAATAAAATTTGACACAAAGTCATATAAGGAAATATCAGGACAGGTGAACAGAAGCTTGATCAAAGAGCAAAGCTTTTAAGAGGGAGAGAAAGATATTTTTTATGGAAATCAAGGATGCACAAGAGGCCAGAGTTGTAGAACATTGAAGTGTGCCCACCTCGATATAGCCTGTACAGTAAACTTCACCATCAGTCACACCCTGGACATTGACCCTGGTTATGTGATGAAACTCAGTACCTAGCCCCCATAGCTAGCCACTTATGTTGGGATGGCCAAGGGACACCTGTGAAACAGTTCTAGCTCCAAGACTCTGGGCACCAGGAGTTTCTGTGAGCTGAGTGTCATTCTGAAACTTACAGAGTTTCTAAAGTCTGGCTGCTCTGTGATTGGAAGCCATTTTGCCGGACTCTGCTATGGAAAAGTCAATATGGAATGTTCCAGTTCTGGATGTCTGCCCTCCACACAGCTTTGATTGGACACAGATTGTGCACTCCATAGGGAATACACTACATAGTTAAATTCAAAAAAACACATGTACAAAAAGGGCTTGTCCGCCACTATTTCACTGCATAAATATTTCTTTAAGCTGTACCCACTGTTAGAATTACTCTATAATGTAGCCCTGTGAATCTCTGAGTTGGCATCAACACAGGAACTGTATAAATGAAACCCGGCTGCTTCTATATAATCTTGAAGTTTACTATATGTGCTTGAACAGGTGGGGTTCTTTGATGCCTCAGCAAGTTAATTCATGAGTAATTGAACCATAAAGAACAGCGAGAGGCCAAGTTCCATTTCTGGTCAGTGCTGAGTTAATTGGTCAAAGTTTGGAACCCTCATTGTCAGCACTGAGACAGCTAAGTCTCACCTCCGAGTCAGAAAGGTCAAGGGTCCAAGTCCCACATACAACTGTGCAGGAATAAGGGGGGTTGCACTGTCGGAGACGTTGGCTGCAACTTCAGAACAAAGCCTCATCGATCTGGTTCAGGCAGACATCAGCATTCGCACAGCACATTCCCAAAGTAAGGAAGAAATTGTCCTGGTTAATATTCCACTCTGAACCAACATCAACAGGAACAAGATTAAAGAGAAATTCATCTCAGATAACAAAATGTGCTGTGCAAAGATTTTTGAGCTTTAGGGATTTCTACAAAGCTATGAATCAGGAGTTTAAATGAGTGATATGGAGTCTATAATTAGAAAGAATGTACACTGTCCATGGGAGGAGATTAGATCATGAAATAGATTCTGTGATAGTGTTGAGTCTATATGGACTGTGCTGGAGATTAAATGCTGGGATGAAGTATGTGATAAGGTAGAGTGTATATGGACTTTCAGAGGATAGTGAGATAGAGTCTGGGGTAGGGTAAAGTGTATTTAGACTGTTGGAGGTGATAAAATGATGGTATAGAGTGTGTGGTAGGGTAAAGGGGTATATAGATTATTGGAGGATAGTGAGATAGAGTGTGTAGTAGGGTAGAGTGTATATAGACTGTTGTAGATGATTAAATGATGAAATAGAGTGTGCAGTAGGGTAGAGTGTATATAGACTATTGGAGGAAAGTGAGATAGAGTGAGCAGTAGGGCAGAGTGTATATAGACGGTTAGAGATGATTAAATGATGAGATAGAGCATGCAGTAGGGTAGAGTGTATATCGAATGTTGGAGATGATTAAATGTTGAGATAGAGTGTGCGGTAGCATAGAGTGTATATAGACTGTTGGAGATGATTAAATGTTGAGATAGTGTTGGGTAGGGTAGAGTGTATATAGATTGTTGGAGATGATTAAATGATGAGATAGAGTATGTGGTAGGGGAGAGTGTATATAGGCAGTTGAAGGTAATTAAACGATGAGATAGAGTGTGCGGTAGGGTAGAGCATATACAGACTGTTGGAGGTGATTATGTGATAAGATAGAGTGTGTGGTAGGGTACAGTCCTCCCATTAGCTGTAGGAAGGCTATAAAGCTATAGACAAAGCATTAATTGCACAGCCCAAAGTTTACCCCTCCTAATTCATACCTCACATGGGTGCACAATTACTCAGGGATCTCCCCCCCCCCTCCCCTCCACCACCCTCCACCCCTCCCCTTTCCCTGGCCCCTCAAATCCCATCCCTCGCCCCATTGGCCAGTGTGGGCCTGGCCAGTGATTGCTGGCAAGCTATACAACCTTGTAGGGCATCATAACCTAGCTCTCTCCTGCCCCCAGCTCACATTTCGGTTGGGTTGGATCAGCTGATGGGTGCAGCAGTTTATTTGTGAAGTGTAGGCACTTGATGATGTTCCCACTCTCGATGTTGCATTTAGTTTGAAGTCACGCCTGTGTATATAATAAACTCAGTGGGGACACTGAACTGGAATGTGCCTATCTTACTGTAAAATCCATTTAGTCTCTGCTCGTGAGTTCAGCATGATTTTACTTGGTTTTTACTTGAAGATTTATGGGTTCCTCTGGATAAAGGTTACTTTTTTTAAGTGAACTTTTAAGTGCCAACACTCATTTTCCACATGTTACAAAAGCCAAGGGAACAACTATTCACATTTTACTGCTGGTCATTATTCCACATTACAGTTCCCAGATTCCCACCATCCAATTGGACATTGGATTATTGGGAACTTAGGCCACCCGGAGCCGCATTCTGATTGGCTGCCAAAGAGGCACCCACATGTAAGCAAAAGCTTATCATGTGATGTCAGCCCCTTCCTGAGCCTTCAGCCTCAGAGACCTCCATCACGCTCTCTATTACAACCTGATTTATATCTTCCTGCTTATTGATTAGTGCTGTGCTTTTAGCTGCCTGGAGCTTTCCTGTTTTGTTCCTATACCATCCAACACAGTTTTTCTCGACTCTGTGTCCTAGACATGTTAAAATCAAGAGTCATTGCATAGCTTATTCTAACACATTGGTTCCTCGGGCATTAACACCGTGGAAATACTCACTTCTCTCAGTCCTCCCTTCTCCCTACAAGTTGCATGCATCTAAGACTCAGCCTTGGCATGAAGCTTGATCGTGATCGTGCTCCACAAGACCAGTCTAGACCGTTCCACACCAGGGAAAAATGGGTAATTCCAACTGAATCTCCTTTCCCTGATACTTTGAAACATGAAAATTGGTGGTGTGGTGAATAGTGAGGAGGGAAGCCTTAGACTACAGGACAATATAGATGGGCTGGTAAGATGGGCAGAGCAGTGGAAAATGGAATTTAATCCTGAAAAGTGTGAGGTTCTGCATTTTGGGAGGACTAACAAGGAAAGAGAGTACACAATGAATGGTAAGACCCTAGGAAGTACAGAGGATCAGAGGTTCATTGGTGTACATGTCCATAGATCCCTGAAGGCTGAAAGCACAGGTAGATAAGGTGGTTAAGAAGGCATGTGGGATACATGCATTTATTAGTCGAGCCATTGAATACAAAAGCAGGGAGGTTATGATGGAGCTGTACAAAGCATTAGGCCACATCTGGAGTACTGTTCCGGTTGCCACACTATAGGAAGGATGTGACTGCACTGAAGAGTTTGCAAAGGAGATTGCCTGGACTGGAGCGTTTCAGCTGTGGAGAGAGACTAGCCAGGTTGGGGTTGTTTTCCTTAGAGCAGAGAAGCAGAGAAGGCTGAGGGGGGACCTGATTGAGGTGTACAAAATTATGAGGGGCATAGATAGGGTAGACAGAAAGAAACTTTTCCCCTTGGTGGAGGTGTCAATAACCAGGGGCATAGATTTAGGGCAAGGGGCAGGAGGTTTAGGGGAATGTGAGGAATTTTTTTTTCACCCAGAGGGTGAAGGGTATCTGGAATTCACTGCCTGAGAGGGTAAAAGAGGTGGGAACCCTCACAACATTTAAGAAGTATTTAGATGAATACTTGAAACACCATAGCATACAAGGCTACGGGCCAAATGCTGAAAAATGGGATTAAATTAGATAGAGGCTTGATGACCGGCACGGTCACAATGGGCTGAAGGGCCTCTTTTTCCGTGCAGTAAAACTCTATGGGCAGAATTTTTTTGCTTGGTGGGTGGGTGCGTGCCCGACACGCCCGAGTGTGAAATAATGCATGATGACGTTGGGTGAGCGTCCCGACATCGTTGTGCACTCGTGCGATATTTCGGTCGGCGGGCACACATAAGAGTCGGCAGTGCACGCGCCGAGAATGAAGAGGCCTATTAAGGCCATTAACATATTAATCAACTGTGATTTTTCACTGCCCGCCCGACGTTGAGGCTGGCAGGCGGGGGGGAGAATTAGCCAGGTGCCCTTTGCCTTTTGAGGAAATCTCATCCAAGGAGGGGGTGAGGTTTCCGATATTAATTTTAAAATAATGTTTGCACAGATTTTTCATCTGGTATATGTTCCAGTGACTGATTCTGATGCGTGGGCATTTTTCCCCAGTTTTTATAATCTTTCTTTTTGACATTTAGATTCTTCAGTTCCCTGAGACAGCTCTCTGCTTTCAGGGAGCTTTCGTTCCTCGCTGGCCCAGGCCCACCCTGGCAGCGCGGTATCCTCAGCACGCCTTTCACACTGCCCATGCATTGTGATTCTTCATGGTCTGTCCAACTTTACCGTTGGCGGTGGGCAAATTGACCAGGTGGACTTTACATTTTTCATGAAGGCTCATCCAAGGGCGGGATGAAGTTTCAGTTATTAAATTTTTAAAAATCTATGGAAAGCATTTTTATCATGTATATGTTCAGGTGACTGTGATGCTTGAATTTTTTTTTCCTGATTTTAAAACATTTATTTCATTGTTTTAAAGTCTTTAGCTCCCTGAGGCAGCTCTCTGCTTTCAGGGAGCTTTCATTCCGCGCTCCACCGTGCCCACGCTTACATCAGTGCCCGCACTCCTCCTGCCCCCACTGATCAGCGCTGAGCGTTTCAGCAGGCACTTCACACTGGCTGCCCGTTAATTGGTCGGCCAGTGTGAAATCGCGGTCGGGGGCCGATCATGGTCGACGGTCCATTCCCCAGCCAATCCCGGGCCCACCGATCTCGCCCACCCGCCCGCCAACCTAAAAACCCTGCCCAATGACTTTATGACAATCTCTCTATGATACATCCTGGTTCCTGCCCATCCCATCAAAAGAATGCCCGTGTACATACTCAATAGCAGTCAGGGAGCTCAGCTGGGCAGTCACAATCCAGTACCTCGTGAACTTCAGGACATCACTACAGGAGTTCCTATGGGTAGTGTCCTCAGCCCAACCATCCTTAGTTGCTTCATCAGTGATGTTCCCTCCATCATAAGGTCAGAAAACCCTGGAGGGGTGAAAGGGCCCCTCATGTGGCACTAGAAATGTCAATCTCACTCAGAGATGGTGTAAGGCCGGTTGGTATAGAACATGGGAAATGCCACCCTGATGTAATAGAGGGAAGTCTTCACAAGTTGAAGGACATTCGAATGGATGGAGCTTTACATTTCAGCTATTATGCAGGACTGTAGTGAAAGAATTGTAACAGGCAGTGTTAACCTGACACCCACACCTTGGATTCTGTTTAGGGAAAAAAGATGGATCACTGGGCTTCGGGGATTTGCATTCACTAAATAACTAAATAGTAATAGTGCCTTGAAACTATCATCAATCGTTGTAAAAACCCATCTGGATCACTGATGTCCTTTAGAGAAGGAAATCTGCCGTCCTTACCTGGTCTGGCCAACATGTGACTCCAGATCCACAGCAACGTGATTGACTCTCTACTGCTCTCTGAAAGAGCCTAACAAGCCCTTCAGTTCAAGGGCAATTAGGGATGGGCAACAAACGCTGGCTTTGCCAGTGACACAGGTTGACATAGGAAACTGTGTCAATTAGGCTCATTAGTAATCCATTTAAATCCAATTATCCTTGAGACACCAGAGTTTAATGTTGACTCAAAGATTAAGCGAGACTCGCACAGCTGTCCTGTGCCACCCAGTATATGAGTCCCTCAGTCACGGGCACTTAGTGCCTGATCAAGGGACCCAGAATCAGGGAGTGGGAGGCTCACTGAAAGCATCCCACTTGCCCTTGCTGCTGACACCCTGACGCCCAACCCTCGTCCCCATATCACCCATCCTGCCCCACTTACCCCACCCCACAGATCCAGCATTGATCCCTTGTGAAGATCCCAGTGTCTTACCAGCAGCAGCCACTGCCCCTGATGGTGCTGTTGGTACTGGAGTGCTGCCAGGTTCTGATTGATTGGCAGCTCTTGGGGGCAGGGATTTCCACCATACTTGGGGCTTAATCCGACAGGAGGCCCATCACTGCCCAGGTAAGTGCCTGCTTTCCTGATTATTGCATTGGCGCTCCCGTTGAAAGATAACACAGGATTCCCACCGGTCCTTCAACCAGTTGGCAGGACCCTGCTCACCGTAACTAAATTCCGCCTGCCGGGTCGATGACCTTTCATCTGAACTGGGGAAAGATTATGATGTCATAAGTTTAAAGCAAGTGAAAGGAGGGCGTGTGGGTGAAAGAACAAAAAGGAAGATGTGTGATAGGACAGAATACATGAGAGATTAAATGACAAAAGATTTCATTGTGTAAGGGCATGGCGAGTGGGAATGGGATAAATAAAAAACAAAAGATGTATCTAGAGGAGTTGCGAATGGCAGGATGTAAAAATAAAACTTGGGCACCATGTCAAATTGGCAAGACTAAGGCACAGTTTTCACCCTGTGTGTGATAAATGTAGGACAAATATCAGGAATTTCCCCTATAGAGACTTTTGGGATCTTGCTGTGCACACACTATGGGCTAAATAATACTCTCTGAAAATGGGGGTGAAACACACACGCACCAACATATTATTGGGCACGATGATGTCGGGTCACATTCCCAGCATCTTCACATCAGGGTTAATACGGTTAGCGAGTGGATCTGGAAATTGGGAGTCTGCCTGCGCTATGCAAATGAAAGCTAATCGGCTAGTTGTGCTCATTAAGCAGGCAGTCGACTGCCATCATATGTTCTGAATGGAATAAAGCCTTCAGAGTGGGAATCATGCAGGCCGTGGTTCCTGTTTTTTTTTATCAGACAGACAGTTAAGGTGGGTTTAAAGGGTCAGACTGAGGGCAGAGTTCAACCTTGGCTATTTAGTGTTCTGTGACAACTGAAAGTGCTTCGGAGAAGAAGTAAATGAATAATCTATAACATTTCTGACCTACAAATCTGAGAGCTTGTGTAGAGAGGTCCATTTCTGCATTGGCCATGACCTTGTGTTGCTAAAGAGGCCAGAGATGAGGATATTAGTCTCTGTGGGAGTCGTGTCCTCCAGTGAGGAGGATAGGGAAAAGAGGGTGAAGATGAGGTGTTGGAGCACCCTGACGTAGATGTTTGAATGCACTGAACTTGACCGCATGGTTGGCCAAGACACAAGGGATGCCTTGATAAGTTACAGGCTCCAATAGGTTCTGAGGACCCAGCCTCATGGATGTGAGCATGTTCTCTGTCCAAGTGTCATTTCATGAGGAATGTGAGACTCCGGACTCCATTTGGCCAACACACTTACCTTGCCCATGTAAGTCACTTCTATGCATTGTGACCTGCCTCAAACTCTCGAATGGAATGTCAATGCTGTGAAGGAAGTTCAACAACAATAACATATTGAGATAAGCTATGCATGAGGGACAATGAGGACAGGGTTAATTTACACAATATGGATGAGAAATGTAATAAATAATAACAATAAAAGCACCCAGGTGACCCACTTGGTAACTACGGTGGAGTTTTATTAACACATTTGAGTGCTCCGCCATTATTGCACCAGCACTAAAGAGAAACAGCTCCGCCGTACTGCCCAGCAGCTCCACTACACTGCCCAGCAGCTCCACCGTACTGCCCAGCAGCCCCACCATACTGCCCAGCAGCTCCACCGTACTGCCCAGCAGCCCGAACATACTGCCCAGCAGCTCCACCGTCCTGCCCAGCAGCCCCACCATACTGCCCAGCAGCTCCACCGTACTGCCCAGCAGCTCCACCGTACTGCCCAGCAGCCCCACCATACTGCCCAGCAGCTCCACCACACTGCCCAGCAGCCCCACCGTACTGCCCAGCAGCCCCACCGTACTGCCCAGCAGCTCCACCACACTGCCCAGCAGCTCCACCGTACTGCCCAGCAGCCCCACCATACTGCCCAGCAGCCCCACGATACTGCCCAGCAGCTCCACCACACTGCCCAGCAGCCCCACCGTACTGCCCAGCAGCTCCACCACACTGCCCAGCAGTCCTACCGTACAGCCCAGCAGCCCCACCATACTGCCCAGCAGCTCCACCACACTGCCCAGCAGCTCCACCACACTGCCCAGCAGCCCCACCGTACTGCCCAGCAGCCCCACCGTACTGCCCAGCAGTCCCACCACACTGCCCAGCAGCTCCACTGTACTGCCCAGCAGCCCCACCATACTGCCCAGCAGCTCCACCGTACAGCCCAGCAGCCCCACCGTACAGCCCAGCAGCCCCACCGTACAGCCCAGCAGCCCCACCGTACTGCCCAGCAGCTCCACCGTACTGCCCAGCAGCTCCACCACACTGCCCAGCAGCCCCACCGTACTGCCCAGCAGCTCCACCACACTGCCCAGCAGCTCCACCGTACTGCCCAGCAGCTCCACCACACTGCCCAGCAGTCTCACCATACTGCCCAGCAGCTCCACCGTACTGCCCAGCAGCCCCACCACACTGCCCAGCAGCTCCACCGTACAGCCCAGCAGCTCCACCACACTGCCCAGCAGCCCCACCGTACAGCCCAGCAGCTCCACCGTACAGCCCAGCAGCTCCACCGTACTGCCCAGCAGCTCCACCGTACAGCCCAGCAGCTCCACCACACTGCCCAGCAGTCCCAACATACTGCCCAGCAGTCCCACCGTACTGCCCAGCAGTCCCAACATACTGCCCAGCAGTCCCAACATACTGCCCAGCAGTCTCACCACACTGCCCAGCAACTCCACCATACAGCCCAGCAGCTCCACCACACTGCCCAGCAGTCCCAACATACTGCCCAGCAGTCCCAACATACTGCCCAGCAGCCCCACCGTACTGCCCAGCAGCCCCACCGTACTGCCCAGCACTCCGAACATACTGCCCAGCAGCCCCACCACACTGCCCAGCAGTCCCACCGTACTGCCCAGCAGTCCCAACATACTGCCCAGTAGTCCCACCGTACAGCAGTCCCACCGTACTGCCCAGCAGTCCCACCGTACTGCCCAGTAGTCCCAACATACTGCCCAGCAGTCCCACCGTACTGCCCAGTAGTCCCAACATACTGCCCAGCAGTCCCACCGTACTGCCCAGCAGTCCCACTGTACTGCCCAGCAGTCCCAACATACTGCCCAGCAGTCCCACCGTACTGCCCAGCAGTCCCAACATACTGCCCAGCAGCTCCACCATACTGCTCAATTCCAGCCGGGGTGCTGGTATCTGATGCTCAATCCCGGTCGGGGTGCTGGTATCGACCCTCAATCCCAGGCTAGTGCCAGGGCAAAAGAGAGAATGTGATGGTGCATCCTTCGGGTGTTCTTAATCATCCTCAGAGGAAAATGACAGGTCAGCCTCGAGGTGATGCCAACCTGAGGAGGCTTCACCTGTGCCAGAGGCACAGAAATAAGGGTGTTAGCGCTATCTCCGAACCTTTCCCATGGTCACAATGTTCAGCAGCATTTCTGTCTTGTGAACCATGAGCTATGAAGTGATGCAGGCTCTATGCAGACGTGCAGTTACATCATTAACCTCTGACTATGAGCGTTGGTCACATGTTCATAGCTGTCATGATAGCCTGACATACATCAATGCACCTCCCACTCTCCCTTTTCCCCTTTATCCACCCTGTCTGACGTTTACAATCTCACCAGAGCTACGCCTCCCTCTGATCTTGCCTCCGCCAATGGGCCTTGATGGTTTCAAGGAGGACAGCAGAAGAACCTCATTATCATCAACTCCGGCACAACCCCTCCATAGGGGCCTCTCTCCTTGGCATTATGGGCTTGCTTCTCCTGGAAACTGCTATCACTAAGACTGTTAGGCTCCTGGATGTCCTTCCCAGCCACACATGGTCAGCACAATGCTTGGCAGACAAGGTGCTGTCCACCAGCCCCTTCTGCATAGGCTCAGCCCCCTCCCTTTACATGCACCAGAGCAAGGGGTAACACAGACATTGGCGCAAAGTCAAATGGCTTTGTTGCCTCCTTCTGCCTTGGACCTCCAGTGATCCTCACATGCCTCCAGCATTCAAGAGGATACCCTGCAGCTTCCCAGCACAATAACACACATGCGGAGGAGTGGCTCACCCTGGCCGGCCTCTGGAGGTCATTGAGTCGATGTGTGCCACATGAGCCCGCCGCTGCTGACCTCAGCTGCTACATCCTGCCAGGCTGCATAGATCTCCGAGGGAGTTATCCTCTCTCTGTCAGCTGGCATTAGCAATTCCCATCGGCTGGACACAGGCCGAAGGAAGGCCCACAGTGAGTCATCGTCAAATCGAGGGGATGCTTTGCCCCTTCTACCCCGTCTCTTCCCTCACTCAATGACCTCCGTCATCTATGGAGGGAAATATGCAAAAAATAGACAACTCCTCTATATTGAGATCGGCGGAATTATTTAAGGTTCAATAGGAATGACACCTGTGAACAGTGACAAGGCGGGCATATTTCATAGTAAGCTTAAAAACATGCACATTTAGGTGCCAGTTACCCTCCATTACCAGCCAGTGACATACAGTTCCAGCGGTGCCAGTTACCCTCCATTACCAGCCAGTGACATACAGTTCCAGAGGTGCCAGTTACCCTCCATTACCAGCCAGTGACATTCAGTTCCAGAGGTGCCAGTTACCCTCCATCACCAGCCAGTTACATGCAGTTACAGATGTGCCAGTTACCCTCCAACAACAGCCAGTGACATACAGTTCCAGAGGTGCCAGTTACTCTTCATTACACCCAAGTGGCCATTTTGTATGTTAATCTAATACAGCTTGCTTTGCTCAGCGAACATGGTTGCTTCCTTATCTACTGATGAGTGAGTTAGTAATCAATACAAAGTAGATGAAGAGCCCGATGTAAAATGAAGCACATGCTATTTATTTAAATAAGCAATGGAGCACCAACACGTGCGCTTCTCAAACCAAAACCCATTCTAAACTACTGATGAACAATGTAGCCTGCGCTACACAGCAATTGGGTAATTCAGTCATGTGGTCAATCTGCTCACATTCTCTTAAAGATGTATTGCACCTCAGATTACTACATCCTTCACCCTTTACTCAAATGTAGAAATTACAATCTTTACAACATATTAACTGTTTACATAAATAAACCATTTACAAAGTCAGTCTCTCTGGAGGCTTCTTCAAATGTCGAATGTCGTAATTCTACGACTTCAGATGGTTTATCCGGGGCCTCCTTCTCAGGAGTATCTGTCCACTAGGAACTCAAAAGTTTGTTTCTTCAACTCTCTTAGTCCCAACAGATCCTACAGTTATTTCCAAGCCACATGTTCCTTTCACATGTTGGGTAGACTCCTACAGGAATGCTTGGCACATCCTTTCTTATGGACCTGTTTCCCTTTCCTGACGTGATCTATGTGTCTCCTAATTATCTGACCTTTGGCCAATGTGTGATAGGAAAGGGGTGCTGTCACTGCACTATCCTCACCTGATGGCCATTTGGGCCTATCTCCAAGGTTCTTTGCAAGAACTATGTCTCCAACAGTGAAGTTTCTTTCACGAATGTGGTAATCGTGTCCATTTCTCTGGGCCTCCTGACTTCTCTCTACCCTCCCCCCTAAATTCGGCCTTATGAGACTCAAATGTGTCCAAAGACGTCTCTTCATCAATAACTCTGCGGGGGCAGTACCGGTGGTCATTTGTGGTGTAGTCCCATAGCTGAGCTGGAAATGTGATAATCTAGTTACAATAGAGTCTCCATCCAGTTTTTTCATTCCGGACTTGAATGTCTGGGCCACCCTCTTGGCCAAACCATTGAACCATTGGATGCAGGGTGGTATGGCGGGGGTGGTATGGTGAGGGTGGTATGGTGAGAGTGGTATGGCGAGGGTGGTATGGTGAGGGTGGTATGGTGAGAGTGGTATGGCGAGGGTGGTATGGTGAGGGTGGTATGGTGAGAGTGGTATGGCGAGGGTGGTATGGTGAGGGTGGTATGGCGAGGGTGGTATGGTGAGGGTGGTATGGTGAGGGTGGTATGGTGAGGGTGGTATGGCGAGGGTGGTATGGTGAGGGTGGTATGGTGAGAGTGGTGTGGCGAGGGTGGTATAGTGGGGTGGTATGGTGAGGGTGGTATGGTGGGGGTGGTATGGTGAGGGTGGTATGGTGAGGGTGGTATGGTGAGAGTGGTGTGGTGAGGGTGGTATGGTGGGGGTGGTATGGTGAGGGTGGTATGGTGAGGGTGGTATGGTGGGGGTGGTATGGTGAGGGTGGTATGGTGAGGGTGGTATGGTGGGGGTGGTATGGTGAGGGTGACATGGTGGGGGTGGTATGGTGAGGGTGGTATGGTGAGAGTGGTATGGTGAGGGTGGTATGGTGAGGGTGGTATGGTGAGAGTGGTATGGTGAGGGTGACATGGTGGGGGTGGTATGGCGAGAGTGATAAAAAAAATCTGGAATTAAAAGTCTAACAATGACCATGAAACCATTGTCGATTGTTGTAAAAACACATCAGGTACACTAATGTCCTTTAGGGAAGGAAATCTGTCGGCCTGACCTGGCCTGGGCTAGCCTTCAGACCCACAGCAATGTGGTTGAGTCTTCCATGGCCGAGAAAGCCACAGAGTTGTATCAAAGTCACAAAAAAGGAATGAAAATGGATAGATAAACCTAGGCACCGGAAACAACAATGGCAATCTCAGCCCTGCCGACCCTGCAAAGTCCTCCTTACTAACATCTGGGGGCTAGGGCCAAAATCGGGAAAGCTATCTCACAGACTAGTCAAGCAACAGCCTGACATAGTCATTCTCACAGAATCATACCTGACAGATAACGTCCCAGGCACCACCATCACCATCCCTGGGCATGTCCTGTCCCACTGGTAGGACAGACCCGGCAGAGGTGGAGGCACAATGGTATACAGTCAGGAGGGAGTTGCCCTGGGAGCTCTCAACATCAATTCCAGACCACATGAAGTCTCATGGCATCAGGTCAAACAAACACAAGGGAACCTCCTGCTGATTACCACGTACCGCCCTCCCTCAGCTGGTGAATCAGTACTCCTCCATGTTGAACATCACTTAGAGGAAGCACTGAAGGTGGCAAGGGTGCAGAATGTACTCTGGATGGGGAGCTTCAATGTCCATCACCAAGATTGGCTCAGTAACATCACTACTGACCGAGATGGCCGAGTCCTAAAGGACATAGCTGCTAGACTGGGTCTGCGGCAGGTGGTGAGGGAACCAGCAAAAGGGAAAAACATACTTGAGCTCATCCTCATCAACCTGCCTGCCACAGATGCATCTATCCATGACAGCATCGGTAGGAGTAGCCCCCAGTGATTGTGGAGATGAAGTCCCGCCTTCACATTGAGGATGCCCTCCATTGTGTTGTGTGGCACTACCACTGAGCTAAGTGGATAGATTTCGAACAGATTTAGCAACTCAAGACTGGGCATCCATGAGGCGCTGTGGACCATCAGCAGCATCAGAATAGTACTCGAACACAATCTGTAATCTCATGGCCCAGCATATCCCCCACTCTACCATTACCATCAAGCCAGGAGATCAAACCTGGCTCAGTGAAGAGTGCAGGAGGGCATGATAGGAGCAGCACCAGTTACTCTTCATTACCAGCCAGTGACATACAGTGTCAACCTGGTGAAGCTATAACACAGGACTACTTGCGTGCCAAACAGCATAAACAGTAAGTGATAGACAGAGCTAGGGGATCCCATAACCAACGGATCAGATCTAAGCTCTGCAGTCCTGCCACATCCAGTCATGAATGGTGGTGGACAATTAAACAACTCACTGGAGGAGGAGGCTCCACAAATATCCCCATCCTCAATGATGGGGAGCCCAGCACATCAGTGCAAAAGATAAGGTTGAAGCATTTGCTACAATCTTCAGCCAGAAGTGCTGAGTGGATGATCCATCTCAGCCTCCTCTGGAGGTCCCCAGCATCACAGATGCCAGTCTTCAGCCAATTCAATTCACTCCACGCGATTACAAATGGCTGGATACTGCAAAAGCTATGGGCCCTGACAATATTCCAGGAATAGTACTGAAGACTTGTGCTCCAGAACTTGCTGTGCCCCTAGCCAAGCTGTTCCAGTACAGCTACATCACTGGCATCTACCCGGATATGTGGAAAATTGCCCAGTTATGTCCTGTACACAAAAAGCAGGACAAATCCAACCCAGCCAATTACTGCCCCATCAGTCTACTCTCCATCATCAGTAAAGTAATGGAAAGGTTCATCAACAATGCTATCAAGCGGCACTTACTTAGCAATAACCTGCTCACTGATGCCCAGTTTGGGTTCCACCAGGGCCACTCAGGTCCTGACCTCATTACAGCCTTGGTTCATACATGGACAAAAGAGCTGAACTTCCGAGGTGAGGTGTGAGTGACTGTCTTTGACATCAAGGTAGCATTTGACTGAGTGTGGCATCAAGGAGCCCTAGCAAAACTGGAGTCAATGGGAATCAGGGGGAAAACTCTCCACTAGTTTGATTCATATTTAGCACAAAGGAAGTTGGTTGTGGTTGTTGAAGGTCAGTCATCACAGCTCCAGGACATCACATCAGTGGTTCCTCAGGGTAGTGTCCTCGGCTCAACCATCTTCAGATGCTTAACAATGACCTCCCTTCCATCATAAAGTCAGAAATGGAGATGTTCATTGATGATTGCACAATGTTCAGCACCATTTGCGATTCCTCAGATGTTGAAGCAGCCCATGTCCAAATGCAGCAAGACCTGGACTTTACTGTCGCTGGACCAAAATCCTGGAACTCCCTTCCTAACAGCACCATGGCTGTACACACACCATATGGACAGCAGCAGTTCAAGAAGGAAGCTCACCACCACCTTGTCAAGGGCAACTCAGGATGGGCAATAAATGCTGGCCCAGCCAGTAAAGCCCACATCCCATGAATGAATATGTAAAAAAAAATTCCCAGGAATGCAATGGAGCCGAAAGGGGCAATTTCTGTACCTGTTGATACTGTATGCAACTCTTGACTAAGTTTTTGATTTCTGTATCCATTCCGGGCCACCATACATAGCTGCGCACCAATGTTTTCCTTCTAGAGTTACCTGGGTGAGCACTGTGAAATTCAGCCAATAATGGCTGTCTTCCTCTCAGAGGCACAACGACTGTTGCTCGCCACAGCAAGATGGCATCCTGACAGGTGAGCTCGTATCTCCTATTTAAATAGGGCTCCATTTTGTCAGACTTTGGCTTGTTAGACCATCCCTGGTAAGACTTACTCCCTGACATGAGACAAAACTGGAAAGCGGTCTGTCTACTCTCTTATTTTTCTGGCATGTACTGGTGAGGAATCCAGAAAGTTTAATAACAAGACAAGTTCTGGAGGAATTGGGACGTTCACATTGCAGTTGTTTAGAGGTAATCGCCTCAGCGTGTCGTCATTTACAATCTAGCTACCCGGCTGCTGGATAAAAGCATATTCGTAAGTAACTAGAATCAGCGCTCACTTTTGGATGTGTGCCGAGGCAATTGGGGGTATTGCCTTATCTTTGCCAAACAAGCCTAGTAGTGGGTTCTGGTTGGATACAATGGTAAAGTGGTGAGCATGGATGTATTGGTGCAATTTCTTAACTCCAAATACAATGGAGAAGCCTTCTTTCTCTATTTGTGAGTATCTTCGTTCTGAGTGTTCTTGAGATGTAGCCAATGGGCTGTCCCGAACCATCCACCATCCGATGGGAGAGTACTGCCCCTACTCTGTAAGATGATGCATTGCAGGTCAAATTAATTCTTTCTTGGCGTCGAAATGTACCAACAGGGCCGATGAATGTAACAACTGTTTTACCATTGTAAAAGCCTCTTGTTGTGGAGCTTGCCAAAACCACCTGTGGTTTTCCTTGAGTAACCCATATAATGGAGCCAGTACTGTTGACAAATTTGGGAGATAACGGTCTTGGTGGTTAAACATTCCCAAGAAGGACTTGAGTTCTGTGGCGTTTTTCAGTGCTGGCGCCTCACGAATAGCTCTCACTTTGTCTTCTACTGGGTGAAGGCCCTGCCATTCGACCTTATGACCCAGGTAAATCACTTCTTTTGCTTGGAAGATACATTTTCTCTTTTCAAATGTACTCCAACTTGTGAGAAACATTTCAACACCCCTTCCAGGTTAGCCAGGTGTCCTTCATCAGTTAGTCTTGTTACTAGGACATCATTGAGATAAACCTCAACATGGGGCACCCCATGTTCTGCAAATTTTCCATTGTCCATTGGAAAATGGCACCTGGCAGTGAGAGTCTGAAGAGTAACTGGGTGTATTGGTACCCTATGCTGACTGTTGAATCACAAAGTCCGAGGGGCCTTTTCTAGTTCGACTTGCTGGTAAGTGTGGCTCATGTCGAGTTTCGTATATGCATTTTCCTTCTGCCAGCTTGGAGTACAATTCATCAATTTTCGGTATAGGCTGCCTGTCAAGTCTGGCCACTTTGTTAATGGTCAACTTGTAATCCCCGCATATTCACACACTCCGGTCAGATTTTTGTACTGGAGCTACGGGTGCTGCCCATTCAGAAAATTTAACGGGTTGTAAAGCTCCCAACCTTTCCAGCCTGTCTAATTTGACATTAACTTTTTCTCACAATGTAAAGGGGACTGGCCTCACTTTCCAGAGTCTGGGGGTTGCCTCAGGATCCATGTGGATTTTAGTTTGCAGCCCCTGAATCTTTCCCAGCTGTCTATACAATGTCGCATAATATGTCCTTTACGATGGCAGTAGAAACACTCGATTCTTTTAACTTCCTGTTCGTTTTTAGGCTGTCTGGTTCCATTTCTGCCATTGTTATAGTAGGTTTCCTCTGTTAAACCATTGCTTTTTGCCGGTTTGTTAATGGCGGCTGTTTCCTGCCTTTCCACAGAGCCCTGCGCTTCCGTGCCATTTCTAACTGGTGTTTCCCTCACAACGGGGTGGACGATGCCATTTTGTGCCTCCTTGATTACCTCTGAATCCCTGACTGCGCTCTCCATTGCGAGCCCCAACTCCAGCACTTTGCTGAAGTCTAAATTTGTTTCTGACAACAACATCTTTTGAATTAAAAACAAAAAACTGCGGATGCTGGAAATCCAAAACAAAAACAAAATTATCTGGAAAAACTCAGCAGGTCTGGCAGCATTGGCAGAGAACAAAAGAGTTGACGTTTCGAGTCCTCGTGACCCTTCAGCAGAACTGACTGTATGTTTTACTGCAACATGTTGATAAGAGGATCACCCGCATCTTCTCCTCCCCCAATATGTTGTTGGCCAAAAAAAATCACAAGGTATTCAACATACTGTGACCAGTCATCGGGTGTCTGAACAAACAGTTTGATACGGCCAAACTGGTATACTGAAGGGAGATAACTCTGACGACTATGGTGAGGGCTGTACTTACAATCGGCCTGCAATCGGCTGATTTACTCCTGTGTCATTTCTGCGGCTCTCTGTGGTGTCGCCGACTGGTTGTGTTTTACCTCGTCACCAGTTGTTATGTTGCTTCTATCGGGTCGCTTTGCTCAGCAAACACACTCGTACAACTATCTACTGATGAGTGAGTTGGTAATCGATACAAAGTAGACGAAGAGACCCTTGTAAGATGAAGCACATGCTATTTATTTACATAAGCAATGGAGCACCAAGACATGCACTTCTCAAACCAAAACCCATTCTAAACTACTGATGAACAATGTAGCCTGCGCTACACAGCAGAATTGAGTAATTCAGTCATGTGGTCAATCTGCTCACATTCTCTTAAAGGTGTATTGCACCTCAGATTACCACGTGGTTAGAGTTAACAGGAGACAGAAAGAATTTGTATTTATTTACATAATTTTTCCCAAATTCAGGATGTCCCAGAGAGCTTCTCGACTAATTAATTACCTTTAAAATGAAGTTACTATTGTGATATAGGAAATGCAGCAGGCAAGTTATTCCACAAGATGCTACAAAGGAAAATGAGATCCAGACTGGATAATTTGTTTGTGATGTTGGGTTGGGAGATAAACATTAAGTGGGACACCAGGGCGAACACCCCTGCTCCTCTACACTATAGTGTCATGAGACCCAATTCATCCACCTGAAGGGGCAGACGGGGCCTGTAGTTAACATCTTAGCTGGAAGCAAGTTACGCAGTCAATGAAGCACATCTGAATGACAGTCTGTGCACAGCAAGATCCCGGAATTCCACAATGTCCAACAATGCACCACTCCCGGTGGTGCCTGGATCAGATGCTCAATGCCCTGGACTGGGCACCACAATCCACAGCCTTTTGACTCAGAGATGATGCTGTTGGCACTGAGCCACTGCAGAGGGCCCAAGGATTGTCTTGCCTGACTCCAGTAACTCTCCCAACTGGACGTGAAAACACAAGCTCTCCTTTCAAAAGGACACTCAGTAACCCTGAGGAATTCAGGCAGATCCTGTCCCCTCTCTCTGTCCCAGGGTCACTGAGAACAGTGCAGTATCCTCCCAGCCACCATCTCTGGCTGAAATACACCAAATCTGGATGTGGAATCTGGGACTTCCTTGATCTACATACCATGCGAGGCAGTACTTTTACTGACTGAGCCAGCCAGCCTCATTGGGTAGGTGGGACTGGGGGGTGGGCGGATCATGGAAAGATCCAGAATGATGACAAAGGAAGTAAAAGTGTGGATTGAGACGGAGAGGAGACACAGAGGGATAACTATTCACAGACTGCAACCTGAGCTCTCAATGGCTGATGACAAGCAGCTGTGAGTGTGTTGCATTATTGATCAGCAATCAGCAGCATCGCTCAAAGGCCCAACTTCAGCTTGTGTTCCATTTGAACACAAAACACTAACAGCTGCTTCAGACACAGCACGGAAAGAAATCACCGTGACTTCATCTGAGCAGCTGTGACTGTCTGGGAGCACTGTGAAAGGGTCTGCTCAGAGTGCCCTGCTTCTACCCACACAGAGACACACACACACTCGCATTTACACACACACTCAGAAACACACACACAGGAACACACAATCACACATATACTCACAAAGGCACTCACATCCACACACACACACGCTCACACATCGACTTGAATTTCACGCTTGGCGTGCACAGCAAGTGGGCGGACCCAGCAGCGGACATCTCTTCCTGGGCGAGATCGTGTTTCCGACCTGATTTCATGCTGGGTGGCCAATTAAGGGCCGACCAGTGTGAAATGTGTCTGCTCAGTGTTCGGAAGGGTGATGAACCAGTGGGGGATTTAAAAACAGCAGAGGCAGCTTCATGAAAGCTGCCAGGGGACACATTGTAGCTTTGGAGTTGTTTGACAAAACATTTTTTTGAGCTGCAATGGCATCTGCACCTGCTGGGCACATCAGGCACAAGGACAAGTCCTGTGGGCACTCGCCCCCCTCACGCCGGTTCTCGGATGAATGCCTGGGAATCCTCATGGAGGAGGTGAGTGTCAGGCAGGATATCCTCATCCCCAGGGATGGCATGAGGAGGCCACCGCACCTGAACAAGAAGGTATTGGCAAAGGTGGTAGCCCAGGTCAGCAGTCATGATGTTGTGTGGTGCACATGGGTGCAGGGCAGTAAAAGGTTCAATAATTTGCTGCACTCGACAAGGGTGAGCACTGAGTTGGCATGAGTCTGTGTTGGAAAGCATTAAAGGCTGACCGCCAACCCCCCCCCCACCACCCACATGGTACTCAGGGGGTGTTAGAGTCTGTGTGCCAACTGTCAATGACATCGGTGCCAGTCAAGGCAGTGAGCTTTGGCTGCTTGGCCTGATTGCTGTACAGGTTGAGGGCCAAGACTCAGATGTGCTCTTCAAGGTGTTCCTCAGATAGAGTTGGCCAGGCTGCAATGGTGCTGCAGAGAGGTCAAGGACAGGCAGAGGCCTCCCAATTCTGCTCATATTGAGGAAGAATGAGATGAATGCCTTAGAAATGGGGTGCTGATGCCCACCTCGGTCAGCCAGACGTGGAGAGGCAGGGGTCTCTGATGAAGGTAAGAGTGCAGTGCACAGATGTAAGAGTGTCGGAATGTGTAAACATTGCCATGTTGTCTCATCTGTAATGGAAACCTCAAACCTGGAATCTCCATTCTTCATTGAAGGATGATGGACCAATGTTGCAGATCCCTATTGTCTCACCAGCCTGCCGAGCATGCCCAGTGACAGTGTGATGACTAATACTAATGACATCATTTCTTTCCCCTAGAATCGCCATCCAGCAAACAATTGCAGGAACCCAATGAACCACCCTTGACACTGGAGGACCAGTGGCTCTCAAATGTACCTGCATCAAACCCCCTCTCTGCACCAGGCATCAGTGTAGGTACCAACATCTCAATGGGCATTAGATCATCAGCTACAATGTCGGTGCACAGTGGTGAGGGCACAGCACACTAGCACGAGGAGTAGGTGAAGGCAGAGAGTGCCCAGGTACCAACAGTTGGAGGACTGCTTAGGACCAGGACCATGCTAAGTCCGATTCAGAAGGCGAGACTCTAGAGTCATCCATCAGGCAGCAGAACCTGGATGTCCAGTGGGATGTGTGGAAGGATCTGATGGAGATCCATAAGGGTGTGCATGCCAAGGTCTCTGTTGTGGAGGAGTCCATGCAGAGCATGAGCACTGCGTTGACCCTCATTGCCAAGCGCACTGCCTCATCCATTGAGAGAGTGGTGACCCTCAGGGAGATGCAGCTCCAGGAACAGAATCAGGGGTTCCTGGGTTGTGCTCGGATCTGCAAGCCCTCACCCAGGCAATGACCTCAGATGGACAGTGCCAGTGTGAGAGATTGCTGAGGTACCTAGTACCCCAGCTAGGTGCCTGTCCATCAATGGTGAGCAGGGAGGTCCAGACCGACCTCACGTTGGCACATGGGCTGCTTGCCATCTCTGCGGGCTCCTCTCAGGGTGCTCTGGATGACAGCAGCAGCTCCTCTGTTCCTCTGCCAGTGACCGTGGCATCTGATGAGGCTGCAGTGATTGAGGAATGCCCTGCCGTAGTACTGGACATGGAGTGGCTGTGCAGGCTCTGCCGGCCAGAGGACGACTGCCAAGGTCATCAGGGCTGAGACGACACCCGAGTCAGCAGGCTGTCCCCAATGGCGCTGCTAGTGAGGGGCAGGGGGCTGTGAGCACTCGCAAACATTCATTACAAATCACCATGGCATAAGAGGGACTTTTCACTGGTGATCTTCCGTTCTGCCATTATTCGTTAATTTGTTTACTGGTGTGACTGTTAACACCTCATAATGTTATGTTCATTTTCTGTAAGTGCCAAGAGCATATAAATTTGGCGTTTGTGTTAACGGCCTGAGTATGCTTTTGTAGGTGCAGGGTATGCCAGTATCTAATGCTAGACCTGAGTGGTTGTATATTTTATTGCACAGGCACTGAGTGGACTTTGTGTTCAAAGGAAAGGTTCATTTCAGACATCCGGGATGGAGGCGGCAGCCTTGGCATGAGATAGAAGCAGATCTTTAGCAGCCTAGCTGAAGGACCGTTGGATCAAGGCGCCCCTGGTGTCCCTGCCTCCCTGGAAGATACAGAAGTCTGCCTCCATACCCTCAGCATTCTCCTCACCATGTTCCTCTTCTGACTCATCACTGGATTCATCCTCTGTGGCCTGTGGAGCTGCCTCAAGATCCTCTTCCTCCAATGGTTCCCCCCTTGCCAGTGCCAGATTGTGGATTGCTACTATTATCAGTGACACCCGCTCTGGGAGGGTATTGAAGTGCTCCCCCTGAATGGTCCAGGCATCGGAAGCATGTCTTCAGAAGACTTATGGTCCCCTCTATCACTGCCCTTGTGGAGGCATGACTCTTATTATAACGCTGCTCTGCCTCTGTTCTTGGGTGGCAGAGAGGTGTCATAAGCCACCTTTTCAATGGTTAGCCCTTGTCACCCAGCAGCCGTCCATCCAGTCGGGCTGGAGCACTCAATAGCCTTGGCACCTGGGAGTGTCTGAGGAACATAAGCGTCATGGCAGCTGCCAGGGTACCTTGCACAGACTTGCAAAATCAGCATTTTGTGGTCACAAACTTTCATTGAGTGGAAGCCCTTCCTGTTGATGAAGGCACCCGGCTGACCCACTAGCACCTTGATGGCCACATGTGTGCAGTTGATTGCATCCTCGATGTGGGGGAACCCAGAAATCGCTGAAAACCCTCTGGCTCTCTCAGCCTGGCTGGCCTCGTCCTTAGGGAAATAAATGAATGTCATTATCTGCCTGAACACAGTCTCAGTCACCAGATTGATGCAATTGTAGACAGCTGATTGGGACACTCCACAAAGATCCCCCACTGATTCCTGGAAAGAGCCGGAGGAATAGAAGTTGAGGGCCATTGTGACCTTCAGAGCCACTGGCATGGGGTGTCCACCCACACAGTTGGAGGTGATCTTAGGCCCAATCATCTGACAAATTGAGGTCACTGTCTTCCTGGAGAGGCAGATCCTCCTTCAGCATTGCACCACGGACATGTTGAGGTAGCTGCATCGCTGCCTGTAAACCCTGGCAGCAGGATAATGGCATCTTCTGTGGCTCTTCCATGTTGGACTACCTGCTGGCCCTGCTCCCCTTGTGCCCGCACCTCTCCTCCCATAGGTCACTCTCCTAGGAGCTGCATGGGCCACCTGGCCTCCTCCCCATTCTGCCCCTCTCTTCCTCCTCAGAGTGGGTGCCAATCCCCATTACCTGGGTAACAGGAGGCTGTCCGATAGCTGGAGGGGTCCACACCGTCAAAATTCTCTGGGGGCTTTGGAGACACCAATGAGTCCTGAAATGAAGGCTAGCAATACAAAGACTGAAGTTCACAACAGAGATGAAGCTGTCAAGCTTCACTAAGCAACCAGCAGCAAACTATCTCCTAAACTCCACACTACTCACAGTGGCAATGCTCTAGACTCTTTTTATCCCACCCTTGGATGACAATTCATTAAAATTGGCTCCCCACCTGCCCATTGTGCCCATGCAACAAGTGCAAAATTGCGCAGGCAATGTAAAATCACAATCAATAGGCTTTCCAATGGCCTGTGTGGGCCCTTTAATTGTCAGCAGGTGCAGCTTCAACTCTAAGCTCGCCAACCTCAATTTTGCACGTGTGTGTGATGGCGTGTGATGGCCTGATGTCATCACGTTTGGGTGGGGTGCATGCCCGAACTCAGAATGTAAAATTCAGGCCTTAGGCTCACAAACACACACTCATATCCACACACAAACTCACACATACACTCTCAAACACACACTCACTGTTATGACACAGCAGTTGGTAAAGTCTGTTACTTAAAATCCCAGAGGGAAACTTTAAACAACTGTCATAACCTATATTTTCAATTGGTATGTTTTGAGTTGCAGTTCTAAATTCAGGAATAAGACCACCAGTTCTTGAGGTTTTTATATCAAACTACATGAGACATTTATTAATTTACAACTAATTAAATATGTACACATGGCTACAAATTACTATCATAACCTTTTAACAAATTCTCAAACTAATCTCCATTAAGGCAACAACAACCCATAGACTTTAAACAAACACCAGGCAAAGCATTTTCATCTCACAAATTCAAAATGAGTTTCCTTTCAATTTGGTTCCTTTGCAGACACACTGGTAGCTCACAGGCTTTGATCTTACATGATCTCTGCCCTGCACACACAAAACCACTATTTGTTATACGCAGCACATCATAGTGAATGTAAATTCTCTTGTATCATCAACCCCTTTGAATTCCAACTCTTCTAACAATAAAACCCTTTTCATAGTACCAATTTATTAGTAATATAAACATTGTTTGGTCTCTGCTAGCTAGGTGCCAGATTTCACTCCCCTTCTTGAATGGTCTATTCAAAAAATGCAAATGCACTCTACCCCTCTTACATCTCAAAACTAGTACACATCAAAGCATCCAGACAAGCTGGCTTTAATCCAATTAAGACACACCCACAGACTAACCCTCTATTTTAAAAAATAATTTCCAATAACGTTATATACATTCATAGCTTCAGGACACTCACATCCACACAAAAACTCACACATAGACTCATAAACATGTAAACATCCAGGCACACATCTTTACATATACAGTCATAAGCACACTCTCACATCCACACACATGCCCACACACACTGTCACAAACACACTTACAAATACACTAACAAACACACACTCACATCCACACAAAGACACTTACAAATACACTCACAAACATACACTCACATCCACACACACGCTCACACATACACTAACAAACACACACTCACATCCACACAAAGACACTTACAAATACACTCACAAACATACACTCACATCCACAAACACGCTCACACATACACTATCAAACACACACTCACATCCACACAAACACATTTACAAATACACTCACAAACATACACTCACATCCACAAACACACTCACACATATACTCTGAAACATGCACACACATTCATATCCACACACACACTCACAAATACACACTCACATCCACATTAATGCTCAGAGATACACTCATAAACACACACTCACATTCACACACACACATACAAATACACTCACAAACACACACTTACATCCACACAAAAACTCACACATAATAAACAAACAGACATCCACACACAGATTTACACATCCACAAACACACTCACATATATACTTAGAAACATACACTCACATCCACATGTGTTCACACACAGGCCTGAATTTTCAGGTTGGCAGGCAGGTGGGCAGGTGTGATTGTCGGGCCTGGGATCAGCTGGGAAAAGGGCCACCACCCGCAATCAGCCTCTGACCGCGATTTCACACTGGCTGGCCAAGTAAGGCCCACCCAGCATGAAACACGGCTTCCCAAAGGTGGGAAGGGCCCGGCGTGGGCGTGGGGGTATCATGCGCCATGTCCAGAGGTGGCCAGTTTAAAAATGGCACAGGTAGCTCCTTGAAGGCTGCTGGTGAAGAAGTATACAGTCTGTGTTGCAGAGACAGCGCTTATGGCCTCTGCAGTGGCTGGGGATGCCAGGTGGGTGGGCAGCTTGGGTGGGCACTCAGCCCCCGGCTTTTCGGGCGAGTGCCTTGGGGTCCTCCTGAAGGAGGTGGCTGCCAGGAGGGACACCCTTGTACTAAGGGACGGAAGGAGCAGGCACCTCACCTGATGACAAAAACTTAGGAGGAGGTGGCAGTGCTGGTGAGCAGCCACGATGTGGTGCGGCACACATGGGTGCAGTGCCGGAAGAGGTTCAATGACCTGCTGCACTCAGGAAGGGTGAGTACCATGTTGGTATGGGTCAACGTGCATAAGTGTTAAGGTCTGGCCATCCTCCTGAGGACCTCAGGGGTTTTAGAGTGTGAGTGCCAACTGTCAGTGACACTGGAGCTGGCCAAGAGGGTGAGCCCTGGCTGCTTGGACTGAGCACCTTGCAGCTCAAGGGCCATCACTTGGATGTGCCCTGCAAGGTGTTCCTCAGGTGGGGTTGGCCAGGTTGCAGTGACGCTGCAGGTAGAGAGTAGATTAATCAATGTTCCTCTGTCCTTTCAGAAGAAGTCAAGCCTTAACCAAGCCGAGAGGGCACTTACAGGTGGAGGCCCCCCCAGACTGCTTCTGCTCACCAAGTTCGAGAAGGATGCCCCCAAACTGGAGAGCCGGCACACTCCCCATGCAATCGGGTATGGAGAGGCGGGGGTGCCAGGCAAAGGTAAGAGTGCAGTGCACAGAGATGAGAGTTTCGGATTACCCAAACATTTTAGCTTAGTCTCCTCATTTATGGGAGCCTCAAACCTGGAGTTCCCATTGATCATTGGAAGACGAGGGCACCGTGATGCGGATCTCCATTGTCTCACCAGGTTGCCTGGCATGCACAGTGACAGTGTGATGGCTTTAACTAATGACATGTCCTTGTTTTCCTTTTTAGATTCGCCAGCAGACGTTCACTCTGCAGACCCCGAAGGGCCACCCCTGATGCTGGAGGAACAATGGGCTCCATTTGCACCTGTGTCACACCCGCTCTTTGAAGCAGGCGCCAGCACAGATACCAGCACCTCGTTAGGCATTAAATTGTCAGCTACATGCACATTGGCGAGGGCACTGCACACTCACTTGAGATGCAGGCACTGGCAGAGAATGCCCAGGGCACCAGCAGTCGGAGAACAGCTGGGGACCAGGAACATGCTCAGTTGACGGCTGATGACGAGATTCTAGAGTCGTCCATTAGGCGTCAGATGCTGGAAGTCCAACAGGGTGAGCAGGAGGATCTGGCGGAGATCCATGAGGGTCTGTGTGCCATGGTCTCCGTGATGGAGGAGTCCATGTAGAACGTGTGCACTGTATTGACCATCATGGCCAAGTGCACTGCCTCCTCTATTGAGAAAGTGGCAACCCTCATGGAGAGGCAGCTCCAGGGACAGATTGAGGGCTTCCTGGGGATGCGCTCGATCCTGCAAACCCTCACACAGACAATGACGTCAGGTGGTCAGTGTCAGTGTGGGAGATAGATGAGGCACACAGTTTCCCACACGAGCTGCCTGTCGTCTCTGCGATCTCCTCTCAGGGCGCTCCGCTTGATGGCAGCAGCTCCTCCACCCCTCTGCCAGTGACTGTGGCATCTGATGAGGCTGCAGCGACTGGGGAGATGCCAGCAGTAGCACTGGCCGCTCCCTCCCAGGCGGGGCCAGCACAGGCTCCACGAGTCAAAGGACACCTGCCAAGGTCATCAAGGCCAACAGGACAGCAGACTGGGCATGCTGTCTCCAATGTTGGTGCCAGGGAGGGGGGAGCACCTAGATGTAGTGCCCACAAATGTAAGCTTAAGGCACCATGAGCACAAAAGGGAAAGTACACGGGTGATCTTCTGTTCAGTTATGTTCGGTTTATATGATTACTGATGTGGACATCAGCACCAGTAATGGTCATGTCAATGTGATTTCAATGTGATGATAACATTAATTTTGCTTTATGCCTTACTGGCCCGAATATGCTTCAACTTTTTTTTGGTCCAGGGCATGCCAGTATCTAATGCTGGACGTGAGTGGCTCTAAACTTCATTGCACAGGCACTGAGTGGACTTTGTGTTCAAAGGAAAGGGTCATTTCAGACATCCGGGATGGAGGCAGCAGCCCTGGCGTGAGATGGAAGCAGATCTTTAGCAGCCTAGCTGAAGGAGCATCGGATCAAGGCATCACAGGTGTCCCTGCCTCCCTGAAGGATACAGAAGTCTGCCTCCATACCCTCAGCGTTCTCCTCACCATGTTTCTTTTCTGACTCATCACTGGATTCATCCTCTGTGGCCTGTGGAGCTGCCTCAAGATCCTCTTCCTCCAGTGGCTCCCCCCTTGCCAGTGCCAGATTGTGGAGAGTGCATCATGCTACCAGTATCAGTGACACCCGCTCTGGGGGGGTATTGAAGTGCTTCCCCTGAATGGTCCAGGCATTGGAAGTGCATCTTCAGAAGACTTATGGTCCCCTCTATCACCGCCCTTGTGGTGGCATGACTCTTATTATAACGCTGCTCTGCTTCTGTTCGCAGAGAGGCGTCAGGAGCCACCTTTTCAATGGTTAGCCCTTGTCACTCAGCAACCGTCCATCCATTCAGGCTGGAGCACTGAATAGCCTTGGCACCTGGGAGTGTCTGAGGAACATAAGCGTCATGGCAGCTGCCAGGGTACCTTGCACAGATTGGAAAATCAGCATTTTGTGGTCACACACTCTCTGCATGTTCATGGAGTGAAATCCCTTCCTGTTGACGAAGGCACCCGGCTGACCCACTGGCGTCTTGATGGCCACATGTGTACAGTTGATGACACACTAGATGTGGGGGAAGCCAGCAATCGCTGAAAACCCTCTGGCTCGCTCAGCCTGGCTGACCTCGTCCGGGCAGGTCCAATCCAGCACCCGCTGCGCCTGCCCGGCTGGGGGAGAAGCCTCCCTATAAACTTACAATCAGACACTCATTTTCACATACACATGCACACACTCAAATCCACACACATGCTTACAAATACTCTCACAAACACACTCACATCTGCACAAACATTGAAACCAACACTCACAAACACACACACATCCACGCACACAGACTTAGATATACACTCAGAATCACACACTGTCACACACTCACACACACTCATATCCACATAAATGCTAGGACATACACTCATAAACACACACACACATTCACACACACGCTTTTTAAATACAGTCAGAAACACACTCACATCCACACAAAAGCTCACACATACACTCAGACACACCCTCACATACACTCAGAAACATATTCATACTCACACACATGCTTACACACGCACTCACGAACACAAACTCACACCCACACACACACTGACACCCACACCACAAACACACACTCGCATCCACACACACATACTTACATATACACTCAGAAATACACACACATCCACACACACACACACACACAGACTCACACATACACTCAGAAACACACACACATCCGCATACACACTCACAAATACCCTCAGAAACATTCACATATCTACACACACACACTCAGAAACACACACACATCTGCACACAAACACTCACATACACTCAGAAACACACTCACACATACACTCAGAATCACACACACATCCACAAACACACACACTCACACATACACTCAGAAACACGCACACATCTGCAAACACATACAATCAGAAACACACATACATCCGCACACACTCACACATACACTCAGAAACACACACACGTCCGCAAACACACACTCACATATACACTCAGAAACTCACACATATCCGCACACGCAGTCAGAAACACACACACATCCACACACACAGTCAGAAAAACGCACACATCCGCAAACACACACACTTACATACACTCAGAAACACACACACAACTGCAAACACACACTCACACATACATTCAGAAACACACACACATCCACACACACACTCACATATACAATCATAGCCACACACTAACATCCACAAACACACACTCACACAATTACACATAGACTCACAAACACACACACATCACACACACACACACACGCTTACACATGCATTCACAAACACACACTCAGATGCACACACACACAAATATACTCACAAACACACACTCACATGTACACACACACAGACTTACAAATCCACTCAAATCACACTCACACACATTCCCACATACACTCAGAAACACACACACACATCCACACTCACAGATAGACTCAGAAGCACACACTCACATCTACACACACATGCTCACAGATACACTTACAAACGCACACACACACACACACACTCTTATGCATACAGTAACAAAAACACAACCACATCCACGCACACTCACACATACACTCAGAAAGACACACTCACATCCACACCAACACACTAATTCTCATATTCACTCACAAACACACAATAACATCCATAGAAAAGAGGCGTTGAGGCCTGGGGCAGATCAGCCATGATCTTATTGAATGGCGAGGCAGGCTTGAGGGGCTGATTGACCTACTCCTGCTCCTATTTCTTATGTCCTTATGTTTTTATACACAAATGCTCACACATACCAACACACACTCACATCCACATAAACTGACATACACTCATAAACACACACATTCACACGTGCACTAACAAACACTCACTTACATCCACAGACACACTGACACATACACTCATAAACAAATACTCACGCCCACACACACGTTCACAAATACATTCACAAACACACGGTCACATTCACTCACATAAGCTTACACCTATACTCCATTTAGTTCGGCAAGACCGTAAAATCCTGGCCATACAGTCACATTCACACACTCACAAACACACACTCATATCACACACACATTCACACACTCACAAATACACACTCATATCACATGCACATTCACACACTCACAACCACACACTCATATCACACACACATTCACACACTCACAAATACACATTCTTATCACACACACATTCACACACTCACAAACACACACTCATATCACACGCACATTCACACACTCACAAACACACACTAATATCCAACACACACTCGATCACCCATACACTTTCAAACACACACATCCACGATCACATATACACTCACAAACACACACTCATTTCCACACACATACACTCACAAACACACTCTCACATCCACACACATCCACGATCACATATACACTCACAAACACACTCTCACATCCACACACATACATGATCACACATACACTCACAAACACACATACATATCCACACACATACATTCACAAACACACTCTCACATCCACACACATATATGATCACACATACACTCACAAACACACACTCATATCCACACACATACACTCACAAGCACACTCTCATATCCACACACATACATGATCACACATACACTCATAAACACACACTCATATCCACACACGTACACTCACAAACACACTCTCAAACACACATATCCACGATCACATTTACACTCACAAACACACACTCATATCCACACACATAAACTCACAAACACACTCTCACATCCACACACATACATAATCACACATACATTCACAAACACACACTCATATCCACACATAGACACTCACAAACACACACTCATATCCACACACATAAACTCACAAACACACTCTCACATCCACACACATACATAATCACACATACACGCACAAACACACACTCATATCCACACACATACACTCACAAACACACTCTCACATCCACACACATACATGATCACACATACACTCACAAACACACTCTCACATCCACACACATACATGATCACACATACACTCACAAACACACACTCATATCCACACACATACACGATAACACATTCACACGGACACTTACAAGTACTCTCAAAACACACACTCACCTTCACACAAACATGCTCACACACACTTAGAAACACACACTCACATCCATACACACAGGCTCACACATACGCTCACAAACACACACTCACACCCACAGATACATGCTCACACATACACCCAGAAACAATAACTCACATCCACGCACATACACACTCATATATATGTACACACACACACACACTTACATCCGCTCACACACACTCACGCATAGACTCAGAAACACATACTCACATCCACACACACTCGCTCTCATGAGATGAGGTGAGAGTGACTGCCCTTGACATCAAGGCAGCATTTGACCGAGTGTGGTATCAAGGAGCCCTAGCAAAATTGGAGTCTATGGGAATCAGGGGGAAACTCTCCATTGGTTGGAGTCATACCTAGCACAAAGGAAGATGGTTGTAGTTGTTGGAGGTCAGTCATCTCAGCTCCAGGACATCACTGCAGGAGTTCCTCAGGGTAGTGTCCTTAGCCCAACCATCTTCAGCTGCTTCATCAATGACCTCCCTTCCATCATAAGGTCAGAAGTGGGGATGTTCATTGATGATTGCACAATGTTCAGCACCATTCCTGACTCTTGAGATTCTCAATCTGTCCATGTCCAAATGCAGCAAGACCTGGACAATATCCAGGCTTGGGCTGACAAGTGACAAGTAACATTCGCGCCACAGTCACCTGTTCACACAGACATTCATGAACACACATTCACACTCACAAAGACACAGAAACACACACCCACCCACCCACAGACACATAGACACACACACATACACACACACACACACTCAGAAACACGCATGATCACACACAAACACGCACTCACATTCACACAAACATGCTCACACATTTACTTAGAAACACACATTAACATCCACACACTCTCATTCACAAACACACACTCACATATACACAAATGCACACATGCTCGCACATGTATTCATGATCACATACTCACATACACACTCATGTTGACATACACATTCACAAAAACACACTCACATCCAAACACACATACTCACACACACATTCACACACACTCACACTCACAAACACACATATAAACACTCACTCAAACATAGACAGAGATGCTCACACATATACACTCACACACACACTCCTGCTACTCATACACACGCATACATTTTGACTCACAAACACATTCACACATGCACTCAAACTCACACACACACACATACACACACGCTCACTCACAAACACACACACACACATATACTTACAACCTTCTCATGCACACACACACTTTCAAACATACACCCATACTCACACAGATGCGAACTCACACATGCACACTTACAAACACACACACTCTTACACACATGGACACTCACAAACACATCCACACACACACTGACTCGCACACAGTCACACACGCACTCACATCCACACACACATACTCACTCACGACCACACATACACACACATACACACTCAAGCAAACACTCAAAGGCACAAACACACTCACATCAACACACATTCACACACAGACTCACACACACATTCTCAGACACTGACTCGAGCGCACATACACTCTCAGACACTGAATTGCAGACCTTCACACACTGATTCGCACACACACTCATTCACATCCACACACTCACACAGACTCAACAATTTGATGCCCACATTGCACATAGATGTTCCAAATATCAGTAAGGAGGGGGAAAGGAACAGAAGGGTAGGTTCAGATGAAGAGTGCGAGGGGGATATATTAGGCGGCATTGCCGATTTCTGTCATAAAACTTCAGTATAATTCTATGTAGTAAGAAAAGGGGGAAAAAACAAATTCAGTACTTGCCAGACCAATCGACTCTCACTCTAACTCCTCCAGACCAATCGAATCTCACTCTGAATCCTCCAGATCAACCTGCCCTCACTCTGACTCGTCCAGACCAATCGCCAGTCACTCAGCCTCTTCCTCCATACCAATCTCCCCTCACTCTACCTCATCCAGACCAAACTCCACTCACTCTGCCTCCTCCAGACCAAACTCCCTTGACTCTGCCTCCTCCTCCAGACCAATCTCCCCTCAATCTACCTCCTCCAGACCAATCTCCCCTCACTCTGCCTCCTCCTCCAGACCAATCTCCCCTCACTCTGACTCCTCCAGTCCAAACTCCCCTCACTCTACCTCTTCCAGTCCAATCTCCAATCACGCTGTCTCCTCCAGATGAATCTCTCTTCACTCAGCCTACTCCTCCAGATCAATATCCCCTCACTCTGCCTCCTCCAGACAAAACTCCCCTCACTCTGCCTCCTCCAGAACGATCTCCCATCACTTTGCCTCATCCAGACCAATCTCCCCTCACTCTGCCTCCTCCTCCAGACCAATCTCCCTTCATTCTACCTCTGCCTCCAGAACAATCTCCCCTCACTCTGCCTCGTCCTCCAGACCAATCTCACCTCACTCTACCACCTCCTGCAGACAAATCTCCCCTCACTCTGCCTCGTCCTCCAGATCAATCTCCCCTCACTCTACCTCCTCCAGACCAATCTCACCTCACTATGCCTCCTCCTCCAGACCAATCTCCCCTCACTCTGCCTCCTCCAGTCCAATCTCCCCTCACTCTGCCTCCTCCAGACAAAACTCCCCTCACTCTGCCTCCTCCAGAACGATCTCCCATCACTTTGCCTCATCCAGACCAATCTCCCCTCACTCTGCCTCCTCCTCCAGACCAATCTCCCTTCATTCTACCTCTGCCTCCAGAACAATCTCCCCTCACTCTGCCTCGTCCTCCAGACCAATCTCACCTCACTCTACCACCTCCTGCAGACAAATCTCCCCTCACTCTGCCTCGTCCTCCAGATCAATCTCCCCTCACTCTACCTCCTCCAGACCAATCTCACCTCACTATGCCTCCTCCTCCAGACCAATCTCCCCTCACTCTGCCTCCTCCAGTCCAATCTCCCCTCACTCTGTCTCCTCCAGATGAATCTCACTTCACTCTGCCTCCTCCTCCAGACCAACCTCCCCTCACTCTGCGTCCTCCTCCAAACCAATCTCCCCTCACTCTGCCTCCTCCTCCAGACCAATCACCCCTCACTCTGCCTCCTCCTCCAGACCAATCTCCCCTCACTATACCTCCTCCAGACCAAACTCCCTTCACTCTGCCTCCTCCAGACCAATCTCCCCTCACTCTGACTCCTCCTCTAGACCAGTCTCCACTCACTATGCCTCCTCCAGACCAATCTCCCCTCACTCTGCCTCCTCCATTCCAATCTCCCCTCATTCTGTCTCCTCCAGATGAATCTCCCTTCACTCTGCCTCCTCATCCAGACCAATCTGCCCTCACTCTGCCTCCTCCAGACCAAACTCCCCTCACTCTGCCTCCTGCAGACCGATCTGCCCTCACTCTGCCTCCTCCAAAACGATCTCCCCTCACTTTGCCTCATCCAGACCAATCTCCCCTCATTCTGCTGAATCCAGACAAATCTCCACTCTCTCTGCCTCCTCCTCCAGACCAATCTCCCCTCACTCTGCGTCTTCCTCCAAACCAATCTCCCTTCACTCTGCCTCCTCCTCCAGACCAATCTCCCCTCACTCTACCACATCCGGCAGACCAATCTCCCCTCACTGTGCCTCCTCCTCCTGACCAATCTGCCCTCACTCTACATCCTCCAGTCCAATCTCCACTCACCATGCCTCCTCCCCCAGACCAATATCCCTTCACTCTGCCGCCTCCAGACCAATTTCCCCTCACTCTGCCTCCTCCTCCAGACCAATCTCCCCTCACTGTGCCTCCTCATCCAGAACAATCTCCCCTCACTCTACCTCCTCCAGTCCAATCTCGCCTCACTCTGCCTCCTCCTCCAGACCAATCTCCCGTCAATCTGCTTCTTCCTCCAAACCAATCTCCCTTCACTCTGCCTCCTCCTCCAGAACAATCTCCCCTCACTCAACCACCTCCTCCAGACCAATCTCCCCTCACTGTGCCTTCTCCTCCAGACCAATCTCCCCTCACTCTACCTCCTCCAGACCTATCTCCCCTCACTATGCCTCCTCCTCCAGACCAATCTCCCCTCGCTCTCCCTCCTCCAGATGAATCGCCCTTCACTCTGCCTCCTCCTCCAGACAAATCTCCCCTCACTCTGCCACCTCCAGTCCAATCGACCCTCACTCTGCCTCCTCCTCCAGACCAACCTCCCCTCATTCTGCGTCTTCCTCCAAACCAATCACCCCTCACTCTGACTCCTCCTCCAGCCCAATCTTCATTCATTCTGCCTCCTCCTCCAAACCATTCACCCCTCACTATTCCTCCTCTTTCAAACCAATCCCTACTCACTCTGCCTCCTTCTCCAGACCAACCTCCCCTCATTCTGCCTCCTCCTCCAGACCAATCTCCCCTCACTCAGCCTCCTCCAGACCAATCTCCCCTCACTCTGCGTCTTCCTCCAAACCAATCTCCCTTCACTCTGACTCCCCCTCCAGACCAATCTCCCCTCACTCAGCCTCCTCCAGACCAATCTCCCCTCAGTCTACCTCGTCCAGACCAATCTCCCCTCACTCTGCCTCCTCCTCCAGATCAACCTCCCCTCACTCAGCGTCTTCCTCCAAAACAGGCTCCCCTAACTCTGCCTCCTCCTCCAGACCAATCACACCTCACTCTGACTCCTCCTCCAGACCAATCTCTATTCATTCTGCTTCCTCCTCCAGACCAATCACCCCTCACTATGCCTCCTCCTTCAAACCAATCTCTGATCACTCTGCCTCCTCCTCCAGACCAACCACCCCTCACTCTGCCTCCTCCTCCTGACCAATCTCCCCTCACTCAGCCTCCTACAGACCAATCTCCCCTCACTCTGCCTCCTCCTCCAGACCAATCTCCCCTCACTCTACCACCTCCTCCAGACCAATCTCCCGTCACTCTATCTCCTCCAGACCAATCTCCCCTCATTCTGCCTCCTCCTCCAGACCAATCTCCCCTCACTCAGCCTCCTCCAGACCAATCTCCCCTCACTCTGCGTCTTCCTCCAAACCAATCTCCCTTCACTCTGCTTCCACCTACAGACAAATCTCCCCTCACCCTTCCACCTCCTCCAGACCAATCTCCCCTCACTCTGCATCTTCCTCCAGACCAATCTCCCTTCATTCTGCCTGCTCCTCCAGACCAATCTCCCCTCACTTTACAACCTCCTCCAGACCAATCTCCCCTCACTGTGCCTCCTCCTCCAGACCAATCTCCCCTCACTCTACCTCCTACAGTCCAATCTCCCCTCACTATGCCTCCTCCTCCAGATCAATCTCCCCTCACTCTGCCTCCTCCCGATGAATCTTCCTTCACTCGGCCTCGTCCTCCAGACCAATCTCCCCTCACTCTGCCTCCTCCTCCAGACCAACATCCCCTCATTCTGCGTCTTCCTCCAAACCAATCTCCCCTCACTCTACCTCCTCCTCCAGACCGATCACACTTCACTCTGCCTCTTCCTCCAAACCAATCGCCCCTCACCCTACCACCACCTCCAGACGAATCTCCCCTCACTGTGCCTCCTCCTCCAGAACAATCTCCCCTCACACTGCTTCCTCCAGACCAATCTCCCCTCTTATGCCTCCTCCTCCAGACCAATCACCCTTCACTCTACCTCTTCCAGACCAATCTCCCCTCACTCTGTCTCCTCCAGATGAATCACCCTTCACTCTGCCTCCTCCTTCAGACCAATCTCCACACACTCTGCCTCCTCCAGTCAATCTCCTCTCACTCTGACTCCTCCTCCAGACCAATCTCCATTCATTCAGCCTCCTCCTCCAGACCATACGCCCCTCACTATGCCTCCTCCTTCAAACCAATCTCTGATCACTCCGCCTCCTCCTCCAGAGCAACCTCCCCTCACTCTGCCTCCACCTCCAGAAGAATCTCCCCTCACTCTGACTCCTCCAGTCCAAACTCCCCGCACACTACCTCCTCCAGTCTAATCTCACTTCACTCTGCCTCATCCAGACCAATCTCCCCTCACTCTGCCTCCTCCAGACGAAACTCCCCTCACTCTGCCTCCTCCAGACCGATCTGCCCTCAGTCTGCCTCCTCCAAAACGATCTCCCCTCACTTTGCCTCATGCAGAACAATCTCCCCTCACTCTGCCACCTCCAGACAAATCTCCCCTCTCTCTGCCTCTGCCGCCAGACCAATCTCCCTTCATTCTGCCTTCTCCTCCAGACCAATCTCCCCTCACTCTGCGTCTTCCTCCAAACCAATCTCCCTTCATTCTGCCTCCTCCTCCAGACCAATCGCCCCTCACACTGCCTCCTCCTCCAGACCAATCTCCCCTCACTCTACAACCTCCTCAAGACCAATCTCCCCTCACTCTCCCTACTCCAGACCAATCTGCCCTCACTCTGCCTCCTCCTCCTGACCAATCTCCCTTTACTCTACCGCCTCCAGACCAATCTCACCTCACTCTGCCTCCTCCTCCAGACCAATCTCCCCTCACTCTGCGTCTTCCTCCAGACCAATCTCCCTTCATTCTGCCTGCTCCTCCAGACCAATCTCCCCTCACTTTACAACCTCCTCCAGACCAATCTCCCCTCACTGTGCCTCCTCCTCCAGACCAATCTCCCCTCACTCTACCTCCTACAGTCCAATCTCCCCTCACTATGCCTCCTCCTCCAGATCAATCTCCCCTCACTCTGCCTCCTCCAGATGAATCTTCCTTCACTCGGCCTCGTCCTCCAGATCAATCTCCCCTCACTCTGCCTCCTCCTCCAGACCAACCTCCCCTCACTCTGCGTCTTCCTCCAAACCAATCTCCCCTCACTCTACCTCCTCCTCCAGACCTATCACACTTCACTCTGCCTCTTCCTCCAAACCAATCGCCCCTCACCCTACCACCACCTCCAGACGAATCTCCCCTCACTGTGCCTCCTCCTCCAGAACAATCTCCCCTCACACTGCCTCCTCCAGACCAATCTCCCCTCTTATGCCTCCTCCTCCAGACCAATCACCCTTCACTCTACCTCTTCCAGACCAATCTCCCCTCACACTGTCTCCTCCAGATGAATCACCCTTCACTCTGCCTCCTCCTTCAGACCAATCTCCACACACTCTGCCTCCTCCAGTCAATCTCCTCTCACTCTGACTCCTCCTCCAGACCAATCTCCATTCATTCTGCCTCCTCCTCCAGACCATACGCCCCTCACTATGCCTCCTCCTTCAAACCAATCTCTGATCACTCTGCCTCCTCCTCCAGAGCAACCTCCCCTCACTCTGCCTCCTCCTCCAGAAGAATCTCCCCTCACTCTGACTCCTCCAGTCCAAACTCCCCACACACTACCTCCTCCAGTCAAATCTCCCCTCACTCTGTCTCCTCCAGATGAATCTCCCCTCACTCTGCCTCCTTCAGACCAAACCCCCCTCACACTGCCTCCTACTGACCGATCTTCCCTCACTCTGCCTCCTCCAGACCAATCTCCCTTCATTCTACCTACGCCTCCAGACCAATGTCCCCTCACTCTGCCTCCTCCTCCAGACCAACCTCTCTTCACTCTACCACCTCCTCCAGACCAATCTCCCCTCGCTATGCCTCCTTCTCCAGACCAATCTCCCCTCACTCTGCCTCCTCCAGTCCAATCACCCCACACGCTGTCTCTTCCAGATGAATCTCTCTTCACACTGCATCCTCCTCCAGACCAATCTCCCCTCACTCTGCCTCCTCCAGACAAAACTCCCCTCACTCTGCCTCCACCAGAACGATCTCCCATCACTTTGTCTCATCCAGACCAATCTCCTCTCACTCAGCCTCCTCCTCCAGACCAATTTCCCTTCATTCTACCTCCACCTCCAGACCAATCTCCACTCACTCTGCCTCCTCCTCACGACCAATCTCACCTCACTCTAACACGTCCTGCAGACCAATCTCACCTCACTATGCCTCCTCCTCCAGACCGATCTCCCCTCACTCTGCCTCCTCCAGTCCAATCTCCCCTCACTCTGTCTCCTCCAGATGAATCTCACTTCGCTCTGCCTCCTCCTCCAGACCAACCTCCCCTCACTCTGCGTCTTCCTCCAAACCAATCTCCACTCACTCTGCATCCTCCTCCAGACCAATCACCCCTCACTCTGCCTGTTCCTCCAGACCAATCTCGCCTCACTCAGCCTCCTCCAGAACAATCTCCCTTCACTCTGCCTCCTTAAGACCAATCTCCCCTCACTCTGCCTCCTCCTCCAGACCAATCTCCCCTCACTATGCCTCCTCCACACCAATCTCCACTCACTCTGCCTCCTCCTCCAGACCAATCTCCCTTCACTCTGCCACCTCCTCCATACCAATCTCCCCTCACTCTGCCTCCTCCAGTCCAATCTTCCCTCATTCTGTCTCCTCCAGATGAATCTCCCTTCACTCAGCCTCCTCGACCAGTCCAATCTGCCCTCACTCTGCCTCCTCCAGACCAATCTCCCCTCACTCTGTGTCCGCCTCCAGACCAATCTCCCATCACTCTGCCTCCTCCAGACTAATCTCACATCACTCTGCCTCATCCAGACCAATCTCCCCTCAATCTGCCGCCTCCAGACCAATCTCCCCACACTCTGCCTCCTCCAGACCAAACTCCCCTCACTCTGCCTCCTCCAGACTGATCTGCCCTCACTCTGCCTCCACCAAAACGATCTCCCCTCACTTTGCCTCATCCAGACCAATCTCCCCTCATTCTGCTGCCTCCAGACCAATCTCCCCTCACTCTGCCTCCTCCTCCAGACCAATCTCCCCTCACTCTGCGTCTTCCTCCAACCCAATCTCCCTTCACTCTGCCTCCTCCTCCCGACCAATCTCCCCTCACTCTACCACATCCTCCAGACCAATCTCCCCTCACTGTGCCTCCTCCTCCAGACCATTCTCACCTCACTCTACCACATCCTCCAGACCAATCTCCTCTCACTCTACCACCTCCTCCTGACCAATCTCCCCTCACTATGCCTCCTGGTCCAGACCAATCTCCCCTCACTCTACCTCCTCCATACCAATCTCCCTTCACTCTGCCTCCTCCTGCAGACCAATCTCCCCACACTCTGCCTCCTCCAGTCCAATCTCCCCTCACTCTGCCTCCTCCTCCAGACCAACCTCCCCTCACTCAGCGTCTTCCTCCAAACCAGTCTCCCTTCACTCTGCCTCCTCCTCCAGACCTTCTCCATTCATTCTGCTTCCTACTCCAGACCAATTTCCCCTCACGGTGCCTCCTCCTTCAAACCAGTCTCTGATCACTCTGCCTCCTCCTCCTGACCCACCACCCCTCACTCTGCCTCCACTTCCTGACCAATCCCCCCTCACTCAGCCTCCTCCAGACCAATCTCCCTTCACTCTGCTCCTCCAGACCAATCTCCCCTCACACTGCCTCCTCCTCCAGACAAATCTCCCCTCACTCTGCCTCCTCCAGACCAATCTCCCCTCACTTTGCCTCCTCCTGACCAATCTCCCTTCACTCAGCAGCCTCCTGCAGACCAATCTTCCCTCACTCTGCCTTCTCCTCCAGACCAACTTCCTTTCACTCTGCCTCCTCCTACAGACCAATCTCCCCTGACTCTTCCTCCTCCAGACCAATCTCCCGTCATTCTATCTCCCCCAGACCAAACTCCCTTCACTCTTTCTCATCCTCCAGAACTATCTTCCCTCACTCTGCCTCCTCCCTCCCAATCTCCCCTCACTCTGACTCCTCCAGACCAATCTCCACTCACTCTGCCTCCTCCTCCAGACCAATCTCCCCTCACTATGCCTCCTCCACACCAATCTCCACTCACTCTGCCTCCTCCTCCAGACCAATCTCCCTTCACTATGCCTCCACAACCAGACCAATCTCCCCTCAGTCTACCTCGTCGAGTCCAATCTCCCCTCACTCTGCCTCCTCCAGTCCAATCTCCCCTCATTCTGTCTCCTCCAGATGAATCTCCCTTCACTCAGCCTCCTCGTCCAGTCCAATCTGCCCTCACTCTGCCTCCTCCAGACCAATCTCCCCTCACTCTGTGTCCGCCTCCAGACCAATCTCCCCACACTCTGCCTCCACCAGACTAATCTCACATCACTCTGCCTCATCCAGACCAATCTCCCCTCAATCTGCCGCCTCCAGACCAATCTCCCCACACTCTGCCTCCTCCAGACCAAACTCCCCTCACTCTGCCTACTCCAGACTGATCTGCCCTCACTCTGCCTCCACCAAAACGATCTCCCCTCACTTTTCCTCATCCAGACCAATCTCCCCTCATTCTGCTGCCTCCAGACCAATCTCCACTCTCTCTGCCTCCTCCTCCAGACCAATCTGCCCGCACACTGCGTCTTCCTCCAACCCAATCTCCCTTCACTCTGCCTCCTCCTCCAGACCAATCTCCCCTCACTCTACCACATCCTCCAGACCAATCACCCCTCACTGTGCCTCCTCCTCCAGACCATTCTCCCCTCACTCTACCACATCCTCCAGACCAATCTCCCCTCACTCTACCACCTCCTCCTGACCAATCTCCCCTCACTGTGCCTCCTGGTCCAGACCAATCTCCCCTCACTCTACCTCCTCCAGACCAATCTCCCCTCACTGTGCCTCCTCATCCAGACCAATCTCCCCTCACTCTACCTCCTCCAGGCAAATCTCCCCTCACCCTGCCACCTCCTCCAGACAAATCACCCCTCACTCTACCTCCTCCAGACCAATCTCCACTCACTCTGTCTCCTCCAGACCAATCACCCCTCACTCTGCCTCCTCCTCCAGACCAATCTCCCCACACTCTGCCTCCTCCAGTCCAATCTCCCCTCACTCAGCCTCCTACTCCAGACCAACCTCCCCTCAAGCTTCCTCCTCCAGAACAATCTCCTTTCACTCTTTCGCCTCCTCCAGACCAATCTCCACTCACTCTGCCTCCTCCTGCAGACAAATCTACCCTCACTCTGCCTCCTCCAGACCAATCTCCCCTCACTCTGCCACCTCCAGACCAATCTCCCCTCACTTTGCCTCCTCCTGACCAATCACCCTTCACTCTGTCTCCTCATCCAGACCAAACTCCCCTCAGTCTACCTCGTCCAGAGCAATCTCCCCTCACTCTGCCTACTCCTTCAGACCAATCTCTCTTCACTCTGCCTCATCCAGACCAATCTCCCCTCACTCTGCCACCTCCAGACCAATCTCCCCTCACTTTGCCTCCTCCTGACCAATCTCCCTTCACTCAGCAGCCTCCTGCAGACCAATCTTCCCTCACTCTGCCTTCTCCTCCAGACCAACTTCCTTTCACTCTGCCTCCTCCTACAGACCAATCTCCCCTGACTCTTCCTCCTCCAGACCAATCTCCCGTCATTCTATCTCCCCCAGACCAAACTCCCTTCACTCTTTCTCATCCTCCAGAACTATCTTCCCTCACTCTGCCACCTCCCTCCCAATCTCCCCTCACTCTGACTCCTCCAGACCAATCTCCACTCACTCTGCCTCCTCCTCCAGACCAATCTCCCCTCACTATGCCTCCTCCACACCAATCTCCACTCACTCTGCCTCCTCCTCCAGACCAATCTCCCTTCACTCTGCCTCCACAACCAGACCAATCTCCCCTCAGTCTACCTCGTCGAGTCCAATCTCCCCTCACTCTGCCTCCTCCAGTCCAATCTCCCCTCATTCTGTAACCTCCAGATGAATCTCCCTTCACTCAGCCTCCTCGTCCAGTCCAATCTGCCCTCACTCTGCCTCCTCCAGACCAATCTCCCCTCACTCTGTGTCCGCCTCCAGACCAATCTCCCCACACTCTGCCTCCACCAGACTAATCTCACATCACTCTGCCTCATCCAGACCAATCTCCCCTCAATCTGCCGCCTCCAGACCAATCTCCCCACACTCTGCCTCCTCCAGACCAAACTCCCCTCACTCTGCCTACTCCAGACTGATCTGCCCTCACTCTGCCTCCACCAAAACGATCTCCCCTCACTTTTCCTCATCCAGACCAATCTCCCCTCATTCTGCTGCCTCCAGACCAATCTCCACTCTCTCTGCCTCCTCCTCCAGACCAATCTGCCCTCACACTGCGTCTTCCTCCAACCCAATCTCCCTTCACTCTGCCTCCTCCTCCAGACCAATCTCCCCTCACTCTACCACATCCTCCAGACCAATCACCCCTCACTGTGCCTCCTCCTCCAGACCATTCTCCCCTCACTCTACCACATCCTCCAGACCAATCTCCCCTCACTCTACCACCTCCTCCTGACCAATCTCCCCTCACTGTGCCTCCTGGTCCAGACCAATCTCCCCTCACTCTACCTCCTCCAGACCAATCTCCCCTCACTGTGCCTCCTCATCCAGACCAATCTCCCCTCACTCTACCTCCTCCAGGCAAATCTCCCCTCACCCTGCCACCTCCTCCAGACAAATCACCCCTCACTCTACCTCCTCCAGACCAATCTCCACTCACTCTGTCTCCTCCAGACCAATCTCCCTTCACTCTGCCTCCTCCTCCAGACCAATCTCCCCACACTCTGCCTCCTCCAGTCCAATCTCCCCTCACTCAGCCTCCTACTCCAGACCAACCTCCCCTCTCTCTACCACCTCCTCCAGACCAATCTCCCCTCACTCTACAAACTCCTCCAGACCAATCTCCCCTCACTGTGCCTCCACCTCCAGACCAATCTCCTCTCACTCTACCTCCTCCATACCAATCTCCCCTCACTATGCCTCCTCCTCGAGACCAATCTCCCTTCACTCTACCTCCTCCAGACCAATCTCCCCTCAGTCTACCTCGTCCAGACATATCTCCCCTCACCCTGCCTCCTCTTCCAGAACAATCTCCACACACTCTGCCTCCTCCAGTCCAATCTCCCCTCACTCTGCCTCCTCCAGACCGATCTGCCCTCAGTCTGCCTCCTCCAAAACGATCTCACCTCCCTTTGCCTCATCCAGAATAATCTCCCCTCACTCTGCCACCTCCCGACAAACAATCCCTCAGTCTGCCTCCTCCGCCAGACCAATCTCCCTTCATTCTGCCTCCTCCCCCAGACAAATCTTCCCTCACTCTGCGTCTTCCTCCAAACCAATCTCCCTTCATTCTGCCTCCTCATCCAGACCAATCTCCCCTCACTCTACCACCTCCTCCAGACCAACCTCCCCTCACTGTGCCTCCTCCTCCAGACCAATATCCCCTCACTCTGCCTCCTCTAGACCAATCTCCCCTCACTCTGCCTCCTCCTACAGACCAACCTCCCCTCACCCTGCGTTTTCCTCCAAACCAATCTCCCCTCACTCTACCTCTTCCAGACCAATCTCCCCTCACTCTGTCTCCTCCAGATGAATCACCCTTCACTCTGCCTCCTCCTCCAGACCAATCTCCACACACTCTGCCTCCTCCAGACAAATCTCCTCTCACTCTGACTCCTCCTCCAGACCAAACACCATTCATTCTGCGTCCTCCTCCAGACTATTCACCCCTCACTATGCCTCCTCCTTCAAACCAATCTCTGATCACTCCGCCTCCTCCTCCAGACCAACCTTCCCTCACTCTGCCTCCTCCAGACCGATCTGCCCTCACTCTGCCTCCTCCAGACCGATCTGCCCTCACTCTGCCTCCTCCAGACCAATCTCCCTTCATTCTACCTACGCCTCCTCCAGACCAATCTCCACTCACTCTGCCTGCTCCTCCAGACCAATCTCCCTTCACTCTACCACCTCCTCCAGACCAAACTCCCCTCAATGTGCCTCTTCCTCCAGTCTAATCTCCCCTCACTATGCTTCCTTCTCCAGACCAATCTCCCCTCACTCTGCCTCCTCCTCCAGACCAATCTCCACTCACTCTAACACCTCCTCCAGACCAATCTCCCCTCTCTCTGCCTTGTCCAGATGAATCTCCCTTCACTCGGCCTCCTCCTCCAGACCAACCTCCCCTCACTCTGCGTCTTCCTCCAAACCAATCTCCCCTCGCTCTACCTCCTCCTTCAGACCTATCACACTTCACTCTGCCTCTTCCTCCAAACAAATCGCCCCTCACCCTACCACCACCTCCAGACCAATCTCCCCTCACTCTGTCTCCTCCAGATGAATCAGCCTTCACTCTACTTCCTCCTCCAGACCAATCTCCACACACTCTGCCTCCTCCAGTCCAATCTCCTCTCACTCTGACTCCTCCTCCAGACCAATCTCCATTCATTCTGCCTCCTCCTCCAGACCATTCACCCCTCACTATGCCTCCTCCTTCAAACCAATCTCTGATCTATCCGCCTCCTCCTCCAGACCAACCTCCCCTCACTCTGCCTCCTCCTCCAGAAGAATCTCCCCTCACTCTGCCTCCTCCAGTCCAAACTCCCCACACACTACCTCCTCCAGTCCAATCTCCCCTCACTCTGTCTCCTCCAGATGAATCTCCCCTCACTCTGCATCCTCTAGACCAAACTCCCCTCACTCTGCCTCCTCCAGACCGATCTGCACTCACTCTGCCTCCTCCAGACCAATCTCCCTTCATTCTACCTACGCCTCCAGACCAATGTCCCCTCACTCTGACTGCTCCTCCAGACCAATCTCCCTTCATTCTACCACCTCCTCCAGACCAAACTCCCCTCAATGTGCCTCCTCCTCCAGTCTAATCTCCCCTCATGCTGTATCCTCCAGATGAATCTCTCTTCACTCTGCCTCCTCCTCCAGACCAATCTCCCCTCAGTCTGCCTCCTCCAGAACAATATCCACTCACAATACATCCTCCTCCAGACCAATTTCCCCTCACTCTGCCTCCTCCAGACTAATCTCACTTCAATCTGCCTCATCCAGACCAATCTCCCCTCAATCTGCCTCCTCCGGACCAAACAACCCTCACTCTGCTTCCTCCAGACCGATCTGCCCTCAGTCTGCCTCCTCCAAAACGATTTCCCCTCACTTTGCCTCATCCAGAACAATCTCCCCTCGCTCTGCCACCTCCAGACAAATCTCCCCTCACTCTGCCTCCTCCGCCAGACCAATCTCCCTTCATTCTGCCTCCTCCTCCAGACCAATATCCCCTCCCTCTGCATCTTCCTCCAAAACAATCTCCCTTCATTCTGCCTCCTCCTCCAGACCAATCTCCCCTCACTGTGCCTCCTCCTCCAGACCAATCTCCCCTCAATCTACCACCTCCTCCAGACCAATCTCCCCTCACTCTACCTCCTCCAGACCAATCTCCCCTCACTCTGCCTCCTCCTCGAGACCAATCTCCCTTTACTCTGCCGCCTCCAGACAAATCTCACCTCACTCTGCGTCTTCCTCCAAACCAATATCCCTTCACTCTGCCTCCTCCTCCAGACCAATATCCCCTCACTCTGCCTCCTCCTCCTGACCAATTTCCCTCACTCTACCACCTCCTCCAGACCAATCTCCCCTCACTCTGCGTCTGCCTCCAAACCAATCTCCCTTCACTCTGCCTCCTTCCCAGACCAATATCCCCTCACTCTGCCTCCTCCTCCAGACCAATCTCCCCTCACTCTACCATCTCCTCCAGACCAATCGCCCCTCACTGTGCCCCCTCTTCCAGACCTATCTCCCCTCACTTTACCTCCTACAGACCAATCTCCCCTCACAATGCCTCCTCCTCCCGACCAATCTCCCCTCACTCTGCCTCCTCCAGATGAATCTTCCTTCACTCGGCCTCCTCCTCCAAACCAATCTCCCCTCACTCTACCTCCTCCTCCAGACCTATCACACTTCACTCTGTGTCTTCCTCCAAACCAATCGCCCCTCACCCTACCACCACCTCCAGATGAATCTCCCCGCACTGTGCCTCCTCCTCCAGAACAATCTCCCCTCACTCTGCCTCCTCCAGACCAATCTCCCCTCTTATGCCTCCTCCTCCAGAAAAATATCCCTTCACTCTACCTCTTCCAGACCAATCTCCCCTCACTCTGTCTCCTCCAGATGAATCACCCTTCACTCTGCCTCCTCCTCCAGACCAATCGCCACAGAATCTGCCTCCTCCAGTCCAATCTCCTCTCACTCTGACTCCTCCTCCAGACCTATCTCCATTCATTCTGTCTCCTCCTCCAGACCATTCACCCCCAACTATGCCTCCTCCTTCAAACCAATCTCTGATCACTCCGCCTCCTCCTCCAGACCAACCTCCCCTCACTCTGCCTCCTCCTCCAGAAGAATCTCCCCTCACTCAGCTTCTTTTTCCAAACCAATCTCCCTTCACTCTGCCTCCTCCTCCAGACCAATCTCCTCACACTCTGCCTCCTCCTCCAGACCAATCTCCCCTCACTCTACCACATCCTCCAGACCAATCTCCCTTCACTCTACCTCCTTCAGACCAATCTCCCCTCACCCTGCCTCCTCCTCCAGACAAATCTCCCCTCACTCTACCTCCTACAGACTAATCTCCCCTCACTCTGCCTCCACCAAACTAATCTCAATTCACTCTGCCTCATCCAGACCAATCTCCCCTCAATCTGCCGCCTCCAGACCAATCTCCCCACACTCTGCCTCCTCCAGACCAAACTCCCCTCACTCTGCCTCCTCCAGACCGATCTGCCCTCACTCTGCCTCCTCCTCCAGAACAATCTCCCCTCACTCTGCCTCCTCCAGACCAATCTCCTCTCTTATGCCTCCTCCTCCAGACAAATCTCCCTTCACTCTACCTCTTCCAGACCAGTCTCCCCTCACTCTGTCTCCTCCAGATGAATCACCCTTCACTCTGACTCCTCCTCCAGACCTATTTCCATTCATTCTGTCTCCTCCTCCAGACCATTCACCCCTAACTATGCCTCCTCCTTCAAACCAATCTCTGATCACTCCGCCTCCTCCTCCAGACCAACCTCCCCTCACTCTGCCTCCTCCTCCAGAATAATCTCCCCTCACTCTGCTTCTTTTTCCAAACCAATCGCCCTTCACTCTGCCTCCTCCTCCAGACCAATCTCCCCTCACTCTACCACATCCTCGAGACCAATCTCCCATCACTCTACCTCCTTCAGACCAATCTCCCCTCACCCTGCCTCCTCCTCCAGACAAATCCCCCCTCACTCTACCTCCTCCAGACCAATCTGCACTCACTCTGCCACCTCCAGACAAATCTCCCCTCACTCTACCTCATCCGCCAGACCAATCTCCCTTCATTCTGCCTCCTCCTCCAGACCAATCTCCCCTCACTCTGCGTCTTCCTCCAAACCAATCTCCCTTCATTCTGCCTCCTCCTCCAGACAAATCTCCACTCACTCTGCCTCCTCCTTCAGTCCAATCTCCCCTCACTCTACCACCTCCTCCAGACCAATCTTCCCTCACTCTACCTCCTCCAGACCAATCTCCCCTCACTCTGCCTCCTCCTCCAGACCAATCTCCCATTACTCTGCCGTCTCCAAACCAATCTCACCTCACTCTGCCTCCACCTCCAGACCAATCTCCCCTCACTCTGCGTCTTCCTCCAAACCAATCTCCCTTCACTCTGCCTCCTCCTCCAGACCATTCACCCCACACTATGCCTCCTCCTTCAAACCAATCTCTGATCAATCCGCCTCCTCCTCCAGACCAACCTCAGCTCACTCTTCCTCCTCCTCCCGAAGAATCTCCCCTCACAATGCTTCTTTTTCCAAACCAATCTCCCTTCACTCTGCCTCCTCCTCCAGACCAATCTCCCCTCACTCTACCACATCCTCCAGACAAATCTCCCCTCACTGTGCCTCCTCATCCACAGAAATCTCCCCTCACTCTACCTCATCCAGACCAATCTCCCCTCAGCCTTCCTCCTCCTCCAGACACATCTCCCCTTACTGTACCTCCTCCAGACCAATCTCCACTCACTCTGTCTACTCCAGATGAATCTCCCTTCACTCTGCCTCCTCCTCCAGACCAATCTCCCCACACTCTGCCTCCTCCAGTCCAATCTCCCCTCACTCTGCCTCCTCCTCCAGACCAATCACACCTTACTCTGACTCCTCCTCCAGTCCAACCTCCCCTCAAGCTGGTTTCTCCAGAACAATCTCCTTTCACTCTTTCTCCTCCTCCAGACCAATGTCCACTCACTCTGCCTCCTCCTGCAGACCAATCTACCCTCACTCTACCACCTCCTCGAGACCAATCTCCCCTCACTCTACCACCTCCTCCAGACCAATCGCCCCTCACTCTGCCTCCTCCTCCAGACCAATCTCTTCTCACTCTACCTCCTCCATACCAATCTCCCCTCACTATGCCTCCTCCTCCAGACCAATCTCCCCTCAGTCTACCTCATCCAGACCAATCTCCCCTCACTCTGCCTCCTCCTCCAGACCAATCTCCAAACACTCTGCCTCCTCCAGTACATCTCTTCTCACTCTGACTCCTCCTCCAGACCAATCTCCATTCATTTTGCCTCCTCGTCCAGACCATTCACCCCTCACTATGCCTCCTCCTTCAAAACAATCTCTGATCACTCCGCCTCCTCCTCCAGACCAACCTCCCCTCACTCTGCCTCCTCCTCCAGAAGAATCTCCCCTCACTCTGCCTCCTCCAGTCCAAACTCCCCCCACACACTACCTCATCCAGACCAATCTACCCTCAATCTGCCGCCTCCAGACCAATCTCCCCACACTCTGCCTCCTCCAGATCAAACTCCCCGCACTCTGCCTCCTCCAGACCGATCTGCCCTCAGTCTGCCTCCTCCAAAACGATCTCCCCTCACCTTGCCTCATCCAGAACAATGTCCTCTCACTCTGCCACCTCCAGACTAGTCTCCCCTCACTCTGCCTCCTCCGCCAGACCAATCTCCCTTCATTCTGCCTCCTCCTCCAGACCAATCTCCCCACACTCTGCCTCCTCCAGACCAAACTCCCCGCACTCTGCCTCCTCCAGACCGATCTGCCCTCAGTCTGCCTCCTCCAAAACGATCTCCCCTCACCTTGCCTCATCCAGAACAATGTCCTCTCACTCTGCCACCTCCAGACTAGTCTCCCCTCACTCTGCCTCCTCCGCCAGACCAATCTCCCTTCATTCTGCCTCCTCCTCCAGACCAATCTCCCCTCACTCTGCCTCCTCCTCCAGACCCATCTCCCCTCACACTACCACCCCCTCCAGACCAACCTCCCCTCACTGTGCCTGCTCCTCCAGACCAATCTCCCTTTACTCTGCCACCTCCAGACCAATCTCACCTCACTCTGCCTCCTCCTCCAGACCAATCTCCCCTCACTCTGCATCTTCCTCCAAACAATCTCCCTTCACTCTGCCTCCTCCTCCAGACCAATCTACCCTCACTCTGCCTCCTCCTCCAGACCAATCTCCCCTCACTGTGCCTCCCTGTCTAGACCAATCTCCCCTCACTCTACCACCTACAGACCAATCTCCCCTCACTATGCCTCCTCCTCCAGACCAATCTCCCCTCACTCTGCCTCCTCCAGATGAATCTCCCTTCACTCGGCCTCCTCCTCCAGTCCAATCTCCCCTCACTCTGCCTCCTCCAGTCCAATCTCCCCTCACACTTCCTCCTCCTCCAGAAGAATCTCCACTCACTCTGCTTCTTTTTCCAAACCAATCTCCCTTCACTCTGCCTCCTCCTCCAGACCAATCTCCTCATACTCTGCCTCCTCCTCCAGACCAATCTCCCCTCACTCTACCACATCCTCCAGACCAATCTCCCATCACTCTACCTCCTTCAGACCAATCTCCCCTCACCCTGCCTCCTCCTCCAGACAAATCTCCCCTCACTCTACCTCCTCCAGACCAATCTCCACTCACTCTGCCTCCACCAAACTAATCTCAATTCACTCTGCCTCATCCAGACCAATCTCCCCTCAATCTGCCGCCTCCAGACCAATCTCCCCACACTCTGCCTCCTCCAGACCAAACTCCCCTCACTCTGCCTCCTCCAGACCGATCTGCCCTCACTCTGCCTCCTCCTCCAGAACAATCTCCCCTCACTCTGCCTCCTCCAGACCAATCTTCTCTCTTATGCCTCCTCCTCCAGACAAATCTCCCTTCACTCTACCTATTCCAGACCAGTCTCCCCTCACTCTGTCTCCTCCAGATGAATCACCCTTCACTCTGACTCCTCCTCCAGACCTATTTCCATTCATTCTGTCTCCTCCTCCAGACCATTCACCCCTAACTATGCCTCCTCCTTCAAACCAATCTCTGATCACTCCGCCTCCTCCTCCAGACCAACCTACCCTCACTCTGCCTCCTCCTCCAGACCAATCTCCCCTCAATCTGCCACCTCCTCCAGACCCAACTCCCCTCACACTACCACCTCCTCCTGAACAACCTCCCCTCACTGTGCCTCCTCCTCCAGACCAATCTCCCCTCACGCTACCTCCTCCAGACCAATCTCACCTCACTATGCCTCCTCCTCCAGAAAAATCTCCCTTTACTCTGCCACCTCCAGACCAATCTCACCTCACTCTGCCTCCTCCTCCAGTCCAACCTCCCCTCAAGCTGGTTTCTCCAGAACAATCTCCTTTCACACTTTCTCCTCCTCCAGATCAATGTCCACTCACTCTGTCTCCTCCTGCAGACTAATCTACCCTCATTCTACCACCTCCTCGAGACCAATCTCCCCTCACTCTACCACCTCCTCCAGACCAATCACCCCTCTCTCTACGACCTCCTCCAGACCAATCGCCCCTCACTGTGCCTCCTCCTCCATACCAATCTCCCCTCACTATGCCTCCTACTCCAGACCAATCTTCCTTCACTCTACCTCCTCCAGACCAATCTCCCCTCAGTCTACCTCGTGCAGACCAATCTCCCCTCAATCTGCCTCCTCCTCCAGACCAATCTCCACACACTCTGCCTCCTCCAGTCCAATCTCCCCTCACTCTGACACCTCCTCCAGACCATTCTCCATTCATTCTGCCTCCTCCTCCAGACCATTCACCCCTCTCTATGACTCTTCCTTCAAACCAATCTCTGATCACTCCGCCTCCTCCTCCAGACCAACCTCCCCTCACTCTGCCTCCTCCTCCAGACCAATCTCCCCACACTCTGCCTCCTCCAGTCCAATCTCCCCTCACTCTGCCTCCTCCTCCAGACCAACCTCCCCTCACTCAGCGTCTTCCTCCAAACCAGTCACCCCTCACTCTGCCTCCTCCTCCAGACGAATCTCCCTTCACTCTGCCTCCTCCTCCAGACCAATCACCCCTCACTTTGCCACATCCTCCAGACCAATTTCCCCTCACTGTGCCTCCTCATCCAGGCCAATCTCCCCTCACTCTACCTCATCCAGATCAATCTCCCCTCACCCTGCATCCTCCTCCAGAACAATCTCCCCTCACTCTACCTCCTCCAGACCAATTTCCACTCACTCTGGCTACTCCAGATGAATCTCCCTTCACTCTGCCTCCTCCTCCAGACCAATCTCCCCTCACTCTGCCTCCTCCTCCAGACCAATCTCCACACACTCTGCCTCCTCCAGTCCAATCTCCTCTCACTCTGACTCCTCCTCCAGACGAATCTCCCTTCACTCTGCCTCCTCCTCCAGACCAATCTCCTCACACTCTGCCTCCTCCTCCAGACCAATCACCCCTCACTTTGCCACATCCTCCAGACCAATCTCCCCTCACTGTGCCTCCTCATCCAGACCAATCTCCCCTCACTCTACCTCATCCAGATCAATCTCCCCTCACCCTGCATCCTCCTCCAGAACAATCTCCCCTCACTCTGCCACCTCCAGACAAATCTCCCCTCACTCTGCCTCCTCCGCCTGACCAATCTCCCTTCATTCTGCCTCCTCCTCCAGACAAATCTCCCCTCACTATGCGTCTTCCTCCAAATCAATCTCTCTTCATTCTGCCTCCTCCTCCAGACCAATCTCCCCTCAATCTGCCACTTCCTCCAGACCCAACACCCCTCACACTACCACCTCCTCCTGACCAACCTCCCCTCACTGTGCCTCCTCCTCCAGACCAATCTCCCCTCACTCTACCTCCTCCAGACCAATCTCACATCACTATGCCTCCTCCTCCAGACCAATCTCCCTTTACTCTGCCACCTCCAGACCAATCTCACATCACTCTGTCTCCTCCTCCAGACCAATCTCCCCTCACTCTGCATCTTCCTCCAAACCAATCTCCCTTCACTCTGCCTCCTCCTCCAGACCAATCTCCCCTCACTCTGCCTCCACCACCTGACCAATCTCCCCTCACTCTGCATCTTCCTCCAAACCAATCTCCCTTCATTCTGCCTCCTCCTCCAGACCAATCTCTACACACTCTGCCTCCTCCAGTCCAATCTCCTCTCACTCTGCCTCCTCCTCCAGACCAATCTCCATTCATTCCACCCCCTCCTCCAGACGAATCTCCCCTCACTCTGCCTCCTCCTCCAGACCAACCTTCCCAAACTCTGCGTCTTCCTCCAAACCAATCTCCCCTCACTCTACCTCCTCCTCCAGACCTATCAAACGTCACTCTGCCTCTACATCCAAACCAATCGCCACTCACCCTACCACCACCTCCAGACGAATCTCTCCTCACTATACCTCCTCCTCCAGAACAATCTCCCCTCACTCTGCCTCCTCCAGACCAATCTCCCCTCACTCTGCCTCCTCCATTCCAAACTCCCCACACACTACCTCCTCCAGTCCAATCTCCCCTCACTCTGTCTCCTCCAGATGAATCTCCCCTCACTCTGCCTCCTCCAGACCAAACTCCCCTCACTCTGCCTCCTCCAGACCGACCTGCCCTCACTCTGCCTCCTCCAGACCAATCTCCCTTCATTCTACCTATGCTTCCAGACCAATATCCCCTCACTCTGCCTCCTCCTCCAGACCAATCTCCCGTCACTCTACCACCTCCTCCAGACCAATCTCCCCTCAAAGTGCCTCCTCCTCCAGTCCAATCTCCCGTCACTATGCCTCCTTCTCCAGACCAATCTCCCCTCACTCTGCCTCCTCCAGTCCAATCTCCCCTCATGCTGTCCCCTCCAGATGAATCTCTCTTCACTCTGCCTCCTCCTCCAGGCCAATCTCCCCTCACTGTGCCTCCTCCAGAACAATCTCCACTCACAATGCATCCTCCTCCAGACCAATTTCCCCTTACTCTGCCTCCTCCAGACTAATCTCACTTCACTCTGACTCATCCAGCCCAATCTCCCCTCAATCTGCCTCCTCCAGACCAATCTCCCCTCACTCTGCCTCCTCCAGACCGATCTGCCCTCACTCTGCCTCCTCCAGACCAATCTCCCTTCATTCTGCCTCCTCCTCCAGACAAATCTCCCCTCACTATGCCTCCTCCTCCAGACCAATCTCCCTTTACTCTGCCGCCTAAAGACCAATCTCAACTCACTCAGCGTCTTCCTCCAAACCAATCTCCCTTCACTCTGCCTCCTCCTCCAGGGCATTCACCCCACACTATGCCTCCTCCTTCAAACCAATCTCTGATCACTCCACCTTCTCCTTCAGTCCAACCTCCCATCACTCTGCCTCCTCCTCCAGATGAATCTCCACTCACTCTGCCTCCTCCAGTCCAAACTCCCCAGACACTACCTCCTCCAGTCCAAACTGCCTTCACTCTGTCTCATCCAGATGAATCTCCACTCACTCTGTCTACTCCAGATGAATCTCCCTTCACTCTGCCTCCTCCTCCAGACCAATCTCCCCACACTCTGCCTCCTCCAGTCCAATCTCCCCTCACTCTGCTCCTCCAGACCAACCTCCCCTCACTCAGCATCTTCCTCCAAACCAGTCTCCCCTCACTCTGCCTCCTCCTCCAGACCAATCTCACCTCACTATGCCTCCGCCTCCAGAACAATCTCCCTTTATTCTGCCACCTCCAGACCAATCTCACCTCACTCTGGCTCCTCCTCCAGACCAATCTCCCCTCACTCTGCATCTTCCTCCAAACCAATCTCACTTCACTCTGCTTCCTCCTCCAGACCAATCTCCCATCACACTGCCTCCTCCTCCAGTCCAATCTCCCCTCACTCTGCCTCCTCCTCCAGACCAAACTCCCCTACTCTGCGTCTTCCTCCAAACCAATCTCCCCTCTCTCTACCTCCTCCTCCAGACCTATCACACTTCACTCTGCCTCTACATCCAAACCAATCGCCCCTCACCCTACCACCAACTCCAGATCTATCTCCCCTCACTCTGCCTCCTCCTCCAGTCCAATCACCCTTCACTCTACCTCTTCCAGACCAATCTCCCCTCACTCTGTCTCCTCCAGATGAATCAGACTTCATTCTGCCTCCTTCTCTAGACCAATCTCCACACACTCTGCCTCCTCCAGACCAATCTCCATTCATTCTGCCTCCTCCTCCAGACCATTCACCCCTCACTATGCCTCCTCCTTCAAACCAATCTCTGATCACTCCGCCTCCTCCTCCAGACCAACCTCCCCTCACACTGCCTCCTCCTCCAGAAGAAGCTCCCCTCACTCTGCCTCCTCCAGTCCAAACACCCCACACACTACCTCCTCCAGTCCAATCTCCCCTCACTCTGTCTCCTCCAGATGAATCACCCCTCACTCTGCCACCTCCAGACCAAACTCCCCTCCCTCTGCCTCCTCCAGACCGATCTGCCCTCACTCTGCCTCCTCCAGACCAATCTCCCTTCATTCTACCTATGCCTCCAGACCAATATCCCCTCACTCAGCCTCCTCCTCCAGACCAATCTCCCGTCACTCTACCACCTCCTCCAGACCAATCTCCCCTCAATGTGCCTCCTCCTCCAGTCCAATCTCCCGTCACTATGCCTCCTTCTCCAGACCAATCTCCCCTCACTGTGCCTCCTCCAGATCAATCTCCACTCACAATGCATCCTCCTCCACAACAATCTCCCCTCACTCTGCCTCCTCCAGACTAATCTCACTTCACTCTGACTCATCCAGCCCAATCTCCCCTCAATCTGCCTCCTCCAGACCAATCTCCCCTCACTCTGCCTCCTCCAGACCAATCTCCCTTCATTCTGCCTCCTCCTCCAGACCAATCTCCCCTCACTATGCCTCCTCCTCCAGACCAATCTCCCTTTACTCTGCCGCCTAAAGACCAATCTCAACTCACTCAGCGTCTTCCTCCAAACCAATCTCCCTTCACTCTGCTTCCTCATCCAGACCAATCTCCCCTCACTCTACCTCATCCAGACCAATCTCCCCTCACCCTGCCTCCTCCTTCAGACAAACCTCCCCTCACTCTACCTCATCCAGACCAATCTCCACTCACTCTGTCTACTCCAGATGAATCTCCCTTCACTCTGCCTCCTCCTCCAGACCAATCTCCCTTCACTCTGCCTCCTCCAGTCCAATCTCCCCTCACTCTGCCTCCTCCTCATACCAACCTCCCCTCACTCAGCATCTTCCTCCAAACCAGTCTCCCCTCACTCTGCCTCCTCCTCCAAACCAATCACACCTCACTCTGACTCCTCCTCCAGTCCAACCTCCCCTCAAGCTGGTTTCTCCAGAACAATCTCCTTTCACTCTTTCTCCTCCTCCAGACAAATGTCCACTCACTCTGCCTACTCCTGCAGACCAATCTAACCTCACTCTACCACCTCCTCGTGACCAATCTCCCCTCACTCTAACACCTCCTCCAGACCAATCTCCCCTCTCTCTACGACCTCCTCCAGACCAATCGCCCCTCACTGTGCCTCCTCCTCCAGACCAATCACCCTTCACTCTACCTCCTCCAGACCAATCTCCCCTCAATGTGCCTCCTCCTCCAGTCCAATCTCCCGTCACTATGCCCCCTTCTCCAGACCAATCTCCCCTCACTCTGCTTCCTCCTGTCCAATCTCCCCTCATGCTGTCCCCTCCAGATGAATCTCCCTTCACTCTGCCTCCTCCTCCAGACCAATCTCCCCTCACTCTGCCTCATCCAGATTAATCTCACTTCACTCTGCCTCATCCAGCCCAATCTCCCCTCACTCTGCCTCCTCCAGACCGATCTGCCCTCACTCTGCCTCCTCCAGACCAATCTCCCTTCATTCTGCCTCCTCCTCCAGACCAATCTCCCCTCACTCTGCCTCCTCCTCCAGACCAATCTCCACACACTCTGCCTCCTCCAGTCCAATCTCCTCTCACTCTGACTCCTCCTCCAAACCAATCTCCATTCATTCTGCCTCCTCCTCCAGACCATTCACCCCTAACTATGCCTCCTCCTTCAAACCAATCTCTGATCACTCCGCCTCCTCCTCCAGACCAACCTCCCCACACTCTGCCTCCTCCTCCAGAAGAAACACCCCTAACTCTGCCTCCTCCAGTCCAAACACCCCACACACTACCTCCTCCAGTCCAATCTCCCCTCACTCTGTCTCCTCCAGATGAATCTCCCCTCACTCTGCCTCCTCCAGACCAAACTCCACTCACTCTGCCTCCTCCAGACTAATCTCTCTTCACTCTGCCTCATCCAGACCAATCTCCCCTCAATCTGCTGCCTCCAGACAAATCTCCCCACACTCTGCCTCCTCCAGACATAACTCACCTCACTCTGCCTCCGCCATACCGATCTGCCCTCACTCTGCCTCTTCCAAAGCGATCGCCCCTCACTTTGCCTCATCCAGACCAATCTCCCTTCATTCTGCCTCCTCTTCCAGACCAATATCCCCTCACTCTGCGTCTTCCTCCAAACCAATCTCCCTTCATTCTGCTTCCTCCTCCAGACCAATCTTCCCTCACCCTGCCTCCTCCTCCTGAACACTCTCCCCTCACACTACCACCTCCTCAAGCCCAACCTTGCCTCACTGTGCCTCCTCCTCCAGACCAATCTCCCTTTACTCTGCCACCTCCAGACCAATCTCACATCACTCTGTCTCCTCCTCCAGACCAATCTCCCCTCACTCTGCATCTTCCTCCAAACCAATCTCCCTTCACTCTGCCTCCTCCTCCAGACCATTCACCCCTAACTATGCCTCCTCCTTCAAACCAATCTCTGATCACTCCGCCTCCTCCTCCAGACCAACCTCCCCACACTCTGCCTCCTCCTCCAGAAGAAACACCCCTAACTCTGCCTCCTCCAGTCCAAACACCCCACACACTACCTCCTCCAGTCCAATCTCCCCTCACTCTGTCTCCTCCAGATGAATCTCCCCTCACTCTGCCTCCTCCAGACCAAACTCCACTCACTCTGCCTCCTCCAGACTAATCTCTCTTCACTCTGCCTCATCCAGACCAATCTCCCCTCAATCTGCTGCCTCCAGACAAATCTCCCCACACTCTGCCTCCTCCAGACATAACTCACCTCACTCTGCCTCCGCCATACCGATCTGCCCTCACTCTGCCTCTTCCAAAGCGATCGCCCCTCACTTTGCCTCATCCAGACCAATCTCCCTTCATTCTGCCTCCTCTTCCAGACCAATATCCCCTCACTCTGCGTCTTCCTCCAAACCAATCTCCCTTCATTCTGCTTCCTCCTCCAGACCAATCTTCCCTCACCCTGCCTCCTCCTCCTGAACACTCTCCCCTCACACTACCACCTCCTCAAGCCCAACCTTGCCTCACTGTGCCTCCTCCTCCAGACCAATCTCCCTTTACTCTGCCACCTCCAGACCAATCTCACATCACTCTGTCTCCTCCTCCAGACCAATCTCCCCTCACTCTGCATCTTCCTCCAAACCAATCTCCCTTCACTCTGCCTCCTCCTCCAGACCAATCTCCCCTCACTCTGCCTCCACCACCTGACCAACCTCCCCTCACTCTACCACCTCCTCCAGACCAATTTCCCCTCACTGTGCCTCCTCCTCCAGACCAATCTCCCCTCACTCTACCTCCTACAGACCAATCTCCCCACACTATGCCTTCTCCTCCAGACAAATCTCCCCTCACTCTGCCTCCTCCAGATGAATCTCCCTTCACTCGGCCTCCTCCTCCAGACCAATCTCCCCTCACTCTGCCTCCTCCAGTCCAATCTCTCCTCACTCTGCCTCCTCCTCCAAACCAACCTCCCCTCAATCTGCGTCTTCCTCCAAACCTATCTCCCCTCATTCTACCTCCTCCTCCAGAACTATCACACTTCACTCTGCCTCTACATCCAAACCAATCGCCCCTCACCCTACCACCACCTCCAGACGAATCTCTCCTCACTGTGCCTTCTCCTCCAGAACAATCTCCATTCACTCTGCCTCATCCAGACCAATCTCCCCTCACTCTGCCTCCTCATCCAGACCAATCTCCCTTCACTCTACCTCTTCCAGACCAATCTCCCCTCACTCTGTCATTTCCAGATGAATCAGCCTTCATTCTGCCTCCTCCTCCAGACCAATCTCCATTCATTCCGCCTCCTCCTCCAGACATTTCACCCCTCACTATGCCTCCTCCTTCAAACCAATCTCTGATCACTCCGCCTCCTCCTCCAGACCCACCTCCCCTCACTCTGCCTCCTCCTCCAGAAGAATCTCCCCTCACACTGCCTCCTCCAGTCCAAACTCCCCCACACTACCTCCTCCAGTCCAATCTCCCCTCACTCTGTCTCCTCCAGATGAATCTCCACTCACTCTGCCTCCTCCAGACCAAACTCCCTTCATTCTACCTACGCCTCCAGACCAATGTCCCCTCACTCTGCCTCTTCCTCCAGACCAATCTCCCTTCACTATATGACCTCCTCCAGACCAATCTCCCCTCAATGTGCCTCCTCCTCCAGTCCAATCTCCCCTCACTATGCCTCCTTCTCCAGACCAATCTCCCCTCACTCTGCCTCCTCCAGTCCAATCTCCCCTCATGCTGTCTCCTCCAGATGAATCTCTCTTCACTCTGCCTCCTCCTCCAGAACAATCTCCCCTCACTCTGCCTCCTCCAGACAAAAATTCCCTCACTCTGCCTCCTCCAGAACGATCTCCCATCACTTTGCCTCATCCAGACCAATCTCGCCTCACTCTGCATCCCCATCCAGACCAAGCTCCCTTCATTCCATCTCCACCTCCAGACCAATCTCCCCTCACTCTGCCTCTTCCTCCCGACCAATCTCACCTCACTCTAACACCTCCTGCAGACAAATTTCCCCTCACATGGCCTCATCCTCCAGACCAATCTCCCCTCACTCTATCTCCTCCAGTCCAATCTCCCCTCACTCAGTGTCCTCCAGATGAATCTCACTTCACTCTGCCTCCTCCTCCAGACCAACCTCTCCTCACTCTGCATCTTCCTCCAAACCAATCTCCCGTCACTCTGCGTCCGCCTCCAGACCAATCACCCCTCAATCTGCCTCCTCCTCCAGAAAAATCTCCCCTCACTCAGTATCCTCCAGACCAATCTCCCTTCACTCTGCCTCCTCCAGACCAATCTCCCCTCACTCTGCCTCCTCCTCCAGACTAAGCTCCCCTCACTATGCCTCCTCCAGACCAATCTCCACTCACACTGCCTCCTCATCCAGACCAATCTCCCTTCACTCTGCCTCCTCAACCAGACCAATCTCCCCTAAGTCTACCTCGTCCAGACCAATCTCTCCTCACTCTGCCTACACCCCAGAACAATCTACCCTCACTCTGCCTCCTCCTCCAGACCTCTCTCCGTTCACTCTGCCTCCTCCTCCATACCAATCTCCCCTCACTCTGCCTCCTCCAGTCCAATCTCCCCTCATTCTGTCTCCTCCAGATGAATCTCCCTTCAATCTGCCTCCTCGTCCAGACCAATCTGCCCTCACTCTGCCTCCTCCAGACCGATCTCCCCTCACTCTGCGTCCTCCTCCAGAGCAATCTCCCCTCACTCTGTGTTCACCTCCAGAACAATCTCCCATCACTGTGCCTCCTCCAGACCAATCTCTCCTCACTCTGCCTCCACCAGACTAATCTCACTTCACCCTGACTCATCCAGACCAATCTCACCTCAATCTGCCGCCTCCAGACCAATCTCCCCACACTCTGCCTCCTCCAGACCAAACTCCCCTCACTCTGCCTACTCCAGACCGATCTGCCCTCACTCTGCCTCCTCCAGACCAAACTCCCCTCACTCTGCCTACTTCAGACCGATCTGCCCTCACTCTGCCTCCTCCAAATCAAACTCCCCTCACTCTGTCTACTTCAGACCGATCTGCCCTCACTCTGCCACCACCAAAACAATCTCCCCTCAATTTGCCTCATCCAGACTAATCTCCCCTCATTCTGCTGCCTCCAGACAAATCACTCTCTCTACCACATCCTCCAGACCAATCACCTCACACACTGCTCCTCCTCCAGACCATTCTCCCCTCACTCTACCTCCTCCAGACCAATCTCCCCTCACTCTGCCTCCTCCTCCAGACCAATCACCTCACACTCTGCTCCTCCTCGCGACCAATATCCCCTCACTCTAGCACATCCTCCAGACCAATCTCCCCTCACTGTGCCTCCTCATCCAGACCAATCTCCCCTCACTCTACCTCCTCCAGCGCAATCTCCCCTCAGCCTGCCTCCTCCTCCAGACCAATCTGCCTTCATTCTACCTCTTCCAGACCAATCTCCCCTCACTCTTTCTCCTCCAGATGAATCAGCCTTCATTCTGCCTCCTCCTCCAGACCAATCTCCACACACTCTACCTCCTCCAGACCAATCTCCTCTCACTCTGACTCCTCCTCCAGACCAATCTCCATTCATTCCGTCTCCTCCTCCAGACAATTCACCCCTCACTATGCCTCCTCCTTCAAACCAATCTCTGATCACTCCGCCTCCTCCAGACCAACCTCCCCTCACTCTGCCTCCTCCTCCTCCAGAAGAATCTCCCCTCACTCTGCCTCCTCCAGTCCAAACTCCCCACACACTACCTCCTCCAGACCAATCTCCCCTCACTCTACCACATCCTCCAGACGAATCACCTCACACTCTGCTCCTCCTCCAGACCAATATCCCCTCAATCTACCACATCCTCCAGTCTAATCTCCCCTCACTATGCCTCCTTCTCCAGACCAATCTCCCCTCACTCTGCCTCCTCCAGTCCACTCTCCCCTCACTCTGTCTCCTCCAGATGAATCTCCCCTCACTCTGCCTTCTCCAGACTAAACTCCCCTCACTCTGCCTCCTCCAGACCGATCTGCCCTCACTCTGCCTCCTCCAGACAAATCTCCCTTCATTCTATTGCGCCTCCAGACCAATGTCCCCTCACTCTGCCTCCTCCACCAGAACAATCTCCCTTCACTCTACCACCTCCTCCAGACCAATCTCCCCTCAATGTGCCTTTTCCTCCAGTCTAATCTCCCCTCACTATGCCTCCTTCTCCAGACCAATCTCCCCTCACTCTGCCTCCTCCAGTCCAATCTCCCCTCATGCTGTCTCCTCCAGATGAATCTCTCTTCACTCTGCCTCCACCTCCAGAACAATCTCCCCTCACTCTGCCTCCTGCAAACAAAACTCCCCTCACTCTGCCTCCTCCAGAACGATCTCCCATCACTTTGCCTAATCCTGACCAAACTCCCCTCACTCTGCCTCCTCATCCAGACCAATCTCCCCTCAATCTTCCGCCTCCAGACCAATCTCCCCTCACTCTGCCTCCTCCAGACCTAACTCCCCTCACTCTGCCTCCTCCAGACCAATCTGCCCTCACTCTGCCTCCACCAAAACAATCTCCCCTCACTTTGCCTCATCCAGACCAATCTCCCCTCATTCTGCTGCCTCCAGACCAATCTCCACTCACTCTGCCTCCTCCTCCAGACAAATTTCCCCTCACACTTCGTCTTCCTCCAACCCAATCTCCCTTCCCTCTGCCTCCTCCTCCAGACCAATCTCCCCTCACTCTACCACATCCTCCAGACCAATCACCTCACACTCTGCTCCTCCTCCAGACCAATCTCCCCTCACTCTACCACATCCTCCAGAACAATATCCCCTCACTGTGCCTCCTCATCCAGACCAATCTCCCCTCACTCTACCTCCTCCAGACCAATCTCCCCTTAGCCTGCCTCCTCCTCCAGACAAATCTATCTTCACTCTGCCGCCTCCAGAGCAATCTCCCCTCACTCTGCCTCCTCCTCCAGAACAATCTCCCCTCACTCTGCTTTATTTTCCAAAACAATCTCCTCACACTCTTCCACCTCCTCCAGACCAATCACCTCACACTCTGCTCCGCCGCCAGACCAATCTCCCCTCACTCTGCATCCGCCTCCAGACCAATCACCCCTCACTCTGCCTCCTCCTCCAGAACAATCTCCCCTCACTCAGCCTCCTCCAGACCAATCTCCCTTCACTCTGCCTCCTCCAGACCAATCTCCCCTCACTCTGCCTCCTCCTCCAGACCAAGCTCCCCTCACTATGCCTCCTCCAGACCAATCTCCACTCACTCTGCCTCATCCTCCAGACCAATCTCCCTTCACTCTGCCTCCTCAACCAGACCAATCTCCCCTCAGTCTACCTCGAACAGACCAATCTCTCCTCACTCTGCCTACTCCCCAGAACAATCTCCCCTTGCTCTGCCTCCTCCTCCAGACCTCCCTCCCTTCACTCTGCCACCTCCTCCATACCAATCTCCCATCACTCTGCCTCCTCCAGTCCAATCTCCCCTCTTTCTGTCTCCTCCAGATGAATCTCCCTTCAATCTGCCTCCTCGTCCAGACCAATCTGCCCTCACTCTGTCTCCTCCAGACTGATCTCCCCTCACTCTGCGTCCTCCTCCAGAGCAATCTCCCCTCACTCTGTGTCCGCCTCCAGACCAATATCCCCTCACTGTGCCTCCTCCAGACCAATCTGCCCTCACTCTGCCTCCACCAGACTAATCTCCCCTCACTCTGCGTCCTCAACCAGAGCAATCTCCCCTCACTCTGCCTCCTGCTCCAGAACAATCTCCCCTCACTCTGCCTCCTCCAGACAAAAATCCCCTCACTCTGCCTCCTCCAGAACGATCTCCCATCCCTTTGACTCATCCAGACCAATCTCCCCTCACTCTGCCTCCCCGTCCAGACCAATCTCCCTTCATTCCATCTCCACCTCCTGACCAATCTCCCCTCACTCTGCCTCCTCCTCCCAACTTATCTCACCTCACTCTAACACCTCCTGCAGACAAATTACCCCTCACATTTATTCCTCCTCCAGACCAATCTCCCCTCACTCTATCTCCTAGAGTCCAATCTCCCCTCACTCAGTCTCCTCCAGATGAATCTCACTTCACTCTGCCTCCACCTCCAGACAAATTTCCCCTCACACTTCGTCTTCCTCCAACCCAATCTCCCTTCACTCTGCCTCCTCCTCCAGACCAATCTCCCCTCACTCTACCACATCCTCCAGACGAATCACCTCACACTCTGCTCCTCCTCCAGACCAATCTCCCCTCACTCTGCCTCATCCAGAGCAAACTCCCCTCACTCTGCCTCCTCCAGACCTAACTCCCCTCACTCTGCCTCCTCCAGACCAATCTGCCCTCACTCTGCCTCCACCAAAACAATCTCCCCTCACTTTGCCTCTTGGAGACCAATCTCCCCTCATTCTGCTGCCTCCAGACCAATCTCCACTCACTCTGCCTCCTCCTCCAGACAAATTTCCCCTCACACTTCGTCTTCCTCCAACCCAATCTCCCTTCCCTCTGCCTCCTCCTCCAGACCAATCTCCCCTCACTCTACCACATCCTCCAGACCAATCACCTCACACTCTGCTCCTCCTCCAGACCAATCTCCCCTCACTCTACCACATCCTCCAGAACAATATCCCCTCACTGTGCCTCCTCATCCAGACCAATCTCCCCTCACTCTACCTCCTCCAGACCAATCTCCCCTTAGCCTGCCTCCTCCTCCAGACAAATCTATCTTCACTCTGCCGCCTCCAGAGCAATCTCCCCTCACTCTGCCTCCTCCTCCAGAACAATCTCCCCTCACTCTGCTTTATTTTCCAAAACAATCTCCTCACACTCTTCCACCTCCTCCAGACCAATCACCTCACACTCTGCTCCGCCGCCAGACCAATCTCCCCTCACTCTGCATCCGCCTCCAGACCAATCACCCCTCACTCTGCCTCCTCCTCCAGAACAATCTCCCCTCACTCAGCCTCCTCCAGACCAATCTCCCTTCACTCTGCCTCCTCCAGACCAATCTCCCCTCACTCTGCCTCCTCCTCCAGACCAAGCTCCCCTCACTATGCCTCCTCCAGACCAATCTCCACTCACTCTGCCTCATCCTCCAGACCAATCTCCCTTCACTCTGCCTCCTCAACCAGACCAATCTCCCCTCAGTCTACCTCGAACAGACCAATCTCTCCTCACTCTGCCTACTCCCCAGAACAATCTCCCCTTGCTCTGCCTCCTCCTCCAGACCTCCCTCCCTTCACTCTGCCACCTCCTCCATACCAATCTCCCATCACTCTGCCTCCTCCAGTCCAATCTCCCCTCTTTCTGTCTCCTCCAGATGAATCTCCCTTCAATCTGCCTCCTCGTCCAGACCAATCTGCCCTCACTCTGTCTCCTCCAGACTGATCTCCCCTCACTCTGCGTCCTCCTCCAGAGCAATCTCCCCTCACTCTGTGTCCGCCTCCAGACCAATATCCCCTCACTGTGCCTCCTCCAGACCAATCTGCCCTCACTCTGCCTCCACCAGACTAATCTCCCCTCACTCTGCGTCCTCAACCAGAGCAATCTCCCCTCACTCTGCCTCCTGCTCCAGAACAATCTCCCCTCACTCTGCCTCCTCCAGACAAAAATCCCCTCACTCTGCCTCCTCCAGAACGATCTCCCATCCCTTTGACTCATCCAGACCAATCTCCCCTCACTCTGCCTCCCCGTCCAGACCAATCTCCCTTCATTCCATCTCCACCTCCTGACCAATCTCCCCTCACTCTGCCTCCTCCTCCCAACTTATCTCACCTCACTCTAACACCTCCTGCAGACAAATTACCCCTCACATTTATTCCTCCTCCAGACCAATCTCCCCTCACTCTATCTCCTAGAGTCCAATCTCCCCTCACTCAGTCTCCTCCAGATGAATCTCACTTCACTCTGCCTCCACCTCCAGACAAATTTCCCCTCACACTTCGTCTTCCTCCAACCCAATCTCCCTTCACTCTGCCTCCTCCTCCAGACCAATCTCCCCTCACTCTACCACATCCTCCAGACGAATCACCTCACACTCTGCTCCTCCTCCAGACCAATCTCCCCTCACTCTGCCTCATCCAGAGCAAACTCCCCTCACTCTGCCTCCTCCAGACCGATCTGCCCTCACTCTGCCTCCACCAAAACAATCTCCCCTCACTTTGCCTCATAGAGAACAATCTCCCCTCATTCTGCTGCCTCCAGACCAATCTCCACTCACTCTGCCTACTCCTCCAGACAAATTTCCCCTCACACTTCGTCTTCCTCCAACCCAATCTCCCTTCCCTCTGCCTCCTCCTCAGACCAATCTCCCCTCACTCTACCACATCCTCCAGACCAATCACCTCACACTCTGCTCCTCCTACAGACCAATCTCCCCTCACTCTACCACATCCTCCAGACCAATATCCCCTCACTGTGCCTCCTCATCCAGACCAATCTCCCCTCTCTCTACCTCCTCAAGACCAAACTCCCCTCAGCCTGCCTCCTCCTCCAGACAAATCTCCCTTCACTCTGCCGCCTCCAGAGCAATCTCCCCTCACTCTGCCTCCTCCTCCAGAACAATCTCCCCTCACTCTGCTTCATTTTCCAAAACAATCTCCTCACACTCTTCCACCTCCTCCAGACCAATCACCTCACACTCTGCTCCTCCTCCAGACCAATCTCCCCTCACTCTACCACATCCTCCAGACCAATCTCCCCTCACTGTGCCACCTCATCCAGACAAATCTCCCCTCACTCTACCTTCTCCAGACCAAGCTCCACTCACTCTGTCTCCTCCAGATGAATCTCCCTGCACTCTGCCTTCTCCTCCAGTCCAATCTCCCCACACTCAGCCTCCTCCAGTCCAATCACCCCTCACTCTGACTCCTCCTCCAGACCAACCTCCCCTCACTCAGCATCTTCCTCCAAACCAGTCTCCCCTCACTCTGCCTCCTCCTCCAGACCAATCACACCTCACATTGACTCCTCCTCCAGACCAACCTCCCCTCAAGCTGCCTCCTCCAGAACAATCTTCTTTCACTCTTTCTCCTCCTCCAGACCAATCTCCACTCACTCTGCCTCCTCCTGCAGACCAATTTCCCCTCACTCTGCCTCCTCCAGTCCAAACTCCCCTCACTCTGCCTCCTCCTCCAGAACAATCACCCCTCACACTGCCTCCTCCGCCTGACCAATCTCCCCTCACTCTGCGTCTTCCTCCAAACCAATGTCCCCACACTCTGCCTCCAAAACCTGACCAATCTCCCCTCACTCTACCACCTCCTCCAGACCAATTTCCCCTCACTGTGCCTCCTCCTCCAGACCAATCTCCCCTCACTCTACCTCCTACAGAAAAATATCCCCTCAATATGCCTCCTCCTCCAGAACAATCTCCCCTCACTCTGCCTCCTCCAGATGAATCTCCCTTCACTCGACCACCTCCTCCAGACCAATCTCCCCTCACTCTGCCTCCTCCAGTCCAATTTCTCCTCACTCTGCCTCCTCCTCCAAACCAGCCTCCCCTCACTCTGCGTCTTCCTCCAAACCTATCTTCCCTCACTCTACCTCCTCCTCCAGACCTATCACACTTCACTCTGCCTCTACATCCAAACCAATCACCCCTCACCCTACCACCACCTCCAGACGAATCTCTCCTCACTGTGCCTCCTCCTCCAGAAAAATCTCCCCTCACTCTGCCTTCATTCTCCAGACCAATCTCCGTTCACTCTACCTCTTCCAGACCAATCTCCCCTCACTCTGTCTCCTCCAGATGAATCAGCCTTCATTCTGCCTCCTCCTCCAGATCAATCTCCAGACACTCTGCCTCCTCCAGTCCAATCTCCTCTCACTCTGACTCCTCCTCCAGACCAATCTCCATTCATTGCGCTTCCTCCTCCAGACAGTTCACCCCTCACTATGCCTCCTCCTTCAAACAAATCTCTGATCACTCCGCCTCCTCCTCCAGACCAACCTCCCCTCACTCTGCCTCCTCCTCCAGAAGAATCTCCCCTCAATCTGCCTCCTACAGTCCAAACTCCCTACACACTACCACCTCCAGTCCAATCTCCCCTCACTCTGTCTCCTCCAGATGAATCTCCCCTCACTCTGCCTCCTCCAGACTGAACTCGCCTCACTCTACCTCCTCCAGACCGATCTGCCCTCACTCTGCCTCACCCAGACCAATCTCCCTTCATTCTACCTACGCCTCCAGACCAATGTCCCCTCACTCTGCCTCCTCCTCCAGACCAATCTCCCTCCACTCTACCACCTCCTCCAGACCAATCTCCCCTCAGCGTGCCTCCTCCAGTCCAATCTCCCCTCATTCTGTCTCCTCCAGATGAATCTCCCTTCAATCTGCCTCCTCTTCCAGACCAATCTGCTCTCCCTCTGCCTCCTCCAGACCGATCTCCCCTCACTCTGCGTCCTCCTCCAGAGCAATCTCCCCTCACTCTGTGTCCACCTCCAGACCAATCTCCCATCACTGTGCCTCCTCCAGACCAATCTCCCCTCACTCTCCCTCCACCAGACTAATCGCACTTCACTCTGCCTCATCCAGACCAATCTCCCATCAATCTGCCGCCTCCAGACCAATCTCCCCTCACTCTGCCTCCTCCCGACCAAACTCCCCTCACTCTGCCTCCTCCAGACCGATCTGCCCTCACTCTGCCTCCACCAAAACAATCTCCCCTCACTTTGCCTCATAGAGAACAATCTCCCCTCATTCTGCTGCCTCCAGACCAATCTCCACTCACTCTGCCTCCTCCTCCAGACAAATTTCCCCTCACACTTCGTCTTCCTCCAACCCAATCTCCCTTCACTCTGCCTCCTCCTCCAGACCAATCTCCCCTCACTCTACCACATCCTCCAGACCAATATCCCCTCACTGTGCCTCCTCATCCAGACCAATCTCCCCTCTCTCTACCTCCTCAAGACCAAACTCCCCTCAGCCTGCCTCCGCCTCCAGACAAATATTCCTTCACTCTGCCGCCTCCAGAGCAATCTCCCCTCACTCTGCCTCCTCCTCCAGAATAATCTCCCCTCACTCTGCTTCATTTTCCAAAACAATCTCCTCACACTCTGCCACCTCCTCCAGACCAATCACCTCACACTCTGCTCCTCCTCCCGACCAATATCCCCTCATTCTACCACATCCTCCAGACCAATCACCCCTCACTCTGCCTCCTCCTCCAAAACAATCTCCCCTCACTCAGCCTCCTCCAGACCAATCTCCCTTCACTCTGCCTCCTCCAGACCAATCTTCCCTCACTCTGCCTCCTCCTCCAGACCAAGCTCCTCTCACTATGCCTCCTCCAGACCAATATCCTCTCACTCTGCCTCCTCCTCCAGACCAATCTCCCTTCACTCTGCCTCCTCAACCAGACCATTCTCCCCTCAGTCTACCTCGTCCAGACCAATCTCTCCTCACTCTGCCTGCACCCCAGAACAATCTCCCCTCACTCTGCCTCCTCCTCCAGACCTCCCTCCGTTCACTCTGCCTCCTCCTCCATACCAATCTCCCCTCACTCTGCCTCCTCCAGTCCAATCTCCCCTCATTCTGTCTCCTCCAGATGAATCTCCCTTCAATCTGCCTCCTCGTCCAGACCAATCTGCCGTCACTCTGACTCTACCAGACCGATCTCCCCTCACTCTGAGTCCTCCTCCAGAACAATCTCCCCTCACTCTGTTCACCTCCAGACCAATCTCCCCTCACTGTGCCTCCTCCAGACCAATCTCCCCTCACTCTGCCTCCACCAGACTAATCTCACTTCACCCTGACTCATCCAGACCAATCTCCCCTCAAACTGCCGCCTCCAGACCAATCTGCCCTCACTCTGCCTCCACCAAAGCAATCTCCCCTCACTTTGCCTCATCCAGACCAATCTCCCCTCATTCTGCTGCCTCCAGACCAATCTCCACTCTCTCTGCCTCCTCCTCCAGACCAATCTCCCCTCACACTGCGTCTTCCTCCAACCCAATCTCCCTTCACTCTGCCTCCTCCTCCAGACGAATCTCCCCTCACTCTACCACATCCTCCAGACCAATCACCTCATGCTCTGCTCCTCCTGCGGACCATTCTCCCCTCACTCTAGCACATCCTCCAGACCAATCTCCCCTCACTTTGCCTCCTCATCCAGACCAATCTCCCCTCACTCTACCTCCTCCAGACCAATCTCCCCTCAGCCTGCCTCCTCCTCCAGACAAATCTCCCTTCACTCTGCCACCTCCAGACCAATCGCCCCTCACTCTGCCTCCTCCTCCAGAACAATCTCCCCTCACTCTGCTTCATTTTCCAAACCAATCTCCTCACACTCTGCCTCCTCCTCCAGACCAATCACCTCACACTCTGCTCCTCCTCCCGACCAATATCCCCTCATTCTACCACATCCTCCAGACCAATCTCCCCTCACTGTGCCTCCTCATCCAAACCAATCTCCCCTCACTCTACCTCCTCCAGAGCAATCTCCCCTCAGCCTGCCTCCTCCTCCAGACCAATCTCCCTTCACTCTACCTCTTCCAGACCAATCTCCCCTCCCTCGGTCTCCTCCAGATGAATCAGCCTTCATTCTGCCTTCTCCTCCAGACCAATCTCCACACACTCTGCCTCCTCCAGTCCAATCTCCTCTCACTCTGACTCCTCCTCAAGACCAATCTCCATTCATTCCGCCTCCTCCTCCAGACAATTTACCCCTCACTATGCCTCCTCCTTCAAACCAATCTCTGATCACTCCGCCTCCTCCTCCAGACCAACCTCCCATCACTCTGCCTCCTCCTCCAGAAGAATCTCCCCTCACTCTGCCTTCTCCAGACTAAACGCCCCTCACTCTGCCTCCTCTAGACCGATCTGCACTCACTCTGCCTCCTCCAGACCAATCTCAATTCATTCTACCTACGCCTCCAGACCAATGTCCCCTCACTCTGCCTCCTCCTCCAGACCAATCTCCCTTCACTCTACCACCTCCTCCAGACCAATCTCCCCTCAATGTACCTCCTCCTCCAGTCCAATCTCCCCTCACTATGCCTCCTTCTCCAGACCAATCTTCCCTCACTCTGCCTCCTCCAGTCCAATCTCCCCTCATGCTGTCTCCTCCAGATGAAACTCACTTCACTCTGCCTCCTCCTCCAGACCAACCTCTCCTCACTCTGCGTCTTCCTCCAAACCAATCTCCCCTCACTCTGCGTCCGCCTCCAGACCAATCACCCCTCACTCTGCCTCCTCCTCCAAAACAATCTCCCCTCACTCAGCCTCCTCCAGACCAATCTCCCTTCACTCTGCCTCCTCCAGACCAATCTTCCCTCACTCTGCCTCCTCCTCCAGACCAAGCTCCTCTCACTATGCCTCCTCCAGACCAATCTCCTCTCACTCTGCCTCCTCCTCCAGACCAATCTCCCTTCACTCTGCCTCCTCAACCAGACCATTCTCCCCTCAGTCTACCTCGTCCAGACCAATCTCTCCTCACTCTGCCTGCACCCCAGAACAATCTCCCCTCACTCTGCCTCCTCCTCCAGACCTCCCTCCATTCACTCTGCCTCCTCCTCCATACCAATCTCCCCTCACTCTGCCTCCTCCAGTCCAATCTCCCCTCATTCTGTCTCCTCCAGATGAATCTCCCTTCAATCTGCCTCCTCGTCCAGACCAATCTGCCCTCACTCTGCCTCTACCAGACCGATCTCCCCTCACTCTGAGTCCTCCTCCAGAGCATTCTCCCCTCACTCTGTGTTCACCTCCAGACCAATCTCCCCTCACTGTGCCGCCTCCAGACCAATCTCCCCACACTCTGCCTCCTCCAGACCAAACTCCCCTCACACTGCCTACTCCAGACCGATCTGCCCTCACTCTGCCTCCACCAAAACAATCTCCCCTCACTTTGCCTCATCCAGACCAATCTCCCCTCATTCTGCTGCCTCCAGACCAATCTCCACTCTCTCTGCCTCCTCCTCCAGACCAATCTCCCCTCACACTGCGTCTTCCTCCAACCCAATCTCCCTTCACTCTGCCTCCTCCTCCAGACCAATCTCTCCTCACTCTACAACATCCTCCAGACCAATCACCTCATGCTCTGCTCCTCCTGCAGACCATTCTCCCCTCCACTCTACCACATCCTCCAGACCAATCTCCCCTCACTGTGCCTCCTCATCCAGACCAATCTCCCCTCACTCTACCTCCTCCAGACCAATCTCCCCTCATCCTGCCTCCTCCTCCAGACAAATCTCCCTTCACTCTGCCGCCTCCAGACCAATCGCCCCTCACTCTGCCTCCTCCTCCAGAACAATCTCCCCTCACTCTGCTTCATTTTCCAAACCAATCTCCTCACACTCTGCCTCCTCCTCCAGACCAATCACCTCACACTCTGCTCCTCCTCCCGACCAATATCCCCTCATTCTACCACATCCTCCAGACCAATCTCCCCTCACTGAGCCTCCTCATCCAGACCAATCTCCCCTCACTCTACCTCCTCCAGACCAATCTCCCCTCAGCCTGCCTCCTCCTCCAGACAAATCTCCCTTCACTCTGCCGCCTCCAGAGCAATCGCCCCTCACTCTGCCTCCTCCTCCAGAACAATCTCCCCTCACTCTGCTTCATTTTCCAAACCAATCTCCTCACACTCTGCCTCCTCTTCCAGACCAATCACCTCACACTCTGCTCCTCCTCCCGACCAATATCCCCTCATTCTACCACATCCTCCAGACCAATCTCCCCTCATTGTGCCTCCTCATCCAGACCAATCTCCCCTCACTCTACCTCCTCCCGATCAATCTCCCCTCACTCTGCCTCCTCCTCCAATCCAAACTCCCCTCACGCTAAATCCTCAAGACCAATCTCCCCTCACTCTGCCTCTTCCTCCAGGCCAATCTTTCTTCACTTTGCCTCCTCCAGACCAAGCTCCTCTTACTCTGCCTCCTCCTCCAGACCAATCTCACCTCACCCTGCCTCCTCCTACAGACCAATCTCCTCTCACTCTGCCTCCTCCAGACAAATCTCCACTCACTCTGCCTCCTCCGATTCAACCGCCTCTCATTCTGCCACCCCCAGACCTATCACTCTTCACTCTACCACCTCCCGATCAATATCCCCTCACTCTAGACCATTCTCCCCTCACTCTGCCTCTTCCAGACCAATCTCCCTCACTCTGCCTCCTCCTCAAATTCAAATTCAAACTCCCCTCACTCTAAATCCTCAAGACCAATCTCCCCTCACTCTGCCTCTTAATCCTGGCCAACCTTTCTTCAATCTGCCTCCTCCAGACAATGTTCCTCTTACTCTGCCTCCTCCTCCAGACCAATCTCCCCTCTCTCTGCCTCCTCCTCCAGACCAAACTCCCCTCACTCTGCCTACACCAGATCAACATCTCCTCACTTTGCCACCCCAGATCAATCTCACCTCACTCTGCCTCCTCCTCCAGACCCATCTCCCTTCATCTACCTCCTCCATCCCAATCTCCTTTCACTCTGCCCCTCCTCCAGACCAATCTACCCTCACTCTGCCTCCTCCTCCAGACCAATCTCCCCTCACTCTGCCTCTTCCTCCAGGCCAATCTTTCTTAACTCTGCCTCCTCCAGACCAAGCTCCTCTTACACTGCCGCCTCCTCCAGACAAATCTCCCCTCATTCTGCCTCCTCCTCCAGACCAATCTCCCCTCACTCTGCCTCCTCCAGATCAACCTCCCCTCACTCTGCCTCCCCCAGACCAATCTCAACTCACTCTGCCTCATCCTCCAGACCCATCTCAATTCATCTACCTTCTCCATCTCAAACTCCTTTCACACTGCCCCTCCTACAGACCAATCTCACCTCACTCTGCCTCCTCATCCAGAACAATCTCCTCTCAATCTGCCTCCTCTAGACAAATCTCCCCTCACTCTGCCTCCTCCTCCATACCAATCTCCCCTCACTCTGCCTCTTCCAGACCAATCTCCCCTCACTCAGCCTCCTCCTCCAGACCAAAATCCTCTCAATCTGCTTCCTCCTCCAGACCCATCTACCTTCATTCTACCGCCTCCATCCCAATCTCCTTTCACTCTGCCCCTCCTCAAGACCAATCTCGCCTCACACTGCCTCACCCAGACCAATCTCAACTCACTCTGCCTCCTCCTCCAGACCCATCTCAATTCATCTACCTTCTCCATCCCAAACTCCTTTCACTCTGCCCCTCCTACAGACCAATCTCACCTCACTCTGCCTCCTCCTCCAAACCAATCTCCCCTCACTCTGCCTCTTCCAGACCAATCTCCCCTCACTCAGCCTCCTCCTCCAGACCAAAATCCTCTCACTCTGCTTCCTCCTCCAGACCCATCTCCCTTCATTCTACCGCCTCCATCCCAATCTCCTTTCACTCTGCCCCTCCTCAAGACCAATCTCGCCTCACTCTGCCTCCTCCTCCAGACCAATCTCCTGTCACTCTGCCTCCTCCAGACAATTCTCCCCACACTGTGCCTCCTCCTCCATACCAATCTCCCCTGACTCTGCATCCTCCAGACCAATCTCCCCTCACTCTGCCTCCTCCAGATCAACTTCTCCTCACTTTGCCTCCCCAGATCAATCTCACCTCACTCTGCCTCCTCCTCCAGACCCATCTCCCTTCATCTACCTCCTCCATCCCAATCTCCTTTTACTCTGCCCCTCCTGCAGACTAAAAATCATCTCACTCTGCTTCCTCCTCCAGACCCATCTCCCTTCATTCTACCGCCTCCATCCCAATCTCCTTTCACTCTGCCCCTCCTCCAGACCAATCTCGCCTCACTCTGCCTCCTCCTCCAGACCAATCTCCCCTCACTCTGCCTCCTCCAAATCAGCCGCCTCTCACTCTGACTCCCCCAGACCAATCACCCTTCACTCTACCTCCTCCCGATCAATCTCCCTTCACTCTGCCTCCTCCAGACCAATCTCACCTCACTCTGCCTCCTCCTCCAATCCAAACTCCCCTCACGCTAAATCCTCAAGACCAATCTCCCCTCACTCTGCCGCTTCCTCCAGGCCAATCTTTCTTCACTTTGCCTCCTCCAGACCAAGCTCCTCTTACTCTGCCTCCTCCTCCAGACCAATCTCACCTCACCCTGCCTCCTCCTACAGACCAATGTCCTCTCACTCTGCCTCCTCCAGACAAATCTCCCCGCACTCTGCCTCCTCCTCCAGACCAATCTCCCTTCACTCTGCCTCCTCCAGATCAACCTCCCCTCACTCTGCCTCCCCCAGACCAATCACACCTCACTCTGCCTCCTCCTCCAGACCAATCTCCTCTCACTCTGCCTCCTTCTCCATACCAATCTCCCCTCACTCTGCCTCCTCCAGACCAAACTCCCCTCATTCTGCCTCTTCCTCCAGACCATTCTTCCCTCACTCTGCCTCCTCAAGACCAATCTTACCTCACTCTGCCTCTTCCTCCAGACCATCTCCCCTCTCTCTGCCTCCTCGTCCAAACCATTCTTACGTCACTCTGCCTCCTCCTCCGGACCAATCTCACCTCGCTCTGCCCCCTCCTCCAGACCAATGTCCTCTCCTTCCGCCTCCTCCTCCACACCAATCTCCCTTCACTCTGCCTCCTCCTCCAGACCAACATCCCCTCACTCTAATCCCAACAGACCCATCACCCCTCACTCTGCCTCCTCGTCCAGATGTATGCCCCATCACACTGCCTCCTCCAGATCAATCTCCCTTCACTCTAATCCCTCCAGACCCATCACCCCTCACTCTGCCTCCTCCTCTAGATGTATCCCCCTTCACAGAAAAATCTCCCCTCAATCTGCTTCCCCCAGACCAATCACCCTTCACTCTGCCTCCTCCAGACCAATCTCCCCTCACTCTGCCATCTCCTCCAATCCATTCTCCCCTCACCCTACCTCCTCCAGAATAATCTCCCCTCACTCTGCCTCAACCACACCAATCTGCTCTCACTCTGTGGCCTCCAGTCCAATCTCCCTTCATGCTGCCTCATCCTCCAGACCAATCTCCATTCAATCTGCCTCCTCCTTCTGACCAACCTCCCCTAAACTGCCTCCTCCTCCAGAACAATCTCCCCTCACTCAGCCATCTCCAGACCAATCTCCCTTCACTCTGGCTCCTCCAGACCAATCTCCCCTCACTCTGCTGCCTCCTCCAGACCAATCTCCACTCATTCTGCCTCCTCCAGACCAATCTGCCCTCACTCTGCCTCCTCCACTGGATTAACCTCCCCTCTGTGCCTCCTCCTCCAGACAAATCTCCCCTCACTCTGCCTCCTCCAGACCAATCTCCCTTCGCTCTGCCTCCTCCTCCAGACCAACCTCCTTTCACTCTGCCTCCTCCTTCAGACCAACCTCCTTTAACTCTGCCTCCTCCTCCAGACAAATCTCCCTTCACTCTTCCTCTTCCAGACCAATCTCCCCTCACTCAGCCTCCTCCTCCAGACCAAGATCTTCTCACTCTGCTTCCACCTCCAGACCCATCTCCCTTCATTCTACCGCCTCCATCCCAATCTCATTTCACTCTGCCCCTCCTCAAGACCAACCTCGCCTCACTCTGCCTCCTCCTCCAGACCAATCTCCTGTCACTCTGCCTCCTCCAGACCAACCTCACCTCACTCTGCCTCCTCCTACAGAACAATCTCCTCTCACTCTGCATCCTCCAGATCAATCTCCCCTCACTCTGCCTCCTCCTCCAGACCAATCTCCCCTCACTCTGCCTCCTCCAGACCAACACCCCTCACTCTGCCTCCACCAGACCAATCTCACCTCACTCTGCCTCCTCCTCCAGACCCATCTCAATTCATCTACCTCCTCCATCCCAAACTCCTTTCACTCTGCCCCTCCTACAGACCAATCTCACCTCACTCTGCCTCCTCCTCCAGAACAATCTCCTCTCAATCTGCCTCCTCTAGAAAAATCTCCCCTCACTCTGCCTACTCCTCCATACCAATTCCCCCCCCCCCACACTCTGCCTTCTCCAGACCAATCTCCCCTCACTCTGCATCTTCCTCCAGACCATTCTTCCCTCACTCTGCCTCCTCAAGACCAATCTCCCCTCACTCTGCCTCTTCCTCCAGACCAATATGCCCTCACTCTGCCTCCTCCTCCAAATCATTCTTACCTCACTCTGCCTCCTCCTCCCGACCAATCTCACCTCGCTCTGCCCCCTCCTCCAGACCAATGTCCTCTCCTTCCGCCTCCTCCTCAAGACCAATCTCCCTTCACTCTGCCTGCTCCTCCAGACCAACCTCGCCTTACTCTAACCCCAACAGACACATCTCCCCTCACTCTGCGTCCTCCTCCAGACGTATCCCCCATCACTCTGCCTCCTCCAGATCAATCTCCCCTCAATCTGCCTCCCCCAGTCCAATCACCCTTCACTCTGCCTCCTCCAGACCAATCTCCCCTCACTCTGCCTCCTCCAGACCAATCTCCCCTCACTCTGCCTCCTCCTCCAATCCATTCTCCCCTCAGCCTACCTCCTCCAGAATAATCTACCCTCACTCTGCCTCATCCACACCAATCTCCTCTCACTCTGGGGCCTCCAGAACAATCTCCCCTCATGCTGCCTCATCCTCCAGACCAATCACCCCTCACTCTGAATACTCCTCCACGCCAATCTCCATTCATTCTGCCTCCTCCTTCAGACCAAACTCCCTTAACTCTGCCTCCTCCTCCAGACCAATCTCCCCTCACTCAGCCACCTCCAGAACAATCTTCCTTCACTCTGGCTCCTCCAGAGCAATCTCCCCTCACTCTGCCTTCTCCTCAAGACCAATCTCCCCTCACTCTGCCTCTTCCTCCAGGCCAATCTTTCTTCAATCTGCCTCCTCCAGACAATGTTCCTCTTACTCTGCCTCCTCCTCCAGACCAAACTCCCCTCACTCTGCCTCCTCCAGATCAACCTCCCCTCACTTTGCCTCCCCCAGATCAATCTCACCTCACTCTTCCTCCTCCTCCAGACCCATCTCCCTTCATCTACCTCCTCCATCCCAATCTCCTTTCAATCTGCCCCTCCTGCAGACTAAAAATCCTCTCACTCTGCTTCCTCCTCCAGACCCATCTCCCTTCATTCTAACGCCTCCATCCCAATCTCCTTTCACTCTGCCCCTCCTCCAGACCAATCTCGCCTCACTCTGCCTCCTCCTCCAGACCAATCTCCCCTCACTCTGCCTCCTCCAAATCAGCCGCCTCTCACTCTGCCTCCCCCCGACCAATCACCCTTCACTCTACCTCCTCCCGATCCAACTCCCTTCACTCTGCCTCCTCCTCTAGACCAATCTCCCCTCAGTCTGCCTCCTCCAGACCAAGCTCCTCTTACACTGCCGCCTCCTCCAGACCAATCTCACCTCACTCTGCCTCCTCCTACAGAACAATCTCCTCTCACTCTGCCTCCTCCAGACAAATCTCCCCTCACTCTGCCTCCTCCTCCAGACCAATCTCCCCTCACTCTGCCTCCTCCAGATCAACCTCCCCTCACTCTGCCTCCCCCAGACCAATCTCACCTCACTCTGCCTCCTCCTCCAGACCCATCTCCCTTCATCTACCTCCTCCATCAAAATCTCCTTTCACTCTGCCCCTCCTGCAGACCAATCTCACCTCACTCTGCCTCCTCCTCCAGACCAATCTCCTCTCACTCTGCCTCCTCCTCCAGAGCAATCTCCCCTCACTCTGCCTCCTCCTCCATACCAATCTCCCCTCACCCTGCCTCCTCCAGACCATTCTTCCCTCAATCTGCCTCCTCAAGACCAATTTGCCCTCACTCTGCCTCTTCCTCCAGACCATCACCCCTCACTCTGCCTCTTCGTCCAAACCATTCTTACGTCACTCTGCCTCCTCCTCCGGACCAATCTCACCTCGCTCTGCCCCCTCCTCCAGTCCAATGTCCTCTCCTTCCGCCTCCTCCTCCACACCAATCTCCCTTCACTCTGCCTCCTCCTCCAGACCAACCTCCCCTCACTCTAATCCCAACAGACCCATCACCCCTCACTCTGCCTCCTCCTCCAGATGTATGCCCCATCACACTGCCTCCTCCAGATCAATCTCCCTTCACTCTAATCCCTCCAGACCCATCACCCCTCACTCCGCCTCCTCCTCCAGATGTATCCCTCTTCACTCTGCATCCTCCAGATCAATCTCCCCTCAATCTGCCTCCGCCAGACCAATCACCCTTCACTCTGCCTCCTCCAGACCAATCTCCCCTCACTCTGCCTCCTCCGGATAAATCTCCCCTCACTCTGCCATCTCCTCCAATCCATTCTCCCCTCACCCTACCTCCTCCACACCAATCTCCCCTCACTCTGGGGCCTCCAGACCAATCTCCCCTCATGCTGTCTCATCCGCCAGACCAATCACCCCTCACTCTGACTCCTCCTCCAGAACAATCTCCATTCATTCTGCCTCATCCTTCAGACCATCCTCCCCTAACTCTGCCTCCTCCTCCAGAACAATCTCCCCTCACTCAGCCATCTCCAGACCAATCTCCCTTCGCTCTGGCTGCTCCAGAGCAATCTCCCCTTACTCTGCTGTCTCCTCAAGACCAATCTCCCCTCATTCTGCCTCTTCCAGACCAATCAGCCCTCACTCTGCCTCCTCATCGGGATTAGCCTCCTCTCTGTGCCTCCTCCTCCAGACAAATCTCCCATCACTCTGCCGCCCCCAGACCAATCTCACCTCACTCTGCCTCCTCCTCAAGACCCATCTCAATTCATCTAGCTTCTCCATCACAAACTCGTTTCACTCTGCCCCTCCTACAGACCAATCTCACCTCGCTCTGCCCCCTCCTCCAGACCAATGTCCTCTCCTTCCGCCTCCTCCTCCACACCAATCTCCCTTCACTCTGCCTCCTCCTCCAGACCAACATCCCCTCACTCTAATCCCAACAGACCCATCACCCCTCACTCTGCCTCCTCCTCCAGACGTATGCCCCATCACACTGCCTCCTCCAGATCAATCTCCCTTCACTCTAATTCCTCCAGACCCATCACCCCTCACTCTGCCTCCTCCTCCAGATGTATCCCCCTTCACTCTGCCTCCTCCAGATCAATCTCCCCTCAATCTGCCTCCCCCAGACCAATCACCCTTCACTCTGCCTCCTCCAGACCAATCTCCCCTCACACTGCCTCACCGGATCAATCTCCCCTCACTCTGCCACCTCCTCCAATCCATTCTCCCCGCACCCTACCTCCTCCACACTAATCTCCCCCCACACTGCCTCATCCACACCAATGTCCCCTCACACTGGGGCCTCCAGACCAATCTCCCCTCATGCTGCCTCATCCTCCAGACCAATCACCCCTTACTCTGACTCCTCCTCCAGAACAATCTCCATTCATTCTGCCTCCTCCTTCAGACTAACCTCCCCTAAATCTGCCTCCTCCTCCAGAACAATCTCCCCTCACTCAGCCATCTCCAGACCAATCTCCCTTCACTCTGGCTCCTCCAGAGCAATCTCCCCTCACTCTGCTGTCTCCTCAAGACCAATCTCCCCTCATTCTGCCTCCTCCAGACCAATCTGCCCTCACTCTGCCTCCTCCTCTGGATTAACCTCCCCTCTGTGCCTCCTCCTCCAGACAAATCTCCCCTCACTCTGCCTCCTCCAGACCAATCTCCCTTCGCTCTGCCTCCTCCTCCAGACCAACCTCCTTTCACTCTGCCTACTCCTTCAGACCAACCTCCTTTAACTGTGCCTCCTCCTCAAGACAAATCTCCCGTCACTCTGCCTCTTCCAGACCAATCTCCCCTCTCTCAGCCTCCTCCTCCCGACCAATATCCTCTAACTCTGCTTCCTCCTCCAGACCCATCTCCCTTCATTCTACCGCCTCCATCCCAATCTCCTTTCACTCTGCCCCTCCTCAAGAGCAATCTCGCCACCACCTGCTCCTCCTCCATACCAATCTCCCCTCACTCTGCCTCCTCCAGACCAATCTCCCCTCACTCTGCCTCCTCCTCCAGACCAATCTCCTGTCACTCTGCCTCATCCAGAAAATTCTCCCCTCACTGTGCCTCCTCCTCCATACCAATCTCCCCTCACTCTGCCTCCCCCAATTCAACCGCCTCTCACTCTGCCTCCCCCAGACCTATCACTCTTCACTATACCTCCTCCCGATCAATCTCCCCTCACTCTGCCTCCTCCTCTAGACCATTCTCCTCTCACTCTGCCTCCTCCAGACCAACTTCCCCTCACTCTGCCTCCTCCTCAAATCCAAACTCCCCTCACTCTAAATCCTCCAGACCAATCTCCCCTCACTCTGCCTCCTCCTCCAGACCAATCTCCTGTCACTCTGCCTCATCCAGAAAATTCTCCCCTCACTGTGCCTCCTCCTCCATACCAATCTCCCCTCACTCTGCCTCCCCCAATTCAACCGCCTCTCACTCTGCCTCCCCCAGACCTATCACTCTTCACTATACCTCCTCCCGATCAATCTCCCCTCACTCTGCCTCCTCCTCTAGACCATTCTCCCCTCACTCTGCCTCCTCCAGACCAACTTCCCCTCACTCTGCCTCCTCCTCAAATCCAAACTCCCCTCACTCTAAATCCTCAAGACCAATCTCCCCTCACTCTGCCTCTTCCTCCAGGCCAATCTTTCTTCAATCTGCCTCCTCCAGACAATGTTCCTCTTACTCTGCCTCCTCCTCCAGACCAATCTCACCTCACTCTGCCTCCTCCTACATACCAATCTGCTCTCATTCTGCCACCTCCAGACAAATCTCCCCTCACTCTGCCTCCTCCTCCAGACCAAACTCCCCTCACTCTTCCTCCTCCAGATCAACCTCCCCTCACTTTGCCTCCCCCAGATCAATCTCACCTCACTCTGCCTCCTCCTCCAGACCCATCTCCCTTCATTCTACCGTCTCCATCCCAATCTCGCCTCACTCTGCCTCCTCCTCCAGGCCAAGTTCCCCTCACTCTGCCTCCTCCAAATCAGCCGCCTCACACTCTGCCTCCCCCAGACCAATCACCCTTCACTCTACCTCCTCCCGATCAATCTCCCTTCACTCTGCCTCCTCCTCTAGACCAATCTCCCCTCACTCTGCCTCCTCCAGACCAATCTCCCCTCACTCTGCCTCTTCCTCCAGGCCAATCTTTCTTCACTCTGCCTCCTCCAGACCAAGCTCCTCTTACACTGCCGCCTCCTCCAGACCAATCTCACCTCACTCTGCCTCCTCCTACAGAACAATCTCCTCTCACTCTGCCTCCTCCAGATCAACCTCCCCTCACTCTGCCTCCCCCAGACCAATCTCACCTCACTCTGCCTCCTCCTCCAGACCCATCTCAATTCATCTACCTCCTCCATCCCAAACTCCTTTCACTCTGCCCCTCCTACGGACCAATCTCACCTCACTCTGCCTCCTCCTCCAGAATAATCTCCTCTCAATCTGCCTCCTCTAGACAAATCTCCCCTCACTCTGCCTCCTCCTCCATACCAATCTCCCCTCACTCTGCCTCCTCCAGACCAATCTCCCCTCACTCTGCCTCTTCCTCCAGACCATTCTTCCCTCACTCTGCCTCCTCAAGACCAATCTCCCCTCACTCTGCCTCTTCCTCCACACCGATATGCCCTCACTCTGCCTCCTCCTCCAAATCATTCTTACCTCACTCTGCTTCCTCCTCCCGACCAATCTCACCTCGCTCTGCCCCCTCCTCCAGACCAATGTCCTCTCCTTCCGCCTCGTCCTCAAGACCAATCTCCCTTCACTCTGCCTCCTCCAGGCCAATCAACCTTCACTCTGCCTCCTCCAGACCAATCTCTCCTCACTCTGCCTCCTCCAGACCAATCTCCCCTCACTCTGCCTCCTCCTCAAATCTATTCTCCCCTCACCCTACCTCCTCCAGAATAATCTACCCTCACTCTGCCTCATCCACACCAATCTCCTCTCACTCTGGGGCCTCCAGAACAATCTCCCCTCATGCTGCCTCATCCTCCAGACCAATCACCCCTCACTCTGACTACTCCTCCAGGCCAATCTCCATTCATTCTGCCTCCTCCTTCAAACCAATCTCCCCTAACTCTGCCTCCTCCTCCAGACCAATCTCCCCTCACTCAGCCACCTCCAGAACAATCTTCCTTCACTCTGGCTCCTCCAGAGCAATCTCCCCTCACTCTGCCTTCTCCTCCAGACCAATCTCCCCTCATTCTGCCTCCTCTAGACCAATCTTCCCTCACTCCGCATCTTCCTGCAGACCAAACTCCCCTCGCTTTGCCCCCTCCTCCAGACCAATCTCCCCTCACCCTGCCTCCTCCTCCAGACCAATCTCCCGTTCACTCTGCCTCCTCCAGACCAATCTCCCTTCACTCGGTTCCTCCTCCAGACCAATCCCCCCTCACTCTGCCTACTCCAGACCAATATCCCTTCACTGTGCCTCCTTCTCCAAACAAATCTCCCCTCACTCTGCTTCCTCCTCCAGACCAATCTCCCGTCAATCTGCCTCCTCCTCCAGACCAATCTCCCTTCACTCTGCCTCCTCATCCAGAGAAATCTCCCTTCACTCTACCTCTTCCTCCAGACCAACTTCCTCACTCTCACTCCTCCTCGAGACCAATATCCCCTCGCTCTGCCTCCTCCAGACCAATGTCCCATCACTCTGCCTCCTCCAGAACAATCTCCCTTCATTCTGCCTCCTCCTCCAGACCAATCACCCCTCACTCTCCCTCCTCCTCCAGAGCATTCCCCTCTCACTCTGCCTCCTCCAGACCAATCTCCCCTCACTCTACCTCCTCCAGACCAATCTCCCTTCACTTTGCCTCCTCCTCCATTCCAATCTCCCCTAACCCTGCAACACCCTCCAAACAAATCTCCCCTGACCCTGCCTCCTCCTTCAAACAAATCTCCCCTTCATTCTGCCTCCTCCAGACCAAGCTCCTCTTACTCTGCCTCCTCCTCCAGACCACTCTCCCCTCAATCTACATCCTCGAGACAAATCTCCCTTCACTATGCCTCCTCGTCCAGACAAATCCCCCCTCAGTCTGACTCCTCCACACCAATCTCCCCTCACTCTGACTCCTCCTCCAAACCATTCTTACCTCACTCTGCCTCCTCGTCCGGACCAATCACCCCTCACTCTGCCCCCTATTCAAGACCAATCTCCCCTCACTCTTCCTCTTTCTCCAGACCAATCTTTCTTCACTCTGCCTCCTCCAGACCAAGCCCCTCTGACTCTGCCTCCTCTTCCAGAGCAGTCTCCCCTCAATCTACATCCTCCAGACAAATCTCCCTTCACTCTGGCTCCTCGTCTAGACGAATCCCCCCTCAATCTGCCTCCTCAAGACAAATCACCCCTCTTTCTGCCTCCTACCGACCAATCTCCCCTCACTCTGCTTCCTCCTCTAGAACAATCTTCCCTCACTCCACATCTTCCTGCAGACCAAAGTCCCCTCGCTTTGCCCCCTCCTGCAGACCAATCTCCCTTCACTTTGCCTCCTCCTCCAGTCCAATCTCCCGTCACTCTGCAACCTCCACCAAACAAATCTCCCCTCACTCTGCCTCCTCCTCCAGACCAATCTCCCCTCACCCTGCCTCCTCATCCAGACCAATCTCCCCTTCACTCTGCCTCCTCCAGACCAATCTTCCATCACTCTACCTCCTCCAGACAATCTCCCCTCACTCTTCCTCCTCCAGACCAATCACCCCTCACTCTGCCTCCTCCTCCAGACCAATATCCCTTCACTGTGTCTCCTTCTCCAAACAAATCTCCCCTCACTCTGCCTCCTCCTCCAGACCAATCTCCTGTCAATCTGCCTCCTCCTCCAGACCAATCTCCCATTACACTGCCTCCTCATCCAGACAAATCTCCCTTCACTCTACCTCTTCCTCCAGACCAATCTCTCTCACTCTCACTCCTCCTTGAGACCAATATCCCCTCGCTCTGCCTCCTCCAGACCAATGTCCCCTCACTCTGCCTCTTCCAGAACAATCTCCCTTCATTCTGCCTCCTCCTCTAGACCAATCTCCCCTCACTCTCCCTCCTCCTCCAGAGGATTCCCCTCTCACTCTGCCTCCTCCAGACCAATCTCCCCTCACTCTACCTCCTCCAGACCAATCTCCCTTCACTTTGCCTCCTCCTCCATTCCAATCTCCCCTAACCCTGCAACACACTCCAAACAAATCTCCCCTCACCCTGCCTCCTCCTTCAAACAAATCTCCCCTTCATTCTGCCTCCTCCAGACATTTCCCTTCACTCTGTTCCTCCTCCAGACCAATCCCCCCTCACTCAGCCTCCTCCAGACCAATCTTCCCTCACTCTGCCTCCTCCAGACCAATCTCCGCTTACTCTGCCTCATCCAGACCAATCACGCCTCACTTTGCCTCCTCCTCCAGACCAACCTCCCTTCACTCTGCCTCCTCCTCCAAACAAATCTCCCCTCACTCTGCCTCCTCCTCCAGACCAATCTCCCCTCAGTTCTTACCCCTCCAGACCCATCTCCCCTCACTCTGCCTCCACCTCCAGACGTATCCCCCTTCACTCTGCCTCCTCCAGACCAATCTCCCTTCACTCTAACCCCTCCAGACCCATCTCCCCTCACTCTGCCTCCTCCTCCAGACGTATCACCCTTCACTTTGCCTCCTCCAAATCAATCTCCCCTCACTCTGCCTCCCCCAGTCCAATCACCCTCCATTCTGCCTCCTCCAGACCAATCTCCCCTTACTCTGCCTCCTCCAGACCAATCTCCCTTCACTCTGCCTCCTCCTCCAATCCATTTTCCCTCACTCTGCCTCCTCCAGTCCAATCTGCCCTCACTGTGCCTCCTCCTCCAGACCAATCTCCCTTCACTCTGCCTCCTCCTCCGGACAAATCTCCCTTCACTCTGCCTCTTCCTCCAGACCAATCTCCCTTCACTCTGTTCCTACTCCAGACCAATCCCCCCTCACTCTCCCTCCTGCAGACAAATAACCCCTCACTCTGCCTCCTCCTCAGGACCAATCTCCCTCTACTCTTCCTCCTCCTACAGACAAATCCCCATTCATTCTACCTCCTCCTCCAGACAAATCTCCCCTCACTCTGGCTCCTCCGGACCAATCTTCCCTCACTCTGCCTCCTCCTCCAGTCCAAACTCCCCTCACTCTAAATCCTCAAGACCAATCTCCCCTCACTCTGCCTCTTCCTCCAGGCCAATCTTTCTTCACTCTGCCTCCTCCAGACCAAGCTCATCTTACTCTGCCTCCTCCTCCAGATCATTCTCCCCTCAATCTACATCCTGCAGACAAATCTCCCCTCAATCTGCCTCCTCCTCCAGACGTATCCGCCATCACTCTGCCTCCTCCAGACCAATCTCCCTTCACTCTAACCCCTCGACACCCATCTCCCCTCACTCTGCCTCCTCCAGACGTATCCCCCTTCACTCTGCCACCTCATCCAGACAAATCCCCCGTCAGTCTGCCTCCTCCAGACAAATCTCCCCTCACTCTGCCCCCTACCGACCAATCTCCCCTCACTCTGCTTCCTTCTCTAGAGCAATCTTCCCTCACTATGCCTCCTACTCCAGACCAATCTCCTCTCACACTGCCTCCTTCAGACCAATCTCCCCTCACTCTGCCTCCTCCTCCAATGCATTCTCCCCTCACTCTAAATCCTCAAGACCAATCTCCCCTCACATTGCCTCTTCCTCCACACCAATCTTTCTTCACTCTGCCTCCACCAGACCAATCTCCTCTTACTCTGCCTCCTCCTCCAGACCACTCACCCCTCAATCTACATCTGCCAGACAAATCTCCCTTCACTATGCCTCCTCGTCCAGATGAATCCCCCTGCAGTCTGCCTCCTACAGACAAATCTTCCCTCAATCTGCCTCCTACCGACCAATCTCCCCGCACTCTGCTTCCTTCTCTAGACCAATCTTCCCTCACTCCGTATCCTCCGGCAGATGAAGCTCCCCTTGCTCTGCCTCCTCCTCCAGAAAAATCTCCCTTCACTTTGCCTCCTCCTCCAGACCAATCTCCCCTTCACTCTGCCTCCTCCAGAACAATCTCCCTTCACTCTGCCTCTGCAAGACCAATCTCCCCTCACACTGCCTCTTCCTCCAGACCAATCTTTCTTCATTCTGCCTCCTCCAGACCAAGCTCCTCTTACTCTGCCTCCTCCTCCAGAGCACTCTCCCCTCAATCTACCTCCTCCAGACCAAACTCCCCTCACTCAGCCTCCTCCAGACCAATCTCCCCTCACTCTGCCTCCTCCAGTCCAATTTCCCTTAACTCTGCCTCCCCCAAACCAATCACCCTTCACTCTGCCTCCTCCAGACCAATCTCCCTTCACTCCGCCTCCTCCAGACCAATCTCCCCTCACTCTGCCTCCTCCTCCAATCCATTCTCACCTCACTCTGCCTCATCCAGACCAATCTGCCCTCACTGTGCCTCCTCCTCCAGACCAATCTCCCTTCACTCTGCCTCTTCCTCCAGAACAACCTCCCTCACTCTGACTCCTCCTCAAGACCACTCTCCTGTCGCTTTGCCTCCTCCAGTCCAATCTCCCTTCATCCTGCCTCCTCTTCCAAACCAATCTACCTTCACACTCCCTCCTCCCTCACAGCAATCCCCTCTCACTCTGCCTCCTCCAGACCAATCACCCCTCAAACTGCCTCCTTTTCCAGTCCAATCTCCCCTCAGTCTGCCTCTTCCAGACCAATCCCCCCTCACTCTGCCTCCTCCAGGCCAATCTTCCATCACTCTGCCTCCTCCAGATCAATCTCCCTTCACTCTGCCTCTTCCAGACCAAACACCCCTCACTCTGCCTCCTCCTCCAGACCAATCTCCCTTCACTCTGCCTCCTTCTCCAAACAAATCTCCCCTCACTCTGCCTCCTCCTCCAGACCAATCTCCCTTCACTCTGCCTCCTCCTCCAGACCAATCTCCCTTTATTCTGCCTCCTCATCCAGAAAAATCTCCCTTCACTCTACCTCTTCCTCCAGACCAATCTCCCTCACTCTGACTCCTCCTCCAAACCAATGTCCCCTCAATCTGCCTCCTCCAGAACAATCTCCCTTCATTCTGCCTCCTCCTCAAGACCAATCTCCCTCACTCTCCCTCCTCCTCCAGAGCATTCCCCTCTCACGCTGTCTCCTCCAAAGCATTCTCCCCTCACTCTACATCCTCCAGACCAATCTCCCCTCACTCTGCCTCCTCCACCCGGCCAATCACACTTCACTCTGCCTCCTCCAGACCAATCTCCCCTCACTCTGCTTCCTCCTCCAATCCATTCTTCACTCACTCTGCCTCCTCAAGACCAATCTCCCCTCACTCTGCCTCTTCCTCCAGACCCAACTTTCTTCACTCTGCCTCCTCCAGACCAAGCTCCTCTTACTCTGCCTCCACCTCCAGAGCACTCTCCCCTCAATTTACATCCTCCAGACAAATCTCCCTTCACTCTGGCTCGTCGTCTAGACAAATCCCCCCTCAATCTGCCTCCTCCAGACAAATCACCCCTCATTCTGCATTCTGCCGACCAATCTCCCCTCACTCTGCTTCCTCCTCTAGACCAATATTCCCTCACTCTGCATCCTCCTGCAGAACAAGCTCCCCTCGCTCTGCCTCTTCCTCCAGACCAATCTCCCTTCACTTTGCCTCCTCCTTGAGTCCAATCTCCCCTCACTCTGCCTCCACCACCAGACCAATGTCCCCTCACCCTGCCTCCTCCTTCAGAACAATCTCCCCTTCACTCTGCCTCCTCCAGACCAATCTCCCTTCACTCTGTTCCTCCTCCAGACCAATCCCCCCCCACTCAGCCTCCTCCAGACCAATCTTCCATCACTCTCCCTCCTTCAGACCAATCTCCCCTCACTCTGCCTCCTCCAGACCAATCACCCCTCACTTTGCCTCCTCCTACAAACCAATCTCCCTTCACTCTGCCTCCTCCTCCAACCAAATCTCACCTCACTCTGCCTCCTCCTCCAGACCAAACTCTCTTCACTCTGCCTCCTCCTCCAATCCAATCTCCCTTTACTCTACCTCCTCATCCAAACAAATCTCCCTTCACTCTACCTCTTCCTCCTGACCAATCTCCCTCACTCTGACTCCTCCTCCAGGCCAATGTCCCCTCACTCTGCCTCCTCCAGATCAATCTCCCTTCATTCTGCCTCCTCCTCCAGATCAATCTCCACTCACTCTCCCTCCTCCTCCAGAGCATTCCCCTCTCACTCTGCCTCCTCCAGACCAATCTCCCTTCAGTCTACCTCCTCCAGATCAATCTCCCCTCACTCTGCCTCCTCCAGCAGTCCAATCCCCCTTCACTCTGACTCCTCCTCCAGACCAATCTCCCCTCACTCTGCCTCCTCCTCCAGACGCATCTCCACTCACTCTGCCACCTCCAGAATAATCTCCCCTCTCTCTGCCTCCTCCTCCAGACCACTCTTCCCTCAATATGCCTCCTCCAGACAAATTTCCCCTAACTCTGCCTACCCAGGCCAATCTCCCCTCACACTGCCACCTCCTCCAGGCCAATCTCCATTCATTCTACCTACTCCACCAGAAAAATCTCCCCTCACTCTGCCTCCTCCTCCGGACCAATCTCCCCTCGCTCTACCCCCTCATCCAGACCAATGTCCTCTCGTTCCGCCTCCTCCTCCAGACCAATCTCCCTTCACACTGCTTCCTTCTCCAGACCAACCTCCCCTCACTCTAACCCCTTCAGACCCATCTCCCCTCACTCAGCCTCCTCCTCCAGACGTTTCCCCCATCATTCTGCCTCCTCCAGACAAATCTCCCTTCACTCTGCCTCCCCCAGAGCAATCACCCTTCACGCTGCCTCCTCCAGACCAATTTCCCCTCACTCTGCCTCCTCCAGACCAATCTCCCCTCACTCTGCCTCCTCCTCCAATCCATTCTTCCCTCACTCTGCCTCCTCCAGACCAATCTGCCCTCACTGTGCCTCCTCCTCTGCACTAATCTTCCTTCACTCTGCCTCTTCCTCCCGACCAATCTCCCTCACTCTGACTCCTCCTCAAGACCAATATCCCGTCGCTTTGCCTCCTCCAGAACAATGTCCACACACACTGCCTCCTCCAGATCAATCTCCCTTCATCATGCCACCTCCTCCAAACCAATCTACCCTCACACTCCCTCCTCCCTCACAGCAATCCCCTCTCACTCTGTCTCCTCCAGACCAATCACCCCTCAATCTGCTTCCTCCTCCAGACGTATCCCTTTCACTCTGCCTTCTACAGATCAATCTCCCCTAACTCTAAAACCTACCGGCCCATCTCCCCTCACTCTGCCTCCTCCTCCGGACCAACCTCCCCTATGTGCCTCCTCCTCCAGACCAATCTACCCAAACCCTACCTCGCCAGACTAATCTCCCCTCACTCTGCCTCATCCACAACAATCTCCCCTCACTCTGGGGCCTCCAGACCAATCTCCCCTCATGCTACCTCCTCCTCCAGTCCAATCACCCCTCATTCTGTCTCCGCCTCCAGACCAATCTCCATTCATTCTGCCTCCTCCTTCAGACCAACCTCCCCTCACTCTGCCTCCTCCTCCAGACCAATCTCCCCTCACTCAGCCTCCTCCAGACAAATCTCCCTTCACTCTGGCTCCTCTTGACCAATCACCCCTCACTCTGCCTCCTCCTCCAGAACAACCTCCCCTCACTCTCTCTCCTCCTCCAGACCAATCTTCCCTCACTCTGCCTCCTCCAGACCAATATGCCCTCACTCTGCCTCCTCCTCTGGACCGACCTCCCCTCTGTGCCTCCTCCTCCAGACAAATCTCCACTCAATCTGCCTCCTCCAGACCAATCTCCCTTCGCTCTGCCTCCTCCTCCAGACCAAGCTCCTTTAACTCTGCCTCCTCCTCCAGACCAATCTCCCCTCAGTCTGCCTCCTCCAGACCAATCTCCCATCACTCAGCCTCATCCTCCAGACCCATCTCCCTTCATTCTAGCTGCTCCATCCCAATCTCCTTTCTCTCTGCCCCTCCTCCAGACCAATCTCACCTCACTCTGCATCCACCTCCAGACCAATCTCCTCTCACTCTGCCTCCTCCAGACAAATCTCCCCTCACTCTGCCTCCTTCTCCAGAACAATCTCCCCTCACTCAGCCTCCCCCAGACCAATCACCCTTCACTCTACCTCGTCCAGACCAATCTCCCCTCATTCTGCTTTCTCCTCTAGACCAATCTTCCCTCACTCTGCATCCTCCTGCAGACCAAGCTCCCCTCGCTCTGCCTCCTCCTCCAGACCAATCTCCCCTCACTCTGCAACCTCCTCCAAACAAACCTCCCCTCACTCTGCCTCCTCCTCCAGACCAAACTCCCCTCACATGCCTCCTCCTCCAGACCAATCTCCCCTTCACTCTGCCTCCTCCAGACCAACGTCCCTTCAATCTGTTACTCCTCCAGACCAATCTCCCCTCACTCTGCCTCCTCCAGGCCAATCTTCCATCACTCTGCCTCCTCCAGATAAATCTCCCCTCACTCTGCCTCCTCCTCCAGACCAACTCCCCTCACTCTGCCTCCTCCTCCAGACCAATCTCGCTTCACTCTGCCTCCTTCTGCAAACAAATCTCCCCTCACTCTGCCTCCTCCTCCAGACCAATCTCCCTTCACTCTGCCTCCTCCTCCAGACCAATCTCACTTTACTCTGCCTCCTCATCCAGACAAATCTCCCTTCACTCTACCTCTTCCTCCAGACCAATCTCCCTCACTCTGACTCCTCCTCAAGACCAATCTCCCCTCGTTCTGCCTCCTCCAGACGAATGACCCCTCACTCTGCCTCCTCCAGAACAATCTTCCTTCGTTTTGCCTCTCCTCCTCAAGACCAATCTCCCCTCACTCTCCCTCCTCCTCCAGAGAATTCGCCTCTTACTCTGCCTCTTCCAGACTATTCTCCCCTCACTCTACCTCCTCCAGACCAATCTCCCCTCACTCTGCCTCCTCCACCAGGCCAATCACACTTCACTCAGCCTGCTCCAGACCAATCTCCCCTCACTCTGCCTCCTCCTCCAATCCATTCTTCCCTCACTCTGCCTCCTCAAGACCAATCTCCCCTCACTCTGCCTCTTCCTCCAGACCTAACTGTCTTCACTCTTCCTCCTCCAGACCAAGCTCCTCTTACTCTGCGTCCTCCTCCAGTGCACTCTCCCCTCAATCTACATCCTCCAGACAAATCTCCCTTCACTCTGGCTCCTCGTCTAGACGAATCCCCCCTCAAACTGCCTCCTCCAGACAAATCACCCCTCATTCTGCCACCAACCGACCAATCTCCCCTCACTCTGCTTGCTCCTCTAGACTAATCTTCCCTCACTCCGCATCCTCCTGCAGAACAAGTTCCCCTCGCTCTGCCTCCTCCTCCAGACCAATCTCCCTTCACTTTGCCTCCTCCTCCAGTCCAATCTCCTCTCCCTCTGCCTCCACCTCCAGACCAATGGCCCCTAACCCTGCCTCCTCCTTCAGAACAATCTTCCCTTCACTCTGCCTCCTCCAGACCAATCTCCCTTCACTCTGTTCCTCCTCCAGACCAATCCCCCCTCATTCAGCCTCCTCCAGACCAATCTTCCATCACTCTGCCTCCTGCAGACCATTCTCCCCTCACTCTGCCTCATCCAGACCAATTACCCCTCACTTTGCATCCTCCTACAGACCAATCTCCCTTCACTCTGCCTCCTCCTCCAACCAAATCTCCCCTCACTCTGCCTCCTCATCCAGACAAATCTCCTTTCACTCTATCTCCTCCTCCAGACCAATCTCCCTCACTCTGACTCCTCCTCCAAGCCAATCTCCCTTTACTCTGCCTCCTCATCCAGACAAATCTCCCTTCACTCTACCTCTTCCTCCAGACCAATCTCCCTCACTCTGACTCCTCCTCCAGACCAATGTCCCCTCACTCTGCCTCCTCCAGAACAATCTCCCTTCATTCTGCCTCCTCCTCCAGACCAATCTCCCCTCACTCTCCCTCCTCCTCCAGAGCATTCTCCTCTCACTCTGCGTCATCCAGACCAATCTCCCTTCACTCTACCTCCTCCAGACCAATCTCCCCTCACTCTGCCTCCTCCACCCGTCCAATCCCCCTTCACTCTGACTCCTCCTCCAGACCAATCTCCATTCATTCTGCCTCCTCCTTCAGACCAACCACCCCTCACTCTGCCTCCTCCTCCAGACGCATCTCCACTCACTCTGCCTCCTCCAGAAAAATCTCCCCTCTCTCTGCCTCCTCCTCCAGACCACTCTTCCCTCACTATGCCTCCTCCAGACAAATTTCCCCTAACTCTGCCTACCCCAGGCCAATCTCCCCTCACACTGTCACCTCCTCCAGGCCAATATCCATTCACTCTAAATCCTCCTCCAGACCAATCTCCCCTCACTCTGCCTCCTCCTCCAGACCATTTTAACCTCACTCTGCCTCCTCCTCCGGACCAATCTCCCCTCGCTCTGCCCCCTCATCCAGACCAATGTCCTCTGGTTCCGCCTCCTCCTCCAGACCAATATCCCTTCAATCTGCCTCCTTCTCCAGACCAATCTCTCCTCACTCTAACACCTCCAGACCCATCTCCCCTCACTCAGCCTCCTCCTCCAGTCTTATCCCCCATCACTCTGCCTCCTCCAGTCCAATTTCCCTTCACTCTACCTCCCCCAAACCAATCACCCTTCACTCTGCCTCCGCCAGACCAATCTCCCTTCACTACGCCTCCTCCAGACCAATCTCCCCTCACTCTGCCTCCTCCTCCAATCCATTCTCACCTCACTCTGCCTCCTCCAGACCAATCTGCCCTCACTGTGCCTCCTCCTCCAGACCAATCTCCCTTCACTCTGCCTCCTCCTCCAGGCTAATCTCCCTTCACTCTGCCTCTTCCTCCAGAACAACCTCCCTCACTCTGACTCCTCCTCAAGACCAATCTCCCTTCAATCTGCCTCCTTCTCCAGACCAATCTCCCCTCACTCTAACACCTCCAGACCAATCTCCCCTCACTCAGCGTCCTCCTCCAGTCTTATCCCCCATCACTCTGCCTCCTCCAGTCAATTTCCCTTCACTCTGCCTCCCCCAAACCAATCACCCCACACTCTGCATCCTCCAGATCAATCTCCCTTCATCCTACCTCCTCCTCCAAACCAATCTACCTTCACACTCCCTCCTCCCTCACAGCAATCCCCTCTCACTCTGCCTCCTCCAGACCAATCACCCCTCAAACTGCCTCCTCCTCCAGACCTATCCCCTTCACTCTGCCTCCTACAGATCAATCACCCCTAACTCTAAAACCTACCGGCCCATCTCCCCTCACTCTGCCTCCTCCTCCGGACCAACCTCCCTTTTGTGCCTCCTCCTCCAGACCAATCACCCCAAACCCTACCTCCTCCAGACTAATCACCCCTCACTCTGCCTCATCCACAACAATCTCCCCTCTCTCTGGGTCCTCCAGACCAATCTCCCCTCATGCTGCCTCCTCCTCCAGACCAATCTCCCCTCAATCTGCCTCCTCCAGACCAATCTCCCCTCACTCTGCCTCCTCCTCCAATCCATTCTTCCCTCACTCTGCCTCCTTAAGACCAATCACCCCTCACTCTGCCTCTTCCTCCAGACCAATCTTTCTTCACTCTGCCTCCTCCAGACCCAGCTCCTCTTACACTGCCTCCTCCTCCAGAGCGCTCTCCCGTCAATCTACATCCTCCAGACAAATCTCCCTTCACTCTGGCTCTTCGTCTAGATGAATCACCCCTCATTCTGCCTCCTACCGACCAATCACCCCTCACTCTTCTTCCTCCTCTAGACCAATCTTCCCTCACTCCGCATCGTCCTGCAGACCAAACTCCCCTCGCTCTGCCTCTTCCTCCAGACCAATCTCCCTTCACTTTGCCTCCTCCTAATGTCCAATCTCCCCTCACTCTGCAACCTCCTCCAAACAAATTTCCCCTCACTCTGCCTCCTCCTCCAGACCAATCTCCCCTCACAATGCCTCCTCCTCCAGACCAATCTCCCTTCACTCTGTTCCTCCTCCAGACCAATCCTCCCTCACTCTGCCTCCTACAGACCAATCTTCCATCTCTCAGTCTCCTCCAGACCAATCACCCCTCACTCAACCTCCTCCTCCAGATCAATCTCCCTTCATCGGCCTCCTTCTCCAAACAAATCTCCCCTCACTCTGCCTCCAGACCGATCTCCCCTCACTCTGCCTCCTCCACCAGGCAAATCCCCCTTCACTCTGCCTCCTCAAGACCAATCACACCTCACTCTGCCTCCTCCTCCGATCCATTCTTCCCTCACTCTGCCTCCTCAAAGCCAATCTCCCCTCACTCTGCCTCTTCCTCCAGACCAAACTTTCCTCACTCTGCCTCCTCCAGAACAAGCTCTTCTTACTCTGCCTCCTCCTCCAGAGCACTCTCCCCTCAATCTACATCCTCCAGACAAATCTCCCTTCACTCTGGCACCTCGTCTAGACAAAACCCCCTCAATCTGCCTCCTCCAGACAAATCATCCCTCATTCTGCTTCCTACCGACCAATCTCCCCTCACACTGCTTGCTCCTTTAGACCAATCTTCCGTCACTCTGCATCCTCCTGCAGACCAAGCTCCCCTCACTCTGCCTCCTCCTCCAGACCAATATCCCCTCACCCTGCCTCCTACTTCAGACCAAGATCCCGTTCATTCTGCCTCCTCCAGACCAATCTCCCTTCACTCTGTTCCTCCTCCAGACCAATTTCCCCTCACTCTGCCTCCTACTTCAGACCAAGATCCCGTTCACTCTGCCTCCTCCAGACCAATCTCCCTTCACTTTGTTCCTCCTCCAGACCAATTTCCCCTCACTCTGCCTCCTCCAGACCAATGTCCCCTCACTCTGCCTCCTCCAGAACAATCTCCCTTCATTCTGCCTCCTCCTCCAGACCAATCTCCCCTCACTCTCCCTCCTCCTCCAGAGCATTCTCCTCTCACTCTGCGTCATCCAGACCAATCTCCCTTCACTCTACCTCCTCCAGACCAATCTCCCCTCACTCTGCCTCCTCCACCCGTCCAATCCCCCTTCACTCTGACTCCTCCTCCAGACCAATCTCCATTCATTCTGCCTCCTCCTTCAGACCAACCACCCCTCACTCTGCCTCCTCCTCCAGACGCATCTCCACTCACTCTGCCTCCTCCAGAAAAATCTCCCCTCTCTCTGCCTCCTCCTCCAGACCACTCTTCCCTCACTATGCCTCCTCCAGACAAATTTCCCCTAACTCTGCCTACCCCAGGCCAATCTCCCCTCACACTGCCACCTCCTCCAGGCCAATATCCATTCACTCTAAATCCTCCTCCAGACCAATCTCCCCTCACTCTGCCTCCTCCTCCAGACCATTTTTACCTCACTCTGCCTCCTCCTCCGGACCAATCTCCCCTCGCTCTGCCCCCTCATCCAGACCAATGTCCTCTGGTTCCGCCTCCTCCTCCAGACCAATATCCCTTCAATCTGCCTCCTTCTCCAGACCAATCTCTCCTCACTCTAACACCTCCAGACCCATCTCCCCTCACTCAGCCTCCTCCTCCAGTCTTATCCCCCATCACTCTGCCTCCTCCAGTCCAATTTCCCTTCACTCTACCTCCCCCAAACCAATCACCCTTCACTCTGCCTCCGCCAGACCAATCTCCCTTCACTACGCCTCCTCCAGACCAATCTCCCCTCACTCTGCCTCCTCCTCCAATCCATTCTCACCTCACTCTGCCTCCTCCAGACCAATCTGCCCTCACTGTGCCTCCTCCTCCAGACCAATCTCCCTTCACTCTGCCTCCTCCTCCAGGCTAATCTCCCTTCACTCTGCCTCTTCCTCCAGAACAACCTCCCTCACTCTGACTCCTCCTCAAGACCAATCTCCCTTCAATCTGCCTCCTTCTCCAGACCAATCTCCCCTCACTCAAACACCTCCAGACCAATCTCCCCTCACTCAGCGTCCTCCTCCAGTCTTATCCCCCATCACTCTGCCTCCTCCAGTCAATTTCCCTTCACTCTGCCTCCCCCAAACCAATCACCCCACACTCTGCATCCTCCAGATCAATCTCCCTTCATCCTACCTCCTCCTCCAAACCAATCTACCTTCACACTCCCTCCTCCCTCACAGCAATCCCCTCTCACTCTGCCTCCTCCAGACCAATCACCCCTCAAACTGCCTCCTCCTCCAGACCTATCCCCTTCACTCTGCCTCCTACAGATCAATCACCCCTAACTCTAAAACCTACCGGCCCATCTCCCCTCACTCTGCCTCCTCCTCCGGACCAACCTCCCTTTTGTGCCTCCTCCTCCAGACCAATCACCCCAAACCCTACCTCCTCCAGACTAATCACCCCTCACTCTGCCTCATCCACAACAATCTCCCCTCTCTCTGGGTCCTCCAGACCAATCTCCCCTCATGCTGCCTCCTCCTCCAGACCAATCTCCCCTCAATCTGCCTCCTCCAGACCAATCTCCCCTCACTCTGCCTCCTCCTCCAATCCATTCTTCCCTCACTCTGCCTCCTTAAGACCAATCACCCCTCACTCTGCCTCTTCCTCCAGACCAATCTTTCTTCACTCTGCCTCCTCCAGACCCAGCTCCTCTTACACTGCCTCCTCCTCCAGAGCGCTCTCCCGTCAATCTACATCCTCCAGACAAATCTCCCTTCACTCTGGCTCTTCGTCTAGATGAATCACCCCTCATTCTGCCTCCTACCGACCAATCACCCCTCACTCTTCTTCCTCCTCTAGACCAATCTTCCCTCACTCCGCATCGTCCTGCAGACCAAACTCCCCTCGCTCTGCCTCTTCCTCCAGACCAATCTCCCTTCACTTTGCCTCCTCCTAATGTCCAATCTCCCCTCACTCTGCAACCTCCTCCAAACAAATTTCCCCTCACTCTGCCTCCTCCTCCAGACCAATCTCCCCTCACAATGCCTCCTCCTCCAGACCAATCTCCCTTCACTCTGTTCCTCCTCCAGACCAATCCTCCCTCACTCTGCCTCCTACAGACCAATCTTCCATCTCTCAGTCTCCTCCAGACCAATCACCCCTCACTCAACCTCCTCCTCCAGATCAATCTCCCTTCATCGGCCTCCTTCTCCAAACAAATCTCCCCTCACTCTGCCTCCAGACCGATCTCCCCTCACTCTGCCTCCTCCACCAGGCAAATCCCCCTTCACTCTGCCTCCTCAAGACCAATCACACCACACTCTGCCTCCTCCTCCGATCCATTCTTCCCTCACTCTGCCTCCTCAAAGCCAATCTCCCCTCACTCTGCCTCTTCCTCCAGACCAAACTTTCCTCACTCTGCCTCCTCCAGAACAAGCTCTTCTTACTCTGCCTCCTCCTCCAGAGCACTCTCCCCTCAATCTACATCCTCCAGACAAATCTCCCTTCACTCTGGCACCTCGTCTAGACAAAACCCCCTCAATCTGCCTCCTCCAGACAAATCATCCCTCATTCTGCTTCCTACCGACCAATCTCCCCTCACACTGCTTGCTCCTTTAGACCAATCTTCCGTCACTCTGCATCCTCCTGCAGACCAAGCTCCCCTCACTCTGCCTCCTCCTCCAGACCAATATCCCCTCACCCTGCCTCCTACTTCAGACCAAGATCCCGTTCACTCTGCCTCCTCCAGACCAATCTCCCTTCACTCTGTTCCTCCTCCAGACCAATTTCCCCTCACTCTGCCTCCTCCAGACCAATCTCCCCTCACTCTGCCTCCTCCAGACCAATCACCCCTCACTTTGCCTCTTCCTCCAGTCTAATCTCACTTCACTCTGCCTCCTCCTCCAAACAAATCTCCCCTCACTCTGCCTCCACCTGCAGACCAATCTCCCTTTACTCTGCCTCCTCCTCCAGACAAATCTCCCTTCACTCTACCTCTTCCTACAGACCAATTTCCCTCACTCTGACTCCTCCTCCAGACCAATGTCCCCTCACTCTGCCTCCTCCACCAGGCCAATCCCCCTTCACTCTGTCTCCTCCTCCAGACCAATCTCCATTCATTCTGCCTCCTCCTTCAGACCAAACTCCCCTCACTCTGCCTCCTCCTCCAACCCATCTCCACTCACTCTGCCTCCTCCAGACAAATCTCCCCTCACTCTGCCTCCTCCTCCAGACCAATCTCCCTTCACTCTGCCTCCTCATCCAGACAAATCTCCTTTCACTTTACCTCCTCCTCCAGACCAATCTCCCTCACTCTGCCTCCTCCTCCAGACCAATCTCCCCTCGCTCTGCCCCCTCATCCAGACGAATGTCCTCTGGTTCTGCCTCCTCCTCCAGACCAATATCCCTTCAATCTGCCTCCTTCTCCAGACCAATCTCCCCTCACTCTAACACCTCCAGACCCATCTCCCCTCACTCTGCCTCCTCCTCCAGACCAATCTCCCTTCGCTCTAGCTCCTTCAGACCAACCTCCCCTCACTCTGCCTCCTCCTCCAGACGCATCTCCACTCACTCTGCCTCCGCCAGACCAATCTCCCTTCACTACGCCTCCTCCAGACCAATCTCCCCTCGCTCTGCCCCCTCATCCAGACCAATGTCCTCTGGTTCCGCCTCCTCCTCCAGACCAATATCCCTTCAATCTGCCTCCTTCTCCAGACCAATCTCCCCTCACTCTAACACCTCCAGACCCATCTCCCCTCACTCAGCCTCCTCCTCCAGTCTTATCCCCCATCACTCTGCCTCCTCCAGTCCAATTTCCCTTCACTCTACCACCCCCAAACCAATCACCCTTCACTCTGCCTCCGCCAGACCAATCTCCCTTCACTACATCTCCTCCAGACCAATCTCCCCTCGCTCTGCCCCCTCATCCAGACCAATGTCCTCTGGTTCCGCCTCCTCCTCCAGACCAATATCCCTTCAATCTGCCTCCTTCTCCAGGCCAATCTCCGCTCACTCTAACACCTCCAGACCCATCTCCCCTCACTCAGCCTCCTCCTCCAGTCTTATCCCCCATCACTCTGCCTCCTCCAGTCCAATTTCCCTTCACTCTACCTCCCCCAAACCAATCACCCTTCACTCTGCCTCCGCCAGACCAATCTCCCTTCACTACGCCTCCTCCAGACCAATCTCCCCTCACTCTGCCTCCTCCTCCAATCCATTCTCACCTCACTCTGCCTCCTCCAGACCAATCTGCCCTCACTGTGCCTCCTCCTCCAGACCAATCTCCCTTCACTCTGCCTCCTCCTCCAGGCTAATCTCCCTTCACTCTGCCTCTTCCTCCAGAACAACCTCCCTCACTCTGACTCCTCCTCAAGACCAATCTCCCTTCAATCTGCCTCCTTCTCCAGACCAATCTCCCCTCACTCTAACTCCTCCAGACCAATCTCCCCTCACTCAGCCTCCTCCTCCAGTCTTATCCCCCATCACTCTGCCTCCTCCAGTCAATTTCCCTTTACTCTGCCTCCCCCAAACCAATCACCCCACACACTGCATCCTCCAGATCAATCTCCCTTCATCCTACCTCCTCCTCCAAACCAATCTACCTTCACACTCCCTCCTCCCTCACAGCAATCCCCTCTCACTCTGCCTCCTCCAGACCAATCACGCCTCAAACTGCCTCCTCCTCCAGACCTATCCCCTTCACTCTGCCTCCTACAGATCAATCACCCCCAACTCTAAAACCTACCGGCCCATCTCCCCTCACTCTGCCTCCTCCTCCGGACCAACCTCCCTTTTGTGCCTCCTCCTCCAGACCAATCACCCCAAACCCTACCTCCTCCAGACTAATCACCCCTCACTCTGCCTCATCCACAACAATCTCCCCTCCCTCTGGGTCCTCCAGACCAATCTCCCCTCATGCTGCCTCCTCCTCCAGACCAATCTCCCCTCAATCTGCCTCCTCCAGACCAATCTCCCCTCACTCTGCCTCCTCCTCCAATCCATTCTTCCCTCACTCTGCCTCCTTAAGACCAATCACCCCTCACTCTGCCTCTTCCTCCAGACCAATCTTTCTTCACTCTGCCTCCTCCAGACCCAGCTCCTCTTACACTGCCTCCTCCTCCAGAGCGCTCTCCCGTCAATCTACATCCTCCAGACAAATCTCCCTTCACTCTGGCTCTTCGTCTAGACGAATCACCCCTCATCCTGCCTCCTCCAGACCAATCTCCCCTCGCTCTGCCCCCTCATCCAGACGAATGTCCTCTGGTTCCGCCTCCTCCTCCAGACCAATATCCCTTCAATCTGCCTCCTTCTCCAGACCAATCTCCCCTCACTCTAACACCTCCAGACCCATCTCCCCTCACTCTGCCTCCTTCTCCAGACCAATCTCCCTTCGCTCTACCTCCTTCAGACCAACCTCCCCTCACTCTGCCTCCTCCTCCAGACGCATCTCCACTCACTCTGCCTCCTCCAGAAAAATCTCCCCTCTCTCTGTCTCCTCCTCCAGACCACTCTTCCCTCACTATGCCTCCTCCAGACAAATTTCCCCTAACTCTGCCTACCCCAGGCCAATCTCCCCTCACACTGCCACCTCCTCCAGGCCAATATCCATTCACTCTAAATCCTCCTCCAGACCAATCTCCCCTCACTCTGCCTCCTCCTCCAGACCATTTTTACCTCACTCTGCCTCCTCCTCCGGACCAATCTCCCCTCGCTCTGCCCCCTCATCCAGACCAATGTCCTCTGGTTCCGCCTCCTCCTCCAGACCAATATCCCTTCAATCTGCCTCCTTCTCCAGACCAATCTCTCCTCACTCTAACACCTCCAGACCCATCTCCCCTCACTCAGCCTCCTCCTCCAGTCTTATCCCCCATCACTCTGCCTCCTCCAGTCCAATTTCCCTTCACTCTGCCTCCCCCAAACCAATCACCCTTCACTCTGCCTCCTCCAGACCAATCTCCCTTCACTCCGCCTCCTCCAGACCAATCTCCCCTCACTCTGCCTCCTCCTCCAATCCATTCTCACCTCACTCTGCCTCATCCAGACCAATCTGCCCTCACTGTGCCTCCTCCTCCAGACCAAACTCCCTTCACTCTGCCTCTTCCTCCAGAACAACCTCCCTCACTCTGACTCCTCCTCAAGACCACTCTCCCGTCGCTTTGCCTCCTCCAGACCAATCTCCCTTCATCCTGCCTCCTCCTCCAAACCAATCTACCTTCACACTCCCTCCTCCCTCACAGCAATCCCCTCTCACTCTGCCTCCTCCAGACCAATCACCCCTCAAACTGCCTCCTCCTCCAGACCTATCCCCTTCAATCTGCCTCCTACAGATCAATCACCCCTAACTCTAAAACCTACCGGCCCATCTCCCCTCACTCTGCCTCCTCCTACGGAACAAACTCCATTTTGTGCCTCCTTCTCCAGACCAATCACCCCAAACCCTACCTCCTCCAAACTAATCACCCCTCACTCTGCCTCATCCACAACAATCTCCCCTCTCTCTGGGTCCTCCAGACCAATCTCCCCTCATGCTGCCTCCTCCTCCAGACCAATCACCCCTCATTCTGTCTCCGCCTCCAGACCAATCTCCATTCATTCTGCCTCCTCCTTCAGACCAACCTCCCCTCACTCTGCCTCCTCCTCCAGACCAATCTCCCCTCACTCAGCCTCCTCCAGACTAATCTTCCTTCACTCTGGCTCCTCTAGACAAATCTCCCCTCAATCTGCCTCCTCCTCCAGACCAATCTACCCTCACACTGCCTCCTCCATACCAATCTCTCCTCACTCTGCCTTCCTCAGACCAATCACCCCTCACTTTGGCTTCTCCTCCAGTCCAATCTCCCTTCACTCTGCCTCCTCCTCCGAACAAATCTCCCCTCACTCTGCCTACTCCTCCAGACCAATCTCCCTTCACTCTGTTCTTCCTCCAGACCAATCTCCCTTCACTCTGTTCCTCCTCCAGACCAATCCCCACTCACTCTGCCTCCTACAGACCAATCTTCCATCACTCTGCCTCCTCCAGACCAATCTCCCCTCACTCTGTCTCCTCCAGACCAATCACCCCTCACTCTGCCTCCTCCTCCAGACCAATCTCCCTTCACTCTGCCTCCTCATCCAGACAAATCACCCTGCACTCTACCGCTTCCTCAAGACCAATCTCCCTCACACTGACTCCTCCTCCATATCAATCTACCCTCGCTCTGCCTCCTCCAGACCATTGTCCCCTCACTCAGCCTCCTCCAGAACAAACTCCCTTCATTCTGACTCCTGCTCCAGACCAAACTCCCCTCACTCTCCCTCCTCCTCCAGAGCATTCACCTCTCACTCTAACTCCTACAGCCCAAACTCCCCTCACTCTACCTCCTCCAGACCAATCTCCCCTCACTCTGCCTCTTCCACCAGGCAAATCCCCCTTCACTCTGCCTCCTCCAGACCAATCTCCCCTCACTCTGCCTCCTCCTCTGATCCATTCTTCCCTCACTCTGCCTCCTCAAGACCAATCTCCCCTCACTCTGCCTCTTCCTCCAGACCAAATTTTCCTCACTCTGCTTCCTCCAGAACAAGCTCCTCTTACTCTGCCTCCTCCTCCAGAGCACTCTCCCCTCAATCTACATCCTCCAGACAAATCTCCCTTCACTCTGGCTCCTTGTCTAGGCAAAATCCCCTCAATCTGCCTCCTCCAGACAAATCACCCCTCATTCTGCCTCCTACCGACCAATCTCCCCTCACTCTGCTTCGTCCTCTAGACCAATCTTCCGTCACTCCGCATCCTCCTGCATACCAAGCTCCCCTCACTCTGCCTCCACCTCCAGACCAATCTCCCCTCATCCTGCCTCCTCCTTCAGACCAATCTCCCATTAACTCTGCTTCCTCCAGACCAATCTCCCTTCACTCTGTTCCTCCTCCAGACCAATCCCCCCTCACTCAGCCTCCTCCAGACAAATCACCCTACACTCTACCGATTCTTCCAGACCAATCTCCCCTCACCCTGCCTCCTCCTTCAGACCAATCTCCTGTTAACTCTGCTTCCTCCAGACCAATCTCCCTTCACTCTGCCTCCTCCTCCAGACCAATCACCCTTTACACTGCCTCACCATCCAGACAAATCTCCCTACATTCTACCGCTTCCTCCAGACCAATCTCCCTCACGCTGACTCCTCCTCCATATCAATCTAAACTCGCTCTGCCTCCTCCAGACCAATGTCCCCTCACTCACCCTCCTCCAGAACAAACTCCCTTCTTTTTGACTCCTCCTCCAGACCAATCTCCCCTCACTCTGCCTCCTCCACGAGGCAAATCCCCCTTCACTCTGCCTCCTCCAGACCAATCTCCCCTCACTCTGCCTCCTCCTCCAATCCATTCTTCCCTCACTCTGCCTCCTCAAGACCAATCTCCCCTCTCTCTGCCTCTTCCTCCAAACCAAACTTTCCTCACTCTGCCTCCTCCAGACCAACTCCTCTTACTCTGCCTCCTCCTCCAGAGCACTCTCCCCTCAATCTATATGTTCCAGACAAATCTCCCTTCACTCTGGCTCCTCGTCTAGGAAAAAAACCCATCAATCTGCCTCCTCCAGACAAATCACCCCTCATTCTGACTCCTTCCGACCAATTTCCCCTCACTCTGCTTCCTCCTCTAGACCAATTTTCCGTCACTCCGCATCCTCCTGCAGACCAAGCTCCCTTCACTCTGCCTCCTCCTCCAGACCAATTTCCCCTCACCCTGCCTCCTCCTTCAGACCAATCTACCATCACTCTGCCTCCTCCAGACCAATATCCCCTCACTCTGCCTCCTCCAGACCAATCACCCCACACTTTGCCTCCTCCTCCAGTCCAATCTCCCTTCACTCTGCCTCCTCCTCCAAACAAATCTCCCCTCACTCTGCCTCCTCCTGCAGACCAATCTCCCTTCACTCTGCCTCCTCATCCAGACAAATCTCCCTTCATTCTACCTCTTCCTACAGACCAATTTCCTACACTCTGACTCCTCCTCCAGACCAATGTCCCCTCACTCTGCCTCCTCCAGAACAATCACCCCTCACTCTGCCTCCTCCTCTGATCCATTCTTCCCTCACTCTGCCTCCTCAAGACCAATCTCCCCTCACTCTGCCTCTTCCTCCAGACCAAACTTTCCTCACTCTGCCTCATCCTCCAGAGAATTCACCTCTCACTCTAACTCCTACAGACCAATCTCCCCTCACTCTACCTTCTCCAGACCAATCTCCCCTCACTCTGCCTCCTCCACCAGGCAAATCCCCCTTCACTCTGCCTACTCCAGACAAATCTCCCCTCACTCTGCCTCTTCCTCCAGACCAAACTTTCCTCACTCTGCCTCCTGCAGACCAAGCTCCTCTTACTCTGCCTCCTCCTCCAGAGCACTCTCCCCTCAATCTACATCCTCCAGACAAATCTCCTTTCACTCTGCCTCCTTGTCTAGACAAAACCCCCTCAATCTGCCTCCCCCAGACAAATCACCCCTCATTCTGCCTCCTACAGACCAATCTCCCTTCTCTCTAACCCCACCAGACCCATCTCCCCACACTCTGCCTCCTCGTCCAGACGTATGCCCCTTCACTCTGCCTCCTCCAGATCAATCACCCCTCACTCTGCCTCCCCCAGACCAATCACCCCTCACTCTGCTTCCTCCAGGCCAAACTTCCATCACTCTGCCTCCTCCAGACCAAACTCCCCTCACTCTGCCTCCTCCAAACCAATGACCCCTCACTCTGCCTCCTCCTCCAGACCAATCTCCCTTCACTCTGCCTCCTCCTCCCGACCAATCTCCCTTTACTCTGCCTCCTCATCCGGACAAATCTCCCTTCCCTCTAGCTCTTCCTCCAGACCAATCTCCCTCACTCGGACTCCTCCTCAAGACCAATCTCCCCTCGCTCTGCCTTCTCCAGAACAATCTTCTGTCATTCAGCCTCCTCCTCCAGACCAATCGCCCCTCACTCTCGCACCACCTCCGGAGCATTCCCCTCTCACTCTGCCTCATCTAGAACAATCTCCCCTCACTCTACATCCTCCAGACGAACCTCCCCTCACTCTGCCTCCTCCACCAGGCCAATCCCCCTTCACTCTGCCTCCTCCAGACAAATCTCCCCTCACTCTGCCTCCTCCTCCAATCCATTCTTCCCTCACTCTGCCTCCTCAAGACCAATTTCGCCTCACTCTGCCTATTTTTCCAGACCAAACTTTCTTCACTCTGCCTCCTCCAGACCAAGCTCCTCTTACTCTGCCTCCTCCTCCAGAGCACTCTCTCCTCAATCTACATCCTCCAGACAAACCTCCCTTCACTCTGGCTCCTCGTCTAGACAAATCACCCCTCAATCTGCCTCCTCCAGACAAATCACCCCTCATTCTGCCTCCTACCGACCAATCTCCCCTCACTCTGCTTCCTCCTCGAGACCAATCTTGCCTCACTCAGCATCCTCCTGCAGACCAAGCTCCCCTCGCTGTGCCTCCTCCTCCAGTCCAATCTCCCCTCACACTGCCTCCTCATTCAGACCAATCTCCCCTTCACTCTGCCTCCACCAGACCAAACTACCCTCACTCTAACCCCTCCAGACCCATCTCCCCTCACTCTGCCTCCTCCTCCACACGTATCCCCCTTCACTCTGCCTCCTCCAGACCAATCTCCCTTCACACTATCCCCTCCAGACCCATCTGCCCTCACTCTGCATCCTCCTCCAGATGTATGCCCCTTCTCTCTGCCTCCTCCAGATCAATCTCCCCTCACTCTTCCTCCCCCAGACCAATCACCCTTCACTCTGCCTCCTCCAGACCAATCTCCCCTCACTCAGCCTCCTCCAGACCAATCACCCTTCACTTTGCCTCCTCCTCAAGTCATATCTCCCCTCACTCTACCTGCTTCTCCAGACCAATCTCCCCTCACCCTGCCTCCTCCTTCAGACGAATCTCCCCTTCACTCTGCCTCCTCCAGACCAATCTCCCTTCACACTGCACCTCCTCCAGAACAAACCCCCCTCACTCAGCCTCCTCCAGACCAATCTTCCATCACTCTCCCTCCTCCAGACAAATCTCCCCTCACTCTGCCTCCTCCAGACCAATCACCCCTCACTTTGCCTCCTCGTGCAGACCAATCTCCCTTCACTCAGACTCCTCCTCCAAAAAAATCTCCCCTCACTCTGCCTCCTCCTCCAGACCAATCTCCCTTCACTCTCCCTCCTCCTCCAGACAAATCTCACTTCACTCTACCTCTTCCTCCAGACCAATCTCCCTCACTCTGACTCCTCCTCAAGACCAATCTCCCCTCGCTCTGCCTCCTCCAGACCAATGTCCCCTCACTCTGCCTCCTCCAGAACAATCTCCTTTCATTCTGCCTCCTCCTCTAGACTAATTTCCCCTCACTCTCCCTCCTCCTCCAGAGCATTCCCCTCTCACGCTGCCTCCTCCAAACCATTCTCCCCAAACTCTACCTCCTCCAGTCCAATCCCCCTTCACTCTGCCTCCTCCAGACAAATCTCCCCTCACTCTGCCTCCTCCAGACCAATCTCCCTTCTCTCTAACCCCTCCAGGCCCATCTCCCCTCACTCTGCCTCCTCGTCCAGACGTATGCCCCTTCACTCTGCCTCCTCCAGATCAATCTCCCCTCACTCTGCCTCCCCCAGACCAATCACCCCTCACTCTGCTTCCTCAAGACCAAATTTCCATCACTCTGCCTCCTCCAGACCAATCTCCCCTCACTCTGCCTCCTCCAAACCAATCACCCCTCACGCTGCCTCCTCCTCCAGACCATTCTCCCCTCACTCTGCCTCCTCCTCCAGACCCATCTCCACCTACTCTGAATCCTCCAGACAAATTTCCCCTCACTCTGCCTCCTCCTCCAGACCACTCTTCCCTCACTATGCTTCCTCCAGACAAATCTGCCCTAAATCTGCCTACCCCAGGCCAATCTCCCCTCACACTGCCTCCTCCTTCAGGCCAATCTCCATTCACACGGCCTCCTCCTCCAGACCAATCTCCCCTCACTCTAACCACTCCAGACCCATCTCCCCTCACTCTCCCTCCTCCTCCAGAGCACTCCCCTCTCACTCTTCCTCCTCCAGACCAATCTCCCCTCACTCTACCTCCTCCAGACCAATCTGCCCTCACACTCCCTCCTCCTGCACAACATTCCAGTCTCACGCTGCCTCCTCCAAACCATTCTCCCCTCACTCTACCTCCTCCAGACCAATCTCCCCTCACTCTGCCTCCTCCACCAGGCCAATCCCCCTTCACTCTGCCTCCTTCAGACCAATCAAACCTCAGTCTGCCTCCTCCTCCAATCCATTCTACCCTCACTCTGCCTCCTCAAGACCAATTTCCCCTCACTCTGCCTCTTCTTCCATACCAAACTTTCTTCACTCTGCCTGCTCCAGACCAAGCTCCTCTTACTCTGCCTTCTCCTCCAGAGCACTCTCCCCTCAATCTATATCCTCCAGACAAATCTCCCTTCACTCTGGCTCCTCGTCTAGATGAATTCCCCCTCAATCTGACTCCTCCAGACAAATCACCCCTCATTCTGCCTCCGACCGACCAATCTCCCCTCACGCTGCTTCCTCCTCTAGACCAATCTTCCCTCATTCCGCATCCACCTGCAGACCAAGCTCCCCTCGCTGTGCATCCTCCTCCAGACCAATCTCCCTTCACTTTGCCTCCTCCTCCAGACCAATCTCCCTTCACTCTGCCTCCTCCTCCAGTCCAACTTCTCCTAATCTAACCCATCCAAACCCATCACCCCTCACTTTGCCTCCTCCTCCAGACGTACCCCCTTCACTCTGCCTCCTCCAGACCAATCTCCCTTCTCTCTAACCCCTCCAGACCCATCTCCCCTCACTCTGCCTCCTTGTCCAGACGTATGCCCCTTCACTCTGCCTCCTCCAGATCAATCTCCCCTCAATCTGCCTCCCCCAGACCAATCACCCCTCACTCTGCTTCCTCCAGACCAAACTTCCATCACTCTGACTCCTCCAGACAAATCTCCCCTCACTCTGCCTCCTCCAAACCAATCACCGCTCACTCTGCCTCCTCCTCCAGACCAATCTCCCTTCACTCTGCCTCCTCCTCCCGACCAATCTCCCTTTACTCTGCCTCCTCATCCGGACAAATCTCCCTTCCCTCTAACTCTTCCTCTAGACCAATCTCCCTCACTAGGACTCCTCCTCAAGACCAATCTCCCCTCGCTCTGCCTCCTCCAGACCAATGACCCCTCACTCTGCCTTCTCCAGAACAATCTCCTTTCATTCAGCCTCCTCCTCCAGAACAATCGCCCCTCACTCTCGCTCCACCTCTGGAGCATTCCCCTCTCACTCTTCCTCTTCCAGACCAATCTCCCCTCACTCTACCTCCTCCAGACGAACCTCCCCTCACTCTGCCTCCTCCATCAGGCCAATCCCCCTTCACTCTGCCTCCTCCAGACCAATTTCCCCTCACTCTGCCTATTTTTCCAGACCAAACTTTCTCCAATCTGCCTCCTCCAGACCAAGCTCCTCTTACTCTGCCTCCTCCTCCAGAGCACTCTCTTCTCAATCTACATCCTCCAGACAAATCTCCCTTCACTCTGGCTCCTCGTCTTGACAAATCACCCCTCAATCTGCCTCCTCCAGACAAATCACCCCTCATTCTGCCTCCTACCGACCAATCTCCCCTCACTCTGCTTCCTCCTCGAGACCAATCTTACCTCACTCCGCATCCTCCTGCAGACCAAGCTCCCCTCGCTGTGCCTCCTCCTCCAGTCCAATCTCCCCTCACACTATCCCCTCCAGACCCATCTGCCCTCACTCTGCATCCTCCTCCAGATGTATGCCCCTTCACTCTGCATCCTCCAGATAAATCTCCCCTCACTCTTCCTCCCCCAGATCAATCCCCCTTCACTCTGCCTCCTCCTGACAAATCTCCCCTCACTCTGCTTCCTCCTGGAGACCAATCTTAACTCACTCCGCATCCTCCTGCTGACCAAGCTCCCCTCGCTGTGCCTCCTCCTCCAGTCCAATCTCCCCTCACACTGCCTCCTCATTCAGACAAATCTCCCCTTCACTCTGCCTCCACCAGACCAAACTCCCCTCACTCTAACCCCTCCAGACCCATCTCCCCTCACTCTGCCTCCTCCTCCAGACGTATCCCCCTTCAGTCTGCCTCCTCCAGACCAATCACCCCTCACTCAGCCTCCTCCAGACCAATCACCCTTCACTTTGCCTCCTCCTCAAGTCATATCTCCCCTCACTCTACCTGCTTCTCCAGACCAATCTCCCCTCACCCTGCCTCCTCCTACAGACCAATCTCCCCTTCACTCTGCCTCCTCCAGACCAATCTCCCTTCACACTGCTCCTCCTCCAGAACAAACCCCCCTCACTTAGCCTCCTCCAGACCAATCTTCCATCACTCTCCCTCCTCCAGACAAATCTCCCCTCACTCTGCCTCCTCCAGACCAATCACCCCTCACTTTGCCTCCTCGTCCAGACCAATCTCCCTTCACTCAGACTCCTCCTCCAAAAAAATCTCCCCTCACTCTGCCTCCTCCTCCAGACCAATCTCCCTTCACTCTACCTCTTCCTCCAGACCAATCTCCCTCACTCTGACTCCTCCTCAAGACCAATCTCCCCTCGCTCTGCCTCCTCCAGACAAATGTCCCCTCACTCTGCCTCCTTCAGAACAATCTCCTTTCATTCTGCCTCCTCCTCCAGACCAATTTCCCCTCACTCTCCCTCCTCCTCCAGAGCATTCCCCTCTCACGCTGCCTCCTCCAAACCATTCTCCCCAAACTCTACCTCCTCCAGACCAATCTCCCCTCACTCTGCCTCCTCCACCAGGACAATCCCCCTTCACTCTGCCTCCTCCAGACAAATCTCCCCTCACTCTGCCTCCACCTCCACTCCATTCTTCCCTCACTCTGCCTCCTCAGGACCAATTTCCCCTCACTCTGCCTCTTCTTCCAGACCAAACTTTCTTCACTCTGCCTGCTCCAGTCCAAGCTCCTCTTACGCTGCCTCCTCCTCCAGAGCACTCTCCCCTCAATTTACATCCTCCAGAAAAATCTCCCTTCTCTCTGGCTCCTCGTCTAGACGAATCCCCCCTCAATCTACCTCCTCCAGACAAATAACCCCTCATTCTGCCTCCTACCGACCAATCTCCCCTCACTCTGCTTCCTCCTCTAGACCAATCTTCCCTCACTCCGCATCCACCTGCAGACCAAGCTCCCCTCGCTGTGCCTCCTCCTCCAGACCAATCTCCCTTCACTCCGCCTCATCCTCCAGACCAATCTCCCTTCACACCGCCTCCTACTCCAGACCAATCTCCCTTCAATCTGTCTCCTCCTCCAGTCCAACTTCTCCTCATCTAACCCCTCCAGACCCATCACCCCTCACCCTGCCTCCTCCTCAAGACGTATCCCCCTTCACTCTGCCTCCTCCAGACCAATCTCCCTTCTCTCTAACCCCTCCAGACCCATCTCCCTTCACTCTGCCTCCTCGTCCAGACGTATGCCCCTTCACTCTGCCTCCTCCAGATCAATCTCCCCTCACTCTGCCTCCCCCAGTCCAATCCTCCCTCACTCTGCTTCCTCCAGACCAATCTCCTTTCATTCTGCCTCCTCCTCCAGACCAATCTCCCCTCACTCTCCCTCCTCCTCCAGAGCATTCCCCTCTCACGCTGCCTCCTCCAAAGCATTCTCCCCTCACTCTACCTCCTCCAGACCAATCTCCCCTCACTCTACCTCCTCCACCAGGCCAATCACCCTCACTCTGCCTCTTCCAGACTTATCTCCCCTCACTCTGCCTCCTCCTCCAATTCATTCTTCCCTCACTCTGCCTCCTCAAGACCAATTTCCCCTCACTCTGCCTATTTTTCCAGACAAAACTTTCTCCACTCTGCCTCCTCCAGACCAAGCTCCTCTTACTCTGCCTCCTCCTCCAGAGCACTCTCTCCGCAATCTACATCCTCCAGACAAATCTCCCTTCACTCTGGCTCCTCGTCTAGACAAATCACCCCTCAATCTGCCTCCTCCAGACAAATCACCCCTCATTCTGCCTCCTACCGACCAATCTCCCCTCACTCTGCTTCCTTCTCGAGACCAATCTTCCCTCACTCCGCATCCTCCTGCAGACCAAGCTCCCCTCGCAGTGCCTCCTCCTCCAGTCCAATCTCCCCTCACACTGCCTCCTCATTCAGACCAATCTCCCCTTCACTCTGCCTCCACCAGACCAAACTCCCCTCACTCTAACCCTTCCAGACCAATCTCCCCTCACCCTGCCTCCTCCTCCAGACGTAGCCCCCTTCACTCTGCCTCCTCCAGACCAATCTCCCTTCACACTATCCCCTCCAGACCCATCTGCCCTCACTCTGCATCCTACTCCAGATGTATGCCCCTTCACTCTGCCTCCTCCAGATCAATCTCCCCTCACTCTTCCTCCCCCAGACCAATCACCCTTCAGTCTGCCTCCTCCAGACCAATCTCCCCTCACTCAGCCTCCTCCAGACCAATCACCCTTCACTTTGCCTCCTCCTCAAGTCATATCTCCCCTCACACTACCTGCTTCTCCAGACCAATCTCCCCTCACCCTGCCTCCTCCTTCAGACCAATCTCCCCTTCACTCTGCCTCCTCCAGACCAATCTTCCATCACTCTCCCTCCTCCAGACAAATCTCCCCTCACTCTGCCTCCTCCAGACCAATCACCCCTCACTTTGCCTCCTCGTCCAGACCAATCTCCCTTCACTCAGACTCCTCCTCCAAAAAAATCTCCCCTCACTCTGCCTCCTCCTCCAGACCAATCTCCCTTCACTCTCCCTCCTCCTCCAGACAAATCTCCCTTTACTCTGCCTCCTCATCCAGACAAATCTCCCTTCACTCTACCTCTTCCTCCAGACCAATCTCCCTCACTCTGACTCCTCCTCAAGACCAATCTCCCCTCGCTCTGCCTCCTCCAGACCAATGTCCCCTCACTCTGCCTCCTTCAGAACAATCTCCTTTCATTCTGCCTCCTCCTCCAGACCAATTTCCCCTCACTCTCCCTCCTCCTCCAGACCAATCTCCCTTCACACTGCTCCTCCTCCAGAACAAACCCCCCTCACTCAGCCTCCTCCAGACCAATCTTCCATCACTCTCCCTCCTCCAGACAAATCTCCCCTCAATCTGCCTCCTCCAGACCAATCACCCCTCACTTTGCCTCCTCGTCCAGACCAATCTCCCTTCACTCAGACTCCTCCTCCAAAAAAATCTCCCCTCACTCTGCCTCCTCCTCCAGACCAATCTCCCTTCACTCTCCCTCCTCCTCCAGACAAATCTCCCTTTACTCTGCCTCCTCATCCAGACAAATCTCCCTTCACTCTACCTCTTCCTCCAGACCAATCTCCCTCACTCTGACTCCTCCTCAAGACCAATCTCCCCTCGCTCTGCCTCCTCCAGACCAATGTCCCCTCACTCTGCCTCCTTCAGAACAATCTCCTTTCATTCTGCCTCCTCCTCCAGACCAATTTCCCCTCACTCTCCCTCCTCCTCCAGAGCATTCCCCTCTCATGCTGCCTCCTCCAAACCATTCTCCCCAAACTCTACCTCCTCCAGACCAATCTCCCCTCACTCTGCCTCCTCCACCAGGCCAATCCCCCTTCACTCTGCCTCCTCCAGACAAATCTCCCCTCACTCTGCCTCCACCTCCACTCCATTCTTCCCTCACTCTGCCTCCTCAGTACCAATTTCCCCTCACTCTGCCTCTTCTTCCAGGCCAAACTTTCTTCACTCTGCCTGCTCCAGTCCAAGCTCCTCTTACGCTGCCTCCTCCTCCAGAGCACTGTCCCCTCAATTTACATCCTCCAGAAAAATCTCCCTTCTCTCTGGCTCCTCGTCTAGACGAATCCCCCCTCAATCTGCCTCCTCCAGACAAATTACCCCTCATTCTGCCTCCTACCGACCAATCTCCCCTCACTCTGCTTCCTCCTCTAGACCAATCTTCCCTCACTCCGCATCCACCTGCAGACCAAGCTCCCCTCGCTGTGCCTCCTCCTCCAGACCAATTTCCCTTCACTCCGCCTCATCCTCCAGACCAATCTCCCTTCACACCGCCTCCTCCTCCAGACCAATCTCCCTTCATTCTGCCTCCTCCTCCAGTCCAACGTCTCCTCATCTAACCCCTCCAGACCCATCACCCCTCACCCTGCCTCCTCCTCAAGACGTATCCCCCTTCACTCTGCCTCCTCCAGACCAATCTCCCTTCTCTCTAACCCCTCCAGACCCATCTCCCCTCACTCTGCCTCCTCGTCCAGACGTATGCCCCTTCACTCTGCCTCCTCCAGATCAATCTCCCCTCACTCTGCCTCCCCCAGACCAATCCTCCCTCACTCTGCTTCCTCCAGACCAATCTCCTTTCATTCTGCCTCCTCCTCCAGACCAATCTCCCCTCACTCTCCCTCCTCCTCCAGAGCATTCCCCTCTCACGCTGCCTCCTCCAAAGCATTCTCCCCTCACTCTACCTCCTCCAGACCAATCTCCCCTCACTCTACCTCCTCCACCAGGCCAATCACCCTCACTCTGACTCTTCCAGACTTATCTCCCCTCACTCTGCCTCCTCCTCCAATTCATTCTTCCCTCACTCTGCCTCCTCAAGACCAATTTCCCCTCACTCTGCCTATTTTTCCAGACAAAACTTTCTCCACTCTGCCTCCTCCAGACCAAGCTCCTCTTACTCTGCCTCCTCCTCCAGAGCACTCTCTCCTCAATCTACATCCTCCAGACAAATCTCCCTTCACTCTGGCTCCTTGTCTAGACAAATCACCCCTCAATCTGCCTCCTCCAGACAAATCACCCCTCATTCTGCCTCCTACCGACCAATCTCCCCTCACTCTGCTTCCTCCTCGAGACCAATCGTCACTCACTCCGCATCCTCCTGCAGACCAAGCTCCCCTCACTGTGCCTCCTCCTCCAGTCCAATCTCCCCTCACACTGCCTCCTCATTCAGACCAATCTCCCCTTCACTCTGCCTCCACCAGACCAAACTCCCCTCACTCTAACCCCTCCAGACCTATCTCCCCTCACTCTGCCTCCTCCTCCACACGTATCCCCCTTCACTCTGCCTCCTCCAGACCAATCTCCCTTCACACTATCCCCTCCAGACCCATCTGCCCTCACTCTGCATCCTCCTCCAGATGTATGCCCCTTCCCTCTGCCTCCGCCAGATCAATCTCCCCTCACTCTTCCTCCCCCAGACCAATCACCCTTCACTCTGCCTCCTCCAGACCAATCTCCCCTCACTCAGCCTCCTCCAGACCAATCACCCTTCACTTTGCCTCCTCCTCAAGTCATATCTCCCCTCACACTACCTGCTTCTCCAGACCAATCTCCCCTCACCCTGCCTCCTCCTTCAGACCAATCTCCCCTTCACACTGCCTCCTCCAGACCAATCTCCCTTCACACTGCTCCTCCTCCAGAACAAACCCCCCTCACTCAGCCTCCTCCAGACCAATCTTCCATCACTCTCCCTCCTCCAGACAAATCTCCCCTCACTCTGCCTCCTCCAGACCAATCACCCCTCACTTTGCCTCCTCGTCCAGACCAATCTTCCTTCACTCAGACTCCTCCTCCAAAAAAATCTCCCCTCACTCTGCCTCCTCCTCCAGACCAATCTCCCTTCACTCTACCTCTTCCTCCAGACCAATCTCCCTCACTCTGACTCCTCCTCAAGACCAATCTCCCCTCGCTCTGCCTCCTCCAGACCAATGTCCCCTCACTCTGCCTCCTTCAGAACAATCTCCTTTCATTCTGCCTCCTCCTCCAGACCAATTTCCCCTCACTCTTCCTCCTCCTCCAGAGCATTCCCCTCTCACGCTGCCTCCTCCAAATCATTCTCCCCAAACTCTACCTCCTCCAGACCAATCTCCCCTCACTCTGCCTCCTCCACCAGGCCAATCCCCCTTCACTCTGCCTCCTCCAGACAAATCAAACCTCACTCTGCCTCCTCCTCCAATCCATTCTTCCCTCACTCTGCCTCCTCAGGACCAATTTCCCCTCACTCTGCCTCTTCTTCCAGACCAAATTTTCTTCACTCTGCCTGCTCCAGTCCAAGCTCCTCTTACGCTGATTCCTCCTCCAGAGCACTCTCCCCTCAATTTACATCCTCCAGAAAAATCTCCCTTCTCTCTGGCTCCTCGTCTAGATGAATCCCCCCTCAATCTGTCTCCTCCAGACAAATTACCCCTCATTCTGCCTCCTACCGACCAATCTCCCCTCACTCTGCTTCCTCCTCTAGACCAATCTTCCCTCACTCCGCATCCACCTGCAGACCAAGCTCCCCTCGCTGTGCCTCCTCCTCCAGACCAATCTCCCTTCACTCCGCCTCATCCTCCAGACCAATCTCCCTTCACACCGCCTCCTCCTCCAGACCAATCTCCCTTCAATCTGCCTCCTCCTCCAGTCCAACTTCTCCTCATCTAACCCTTCCAGACCCATCACCCCTCACTCTGCCTCCTCCTCAAGACGTATTCCCCTTCACTCTGCCTCCTCCAGACCAATCTCCCTTCTCTCTAACCCCTCCAGACCCATCTCCCCTCACTCTGCCTCCTCGTCCAGACGTATGCCCCTTCACTCTGCCTCCTCCAGATCAATCTCCCCTCACTCTGCCTCCCCCTTACCAATCCTCCCTCACTCTGCTTCCTCCAGACCAATCTCCTTTCATTCTGTCTCCTCCTCCAGACCAATCTCCCCTCACTCTCCCTCCTCCTCCAGAGCATTCCCCTCTCACTCTGCCTCCTCCAAAGCATTCTCCCCTCACTCTCCCTCCTCCAGACCAATCTCCCCTCACTCTGCCTCCTCCACTAGGCCAATCACCCTCACTCTGCCTCTTCCAGACTCATCTCCCCTCACTCTGCCTCCTCCTCCAATTCATTCTTCCCTCACTCTGCGTCCTCAAGACCAATTTCCCCTCACTCTGCCTCTTCTTCCAGACCAAACTTTCTTCATCTGCCTGTCCAGACCAAGCTCCTCTTACTCTGCCTCCTCCTCCAGAGCACTCTCTCCTCAATCTACATCCTCCAGACAAATCTCCCTTCACTCTGGTCCTCGTCTAGACGAATCCACTCTCAATCTGCCTCCTCCAGACAAATTAAACCTCTTTCTGCCTCCCAGCAACCAATCTCCCCTCACTCTGCTTCCTCCTCTAGACCAATCTTCCCTCACTCCGCATCCACCTGCAGACCAAGCTCCCCTCACTGTGCCTCCTCCTCCAGACCAATCTCCCTTCACTCCGCCTGCTCCTGCAGACCAATCTCCCTTCACGCCGCCTCATCCTCCAGACCAATCTCCCTTCACTCTGCCTCCTACTCCAATCAAACTTCTCGTCATCTAGCACCTCCAGAACCATCACTCCTCACTCTGCCTCCTCCTCAACAGGATCCCCCTTCACTCTGCCTCCTCCAGACCAATCTTCCATCACTCTGCCTCCTCCAGACCAATCTCCCTTTACTCTGCCTCCTCATCCAGACAAATCTCCCTTCACTCTACCTCTTCCTCCAGACCAATCTCCCTCACTCTGACTCCTCCTCAAGAACAATCTCCCCTCGCTCTGCCTCCTCCAGACCAATGTCCCCTCACTCTGTCTCCTCCAGAACAATCCCCTTTCATTCTGCCTCCTCCTCCAGACCAATCTCCCCTCACTCTCCCTCCTCCTCCAGAGCATTCCCCTCTCACGCTACCTCCTGCAAACCATCCTCCCTCACTCTACCTCCTCCAGACCAATCTCCCCTCACTCTGCCACCTCCACCAGGCCAATCCACCTTCACTCTGCCTCCTCCAGATCAATCTCAAATCACTCTGCCTCCTCCTCCAATCCATTCTTCCTTCACTCTGCCTCCTCAAGACTAATTTCCCCTCACTCTGCCTCTTCTTCCAGATCAAACTTTCTTCAATCTGCCTGCTCCAGACCAAGCTCATCTTACTCTGCTTCCTCCTCCAGAGCACTCTCCCCTCAATCTACATCCTCCAGACGTATGTCCCTTCACTCTGGCTCCTCGTCTAGACGAATCCCCACTCAATCTGCATCCTCCAGACAAATCACCCCTCATTCTGCCTCCTACCGACCAATCTCCCCTCCCTCTGTTTCCTCCTCTAGACCAATCTTCCCTCACACCGCATCCACCTGCAGACCAAGCTCCTCTCGCTGTGCCTCCTCCTCCAGACCAATCTCCCTTCACACCGCCTCCTCCTCCAGACCAATCTTCCTTCACTCTACCTCCTCCTCCAGTCCAACTTCTCCTCATCTAACCACTCCAGACCCATCACACCTCAGTCTGCCTCCTCCTCCAGACGTATCCCCCTTCACTCTGCCTCCTCCAGACCAATCTCCCTTCTCTCTAACCCCTCCAGACCCATCTCCCCTCACTCGGCCTCCTCGTCCAGACGTATGCCCCTTCACTCTGCCTCCCCCAGACCAATCTCCCCTCACTCTGCTTTTTCCAGACCAATCTTCCATCACTCTGCCTCCTCCAGACCAATCTCGCCTCACTCTGCCTCCTCCTCCAGATAATTATTACCTCACTCTGCCTCCTCCTCCAGACCAACCTACCCTCACTCTAACCCCTCCAGACCCATCTCCCCTCACTCTCCCTCCTCCTCCAGAGCATTCCCCTCTCACTCTTCCTCTTCCAGACCAATCTCCCCTCACTCTACCTCCTCCAGACAAATCTCCCCTCACTCTGCCTCCTCCACCAGGCCAATGCCCCTTCACTCTGCCTCCTCCAGACCAATCTCCCCTCACCCTGCATCATACTTCAGACCATTCTCCCCTTCACACTGCCTCCTTCAGACCAATCTCCCTTCACTCTGTTCCTCCTCCAGACCAATCCCCCATCACTCAGCCTCCTCCAGACCAAACTTCATTCACTCTCTCTCCTCCAGACAAATCTCCCTTCACTCTGCCTCCTCCAGACAAATCAACCCTCACTTTGCCTACTCCTCCAGTCCAATCTCCCGACACTCTGCCTCCTCGTCCAAACAAATCTCCCTTCACTCTATCTCTTCCTCCAGACCAATCTCCCTCACTCTGACTCCTCCTCCAGACCAAAGTCCCCTCACTCTGCCTCCTCCAGAACAATCTCCCTTCATTCTGCCTCCTCCTCCAGACCAATCTCCCTCACTCTCCCTCCTCCTCTAGAGCATTCAACTCTCACTCTGCCTCTTCCAGACCAATCTCCCTTCACTCAACCTCCTCCAGAGCAATATCCCCTCACTCTGCCTCCTCCACCAGGCCAATCCCACTTCACTCTGACTCCTCCTCCAGACCAATCTCCATTCATTCTGCCTCCTCCTTCAGACCAACCTCCCCTCACTCTGCCTCGTCCTCCAGACCAATCTTCCCTCACTATGCCTCCTCCAGACAAATCTCCCCTAACTCTACCTACCCCAGGCCAATATCCCCTCACACTGCCTCCTCCTCCAGGCCAATCTCCATTCACTCTACCTCATCCTCCAGACCAATCTCCCCTCACTCTGCCTCCTCCTCCAGACCATTATTACCTCACTCTGCCTCCTCCTCCAGACCAACCTACCCTCACTCTAACCCTCCAGACACATCTCCCCTCACTCTGCCTCCTCCTCCAGACATATACCCTTCACTCTGCCTCCTCCAGACCAATCTCCCTTCACTCTAACACCTCAAGAACGATCTACCCTTGCTCTGCCTACTCCTCCAGATGTATCCGCCTTCACTCTGCCTCCTCCAGATCAATCTCCCCTCACTCTGCCTCCTACCGACCAATCTCCCCTCACTCTGCTTCCTCCTCTAGACCAATCTTCCCTCACACTGCATCCACCTGCAGACCAAGCTCCTCTTGCTGTGCCTCCTCGTCCAGATCAATCTCCCCTCACTCTGCCTCCTACAGACCAATCTCCCTTCACTCTGCCTCCTCCTCCAGACCAATCTCCCCTCAACCTTCTTAATCATCCAGACAAATCTCCCTGCACTCTGTTCCGCCTCCAGACCAATCCCCCCTCACTCTGCCTCCTCTAAACCAATCTTCCATCAATCTGCCTCCTCCAGAACCAATCTCCCCTCACTCTGCCTCCTCCAGACCAATCACCCCTCACTCTGCCTCCTCCTCCAGACCAATATCCCTTCACTCTGCCTCCTCCTCCAGACCAATCTCCCTTTACTCTGCCTCCTCGTCCAGACAAATCTCCCTTCACTCTAACTCTTCCTCCAGAACAATCTCCCTCACTCTGACTCCTCCTCAACAACAATCTCCCCTCGCTCTGCCTCCTCCAGACCAATGTCCCCTCACTCTGTGGCCTCTAGAAAAATCTCCTTTCATTCTGCCTCATCCTCCAGACCAATCTCCACTCACACTCCCTCCTCCTGCAGAACATTCCACTCTCACGCTGCCTCCTCCAAACAATTCTCCCCTCACTCTACCTCCTCCAGACCAATCTCCCCTCACTCTGCCTCCTCCACCAGGCCAATCCCCCTTCACTCTGCCTCCTCCAGACCAATCAAACCTCACTCTGCCTCGTCCTCCAATCCATTCTACCCTCACTCTGCCTCCTCAAGACCAATTTCCCCTCACTCTGCCTCTTCTTCCATACCAAACTTTCTTCACTCTGCCTGCTCCAGACCAAGCTCCTCTTACTCTGCCTCCTCCTCCAGACCACTCTCCCCTCAACTGCATCATCCAGACAAATCTCCCTTCACTCTGGCTCCTCGTCTAGATGAATTCCCCCTCAATCTGCCTCCTCCAGACAAATCACCCCTCATTCTGCCTCCGACCGACCAATCTCCCCTCACTCTGCTTCCTCCTCTAGACCAATCTTCCCTCATTCCGCATCCACCTGCAGACCAAGCTCCCCTCGCTGTGCATCCTCCTCCAGACCAATCTCCCTTCACTCCGCCTCCTCCTCCAGACCAATCTCCCTTCACTCTGCCTCCTCCTCCAGTCCAACTTCTCCTCATCTAACCTCTCCAGACCCATCACCCCTCACTATGCCTCCTGCTCCAGACGTATCCCCCTTCACTCTGCCTCCTCCAGACCAATCTCCCTTCTCTCTAACCCCTCCAGACCCATCTCCGCTCACTCTGCCTCCTCGTCCAGACGTATCCCCTTCCCTCTGCCTCCTCCAGATCAATCTCCCCTCACTTTGCCTCCCCCAGACCAATCACCCCTCACTCTGCTTCCTCCAGACCAATCTTCCATCACTCTGCCTCCTCCAGACCAATCTCCTTTCACTCTGCCTCCTCCCGACCAATCTCCCTTTACTCTGCCTCCTCATCCGGACAAATCTCCCTTCACTCTACCTCTTCCTCCAGACCAATCTCCCTCACTCGGACTCCTCCTCAAGACCAATCTCCTCTCGCTCTGCCTCCTCCAGACCAATGAGCCCTCACTCTGCCTTCTCCAGAACAATCTCCTTTCATTCAGCCTCCTCCTCCAGACCAATCGCCCCTCACTCTCCCTCCACCTCCGGAGCATTCCCCTCTCACTCTGCCTCCTCCAGACCAATCTCCCCTCACTCTACATCCTCCAGACCAACCTCCCCTCACTCTGCCTCCTCCACCAGGCCAATCCCCCTTCACTCTGCCTCCTACCGACAAATCTCCCCTCACTCTGCCTCCTCCTCCAATCCATTCTTCCCTCACTCTGCCTCCTCAAGAACAATTTCCCGTCACTCTGCCTCTTTTTCCAGACCAAACTTTCTCCAATCTGCCTCTTCCAGAACAAGCTCCTCTTACTCTGCCTCCTCCTCCAGAGCACTCTCTCCGCAATCTACATCCTCCAGACAAATCTCCCTTCACTCTGGCTCCTCGGCTAGACAAATTACCCCTCAATCTGCCTCCTCCAGACAAATCACCCCTCATTCTGCCTCCTACCGACCAATCTCCCCTCACTCTGCTTCCTCCTCGAGACCAATCTTCCCTCACTCCGCATCCTCCTGCAGACCAAGCTCCCCTCGCTGTGCCTCCTGCTCCAGACCAATCTCCCCTCACACTGCCTCCTCATTCAGACCAATCTCCCCTTCACTCTGCCTCCACCAGACCAAAGTCCCCTCACTCTAACCCCTCCAGACCCATCTCCCCTCACTCTGCCTCCTCCTCCAGACGTATCCCCCTTCAGTCACCCTCCTCCAGTCCAATCTCCCTTCACACTATCCCCTCCAGACCCATCTGCCCTCAATCTGCAGCCTCCTCCAGATGTATGCCCCTTCACTCTGCCTCCTCCAGACAAATCACCCTTACTTCTGCCTCCTCCAGACCAATCTCCCCTCACTCAGCCTCCTCCAGACCAATCACCCTTCACTTTGCCTCCTCCTCAAGTCATATCTCCCCTCACTCTACCTGCTTCTCCAGACCAATTTCCCCTCACCCTGCCTCCTCCTTCAGACCAATCTCCCCTTCACTCTGCCTCCTCCAGACCTATCTCCCTTCACACTGTTCCTCCTCCAGAACAAACACCACTCACTCAGCCTCCTCCAGACCAATCTTCCATCACTCTCCCTCCTCCAGACAAATCTCCCCTCACTCTGCCTCCTCCAGACCAATCACCCCTCACTTTGCCTCCTCCTCCAGACCAATCTCCCTTCACTCAGAGTCCTCCTCCAAAAAAATCTCCCCTCACTCTGCCTCCTCCTCTAGACCAATCTTCCCTCATTCCGCATCCACCTGCAGACCAAGCTCCACTCGCTGTGCATCCTCCTCAAGACGAATCTCCCTTCACTCCGCCTCCTCCTCCAGACCAATCTCCCTTCACTCTGCCTCCTCCTCCAGTCCAAATTCTCCTCATCTAACCCCTCCAGACCCATCACCCCTCACTTTGCCTCCTCCTCCAGACGTATCCCCCTTCACTCTGCCTCCTCCAGACCAATCTCCCTTCTCTCTAACCCCTCCAGACCCATCTCCCCTCACTCTGCCTCCTCGTCCAGACGTATGCCCCTTCACTCTGCCTCCTCCAGATCAATCTCCCCTCATTCTGCCTCCCCCAGACCAATCACCCCTCACTCTGCTTCCTCCAGACCAATCTTCCATCACTCTGCCTCCTCCAGACCAATCTCCCCTCTCTCTGCCTCCTCCAAAATAATCACCCCTCACTCTGCCTCCTCCTCCAGACCAATCACACTTCACTCTGCCTCCTCCTCCCGACCAATCTCCCTTTACTCTGCCTCCTCATCCGGACAAATCTCCCTTCACTCTACCTCTTCCTCCAGACCAATCTCCCTCACTCGGACTCCTCCTCAAGTCCAATCTCCTCTCGCTCTGCCTCCTCCAGACCAATGAACCCTCACTCTGCCTTCTCCAGAACAATCTCCTGTCATTCAGCCTCCTCCTCCAGACCACTCGCCCCTCACTCTCCCTCCACCTCCGGAGCATTCCCCTCTCACTCTGCCTCCTCCAGACCAACCTCCCCTCACTCTGCCTCCTCCACCAGGCCAATCCCCCTTCACTCTGCCTCCTACCGACAAATCTCCCCTCACTCTGCCTCCTCCTCCAATCCATTCTTCCCTCACTCTGTCTCCTCAAGACCAATTTCCCCTCACTCTGCCTCTTTTTCCAGACCAAACTTTCTCCACTCTGCCTCCTCCAGAACAAGCTCCTCTTACTCTGCCTCCTCCTCCAGAGCAATCTCTCCGCAATCTACATCCTCCAGAAAAATCTGCCTTCACTCTGGCTCCTTGTCTAGACAAATCACCCCTCAATCTGCCTCCTCCAGACAAATTACCCCTCATTCTGCCTCCTACCGACCAATCTCCCCTCACTCTGCTTCCTCCTCGAGACCAATCTTCCCTCACTCCGCATCCTCCTGCAGACCAAGCTCCCCTCGCTGTGCATCCTTCTCCAGACCAATCTCCCCTCACACTGACGCCTCCTTCAGACCAATCTCCCCTTCACTCTGCCTCCACCAGACCAAACTCCCCTCACTCTAACCCCTCCAGACCCATCTCCCCTCACTCTGCCTCCTCCTCCAGACGTATCCCCCTTCAGTCTGCCTCCTCCAGTCCAATCTCCCTTCACACTATCCCCTCCAGACCCATCTGCCCTCAATCTGCATCCTCCTCCAGATGTATGCCCATTCACTCTGCCTCCTCCAGACCAATCACCCTCCACTCTGCCTCCTCCAGACCAATCTCCCCTCACTCAGCCTCCTCCAGACCAATCACCCATCACTTTGCCTCCTCCTCAAGTCATATCTCCCCTACTCTACCTGCTTCTCCAGACCAATCTCCCCTCACCCTGCCTCCTCCTTCAGACCAATCTCCCCTTCACTCTGCCTCCTCCAGACCAATCTCCCTTCACACTGTTCCTCCTCCAGAACAAACCCCACTCACTCAGCCTCCTCCAGACCAATCTTCCATCACTCTCCCTCCTCCAGACAAATCTCCCCTCACTCTGCCTCCTGCAGACCAATCACCCCTCATTTGCCTCCTCCTCCAGACCAATCTCCCTTCACTCAGACGCCTCCTCCAAAAAAATCCTCCCCTCACTCTGCCTCCTCCTCCAGACCAATCTCCCTTCACTCTCCCTCCTCCTCCAGAAAAATCTCCCTTTACTCTGCCTCCTCATCCAGACAAATCTCCCTTCACTCTATCTCTTCCTCCAGACCAATCTCCCTCACTCTGACTCCTCCTCAAGACCAATCTCCCCTCGCTCTGCCTCCTCCAGACCAATGTCCCCTCACTCTGCCTTCTCCAGAACAATCTCCTTTCATTCTGCCTCCTCCTCCAGACCAATTTCCCTTCACTCTCCCTCCTCCTCCAGAGCATTCCCCTCTCATGCTGCCTCCTCCAAACCATTCTCCCGAAACTCTACCTCCTCCAGACCAATTTCCCCTCACTCTGCCTCCTCCACCAGGCCAATCCCCCTTCACTCTGCCTCCTCCAGACAAATCTCCCCTCACTCTGCCTCCTCCTCCAATCCATTCTTCCCTCACTCTGCCTCCTCAGGACCAATTTCCCCTCACTCTGCCTCTTCTTCCAGACCAAACTTTCTTCACTCTGCATGCTCCAGTCCAAGCTCCTCTTACTCTGCCTCCTGCTCCAGAGCACTCTCCCCTCAATCTACATCCTCCAGAAAAATCTCCCTTCTCTCTGGCTCCTCGTCTAGACGAATCCCTCCTCAATCTGCCTCCTCCAGACAAATCACCCCTCATTCTGCCTCCTACCGACCAATCTCCCCTCACTCTGCTTCCTCCTCTAGACCAATCTTCACTCACTCCGCATCCACCTGCAGACCAAGATCCCCTCGCTGTGCCTCCTCCTCAAGACCAATCTCCCTTCACTCCGCCTCATCCTCCAGACCAATCTCCCTTCACACCGCCTCCTCCTCCAGACCAATCTCCCTTCAATCTGCCTCCTCCTCCAGTCCAACTTCTCCTCATCTAACCCCTCCAGACCCATCACCCCTCACTCTGCCTCCTCCTCAAGACGTATTCCCCTTCACTCTGCCTCCTCCAGACCAATCTCCCTTCTCTCTAACCCCTCCAGACCCATCTCCCCTCACTCTGCCTCCTCCAGACCAATCTCCCTTCACTCAGCTTCCTCCTCCAGACCAATCTCCCCTCACCCTTCCTCCTCCTCCAGACCAATCTCCCCTTCACTCAGCCTCCTCCAGACCAATGTCCCTGCACTATGTTCCTCCTCCAGACCAATCTCCCCTCACTCTGCCTCCTCTAGACCAATCCTCCATCACTCTGCCTCCTCCTGACCAATCTCCCCTCACTCTGCCTCCTCCAGACCAATCACCCCTCACTCCGCCTCCTCCTCCAGACCAATCTCCCTTCACTCTGCCTCCTCCTTCAGACCAATCTCCCTTCACTCTGCCTCCTCCTTCAGACCAATCTCCCTTTACTCTGCCTCCTCATCCAGACAAATCACCCTTCACTCTCCCTCCTCCTCCAGACCAACCTTTCATCACTCTAAGCCCTCCAGAACCGTCTCCCATCACTGTGCCTCCTCCTCCAGACATATCCCCCTTCTCTCTGCCTCCTCCAGACTAATCTCCCCTTCACTCTGCCTCCTCCAGACCAATGTCCCTGCACTATGTTCCTCCTCCAGACCAATCTCCCCTCACTCTGCCTCCTCTAGACCAATCCTCCATCACTCTGCCTCCTCCTGACCAATCTCCCCTCACTCTGCCTCCTCCAGACCAATCACCCCTCACTCCGCCTCCTCCTCCAGACCAATCTCCCTTCACTCTGCCTCCTCCTTCAGACCAATCTCCCTTTACTCTGCCTCCTCATCCAGACAAATCACCCTTCACTCTCCCTCCTCCTCCAGACCAACCTTTCCTCACTCTAAGCCCTCCAGAACCGTCTCCCATCACTGTGCCTCCTCCTCCAGACATATCCCCCTTCTCTCTGCCTCCTCCAGACCAATCTCCCTTCACTCTAACCCCTCCAGACCCATCTCCCCTCACTCTGCCTCCTCCTCCAGATGTATGCCCCTTCACTCTACCTCCTCCAGATCAATCACAAAAAACACTCTGCCTCCTCCAGACCAATCTCCCCTCACTCTGCCTCCCCCAGACCAATCCCCCTCACTCTGCCTCCTCCAGACCAATCTTCCATCACTCTGCCTCCTCCAGACCAATCTCCCCTCACTCTGCCTCCTCCAAACCAATCACCCCTCACTCTGCCTCCTCCTCCAGACCAAACTCCCTTCACTCTGCCTCCTCCTCCAGACCAATCTCCCTTTACTCTGCCTCCTCATCCAGACAAATCTCCATTCATACTACCTCTTCCTCTAGACCAATCTCCCTCACTCTGACTCCTCCTCAAGACCAATCTCCCCTCGCTCTGCCTCCTCCAGACCATTGTCCCCTCACTCTGCCACCTCCAGAACAATATCCTTTCATTCTGCCTGCTCCTCCAGACCAATCTCCCCTCACTCTGCCTCCTCCAGACCAATCTTCCATCACTCTGCACCTCCAGACCAATCTCCCCTCAATCTGCCTCCTCCAAACCAATCATCCCTCACTCTGCCTCCTACTCCAGACCAATCTCCCTTCACTCTGCCTCCTCCTCCAGACCAATTTCCCTGTACTCTGCCTCCTCATCCAGACAAATCTCCCTTCACTCTACCTCTTCCTCCAGACCAATCTCCCTCACTCTGACTCCTCCTCAAGACCAATCTCCCCTCGCCCTGCCTTTCCCAGACCAATGTCCCCTCACTCTGCCTCCTCCATAACAATCTCCTTTCATTCCGCCTCCTCCTCCAGACCAATCTCCCCTTACCCTCCCTCCTCCTCAAGAGAATTCCCCTCTCACTCTGCCTTCTCCTCCAGACCAAACTCGCCTCACTCTAACCCCTCCAGACACATCTCCCCTCACTCTGCCTCCTCCTCCAGATGTATTCCCCTTCATTCTGCCCCCTCCAGACCAATCTCCCTTCACTCTAACCCCTGCAGACACATCTCCCCTCACTCTGCCTCCTCCTCCAGACGTATGCCCCTTCACTCTGCCTCCTCCAGATCAATCTCCCCTCACTCTGGCTCCCCCAGACCAATCCCCCTCATTCTTTCTCCTCCAAACCAATCATGCCTCACTCTGCCTCCTCCTCCAGCCCAATCTCCCTTCACTCTGCCTCCTCCTCCAGACCAATCTCCCTTTACTCTGCCTCCTCATCCAGACAAATGTCCCTTCACTCTATCTCTTCCTGCCGTCCAATATCCCTCACTCTGACTCCTACTCAAGACCAATCTCCCCTCGCTCTGCCTCCTCCAGACCAATGTCCCCTCACTCTGCCTCCTCCAGAACAATCTGCTTTCATTCTGCCTGCTCCTCAAGACCAATCTCCCCTCTCTCTCCCTCCTCCTCCAGAGCATTCCGCTATCACTCTGCCTCCTCCAGTCCAATCTCACCTCACTCTACCTCCTCCAGACCAAACCCCCTCACTCTGCCTCCTCCACCAGGCCAATCGCCCTTCACTCTGCCTCCTCCAGAACAATCTCCCCTTACTCTGCCTCCTCCTCCAATCCATTCTTCTCTCACTCTGCCTCCTCAAGACCAATTTCCCCTCACTCTGCCTATTTTTCCAGACCAAACTTTCTTCACACTGCCTCCTCCAGATCAAGCTGCTCTTACACTGCCTCCTCCTCCAGAGCACTTTCCCCTCAATCTACATCCTCCAGACAAATCTCCCTTCACTCAGGCTCCTCGTCGAGATGAATCCCCCCTCAATCTGCCTCCTCCAGACAAATCACCCCTCATTCTGCCTCCTACCGACCAATCTCCCCTCACTCTGCTTCCTCCTCGAGACCAATCTTACCTCACTCCGCATCCTCCTGCAGACCAAGCTCCCCTCGCTGTGCCTCCTCCTCCAGTCCAATCTCCCCTCACACTATCCCCTCCAGACCCATCTGCCCTCACTCTGCATCCTCCTCCAGATGTATGCTCCTTCACTCTGCATCCTCCAGATCAATCTCCCCTCACTCTTCCTCCCCCAGACCAATCTCCCTTCACTCTGCCTCCTCCTGCAGACCAATCTCCCTTCACACCGCCTCCTCCTCCAGTCCAATCTCCCTTCACACCACCTCATCCTCCAGACCAATCTCCCTTCACTCTCCCTCCTCCTCCAGAGCAAGCTCTCCTCACTCTAACCCCTCCAGACCCATCTCCCCTCACTCTGCCTCCTCCTCCAGATGTATTCCCCTTCATTCTGCCCCCTCCAGACCAATCTCCCTTCACTCTAACCCCTCCAGACCCATCTCCCCTCACTCTGCCTCCATCTCCAGACGTATGCCCCTTCACTCTACCTCCTCCAGATCAATCTCCCCTCACTCTGCCTCCCCCAGACCAATCCCCGCTCACTCTGCCTCCTCCAGACCAATCTCCCCTCACTCTGCCTCCTCCAAACCAATCACCCCTCATTCTTCCTCCTCCTCCAGACCAATGTCCCTTCACTCTGCCTCCTCCTCCAGACCAATCTCCCTTTACTCTGCCTCCTCATCCAGACAAATCTCCCTTCACTCTACCTCTTCCTCCAGACCAATCTCCAACACTCTGACTCCTCCTCAAGACCAATCTCCCCTCGCTCTGCCTCCTCCAGACCATTGTCCCCTCACTCTGCCTCCTCCAGAACAATGTCCTTTCATTCTGCCTGCTCCTCCAGTCCAATCACCCCTCACTCTCCCTCCTCCTCCAGAGCATTCCCCTCTCACTCTGCCTCCTCCTCCAGACCAATCTCCCCTCCCTCTACCTCCACCAGACCAATCTCCCCTCACTCTGCCTCCTCCACCAGACCAATCCCCTCTCACGCTGCCTCCTCCAGACCAATCTCCCCTCACTCTGACTCCTCCTCCTATCCATTCTTCCCTCACTCTGCCTCCTGAAGACCAACTTCCCCTCACTCTGCCTCTTTTTCCAGATCAAATTTTCTTCACTCTGCCTCCTCCAGACCAAGGTCCTCTTTCTCTGCCTCCTCCTCCAGACCACTCTCCACTCAATCTACATCCTCCAGACAAATCTCCCTTCACTCTGGCTAATCGTCCAGACAACTCCCCCCTCAATCTGCCTCCTCCAGACAAATCATCCCTCATTCAGCTTCCTACCGACCAATCTCCCCTCACTCTGCTTCCTCCTCTAGAGCAATCTTCCCTCACTCCGCATCCTCATGCAAACCAAGCTCCCCTCGCTGTGCCTCCTCCTCCAGAAAAATCTCCCTTCACTTTGCCTCCTCCTCAAGACCAATCACCCCTCGCTCTGCCTCCTCCAGAGCATTGTCCCCTCACTCTGCCTCCTCCAGATCAATCTCCTTTCATTCTGCCTGCTCCTCCAGACCAATCTCCCCTCACTCTGCCTCCTCCAAACCAATCATCCCTCACTCTGCCTCCTCCTCCAGACCAATCTCCCCTCACTCTGCCTCCTCCTCCAGACCAATCTCCCTTCACTCTGCCTCCTCCTCCAGACCATTCTCCCTGTACTCTGCCTCCTCATCCAGACAAATCTCCCTTCACTCTACCTCTTCGTCCAGACCAATCTCCCTCACTCTGACTCCTCCTCAAAACCAATCTCCCCTCGCTCTGCCTTTCCCAGACCAATGTCCCCTCACTCTGCCTCCGCCTCAAGAGCATTCTCCTCTCACTCTGCCTTCTCCTCCAGACCAAACTCGCCTCACTCTAACCCCTCCAGCGTCATCTCCCCTCACTCTGCCTCCTTCTCCAGATGTATGCCCCTTCACTCTGCCTCCACCAGATCAATCTCCCCTCACTCTGGCTCCCCCAGACCAATCCCCTCTCACTCTGCCTCCTCCAGACCAATCTCCCCTCACCCTGCCTCCTCCTTCAGACCAAACCCCCCTCAGTCTGCCTCCCCCAGACCAATCTCCCATTCACTCTGCCTCCTCCAGACCAATCTCCCTTCACACTGTTCCTCCTCCAGACCAAACCCCCCTCACTCAGCCTCCTCCAGACCAATCTTCCATCATGCTCCATCCTCCAGACCAATCTCCCCTCACTCTGCCTCCTCCAGACCAATCACCCCTCACTTTAACTCCTCCTCCAGACCAATCTCCCTTTCACTCTGCCTCCTCCTCCAGACAAATCTCCCTTTACTCTGCCTCCTCATCCAGACAAATCTCCTTTCACTCTACCTCTTCCTCCAGACCAATCTCCCTCACTCTGAGTCCTCCTCCAGACCAATGTCCCCTCACTTTGCCTCCTCCAGAACAATCTCCCTTCATTCTGCCTCCTCCTCCATACTAATCTACCATCACTCTCCCTCCTCCTCCAGTGCATTCCCCTCTCACTCTGCCTCCTCCAGACCAATCTCCCTTCACTCTACCTCCACCAGACCAATCTCCCCTCACTCTGCCTCCTCCACCACGCCAATCCCCCTTCACTCTGACACCTCCTCCACACCAATCTCCATTCATTCTTCATCCTCCTTCAGACCAACCTCCCCTCACTCTGCCTCCTCCTCCAGACCCATCTCCACTCACTCTGCCTCCTCCAGTCCAATCTCCCCTCACTCTGCCTCCTCCTCCAGACCACTCTTCCCTCACTATGCCTCCTCCACACAAATCTCCCCTAACTCTGCCTACCCCAAGCCAATGTCCCCCCGCACTGCCTCCTCCTCCAGGCCAATCTCCATTCACTCTACCTCCTCCTCCAGACCAATCTGCCCTAACTCTGCCTCCTCCTCCAGACCATTCTTACATCACTCTGCCTCCTCCTCCGGTCCAATCTCTCCTCGTTCTGCCCCCTCCTCCAGACAAATGTCTGCTCGCTCCGAATCCTCCTCCAGACCAATCTCCCTTCACTCTGCCTCCTCCTCCAGACCAATCTCCCTTCACTCCGCCTCCTCCTCCGGACCAATCTCCCTTCACTCTACCTCCTCCTCCAGACGAACCTCTCCTCACTCTAATGCCTCCAGACCCATCTCCCCTCACTCTGCCTCCACCTCCAGACGTATCCTCCTTCACTCTGTCTCCTCCAGACCAATCTCCCTTCACTCTCACCCTTCAAGACCCATCTCCCCTCACTCTGCCTCCTCCTCCAGTCATATGCCCCTTCACGCTGCCTCCTCCAGATCAATCTCCCCTCACTCTGCCTCCCCTAGACCAATCACCCTTCACTCTGCCTCCTCCAGACCAATCACCCATCACTCTGCCTCCTTCAGTCCAATCTCCCCTCACTCTGCCTCCTCCAGACCAATCTGCCCTCACTGTGCCTCCTCCTCCAGACCAATCTCCCTCACTCTGACTGCTCCTCAAGATCAATCTCCCCTCGCTTTGCCTCCTCCAGACCAATGTCCCCACACTCTGCCTCCTTTAGATCAATCTCCCTTCATTCTGCCTCCTCCTCCAAACCAATCTACCCTCACACTGCCTCCTCCCTCACAGAAATCCCCTCTCACTCTGCCTCCTCCAGACCAATCACCCCTCACTCTGCCTCCTCCTCCTTCTGACCTATCCCCTTCACTCTGCCTCCTCCAGATCAATTTCCCCTAACTCTAATACCTACAGGCACATCTCCCCTCACTCTGCCTCCTCCTCCGGAACAACCTCCCCTCTGTGCTTCCTCCTCCAGATCAATCTTCCCTCACCTTACCTCCTCCAGAATAGTCTCCCCTCACTCTGCCTCATCCACTCCAATCTCCCCTCACTCTGGGGCCTCCAGACCAATCTCCCCTCATGCTGCCGCCTCCTCCAGACCAATCACCCCTCACTCTTACTCCTCCTCCAGACCAAACCCCATTCATTCTGCCTCCTCCTTCAGACCAACCTCCCCTCACTCTGCCTCCTCCTCCAGACCAATTTCCCCTCACTCAGCCTCCTCCAGACCAATCTCCCTTCACTCTGGCTCCTCCAGACCAATCTCAACCTCACTCTGCCTCCTTCTCCAGAACAATCTCCCCTCACTCTGCCTCCTCCAGACCAATCTGCCCTCACAATGCCTCCTCCTCTGGACCAACCTCCCCTCTGTGCCTCCTCCTCCAGACCAATCTCCCCTCAACCTAACTCCTCCAGACTAATCTCCCCTCACTCTGCCTCAGCCACAGCAATCTCCCCTCACTCTGGGGCCTCCAGACCGATCTCCCCTCATGCTGCCTCCTCTTCCAGACCAATCACCCCTCACTCTGACTCCTCCTCCAGACCAATCTCGATTCATTCTGCCTCCTCCTTCAGACCAACCACCCCTCACTCTGCCTCCTCCTCCAGACCAATCACCCCTCACTCAGCCTCTTCCAGGCCAATCTCCCTTCGCTCTGCCTCCTCCTCCAGACCAACCTCTTTTCACTCTGCCTCCTCCTCCAGACCAACCTCCTTTCACTCTGCCTCCTCCTCCAGACCAATCTCCGTTCACTCCACCTCCTCCAGACCAATCTCCCCTCACTCAGCCTCCTCCTCCAGACCAAAATCCTCTCACTCTGCCTCCTCCTCCAGACCCATCTCCGTTTATTCTACCTCCTCCATCCCAATCTCCTTTCACTCTGCCCCTCTTCCAGACCATTCTCACCTCACTCTGCCTCCTCCTCCAGACCAATCTCCCCTCACTCTGCCTCCTCCTCCAGACCAATCTCCCCTCACACTCGTTCTCCTCCAGTCCAATCTCCCTTCACTCTACCAGCTCCAGACCATGCTCCCCTCACTCTACCTCCCCTAGACCAATCTCCCTTCACTCTTTCTCCTCCTCCAGACCTCTCTTCCATCACTCTGCCTCCTCCAGACCAATCTCCCATTTCTATGCCTCCTCCTACAGACGAACTTCCCTTCACTCGGCCTCCTCGTCCATGTCAATCGCCCTTCACTCTGCCTCCTCCAAACCAAACTCCCCTCATCTGACTCCTCCTCCTGACCAATCTTCCCTCAATCTGCCTCCTTCAGACCAATCTCCCCTCACTCTGCCTCCTCCAGAACAATCTCCCCTCAGTCTGACTCCTCCAGACAAACCTCCCCGCCCTCTGCTTCCTCCTCCAGACCAATCTCCCGTCACTCTGTGTCCTCCTCCAGACTAATTTCCCCTCACTCTGACTCCTCCTCCAGACCAATCTCCCCTCATTCTGCTCTTCCTCCAGACCAATCTCCCCTCACTCAACCTCCTCCAGACCAATCTCCCTTCACTCTTCCTTCCCCAGACCAATCTCCCCTCACTCTGCCTCCTCCACGAGACCAATCTCCCCTCACTCTGCCTCCTCCTCCAGACCAATTTACCCTCACTCTACCTCCTCCTCTAGACAAATCTCCTCTCACTCTTCCTCCTCCTCCAGACCAATCTACATTCACCCTACCTCCTTCTCCAGACCAATCTCCCCTCACTCTGCCTCCTCCTCCAGACCAATTTCCCCTCACTCAGCCTCCTCCAGACCAATCTCCCTTCACTCTGGCTCCTCCAGACCAATCTCAACCTCACTCTGCCTCCTTCTCCAGAACAATCTCCCCTCACTCTGCCTCCTCCAGACCAATCTGCCCTCACAATGCCTCCTCCTCTGGACCAACCTCCCCTCTGTGCCTCCTCCTCCAGACCAATCTCCCCTCAACCTAACTCCTCCAGACTAATCTCCCCTCACTCTGCCTCAGCCACAGCAATCTCCCCTCACTCTGGGGCCTCCAGACCGATCTCCCCTCATGCTGCCTCCTCTTCCAGACCAATCACCCCTCACTCTGACTCCTCCTCCAGACCAATCTCGATTCATTCTGCCTCCTCCTTCAGACCAACCACCCCTCACTCTGCCTCCTCCTCCAGACCAATCACCCCTCACTCAGCCTCTTCCAGGCCAATCTCCCTTCGCTCTGCCTCCTCCTCCAGACCAACCTCTTTTCACTCTGCCTCCTCCTCCAGACCAACCTCCTTTCACTCTGCCTCCTCCTCCAGACCAATCTCCGTTCACTCCACCTCCTCCAGACCAATCTCCCCTCACTCAGCCTCCTCCTCCAGACCAAAATCCTCTCACTCTGCCTCCTCCTCCAGACCCATCTCCGTTTATTCTACCTCCTCCATCCCAATCTCCTTTCACTCTGCCCCTCTTCCAGACCATTCTCACCTCACTCTGCCTCCTCCTCCAGACCAATCTCCCCTCACTCTGCCTCCTCCTCCAGACCAATCTCCCCTCACACTCGTTCTCCTCCAGTCCAATCTCCCTTCACTCTACCAGCTCCAGACCATGCTCCCCTCACTCTACCTCCCCTAGACCAATCTCCCTTCACTCTTTCTCCTCCTCCAGACCTCTCTTCCATCACTCTGCCTCCTCCAGACCAATCTCCCATTTCTATGCCTCCTCCTACAGACGAACTTCCCTTCACTCGGCCTCCTCGTCCATGTCAATCGCCCTTCACTCTGCCTCCTCCAAACCAAACTCCCCTCATCTGACTCCTCCTCCTGACCAATCTTCCCTCAATCTGCCTCCTTCAGACCAATCTCCCCTCACTCTGCCTCCTCCAGAACAATCTCCCCTCAGTCTGACTCCTCCAGACAAACCTCCCCGCCCTCTGCTTCCTCCTCCAGACCAATCTCCCGTCACTCTGTGTCCTCCTCCAGACTAATTTCCCCTCACTCTGACTCCTCCTCCAGACCAATCTCCCCTCATTCTGCTCTTCCTCCAGACCAATCTCCCCTCACTCAACCTCCTCCAGACCAATCTCCCTTCACTCTTCCTTCCCCAGACCAATCTCCCCTCACTCTGCCTCCTCCACGAGACCAATCTCCCCTCACTCTGCCTCCTCCTCCAGACCAATTTACCCTCACTCTACCTCCTCCTCTAGACAAATCTCCTCTCACTCTTCCTCCTCCTCCAGACCAATCTACATTCACCCTACCTCCTTCTCCAGACCAATCTCCCCTCACTCTGCCTCCTCCTCCAGACCAATTTCCCCTCACTCAGCCTCCTCCAGACCAATCTCCCCTCACTCTGCCTCCTTCTCCAGACCAATCTCCCCTCACTCTGCATGCTCCAGACCAATCTGCCCTCACAATGCCTCCTCCTCTGGACCAAACTCCCCTCTGTGCCTCCTCCTCCAGACCAATCTCCCCTCAACCTAACTCCTCCAGACTAATCTCCCCTCACTCTGCCTCAGCCACACCAATCTCCCCTCACTCTGGGGCCTCCAGACCAATCTCCCCTCATGCTGCCGCCTCCTCCAGACCAATCACCCCTCACTCTTACTCCTCCTCCAGACCAAACCCCATTCATTCTGCCTCCTCCTTCAGACCAACCTCCCCTCACTCTGCCTCCTCCTCCAGACCAATTTCCCCTCACTCAGCCTCCTCCAGACCAATCTCCCCTCACTCTGCCTCCTTCTCCAGACCAATCTCCCCTCACTCTGCATGCTCCAGACCAATCTGCCCTCACAATGCCTCCTCCTCTGGACCAAACTCCCCTCTGTGCCTCCTCCTCCAGACCAATCTCCCCTCAACCTAACTCCTCCAGACTAATCTCCCCTCACTCTGCCTCAGCCACACCAATCTCCCCTCACTCTGGGGCCTCCAGACCAATCTCCCCTCATGCTGCCTCCTCTTCCAGACCAATCACCCCTCACTCTGACTCCTCCTCCAGACCAATCTCGATTCATTCTGCCTCCTCCTTCAGACCAACCACCCCTCACTCTGCCTCCTCCTCCAGACAAATCTCCCCTCACTCAGCCTCTTCCAGGCCAATCTCCCTTCGCTCTGCCTCCTCCTCCAGACCAACCTCTTTTCACTCTGCCTCCTCCTCCAGACCATCCTCCTTTCACTCTGCCTCCTCCTCCAGACCAATCTCCGTTCACTCCACCTCCTCCAGACCAATCTCCCCTCACTCAGCCTCCTCCTCCAGACCAAAATCCTCTCACTCTGCCTCCTCCTCCAGACCCATCTCCGTTTATTCTACCTCCTCCATCCCAATCTCCTTTCACTCTGCCCCTCTTCCGGACCATTCTCACCTCACTCTGCCACATCCTCAAGACCAATCTCCCCTCACTCTGCCTCCTCATCCAGACCAATCTCCCCTCACACTCGTTCTCCTCCAGTCCAATCTCCCTTCACTCCACCAGCTCCAGACCATGCTCCCCTCACTCAACCTCCTCCAGACCAATCTCCCTTCACTCTTCCTTCCCCAGACCAATCTCCCCTCACTCTGCCTCCTCCACGAGACCAATCTCCCCTCTCTCTGCCTCCTCCTCCAGACCAATCTACCCTCACTCTACCTCCTCCTCCAGACCAATCTACATTCACCCTACCTCCTTCTCCAGACCAATCTCCCCTCACTCTGCCTCCTCCTCCAGACCAATCCCCCTTCACTCTTCCTCCTCCAGACCAATCTCCCTCACTATGCCTCCTCCTTCAAACCAATCTCTGCTCGCTCTGCCTCCTCCTCTAGACAAGCCTCGCTTCATTCTGCCTCTTCCCCAGACAAATCTCTCCTCACTCAGCCTCCTCCAGACCAATCTCCCTTCACTCTTCCATCCCCTGAGCATTCTCCCCTCTGTGGGCCTCGTCCTCCAGAACAATCTCCCCTCAGTCTGCCTCCCCCAGACCAATCTCCCCTCACTCTGCCTCCTCCTCCATACCAATCTCCCCTCATGCTGACTCCTCCAGACAAATCTCCCGTCAATCTGACTCCTCAGCCAGACCAATCTCCCCTCAGTCATCCTCGTCCAGAGCAATCTCCAATCATTCTGCCTCCTCCCCCAGACCAATCTCCCCTCACTCTGCCTCCTCCTCCAGACTAACCTCCTTTCACTTTGTCTAGTCCTCCAGACCAATTTCCCTCATTCTGCCTCCTCCAGACCAAACTCACCTCACACTGCCTCCGCCAGACAAATCTCCCCTCACTCTGCGTCTGCCAGACCAATCTCCCCTCAATCTGACTCCTTCTCCAGAACAATCTACCCTCACTCTACCTCCTCCTCTAGACAAATCTCCTCTCACTCTGCCTCATCCTCCAGACCCATCACCCGTCACTCTGCGTCCTCCTCCAGACTAATCACCCTTCACTCTGCTCCTCCTCCAGACCAATCCCTCTTCACCCTGCCTCCTCCAGGCCAATCTCCCTCACTCTTCCTCCTCCAGACCAATCTCCACTCACTTGGCCTCCTCCTCCCGACCAATCTCCCCTCACTCTGACTCCTCCTCCAGACCAATCACCCCTCATGCTGACTCCAACAGACCAAACTTCCCGCACCCTGCCTCCTCCAGACCAATCTCCTTTCACTCTACCGCCCCCTCCTGACCAAACCCCCTTCACTCTGCCTCCTCCAGAACAATCTCCCTCACTCTTCCGCCTCCAGAACAACCTCCCCTCCCTCTGCTTCCTCCTCCAGACCCATTACTCGTCACTCTGTGTCCTCCTCCAGACTAATCTCCCTTCATTCTGCCTGTTCTTCCAGACCAATCACCTCTCACTATGCTTCCCCCTTCAAACCAATGTCCGCTCACTCAGACTCCTCCAGACCAATCTCCCCTCACTCTGCATCCTCCTCCAGACCAATCTTCCCTCACTCTACCTCCTCCTCTAGACAAATCTCCTTTCTCTCTGTCCCCTCCTCCAGACCAATCTACATTCACCCTACCACCTCCTCCAGACCAATCTCACTTCACTCTTCCAACTCCGCCAGGCCAATCTCCCCTCACACTGCCTCTTCCTCCAGGCCAATCTCCCCTCACACTGCCTCCTCCTCCAGACCAATCTCCCCTCACTCTGCCTCCACCAGACCGATCTCCCCTCACTCTATCTCCTCTAGAACAATCTCCCTTCACTCTGCCTCCTCCTCCAGACCCAACTCCCTTAAATCTGCCTCCTCCTCCCGACAAATCTCCCTTCCCTCTACGTCTTCCTCCACACCAATCTCCCTCACTCTGACTCCTCCTCAAGACCAATCTCTCCTCACTCTGCCTCCTCCAGACCAATGTCCCCACACTCTGCCTCCTCCAGAACAATCTCCCTTCATTCTGCCTCCTCCTCCAGACCAATCTCACCTCAAACTCCCTCCTTCTCCAGAGCAATCCCCTCTCACTCTGCCTCCTCCAGACCAATCACCCTTCACTCTGCCTCCTCCAGACCAATTTCTCCTAACTCTACATCCTAGATGCACTTCTCCCCTCACTCTGCCAAATCCAGACCAATTTCCTCTCACTTTACCTCCACCAGACCAGTCTCCCCTCACTCTACCTCCTCCAGACCAATCTCCCCTCACTCTGCCTCCTCCTCCAGAACAATCTCCCCTCACTCTGCCTCATCCAGACAAATCTCCCCTCACTCTGCCTCCTCCAGACCGCTCTCTGGTCACTCTACCTCCTCCAGGCCAATCTCCCCTCACTCTGCATCATCTTCCAGACCAATCACACTTCACTCTACCTTCTCCGCCAGACCAATCGCCCTTCACTCTGCCTCCTCCTCCTGACCAATCTCCACTCACTCTACATCAACCAGGCAAATCTCCCTTCACTCAGCCTCCTCCTCCAAACAATTCTTACCTCACTCTGCCTCCTCCTCCAGACCAATCTCCTTCCACTCTGCCTCCTCCTCCAGACGAACCTCCCCTTACTCTGCCTCCTCCTCTAGAAAAATCACCCTTCACTCTGCCTCCTCCTCCAGACCAATCTCCCTTCACTCTACCTCTTCCTCCAGACCAATCTCCCTCACTCTGACTCCTCCTCAAAACCGATCTCCCCTCACTCTGCCTCCTCCAGAACAATGTCCCCACACTCTGCCTCCTCCAGATCAATCTCCCTTCATTCTCCCTCCTCCTCCAGAGCAAACCTCTCTCACTCTGCCTCCTACAGACCAATCACCCTCACCCTACCTCCTCATCCAGACCTATCCCCTTCACTCCGCCTCCCCTAGACCAATCTCCCCTAACTCTACATCCAACAGGCACATCTCCCCTCACTCTGTCTCTTCCAGATCAATATCCCCTCAATTTACCTCCACCAAACCGATCTCTCCTCACACTAACTCCTCCAGACCAATCTCCCCTCACTCTGCCTCCTCCTCCGGACCAATTTCCCGTCACTCTGCATCCTCCTCCAGACCAATCTCCCTTCATTCTGCCTCTTCCTCCGGACCAATCACCCCTCACTATGCCTCCTCCTTCAAACCAATCTCTGCTCACAATGCCTCCTCATCTTGACCAACCTCGCCTCACTCTGCCTCCTCCTCCAGACCTATCTCGCTTCACTCTGCCTCTTCCAGACCAAGCTCCCCTCACTCTGACTCCTCCTCAAGACCAATCACCCTTCACTCTTCCTCCTCCAGACCAATCTCCCCTCACTCTGCCTCCTCCAGACCAATCTCCCTTCACTCTGCCTCCTCCAGACCAATTTCCCCTCACTCTACCTCCTCCAGACCAACTTTCCTTCACGCTGCCTCCTCCAGACAATCTCCCCTCACTCTGCTTCCTCCTACAGACCAATCTCCCCTCACTTGACTCTGCCTCCTCCAGACCATTCTCCCTTCATTCTGCCTCCTCCTCCAGACCAAACTCCCCTCACTCTGCCTCCGCCAGTCCAACCACCCCTCCCTCTGCTTCCTCCTCCAGACCAATCTCCCTCACTCTGACTCCTCCTCAAGACCAATCTCCCCTCACTCGGCCTCCTCCAGACCAATCTCCCCTCACTCTGCCTCCTCCAGACCAATCACCCTTCACTCTGCCTCCTCCAGACCAATTTCCCCTCACTCTACCTCCTCCAGACCAACTTTCCTTCACGCTGCCTCCTCCAGACCAAACTCCCCTCCCTCTGCTTCCTCCTACAGACCAATCTCCCCTCACACTCCCTCCTTCTCCAGACCAATCACCTTTCACCCTGCCTCCTCCTCCAGACAAATCTCCCCTCACTCTGCCTCCTCCAGACCCATCTCCCCTCCCTCTACCTCCTCTAGACCAATCTCCCTTCACTCTGCCTCCTCCTCCAGACCAATATCCCTTCACTCTACCTCTTCCTCCAGACCAATCTCCCTCACTCTGTCTCCTCCTCAAAACCAATCTCCCCTCACTCTGCCTCCTCCAGAACAATGACCCAACACTCTGCCTCCTCCAGATCAATCTCCCTTCATTCTCCCTCCTCCTCCAGACCAATCTCCCCTCACACTCCCTCCTTCTCCAGAGCAAACCCCTCTCACTCTGCCTCCTACAGACCAATCACCCTCACCCTACCTCCTCATCCAGACCTATCCCCTTCACTCTGCCTCCTCCAGACCAATCTCCCCTAACTCTACATCCTACAGGCACATCTCCCCTCACTCTGTCTCATCCAGATCAATATCCCCTCAATTTACCTCCACCATAGCGATCTCTCCTCACACTACCTCCTCCAGACCAATCTCCCGTCACTCTGCATCCTCCTCCAGACCAATCTCCCTTCATTCTGCCTCTTCTTCCGGATCAATCACCCCTCACTATGCCTCCTCCTTCAAACCAAACTCTGCTCACTATGCCTCCTCCTCTAGACCAACCTCGCCTCAATCTGCATCCTCCTCCAGACCAATCTCCATTCACTCTGCCTCTTCCTCCAGGCCAATCACCCCTCACTATGCATCCTCCTTCAAACCAATCTCTGCTCACTCTGCCTCCTCCTCCAGACCTATGTCGCTTCACTCTGCCTCTTCCAGACCAAGCTCCCCTCACACTGCCTCCTCCAGGCCAATCTTACCTCACTATGCCTCCTCCAGACAAATCTCCCTTCACTCTGCCTCCTCCAGACCAATTACCCCTCACTCTACCTCCTCCAGACCAACTTTCCTTCACGCTGCCTCCTCCAGACCAGCTCCCCTCCCTCTGCTTCCTCCTACAGACCAATCTCCCCTCACTTCACTCTGCCTCCTCCAGACCATTCTCCCTTCATTCTGCCTCCTCCTCCAGACCAATCTCCTCTCACTCTGCCTCCTCCAGACCAACCTCCCCACCCTCTGCTTCCTCCTCCAGACCAATCTCCCCTCACTCTGCCTCCTCCAGTCCAACCACCCCTCCCTCTGCTTCCTCCTCCAGACCAATCTCCCTCACTCTGACTCCTGCTCAAGACCAATCTCCCCTCACTCTGCCTCCTCCAGACCAATGTCCCCACACTCTGCCTCCTCCAGATCAATCTCCCTTCATTCTGCCTCCACCTCCAGACCAATCTCCCCTCACACTCCCTCCTTTTCAAGTGCAATCCCCTCTCAATCTGCCTCCTCCAGACCAATCACCCCTCACTCTGCCTCCTCATCCAGACCTATCCCATTCACTCTGCCTCCTCCAGACCAATCTCCCCTCACTTTACCTCCACCAAACCAAACTGCCCTCACACTACCTCCTCCAGACATATCTCCCCTAACTCTACATCCTACAGGCACATCTCCCCTCACTCTGCCACATCCAGACCAATCTCCCCTCACTTTACCTCCACCAAACCGATCTCCCCTCACACTACCTCCTCCAGACCAATCTCCCCTCACTCTGCCTCCTCCCCCAGACCAATCTCCCTTAACACTGCCTCCTCCTCCAGAACTATCTCCCCTCACTTTGACTCGTCCAGACAAATCTCCCCTCACTCTGCCTCCTCCAGACCACTGTCCCCACACTATGCCTCCTCCAGGCCAATCTCCCCTCACTCTGCTTCCTCCTCCAGACCAATCTCCCTTCACTTTACCTCCTGTGCCAGACCAATCGCCCCTCACTCTGCCTCCTTCTCCTGACCAATCTCCACTCAGTCTACATCCTCCAGGCAAATCACCCTTCAATCTGCCTCCTCCTCCTGACCATTCTTAACTCACTCTGCCTCCTCCTCCAGACCAATCTCCCCTCACTCTGCCTCCTCCTCCTGACCAATCTCCCCTCACTCTGCCTCCTCCTCCTGAACATTCTTACCTCACTCTGCCTCCTCCACCAGACCAACTTCGTCTTGCTCTGCCTCCTCCTCCAGACCAATCTCCCTTCACTCTGCCTCCTCCTCCAGACCAATCTCCCCTCTCTCTGCCTCCTCCTGACCAATCTCCCCTCACTCTGCCTCCTCCTGCTGAACATTCTTACCTCACTCTGCCTCCTCCTCCAGACCAATCTCCCCTCACTCTGCCTCCTCCTCCAGAACAATCTTCCCTCACTCTGCCTCGTCCAGACAAATGACCCCTCACTCTACCTCCTCCAGACCAATCTCCCCTCACTCTGCCTCCTCTTCCAGACCAATCACACTTCACTCTAACTTCTCCGACAGACCAATCGCCCCTCACTCTGTCTCCTCCTCCTGACCAATCTCCACTCACTCTACATCATCCAGGCAAATCTCCCTTCACTCAGCCTCCTCCTCCAGACCATTCTTACCTCACTCTGCCTCCTCCTCCAGACCAATCTCCTTTCACTCTGCCTCCTCCTCCAGACCAATCTCCCCTCACTCTGCCTCCTCCATACCCATCTCCCCTCCCTCTACCTCCTCTAGACCAATCTCCCCTCACTCTACCTCCTCCAGACCAATCTCCCCTCACTCTGCCTCCTCTTCCAGACCAATCACACTTCACTCTACCTTCTCCGCCAGACCAATCGCCCCTCACTCTGTCTCCTCCTCCTGACCAATCTCCACTCACTCTACATCATCCAGGCAAATCTCCCTTCACTCAGCCTACTCATCCAGACCATTCTTACCTCACTCTGCCTCCTCCTCCAGACCAATCTCCTTTCACTCTGCCTCCTCCTCCAGACGAATCTCTCCTCACTCTGCCTCCTCCATACCCATCTCCCCTCCATCTACCTCCTCTAGACCAATCTCCCTTTACTCTGCCTCCTCCTCTAGAAAAATCGCCCTTCACTCTGCCTCCTCCTCCAGACCAATCTCCCTTCACTCTACCTCTTCCTCCAGACCAATCTCCCTCACTCTGACTCCTCCTCAAAACCAATCTCCCCTCACTCTGCCTCCTCCAGAAAAATGTCCCCACACTCTGCCTCCTCCAGATCAATCTCCCTTCATTCTCCCTCCTCCTCCAGACCAATCTCCCTAACACTCCCTCCTTCTCCAGAGCAATCCCCTCGCACTCTATCTCCTACAGACCAATTACCCTCACCCTACCTCCTCATCCAGACCTATCCCCTTCACTCTGCCTCCTCCAGACCAATCTCCCCTAACTCTACATCCTACAGGCACATCTCCTCTCACTCTTTCTCATCCTGATCAATATCCCCAAATTTACCTCCACCAAACCGATCTCTCCTCACACTAACTCCTCCAGACCAATCTCCCCTCACTCTGCCTCCTCCTCCAGACCAATCTCCCTTAACTCTGCCTCCTCCTCCGGACCAATTTCCCGTCACTCTGCATCCTCCTCCAGACCAATCTCCCTTCATTCTGCCTCTTCATCCGGACCAATCACACCTCACTATGCCTTCTCCTTCAAACCAAACTCTGCTCACTGTGCCTCCTCCTCTAGACCAACCTCGCCTCACTCTGCATCCTCCTCCAGACCAATCTCCATTCACTCTGCCTCTTCCTCCAGACCAATCACCCCTCACTATGCATCCTCCTTCAAACCAATCTCTGCTCACAATGCCTCCTCATCTAGACCAACCTCGCCTCACTCTGCCTCCTCCTCCAGACCCTTCTCGCTTCACTCTGCCTCTTCCAGACCAAGCTCCCCTCACTCTGCCTCCTACAGGCCAATCTTACCTCACTCTGCCTCCTCCAGACCAATCTCCCTTCACTCTGCCTCCTCCAGACAAATTTCCCCTCACTCAATCTCCTCCAGACTAATCTCCCTTCACTCTTTCTTCCCCAGACCAATCTCCCCTCACTGGGCCTCCTCCTCCAGAACAATCTCCCCTCGCTCTGTTTCCTCCAGACCAGTCTCCCCTCACTCTGCCTCCTCCACGAGACCAATCTCCCCTCACTTTACCTCCTCCTCCAGACAAATCTACCCTCACTCTACCTCCTCCTCTAGACAAATCTCCTCTCACTCTTCCTCCTCCTCCAGACCAATCTACATTCACCCTACCTCCTTCTCCAGACCAATCTCCCCTCACTCTGCCTCCTCCTCCAGACCAATCTCCCTTCACTTTACCTCCTCTGCCAGACCAATCGCCCCTCACTCTGCCTCCTTCTCCTGACCAATCTCCACTCAGTCTACATCCTCCAGGCAAATCACTCTTCAATCTGCCTCCTCCTCCTGACCATTCTTAACTGACTCTGCCTCCTCCTCCAGACCAATCTCCCCTCTCTCTGCCTCCTCCTGACCAATCTCCCCTCACTCTGCCTCCTCCTGCTGAACATTCTTACCTCACTCTGCCTCCTCCTCCAGACCAATCTCCCCTCACTCTGCCTCCTCCTCCAGAACAATCTTCCCTCACTCTGCCTCGTCCAGACAAATGACCCCTCACTCTACCTCCTCCAGACCAATCTCCCCTCACTCTGCCTCCTCTTCCAGACCAATCACACTTCACTCTACCTTCTCCGCCAGACCAATCTCCCCTCACTCTGCCTCCTCTTCCAGACCAATCACACTTCACTCTACCTTCTCCGCCAGACCAATCTCCCCTCACTCTGCCTCCTCTTCCAGACCAATCACACTTCACTCTACCTTCTCCGCCAGACCAATCGCCCCTCACTATGCCTCCTCCTTCAAACCAAACTCTGCTCACTATGCCTCCTCCTCTAGACCAACCTCGCCTCACTCTGCATCCTCCTCCAGACCAATCTCCATTCACTCTGCCTCTTCCTCCAGACCAATCACCCCTCACTATGCATCCTCCTTCAAACCAATCTCTGCTCACAATGCCTCCTCATCTAGACCAACCTCGCCTCACTCTGCCTCCTCCTCCAGACCCTTCTCGCTTCACTCTGCCTCTTCCAGACCAAGCTCCCCTCACTCTGCCTCCTACAGGCCAATCTTACCTCACTCTGCCTCCTCCAGACCAATCTCCCCTCACTCTGCCTCCTCCAGACCAATCTCCCTTCACTCTGCCCCCTCCAGACAAATTTCCCCTCACTCAATCTCCTCCAGACTAATCTCCCTTCACTCTTTCTTCCCCAGACCAATCTCCCCTCACTGGGCCTCCTCCTCCAGAACAATCTCCCCTCGCTCTGTTTCCTCCAGACCAGTCTCCCCTCACTCTGCCTCCTCCACGAGACCAATCTCCCCTCACTCTGCCGCCTCCTCCAGACAAATCTACCCTCACTCTACCTCCTCCTCTAGACAAATCTCCTCTCACTCTTCCTCCTCCTCCAGACCAATCTACATTCACCCTACCTCCTTCTCCAGACCAATCTGCCCTCACTCTGCCTCCTCCTCCAGACCAATCTCCCTTCACTTTACCTCCTCTGCCAGACCAATCGCCCCTCACTCTGCCTCCTTCTCCTGACCAATCTCCATTCAGTCTACATCCTCCAGGCAAATCACTCTTCAATCTGCCTCCTCCTCCTGTCCATTCTTAACTCACTCTGCCTCCTCCTCCAGACCAATCTCCCCTCTCTCTGCCTCCTCCTGACCAATCTCCCCTCACTCTGCCTCCTCCTGCTGAACATTCTTACCTCACTCTGCCTCCTCCTCCAGACCAATCTCCCCTCACTCTGCCTCCTCCTCCAGACCAATCTCCCTTTACTCTGCCTTCTCCTCTAGATAAATCACCCTTCACTCTGCCTCCTCCTCCAGACCAATCTCCCCTCTCTCTGCCTCCTCCTGACCAATCTCCCTTCACTCTGCCTCCTCCTGCTGAATATTCTTACCTCACTCTGCCTCCTCCTCCAGACCAATCTTCCCTCACTCTGCCTCCTCCTCCAGACCAATCTCCCTTTACTCTGCCTCCTCCTCTAGATAAATCACCCTTCACTCTGCCTCCTCCTCCAGACCAATCTCCCTTCACTCTACCTCTTCCTCCAGACCAATCTCCCTCACTCTGACTCCTCCTCAAAACCCATCTCCCCTCACTCTGCCTCCTCCAGATCAACCTCCCCTAACACTCCCTCCTTCTCCAGAGCAAACCCCTCTCACTCTGCCTCCTACAGACCAATCACCCTCACCCTACCTCCTCATCCAAACCTATCCCCTTCACTCTGCCTCCTCCAGACCAATCTCCCCTAACACTACATCCTACAGGCACATCTCCCCTCACTCTGTCTCATCCAGATCAATATCCCCTCAATTTACCTCCACCAAACCGATCTCTCCTCACACTACCTCCTCCAGACCAATCTCCCCTCACTCTGCCTCCTCCTCCAGACCAATCTCCCTTAACTCTACCTCCTCCTCCGGACCAATTTCCCATCACTCTGCATCCTCCTCCAGACCAATCTCCCTTCATTCTGCCTCTTCATCCGGACCAATCACCCCTCACTATGCCTCCTCCTTCAAACCAAACTCTGCTCACTATGCCTCCTCCTCTAGACCAACCTCGCCTCACTCTGCATCCTCCTCCAGACCAATCTCCATTCACTCTGCCTCTTCCTCCAGACCAATCACCCCTCACTATGCATCCTCCTTCAAACCAATCTCTGCTCACTATGCCTCCTCATTTAGACCAACCTCGCCTCACTCTGCCTCCTCCTCCAGACCCTTCTCGCTTCACTCTGCCTCTTCCAGACCAAGCTCCCATCACACTGCCTCCTCCAGGCCAATCTTACCTCACTCTGCCTCCTCCAGACCAACCTCCCCTCCCTCTGTGTCCACCTCCAGACTAATCTCCCCTCTCTCTGACTCCTCCTCCACACCAATCACCCCTCACAATGCCTACTCCTTCAAACCAATCTCTGCTCATTAAGCCTCTTGACCAACTTCGCCTCACTCTGCCTCCTCCTCCAGACCAATCTCCCTTCACTCTGCCTCTTCCAGACCAATCTCCCCTCACTCTGCCTCCTCCAGACCAATCTCCCCTCACTCTGCCTCCTCCAGACCAATCTCCCCTCACTTTACCTCCACCATACCAATCTCCCCTCACACTACCTCCTCCAGACCAATCTCCCCTAGCTCTACATTCTACAGGCACATCTCCCCTCTGCCACATCCAGTACAATCTTCCCTCACTTTACCTCCACCAAACCGATCTCCCCTCACACTACCTCCTCCAGACCAATCTCCCCTCACTCTGCCTCCTCCTCCAGACCAATCTCTCTTCACTCTGCCTCCTCCTCCAGAACAATCTTCCCTCACTCTGCGTCGTCCAGACAAATCTCCCCTCACTCTGCCTCCTCCAGACCACTCTCCTCTCACTCAACCTCCTCCAGGCCAATCTACTCTCACTCTGCCTCCTCTTCCAGACCAATCACACTTCACTCTAGCTTCTCCGCCAGACCAATCTCCCTTCACTCTGCCTCCTCCAGAACAATTTCCCCTCACTCTACCTCCTCCAGTCCAGCTCCCCTCCCTCTGCTTCCTCCTACGCACCAATCTCCCCTCACTTCACTCTGCCTCCTCAAGACCATTCTCCCTTCATTCTGCCTCCTCCTCCAGACCAATCTCCCCTCACTCTGCCTCCTCCAGACCAACCTCCCCACCCTCTGCTTCCTCCTCCAGACCAATCTCCCCTCACTCTGCTCCTCCAGTCCAACCTCCCCTCCCTCTGCTTCCTCCTCCAGACCAATCTCCCTCACTCTGACTCCTCCTCAAAACAAATCTCCCCTCACTCTGCCACCTCCAGACCAATGTCCCCACACTCTGCCTCTTCCAGATCAATCTCCCTTCATTCTGCCTCCTCCTCCAGACCAATCTCCCCTCACACTCCCTCCTTTTCCAGAGCAATCCCCTCTCACTCTGCATCCTCCAGACCAATCACCCCTCACTCTGCCTCCTCCAGACCACTCTCTGATCACTCTACCTCCTCCAGGCCAATCTACCCTCACTCTGCCTCCTCTTCCAGACCAATCACACTTCACTCTACCTTCTCCGCCAGACCAATCTCCTCCATTCAGACGAACTTCCCTTCACTCGGCCTCCTCGTCCATGTCAATCGCCCTTCACTCTGCCTCCTCCAAACCAAATTCCCCTCACTCTGACTCCTCCTCCTGACCAATCTTCCCTCAATCTGCCTCCTTCAGAACAATCTCCCCTCACTCTGCCTCCTCCAGAACAATCTCCCCTCAGTCTGACTCCTCCAGACAAACCTCCCCGCCCTCTGCTTCCTCCTCCAGACCAATCTCCCGTCACTCTGTGTCCTCCTCCAGACTAATTTCCCCTCACTCTGACTCCTCCTCCAGACCAATCTCCCCTCATTCTGCTCTTCCTCCAGACCACTCTCCCCTCACTCTGCCTCCTCCAGAACAATCCCCCCTCACTCTGCCTCCTCCAGACCAATCTCCCCTCACTCTGCCTCCTCCAGACACATCTCCCCTTACTCTGAATCCTCCTCCAGCCCAATCTCACTTCACTTTTCCAACTCGTCCGGACCAATCTGCCCTCACTCTGCCTCCTCCTCCAGACCAATCTCCCCTCACTCTGCCTCCTCCAGACCCATCTCCCCTCACTCTGCCTCATCCAGACCAATCTCCCTTTACTCTGCCTCCTCTTCAAGACAAACCTCCCTTCACTTTACCTCTTCCTCCAGACCAATCTCCCTCACTCTGTCTCCTCCTCAAGACCAATCACCCCTCACTCTGCCTCCTCCAGACCAATGCCCCTCACTCTGCCTCCTCCAGATCATTCTCCCTTCATTCTGCCTCCTCCTTCAGACCAATGTCCCCTCACTCTCCCTCCTCCTCCTGATCAATCCCCTCTCACTCTGCCTCCTCCAGACCAATCTCCCCTCACTCAATCTCCTACAGGCACATCTCCCCTCAATCTGCCTCATCCAGACCAATCTCACCTCACTTTACCTCCTCCAGATCAATCTCTGCACCAGCTGCCTCCTCCAGACCAATCTCCACTCACTCTGCCTCCTCCTCCAGACCAATGTCCCCTCACGCTGCCTCCTCCCGATCAATCTCCCTTCATTCTGCCTCCTGCTTCAGTCCAATCTCCCCTCACTCTCCCTCCTCCTCCAGAGCAATCCCCTCTCACTCTGCCTCCTCCAGACCAATCACCCCTCGCTCTGCCTCCTCCTCCAGACCTATCTCCATCACCCTGCCACCTCCAGACCAATATCCCCTCACTCAACCTCCTATAGGCACATCTCCCCACACTCTGCCTTATCCAGACCAATCTCCCCTCACTTTACCTCCTCCAGACCAATCTCTGCTCACTCTACCTCCGCCAGACCAATCTCCCCTCACTCTGCCTCTTCCTCCAGAAAAATCTCACTTCTCTCTACCTCATACTCCAGGGCAATCTCCGCTCACTCTGACTCCATCAGACCAATCTCCCTTCACTCTAACCCCTCCGGTCCCATCTCCAATCACTCTGCCTCCTCCTCCTGAGAACTCTCCCCTCACTCTGCCTCCTCCAGGCCAACCTTCCCTCACTCTGCCTCCTCCACCAGAACAATCTCACTTCACACTGCCTCCTCCTCCAGAACAATCTCCCATCACTCTGCCTCATCCAGACCACTCTCCCCTCAGTCTGCCTCCTCCAGGCCAATCTCCCCTCACTCTGCCACCTCCTCCAAACCAATCTCCATTCACTATACCTCCTCCTCCAGACCAATGTCCCCTCGCTCCGCCTCCTCCTCCTGACTAATCTCCCCTCATTCTGCCTTCTCCAGACCAATCTCCCTACATTCTGCTCCTCCTCCAGACCAATCTCCCTTCACTCTGCAACCTCCTCCAAACAAATCTCCCCTCAATCTGCCTCCTCCTCCAGACCAATCTTCCCTCACTCTGCCTCTTCCAGACCAAGCTCCCTTCACTCTGTTCCTGCTCAAGACCAATTCCCCCTCACTCTCCCTCCTCCAGACAAATTAACCCTCACTCTACCTGCTCCTCCTAACCAATCTCCCCTCACTCTGCCTCCTCCTCAGGACCAATCTCCCTTCATTCTACTTCCTCCTCCAGACAATCTCCTCACTCTGCCTCCTCCTCCAGACCAATCTCCCCTCACTCTGCCTCCTCCTCCAGACCAATCTCCCCTCACTCTGCCTCCTCCTCCAAACCAATCTATCTTCACTCTGCCTCCTCCAGACCTCTCTCCCTTCAACTACATCCTCCAGACAAATCTCCCTTCACTCTGCCTCCTTGTCCAGATGAATCCCCCCTCAATCTGCCTCCTCCAGACAAATCTGCCCATAATCTGCCTCCAACCGACCAATCTCCCCTCACTCTGCTTCCTCCTCTTGCCCAATCTTCCTTCACTCCGCATCCTCCTGCAGACCAAGCTCCCCTCGTTCTGCCTCGTCCTCCAGCCCAATCTCACCTCTCTCTGCCTCCTCCAGACCAATCTCCCCTCACTCTGCCTCCTCCTCCATTCCAATCTATCTTCACTCTGCCTCCTCCAGACCAAGCTCCTCTTACTCTGCCTCCTCCTTCAGACCACTCTCCTCTCAATTACATCCTCCAGACAAATCTCCCTTCTCTCTGCCTCCTCGTCTAGACGAATCCCCCCTCAGTCTGCCTCCTCCAGACAAATCTCCCCTCACTCTGCATCTTACCGACCAATCTACCCTCACTCTGTTTCCTCCTCTAGACCAATCATCCCTCACTCCGCATCCTCCTGCAGACCAAGCTCCCCTCGTTCTGCCTCGTCCTCCAGCCCAATCTCACCTCTCTCTGCCTCCTCCAGACCAATCTCCCCTCACTCTGCCTCCTCCTCCATTCCAATCTATCTTCACTCTGCCTCCTCCAGACCAAGCTCCTCTTACTCTGCCTCCTCCTTCAGACCACTCTCCTCTCAACTACATCCTCCAGACAAATCTCCCTTCTCTCTGCCTCCTCGTCTAGACGAATCCCCCCTCAGTCTGCCTCCTCCAGACAAATCACCCCTCACTCTGCTTCCTCCTCTAGACCATTCATCCCTCACTCCGCATCCTCCTGCAGACCAAGCTCATCTCGCTCTGCCTCCTCCTCCAGACCAATCTCACTTCTCTCTACCTCATCCTCCAGAAACCTCTCCGCTCACTCTGCCTCCTTCAGACCAATCTACCTTAACTGTAACCCCTCCAGACCCATCTCCCCTCACTCTGCATCCTCCAGACCAATCTACCCTCACTCTGCCTCCTCCAGACCACTCTTCCCTAACTCTGCCTCCTCCTCCTGGCCTATCTTCCCTCACTCTGCCTCGTCCAGACAAATCTCCCGTGACTCTGCCTCCTCCAGACCACTCTCCCTCACTCTGCCTCCTCCAGGTCAATCTCCCCTCACTCTGCCTCCTCCTCCAGGCAACTCTCCCCTCCCTCTGCCACCTCCAGACCAATCTCCCTTCATTCTGCCTCCTCCAGTCCAATCACCCTTCACTCTACCTCCTCCAGACCAATCTCCCCTCACTCTGCCTCCTCCTCCAGACCAATCTCCCCTCACTCTGCCTCCTCCTCTAGTCCAAGCTCCTCTCACTCTGCCTCCTCCAGACCAATCAACACTCATTCTGCCTACTCCTCCAGATGAATCCCCCTTCACTCAGCCTCCTCCGGATCAATCTCCACTCACTCTGCCTCCTCCAGACCAATCTCCCCTCACTCTGCCTCCTCCAGTCCAATCACCCTTCACTCTACCTCCTCCAGACCAATCTCCCCTCACTCTGCCTCCTCCAGACCAATCTCCCCTCACTCTGCTTCCTCCTCCAATCCATTCTCCACTCACTCTGCCTCCTCAAGACCAATCTCCCCTCACTCTGCCTCTTCCTCCAAACCAATCTATCTTCACTCTGCCTCCTCCAGACCAAGCTCCTCTTACTCTTCCTCCTCCTCCAGACCTCTCTCCCTTCAACTACATCCTCCAGACAAATCTCCCTTCACTCTGCCTCCTTGTCCAGATGAATCCCCCCTCAATCTGCCTCCTCCAGACAAATCTGCCCATAATCTGCCTCCAACCGACCAATCTCCCCTCACTCTGTTTCCTCCTCTTGACCAATCTTCCTTCACTCTGCATCCTCCTGCAGACCAAGCTCCCCTCGTTCTGCCTCGTCCTCCAGCCCAATCTCACCTCTCTCTGCCTCCTCCAGACCAATCTCCCCTCACTCTGCCTCCTCCTCCATTCCAATCTATCTTCACTCTGCCTCCTCCAGACCAAGCTCCTCTTAGTCTGCCTCCTCCTTCAGACCACTCTCCTCTCAACTACATCCTCCAGACAAATCTCCCTTCTCTCTGCCTCCTCGTCTAGACGAATCCCCCCTCAGTCTGCCTCCTCCAGACAAATCTCCCCTCACTCTGCATCTTACCGACCAATCTCCCCTCACTCTGCTTCCTCCTCTAGACCATTCATCCCTCACTCCGCATCCTCCTGCAGACCAAGCTCATCTCGCTCTGCCTCCTCCTCCAGACCAATCTCACTTCTCTCTACCTCATCCTCCAGAACCCTCTCCGCTCACTCTGCCTCCTTCAGACCAATCTACCTTCACTGTAACCCCTCCAGACCCATCTCCCCTCACTCTGCATCCTCCAGACCAATCTACCCTCACTCTGCCTCCTCCAGAACACTCTTCCCTAACTCTGCCTCCTCCTCCAGGCCTATCTTCCCTCACTCTGCCTCGTCCAGACAAATCTCCCGTGACTCTGCCTCCTCCAGACTACTCTCCCTCACTCTGCCTCCTCCAGGTCAATCTCCCCTCACTCTGCCTCCTCCTTCAGGCAACTCTCCCCTCCCTCTGCCACCTCCAGACCAATCTCCCTTCATTCTGCCTCCTCCAGTCCAATCACCCTTCACTCTACCTCCTCCAGACCAATCTCCCCTCAATCTGCCTCCTCCAGACCAATCTCCCCTCAATCTGCCTCCTCCTCCAATCCATTCTCCCATCAATCTGCCTCTTCCTCCAGTCCAATCATTCTTCACTCTGCCTCCCTCAGACCAAGCTCCTCTTACTCTTCCTCCCCCTCCAGACCACTGTCCCCTCAATCTACATCCTCCAGACAAATCTCCCTTCACCCTGCCTCCTCATCGAGACGAATCCCCCCTCAATCTGCCTCCTCCAGACAAATCTGCCCTCACTCTGCCTCCAACCGACCAATCTCCCCTCACTCTTCTTCCTCCTCTAGACCAATCTTCCCTCACTCCGCATCCTCCTGCAGACCAAGCTCCCCTCGCTCTGCCTCGTCCTCCAGACCAATCTCCCTTCACGTTGCCTCAACCTCCAGTCCAACCTCCCCTCACTCTGCCTCCTCCTCCAGACCAATCACCCCTCACTCTGCCTCCTCCTCTGGACCAATCTCCCCATTCACTCTGCCTCCTCCAGACCAGTCTCCCTTCACTCTGTTCCTCCTCCAGACCAATCCCCCCTCACATCTGCCTCGTCCAGACAAATCTCCCCTCACTCTGCTTCCTCCAGACAACTCTCCCCTCACTCTGCCTCCTCCAGGCCAATCTCCCCTCACTCTGCCTCCTCCTCCACACCAATCTCCATTCACTCTACCTCCTCCTCCACACCAATCGCCCCTCACTCTGCGTCCTCCTTCTGACCAATCTGCACTCACTGTAGATCCTCCAGACAAATCTCCCTTCACTCTGCGTCCTCCTGCAGACCAATCTCCCCCTACTCTGCCTCCTCCAGACCAATCTCCCGTCACTTGCCTCCTCCTCCAGTCCATTGTTACCTCACTCTGCCTCCTCCTCCAGACCAATCTCCACTCGCTCTGCCCCCACATCCAGACAAATGTCCCCTCGCTCCGCCTCCACCTCCAGACCAATCTCCCCTCATTCTGCCTCCTCCAGACAAATCTCCCTTCACTCTGCCTACTCCGCCAGACCAATCTCCCCTCACTCTGTAACCTCCTCCAAACAAATCTCCCCTCACTCTGCCTCCTCCTCCAGACTAATCCCCATTCATTCTTCCTCTTCCAGACCAATCACCCCTCACTCTGCCTCCTCCAGCCCCATCTCCCTTCAGTCTGTTCCTACTCCAGACCAATTCCCCCTCACTCTGCCTCCTCCAGACAAATCACACCTCACTCTGCCGCCGCCTCTAGACCAATCTCCCCTCACTCTGCCTCCTCCTCCAGACCAATCTACTCTCACTCTGCCTCCTCCAGTCCAATCAACCCTCACTCTGCCTCCTCCTCCAGACGTTTACACCTTCACTCTGCCTCCCACAGGCCAATCTCCCCTCACTCTGCCTCCTCCAGACCAATCACCCCTCTCTCTGCCTCTTCCAGACCAATCTCCCCTCATTCTGCCTCCTCCTACATTCCATTCTCCCCTCACTCTGCCTCCTCAAGACCAATCTCCCCTCACTCTGCCTCTTCCTCCAGACCAATCTTTCTTCACTCTGCCTCTTCCAGACCAAGCTCGTCTTACTCTGCCTCCTCCTCCACACCACTCTCCCCTCAATCTGCCTCCTCCAGACAAATCTGCCCTCACTCTGCCACCTACCGACCAAACTCCCCTCACTCAGCTTCCTCCTCTAGACCAATCTTCCCTCACTCCGCATCCTCCTGCAGACCATGCTCCCCTCGCTCTGCCTCCTCCTCCAGACCAATCTCCCGTCACTTTGCCTCCTCCTCCAGTCCAATCTCCCCTCAGCCTGCCTCCTCCTCCAGACCAATCTCCCCTTCACCCTGCCTCCTCCAGACCAATCTCCCTTCACTCTGTTCCTCCTCCCGACCAATCCCCCCTCGCTCTGCCTCCTCCAGACCATTCTTCCATGACTCTGCCTCCTCCAGACCAATCTCCCCTCACTCTGCCTCCTCCAGACCAATCTGCCCTCACTCTGCCTCCTCCTCCAGACCAATCTCCCTTTACTCTGCCTCCTCATCCAGACAAATCTTCCTTCTCTCTACCTCTTCCTCCAGACCAATCTCCCTCACTCTGACTCCTCCTCAAGAACAATCTCCCCTCGCTCTGCCTCCTCCTGACCAAAGTCCCCTCACTCTGCCTCCTCCAGAAAAACCTCCCTTCATTCTGCCTCCTCCTCCAGACCAATCTCCCCTCACTCTGCCTCCTCCTCCAGACCTATCCCGTTAACTCTGCCTCCTCCAGACCAATCTCCCCTCACTCTACTTACTGCAGGCACATCTCGCCTCACTCTGCCTCATCAAGACCAATCTCCCCTCACTTTACCTCCTCCAGACCAAACTCCCCTCATTCAACCTTTTCCAGACCAATCGCCCCTCACTCTGCCTCCTCCAGACCCATCTCCACTCACTCTGCCTCCTCCAGACAAATCTCTCCTCACTCTGCCTCCTCCTCCAGACCACTCTCCCCTTACACTGCCTCCTCCAGACAAATCTCCCCTAACTCTGTTTCCTCTTCCAGGCCAATCTTCCCTCACGTTGCCTCCTCCTCCAGAACAATCTCCTCTCACTCTGCCTCGTCCAGACAAATCTCCCCTCACTTTACCTCCTCCAGACCAATCTCCCCTCACTCTACTTCCTCCAGAACAATCTCCCCTCACTCTGCCTCCTCCACCAGGCCAATCCTCCTTTACTCTACCTCCTCCAGACCCATCAGCCCTCCCTCTGCCTCCTCCTCCAGACAACTCTCCCCTCAGTATGCCTCCTCCAGACAAATCTCCACTCACACTGCCTTCTTCACCAGGCCAATCTCCATTCACTCTATCTCCTCCTCCAAACCAATCGCCCCTCTCTGCCTCCTCCTCCAGACCAATCTCCCCTTAATCTGCCTCCTCCTGACCAATCTCCCCTTACTTGCCTCCTCCTCCAGACCATTCTTACCTCACTCTGCAACCTCCTCCAAACAAATCTCCCCTCACTCTGCATCCTCCTCCAGACCAATCCCCCTTCATTCTGTCTCTTCCAGACCTATCTCCCTTCACTCTGCCTCCTCCAGCGCAATCTCCCTTCAGTCTGTTCCTACTCCAGACCAATTCCCCCTCACTCTCTCTCCTCCAGACAAATCACTCCTCACTCTGCCTCCTCATCCAGACCAATCTCCCTTCTCACTACCTCATCCTCCAGAGCAATCTCCACATACTCTGCCTCTGTCAGACCAATCTCCCTTCACTCTAACCCCTCCAGACCCATCTACCCTCACTCTGCCTCCTCCTCCAGACAACTCTCACCTCACTCTGCCTCCTCCAGGCAAATCTCCCCTCACTCTGCCTCCTCCAGACCACTCTACCCTCACTCTGTCTCCTCCAGGCCAATCTCCCCTCACTCTGCTCCTCCTCCAGACCAATCTCCCTTCACTCTGCCTCCTCCAGACCAATCACTGCTCACTCTGCCTCCTTCAGACCATACTCCCCTCCCTCTGCTTCCTGCTCCAGACCAATCTCCCGTCACTCTGCATCCTCCTCCAGACTAATCTCTCCTCACTCTGACTCCTCCTCCAGATCAATCTCCCTGCATTCTGCCTCTTCCTCTTGACCAATCACCCCTCACTCAGCCTCCTCCAGACCAATTTAGCTTCACCCTACCTCTTCCTCCAGACCAATTTCCCTCACTCTGACTCCTCCTCAAGACCAATCACCCCTCGATCTGCCTCCTCCAGACCAATCTCCCCTCACTCTGCCTCCTCCTCCAGACCAATCTCCCCTCACTCTGCCTCCTCCAGACCCATCTCCCATCACTCTACCTCCTCTAGACCAATCTCCATGTACTCTGTCTCCTCCTCTAGACAAATCTCCCTTCACTCTACCTATACCTCCAGACCAATCTCCCTTCATTCTGCCTCCTCCTTCAGACCAATCTCCCCTCACTCACACTCCTCCTCCAGAGCAATCCCCTCTCACTCTGCCACCTCCAGACCAATCTCCCCTCACTCAACCTGTTACAGGCACATCTCCCCTCACTCTGCCTCATCCAGACCAATCTCCCCTCACTTTACGTCCTCCAGACCAATCTCGACTCACTCTACCTCCTCCAGACCAATCTCCCCTCACTCTGCCTCTTCCTCCAGCAAAATCTCACTTCTCTCTACCTCATCCTCCAGGGCAATCTCCGCTCACTCTGCCTCCTTCAGACCAATCTCCCTTCACTCTACCCCCTCCATACCCATCTCCCCTCACTCTGCCTCCTCCTCCAGAGAACTCACCCCTCACTCTTTTTCCTCCAGGCAAATCTCCCCTCACTGTGCCTCCTCCACACCACTCACCCCTCACTCTGCTTCCTCCAGACAGATCTCGCCTAACTCTGCCTCCTCCTCCAGGCCAGTCTTCCCTCACTCTGCCTCCTCTGCCAGAACAATCTCGCTTCACACTGCCTCCTCCTCCAGAAAAACCTCCCCGAACTCTGCCTCGTCCAGACAAATCTCCCCTCACTCTGCCTCCTCCAGTCCACTCTACCCTCACTCTGTCACCTCCTCCACACCAATCTCCATTCACTCTACCTCCTCATCCAGACCAATGTCCCCTCGCTCCGCCTCCTCCTCCAGACCAATCTCCCCTCATTCTGCCTCCTCCAGACCAATCTCCCTTCAATCTGCCTCCTCCTCCAGACCAATCTCCCCTCACTCTGCAACCTCCTCCAAACAAATCTCCCCTCAATCTGCCTCCTCCTCCAGGCCTATCCCGTTCACTCTGCCTCCTCCAGACCAATCACCCCTCACTCTACCTCCTACAGGCACATCTCCCCTCACTCTGCACTCATCAAGACCAATCTCACCTCACTTTACCTCCTCCAGACCAATCTCCCCTCACTCTGCCTCCTCCACCAGGCCAATCCCCCTTCACTCTGCCTCCTCCAGACCCATCTCCGCTCACTCTACCTCCTCTAGACCAATCTCCATTTACTCTGTCTCCTCCTCCAGACCAAACTCCCTTCACTCTGCCTCCTCCTCCAGAACAATTCCCCCTCACTCTGCCTCCTCCAGATCAATCTCCCTTCATTCTGCCTCCTCCTTCAGACCAATCTCCCCTCACTCACCCTCCTCCTCCAGAGCAATCCCCTCTCACTCTGCCTCCTCCAGACCAATCAGCCCTCACTCTGCCTCCTCCTCCAGACCTATCCCTTTCACTCTGCCACCTCCAGACCATTCTCCCCTCACTCAACCTCCTACAGGCACATCTCCCCTCACTCTGCCTCATCCAGACCAATCTCCCCTCACTTTACGTCCTCCAGACCAATCTCCACCCACTCTACCTCCTCCAGACCAATCTCCGCTCAATCTGCCTCTTCCTCCAGCAAAATCTCACTTCTCTCCACCTCATCCTCCAGGGCAATCTCTGCTCACTCTGCCTCCTTCAGACCAATCTCCCTTCACTCTACACCCTCCAGACCCATCTCCCCTCACTCTGCCTCCTCCTCCAGAGAACTCACCCCTCACTCTGCCTCCTCCAGGCCAATCTTCCCTCACTCTGCCTCCTCTGCCAGAACAATCTCGCTTCACACTGCCTCCTCCTCCAGAACAATTTCCCCTAACTCTGCCTCGTCCAGACAAATCTCCCCTCACTCTGCCTCCTCCAATCCACTCTACTCTCACTCTGCCACCTACTCCACACCAATCTCCATTCACTCTACCTCCTCCTCCAGACCAATGTGCCCTCGCTCCACCTCCTCCTCCAGACCAATCTCCCCTCACTCTGCAACCTCCTCCAAACAAACCTCCCCTCAATCTGCCTCCTCCTCCAGGCCTATCCCATTCACTCTGCCTCCTCCAGACCAATCACCCCTCACCCTACCTCCTAAGGCACATCTCCCCTCACTCTGCCTCATCAAGACCAATCTCACCTCACTTTACCTCCTCCAGACCAATCTCCCCTCACTGTCCCTCCTCCTCCAGACCACTCTGCCCTCACTGTGCCTCCTCCAGACAAATCTCCCCTAACACTGCCTCCCCGGGCCAATCTCCCCTCACACTTACGCCTCCTCCAGGCCAATCTCCATTCACTCTACCTCCTCCTCCAGGCCAAACGCCCCTCACTCTGCCTCCTCCTGCTGACCAATCTCCACTCACTCTAGATCATCCTGACCAATCTCCCTTCACTCTGCCTCCTCCTCCAGAACAATCTCCCCTCACTTGCCCCCTCCTCCATACCATTCTTATCTCACTCTGCCTCCTCCTTCAGACCAATCTCCCCTAACTCTACATCCTCCTCCAGGCCAATCTCTCCTCACACTGCCTCCTCCTCCAGCCCAATCTCACTTCACTTTTCCAACTCGTCCGGACCAATCTGCCCTCACTCTGCCTCCTCCTCCAGACCAATCTCCCCTCACTCTGCCTCCTACAGATCCATCTCCCCTCACCCTAGCTCCTCCAGACCAATCTCCCTTTACTCTGCCTCCTCTTCATGACAAATCTCCCTTCTCTCTACCTCTTCCTCCAGACCAATCTCCCTCACTCTGACTCCTCCTCAAGACCAATCACCCCTCACTCTGCCTCCTCCAGATCATTCTCCCTTCATTCTGCCTCCTCCTTCAGACCAATCTCACCTCACTTTACCTCCTCCAGATCAATCTCTGCTCCATCTGCCTCCTCCAGACCAATCTCCACTCAATCTGCCTCTTCCTCCTGACCAATCTCCCTTCACTCTGCCTCCTCCTCCAGACCAATGTCCCCTCACGCTGCCTCCTCCCGATCAATCTCCCTTCATTCTGCCTCCTGCTTCAGTCCAATCTCCCCTCACTCTCCCTCGTCCTCCAGAGCAATCCCCTCTCACTCTGCCTCCTCCAGACCAATCACCCCTCACTCTGCCTCCTCCTCCAGACCTATCTCCATCACTCTGCCACCTCCAGACCAATATCCCCTCACTCAACCTCCTATCGGCACATCTCCCCTCACTCTGCCTTATCCAGACCAATCTCCCCTCACTTTACCTCCTCCAGACTAATCTCTGCTCACTCTACCTCCGCCAGACCAATCTCCCCTCACTCTGCCTCTTCCTCCAGAAAAATCTCACTTCTCTCTACCTCATCCTCCAGGGCAATCTCCACTCACTCTGACTCCTTCAGACCAATCTCCCTTCACTCTACCCCCTCCAGTCCCATCTCCCATCACTCTGCCTCCTCCTCCTGAGAACTCTCCCCTCACTCTGCCTCCTCCAGGCCAACCTTCCCTCACTCTGCCTCCTCCACCAGAACAATCTCACTTCACACTGCCTCCTCCTCCAGAACAATCTCCCCTCTCTCTGCCTCCTCCAGATCCATCTCCCTTCACTCTATTTCCTCCACACCAATCTCCCTTTACTCTGCCTCCTCTTCATGACAAATCTCCCTTCGCTCTACCTCTTCCTCCAGACCAATCTCCCTCACTCTGACTCCTCCTCAAGACCAATCACCCCTCGCTCTGCCTCCTACAGATCAATGTCCCCTCACTCTGCCTCCTCCAGATCAATCTCCTTTCATTCTATCTCCTCCTCCAGAGCAATCTCCCCTGACTCTCCCTCCTCCTCCAGAACAATCTCCTTTCACTCTGCCTTCTCCTGAACAATTTGCCCTCTCTGCCTCCCCCAGACACATCTCCCCTCATTCTGCCTCCTCCTTCAGACCAATCTCCGCTAACTCCACATCCTCCTTCAGACCAATCTCCCCTCACTCTGCCTCCTCCAGACCCATCTCCCATCACTCTACCGCCTCTAGAACAATCTCCATTTACTCTGTCTCCTCCTCTAGACAAAGCTCCCTACGCTCTACCTCTACCTCCAGACCAATCTCCCTTCGCTCTGCCTCCTCCTCCAGACCAATGTCCCCTCACTCTGCCTCCTCCAGATCAATCTCCCTTCATTCTGCCTCCTCCTTCAGACCAGTCTCCCCTCACTCTCCCTCCTCCTCCAGAGCAATCCCCTCTCACTCTGCCTCCTCCAGACCAATCACCCCTCACTCTGCCTCCTTCTCCAGACCTAACCCCTTCACTCTGCCACCTCCAGACCAATCTCCCCTCACTTAACATCCTACAGGCACATCTCCCCTCACTCTGCCTCATCCAGACCAATCACCCCTCACTTTACCTCCTCCAGACCCATCTCCGCTCATTCTACCTCCTCCAGACCAATCTCCCCTCACTCTGCCTCTTCCTCCAGAAAAATCTCACTTCTCTCTACATCATCCTCCAGGGCAATCTCCACTCACTCTGCCTCCTTCAGACCAATCTCCCTTCACTCTACCCCCTCAAGACCCATCTCCTCTCACTCTGCCTCCTCCTCCAGAGAACTCTCCCCTCACTCTGCCTCCTCCAGGCAAATCTCCCCTCACTGTTCCTCCTCCAAACCACTCGCCCCTCACTCTGCCTCCTCCAGACAGATCTCCCCTAACTCTGCCTCCTCCTCCAGGCCAATCTTCCCTCACTCTGCCTCCTCCGCCAGAACAATCTCGCTTCACACTGCCTCCTCCTCCAGAACAATCTCCCCTAACTCTGCCTCGTCCAGACAAATCTCCCCTCACTTTGCCTCCTCCAATCCACTCTACTCTCACTCTGCCACCTACTCCACACCAATCTCCATTCACTCTACCTCCTCCTCCAGACCAATGTCCCCTCGCTCCGCCTCCTCCTCCAGACCAATCTCCCCTCACTCTGTAACCTCCTCCAAATAAATCTCCCCTCAATCTGCCTCCTCCTCCAGGCCTATCCCGTTCACTCTGCCTCCTCCAGACCAATCACCCCTCCCTCTACCTCCTACAGGCACATCTCCCCTCACTCTGCCTCATCAAGACCAATCTCACCTCACTTTACCTCCTCCAGACCAATCTCCCCTCACACTGCCTACTTCACCAGGCCAATCCCCCTTCACTCTGCCTCCTCCAGACCCATCTCCGCTCACTTTGCCTCCTCCAGACAAATCATCCCTCACTGTGCCTCATCCTCCAGACCACTCTCCCCTCACTGTGCCTCCTCCAGACAAATCTCCCCTAACACTGCCTCCCCAGGCCAATCTCCCCTCACACTTACGCCTCCTCCAGGCCAATCTCCATTCACTCTACCTCCTCCTCCAGGCCAATTGCCCCTCACTCTGCCTCCTCCTCCAGACCAATCTCCCCTCACTCTGCTTCCTCCAGACAAATCTCCCCTAACACTGCCTCCCCAGGCCAATCTCCCCTCACACTTACACCTCCTCCAGGCCAATCTCCATTCACTCTACCTCCTCCTCCAGGCCAATCGCCCCTCACTCTGCCTCCTCCTCCAGACCAATCTCCCCTCACTCTGCCTCCTCCAGACAAATCTCCCCTAACACTGCCTCCCCAGGCCAATCTCCCCTCACACTTACGCCTCCTCCAGGCCAATCTCCATTCACTCTACCTCCTCCTCCAGGCCAATCGCCCCTCACTCTGCCTCCTCCTGCTGACCAATCTCCACTCACTCTAGATCCTCCAGTCAAATCTCCCTTCACTCTGCCTCCTCCTCCAGACCAATCTCCCCTCACTCTGCCTCCTCCAGACAAATCTCCCTTCACTCTGCCTCCTCGTCCTGATGAATCCCCCCTCAATCTGCCTCCTCCAGACAACTCTAAATTCACTCTGCCTCCTACCGACAAATCGCCCCTCACTCTGCTTCCTCCTCTAGACCAATCTTCCCTCACTCCACATCCTCCTGCAGACCAAGCTCCCCTCACTCTGCCTCGTCCTCCAGACAAATCTCCCGTCACGTTGCCTCAACCTCCAGTCCAATCTCCTCTCACTCTGCAACCTCCTCCAAACAAATCTCCCCTCGCTCTGCCTCCTCCTCCAGGCCAATCTCCCCTCACTCTGCCTCCTCCTCCACACCAATCTCCATTCACTCTACCTCCTCCTCCACACCAATCGCCCCTCACTCTGCGTCCTCCTTCTGACCAATCTGCTCTCACTGTAGATCCTCCAGACAAATCTCCCTTCACTCTGCGTCCTCCTGCAGAACAATCTCCCCCTACTCTGCCTCCTCCAGAACAATCTCCCGTCACTTGCCTCCTCCTTCAAGTCCATTGTTACCTCACTCTGCCTCCTCCTCCAGACCAATCTCCACTCGCTCTGCCCCCACATCCAGACAAATGTCCCCTCGCTCCGCCTCCACCTCCAGACCAATCTCCCCTCATTCTGCCTCCTCCAGACAAATCTCCCTTCACTCTGCCTACTCCGCCAGACCAATCTCCCCTCACTCTGTAACCTCCTCCAAACAAATCTCCCCTCACTCTGCCTCCTCCTCCAGATCAATCCCCATTCATTCTTCCTCTTCCAGACCAATCTCCCCTCACTCTGCCTCCTCCAGCCCCATCTCCCTTCAGTCTGTTCCTTCTCCAGACCAATTCCCCCTCACTCTGCCTCCTCCAGACAAATCACTTCTCACTCTGCCTCCGGATCTAGACCAATCTCCCCTCATTCTGCCTCCTCCTTCAGACCAATCTACTCTCACTCTGCCTCCTCCTCCAGATGTTTACCCCTTCACTCTGCCTCCTCCAGACCAATCTCCCCTCTCTCTGCCTCCTCCAGACCAATCTCCCCTCATTCTGCTTCCTCCTACATTCAATTCTCCCCTCACTCTGCCTCCTCAAGACCAATCTCCCCTCACTCTGCCTCTTCCTCCAGAACAATCTTTCTTCACTCTGCCTCCTCCAGACCAAGCTCGTCTTACTCTGCCTCCTCCTCCACACCACTCTCCCCTCAATCTGCCTCCTCCAGACAAATCTGCCCTCACTCTGCCTCCTACCGACCAATCTCCCCTCACTCTGCCTCCTCCTCCAGACCAATCTCCCTTCACTTTGCCTCCTCATCCAGTCCAATCTCACCTCACTCTGCCTCCTCCTCCAGACCAATCTCCCTTCACTTTGCCGCCTCCTCCAGTCCAATCTCCCTTCACCCTGCCTCCTCCTCCAGACCAATCTCCCCTTCACTCTGCCTCCTCCAGACCAATCTCCCTTCACTCTGTTCCTCCTCCAGACCAATCCCCCCTCGCTCTGCCTCCTCCAGACCATTCTTCCATGACTCTGCCTCCTCCAGACCAATCTCCCCTCACTCTGCCTCCTCCAGACCAATCAGCCCTCACTCTGCCTCCTCCTCCAAATGAATCTCCATTCACTCTACCTCCTCCTACAGACCAATCGCCCCTCACGCTGCCTCCTCCTGCTGACCAATCTCCACTCACTCTAGATCCTCCAGACAAATCTTACTTCACTCTGCCTCCTCCTCCAGAACAATCTCCCCTTACTCTGCCTCCTCTTCTAGGCCATTCTTACCTCACTCTGCCTCCTCCTTCAGACCAATCTCCCCTCGCTCTGCCCCCTCCTCCAGACCCATCTCCCTTCACGCTGCCTCCTCTTCGAAACAAATCTCTCTTCACTCTGCCTCCTCATCCAGACAAATCTCCCTTCATTCTACCTCTTCCTCCAGACCAATCTCCCCTCACTCTTCCTCCTCCAGACCAATGTCCCCTCACTCTGCCTCCTCCAGAACAATCTCCCTTCATTCTGCCTCCTTTTCCAGACAAATCTCCCCTCACTCTGCCTCCTCCTCCAGGCGAATCTCCATTCACTCTACCTCCTCCTCCAGACCAATCACCCCTCACTCTGCCTCCTCCTGCTGACCAATCTCCACTCACTCTAGATCCTCCAGACAAATCTTCCTTCACTCTGCCTCCTCCTCCAGACTAATCTCCCCTTACACTGCGTCATCCAGACCAATGTCCCCTCGCACTGCCCCCTCCTCCAGCCCAATGTTCCCTCGCTCCGGCTTCTCCTCCAGAACAATATCCCCTCATGCTGCCTCCTCCTCCAGACCAATCCCCCATTATTCTGCCTCTTCCAGACCAATCTCTCCTCACTCTGCCTCCACTGCCAGACAACTCACCCCTCACTCTGCCTACTCCAGGCAAATCTCCCTCACACTGCCTCCTCCAGACCACTCTCCCTTCACTCTGCCTCCTCCAGACAAATCTGCCCTAACTCTGCCTCCTCCTCCAGGCCAATCATGCCTCACTCTGCCTCCTCCTGGTGACAAATCTCCACGACCTCTAGATCCTCCAGACAAATCTCACTTCACTCTGCCTCCTCCTCCAGACCAATCTCCATTCACTCTACCTCCTCCTCCAGACCAATCGCCCCTCACTCTGCCTCCTCCTGCTGACCAATCTCCACTCATTCTAGATCCTCCAGACAAATCTCCCTTCAATCTGCCTCCTCCTCCAGACCAGTCTACCCTTACTCTGCCCACTCCAGACCAATCTCCCTTCACTCTGCAACATCCTGCAGAACAATCTGCCCTCACTCTGTCTCCTCCAGACCAATCACCCCTCACTCTGCATCCTCCTCCAATCCATTCTTTCCTCACTCAGCCTCCTGAAGACCAATCTCCCCTCACTCTGCCTTTTCCTCCAGACCAATCTTTCTTCACTCTGCCTCCTCCAGGCAAAGCTCCTCTTACTCTGCCTCCTCCTCCAGGCCAATCTTGCCTCACTCAGCCTCCTCCTCCAGAAAAATCTCCCCTCACTCTGCCTCATCCAGACAAATCTCCTCTCACTCTGCCTCCTCCAGACCACTCTCCCCTCACTCTGCCTCCTCCTGCTGACCAATCTCCACGCACTCTAGATCGTCCAGACAAATCTCCCGTCAATCTGCCTCCTCCTCCAGACCAAACTCCATTCACTCTACCTCGTCCTCCAGACCAATCGCCCCTCACTCTGCCTCCTCCTGCTGACCAATCTCCCCTCACTCTAGATCCTCCAGACAAATTTCCCTTCACTCAGCCTCCTCCTCCAGACCAGTCTCCCCTTACACTGCCCACTCCAGACCAATCTCCCTTCACTCTGCAACATCCACCAGACCAATCTCCCCTCACTCTGTCTCCTCCAGACCAATCTCCCCTCACTCTGCATCCTCCTCCAATCCATTCTCTCCTCACTCTGCCTCCTCAATACCAATCTCCCCTCGCTCTGCCTTTTCCTCCAGACCAATTTTCTTCACTCTGCCTCCTCCAGACAAAGCTCCTCTTACTCTGCCTCCTCCTCCAGACCACTGTCCCCTCAATCTACATCCTCCAGACAAATCTCCCTCACTCTGCCTCCTCGTCCAGACGAATCCCCCCTCAGTCTGCCTCCTCCAGACAAATCTCCCCTCACTCTGTCTCCTAATGACCAATCTCCCCTCACTCTGCTTCCACCTCTCGTCCAATCTTCCCTCACTCCGCATCATCCTGCAGACCAAGCTCACCTCGCTCTGCCTCCTCCTCCTGGCCAATCTCCCTTCACACTGCCTCCTCAACCAGGCCAATCCCCCTTCTCTCAGCCTCCTCTAGACAATTCTCCCCTAACTCTGCCTCCTCCTCCAGACCACTCTCCCCTCACTCTGCCTCCTCCTCCAGGAGAATCTCCATTCACTCTACCTCCTCCTCCAGACAAATCGCCCCTCACTCTGCCTCCTCCTGCTGACCAATCTCCACTCACTCTAGATCCTCCAGACAAATCTCCCTTCACTCTGCCTCCTCCTCCAGAACAATCTCCCCTTACTCTGCCTCCTCCTCCAGGCCATTCTTAACTCACTCTGCCTCCTCCTCCAGACCAATCTCCCCTCGCTCTGCCCCCACCTCCAGACCAATCTCCCTTCACTCTGCCTCCTCCTCGACACAAAACTCTCTTCACTACGCCTCATCATCCACACAAATCTCCCTTCATTCTACCTCTTCCTCCAGGCCAATCTCCCTCACTCTGACTCCTCCTCAACACCAATCTCCCCTTGCTCTTCCTACTCCAGACCAATGTCCCCTCACTCTGCCTCCTCCAGAACGATCTCTCTTCATTCTGCCTCCTTTTCCAGACCAATCTCCCCTCACTCTGCCAACTCCTCCAGGCGAATCTCCATTCACTCTACCTCCTCCTCCAGACCAATCACCCCTCACTCTGACTCTTCCTGCTGACCAATCTCCACTCACTCTAGATCCTCCAGACAAATCTTCCTTCACTCTGCCTCCTCCTCCAGACCAATCTCTCCTTACTCTGCGTCCTCCAGTCCAATTTCCCCTCGCTCTGCCCCCTCCTCCAGACCAATGTCCCCTCGCTCCGGCTCCTCCTCCAGACCAATCTCCCCTCATGCTGCCTCCTCCAGACCAATCTCCCCTCACTCTGCAACCTCCTCCACACAAATCCCCCCTCACTCTGCCTCCTCCTCCAGACCAATCCCCCATTATTCTGCCTCTTCCAGACCAATCTCTCCTCACTCTACCTCCTCTGCCAGACAACTCACCCTTCACTCAGCCTACTCCAGGCAAATCTCCCCTCACTCTGCCTCCTCCAGACCACTCACCCCTCACGCTGCCTCCTCCAGACAAATCTCCATTAACTCTGCATCCTCCTCCAGGCCAATCTTGCCTCACTCTGCCTCCTCCTCCAGAACAGTATCCCCTCAGTCTGCCTCATCCAGACAAATCTCCTCTCACTCTGACTCCTCCAGACCACTCTCCCCTCACTCTGCCTCCTCCTGCTGACCAATCTCAACTCATTCTAGATCCTCCAGACAAATCTCCCTTCACTCTGCCTCCTACTCCAGACCAATCTCCATTCAGTCTACCTCCTCCTCCAGACCAATCGCCCCTCACTCTGCCTCCTTCTGCTGACCAATCTCCACTCACTCTAGTTCCTCCAGACAAATCTACCTTCACTCAGCCTCCTCCTCCAGACCAGACTCCCCTTACTCTGCCCACTCCAGACCTATCTTCCTTCACTCTGCAACATCCTCCAGACCAATCTCCCCTCACTCTGTCTCCTCCAGACCAATCTCCCCTCACTCTGCATCCTCCTCCAAACCATTCTCTCCTCACTCTTCCTCCTCAAGACCAATCTCCCCTCACTCTGCCTTTTCCTCCAGACCAATCTTTCTTCACTCTGCCTCCACCAGTCAAAGCTCCTCTTACTCTGCCTCCTCCTCCAGACAGCTCTCCCCTAAATCTACATCCTCCAGACAAATCTCCCTCACCCTGCCTCCTCTTCCAGACCAATCTCCCCTTCACGCTGCCTCCTCCAGGCCAATCTCCCTTCACTCTGTTTCTCCTCCAGACCAATCACCCTTCACTCTGCCTCCTGCAGACCAATCTTCCATCACTCTGCCTCCATCAGACCAATCTCCCCTTCACTCTGTCTCCTCCAGACCAATCTACTCTCACTCATCCACCTCCAGCCAAACTCCCCTCACACTGCCTCCTCCTCCAATCCAATCTCCCCTCACGCTGCCTCCTCAAGACCAATCTCCCCTCACTCTGCCTCTTCCTCAAGACCAATCTTCTTTCACTCCGCAACCTCCTGCAGACCAAGCTCCCCTCGCTCTGCCTCCTCCTCCAAACCAATCTCCCTTCACTTTGTCTCGTCATCCAGTCCAATCTCCCCTCACTCTGCAACCTCCTCCATTCAAATCTCCCCTCACGCTGCCTCCTCCTCCAGACCAATCTCCCCTCACTCTGCTTCCTCGTCTAGACCAATCTCCCCTCCACTCTGCCTCCTCTTGAACAATCTCCCTTCACTCGTTTCCTCCTCCAGACCAATCCCCACTCACTCAGCCTCCTCCAGACCAATCTTCCATCACTCTGCCTCCTCCAGACCAATCTCCCCTCACTCTGCCTCCTCCAGACCAATCACCCCTCACTCTGCCTCCTCCTCCAGACCAATCTCCCTTTACTCTGCCTCCTCATCCAGACAAATCTCCCTTCACTCTACCAGCTCCTCCAGACCTATCCCATTCACTCTGTCTCCTCCAGACCAATCTCCCCTCATTATACCTCCTGCAGGCACATCTCCCCACCCTCTGCCTCCTCCAGACCAATCTCCCCTCGCTCTAACTCCTCCAGACCAATCTCCCCTCACTATGCCTCTACCACCAGGCCAATCCCCCTTCTCTCTGCCTCCTCTAGACCCATCTCCACTCACTCTGCCTCCTCCAGACAAATCCTCCCTAACTCTGCCTCCCCCAGGCCAAGCTCCCCTCACTCTGCCTCCTCCTCCAGTCGAATCTCCATTCACTCTACTTCCTAATCCAGACCAATGACCCCTCACACTGCCTCCTCCTGCTGACCAATCTCCACTCACTCTAGATCCTCCAGACAAATCTTACTTCACTCTGCCTCCTTCTCCAGAACAATCTCCCCTTACTCTGCCTCCTCCTCCAGGCAATTCTTACCTCACTCTGCCTCCTCCTCCAGACCAATCTCCCCTCGCTCTGACCCCTCCTCCAGACCAATCTCCCTTCACTCTGTCTCCTCCTCGAAACAAATCTCTCTTCACTCTGCCTCCTCATCCAGACAAATCTCGCTTCACTCTACCTCTTCCTCCAGACCAATCTCCCTCACTCTGACTCCTCCTCAAGACCAATCTCCCCTCGCTCGTCCTCCTCCAGAACAATGTCCCCTCACTCTGCCTCCTCCAGCACAATCTCCCTTCATTCTGCCTCCCTTTCCAGACCAATCTCCCCTCACTCTGCCTCCACCTCCAGGCGAATCTCCATTCACTGTACCTCCACCTCCAGACCAATCACCCCTCACTCTGGCTCCTCCTGCTGACCAAACTCCCCTTACTCTGCCTCATTCAGTACAATTTCCCCTCGCTCTGCCCCCTCCTCCAGACCAATGTCCCCTCGCTCCGGCTCCTCCTCCAGACCAATCTCCCCTCATGCTGCCTTCTCCAGATTAATCTCCTCTCACTCTGCAACCTCCTCCAAACAAATCTCCCTTCACTCTGCCTCCTCCTGCTGACCAATCTCCACTCACTCTAGATCCTCCAGACAAATCTCACTTCACTGTGCCTCCTCCTCCAGACCAATCTCCATTCACTCTACCTCCTCCTCCAGACCAATCGCCCCTCACTCTGCCTCCTCCTGCTGACCAATCTCCACTCACTTTAGATCCTCCAGACAAATCTCCCTTCACTCTGCCTCCTCCTCCAGACAGTCTACCCTTACTCTGCCCACTCCTGACCAATCTCCCTTCACTCTGCAAAATCCTGCAGACCAATCTGCCCTCACTCTGTCTCCTCCAGACCAATATCACCTCACTCTGCATCCTCCTCCAATCCATTCTCTCCTCACTCTGACTCCTCAAGACTAATCTCCCCTCACTCAGTTTTCCCCTTCCTCCAGTCCAATCTTTCTTCACTCTGCCTCCTCCAGAAAAAGCTCCTCTTACTCTGCCTCCTCCTCCAGACCAATATCCATTCACTCTACCTCCTCCTCCAGACCAATCGCCCCTCACTCTGCCTCCTTCTGCTGACCAATCTCCACTCACTCTAGATCCTCCAGACAAATCTCCCTTCACTCAGCCTCCTCCTCCAGACCAGTCTCCCCTTACTCTGCCCACTCCAGACCAATCTTCCTTCACTCTGCAACATCCTGCAGACCAATCTCCCCTCACTCTGTCTCCTCCAGACCAATCTCCCCTCACTCTGCATCCTCCTCCAAACCATTCTCTCCTCACTCTTCCTCCTCAAGACCAATCTCCCCTCACTCTGCCTTTTCCTCCAGACCAATCTTTCTTCACTCTGCCTCCACTAGTCAAAGCTCCTCTTACTCTGCCTCCTCCTCCAGACAACTCTCCCCTCAATCTACATCCTCCAGACAAATCTCCCTCACCCTGCCTCCTCCTCCAGACAATCTCCCCTTCACTCTGCCTCCTCCTGGCCAATGTCCCTTCACTCTGTTTCTCCTCCAGACCAATCCCCCTTCACTCTGCCTCCTGCAGACCAATCTTCCATCACTCTGCCTCCTCCAGACCAATCTCCCCTTCACTCTGCCTCCTCCAGACCAATCTCCTCTCACTCATCCACATCCAGCCAAAATCCCCTCACACTGCCTCCTCCTCCAATCCAATCTCCCCTCACGCTGCCTCCTCAAGACCAATCTCCCCTCACTCTGCCTCTTCCTCCAGACCAATCTCCCCTCACACTGCTTCCTCGTCTAGACCAATCTCCCCTCCACTCTGCCTCCTCTTGAACAATCTCCCTTCACTCGTTTCCTCCTCCAGACCAATCCCCACTCACTCAGCCTCCTCCAGACCAATCTTCCATCACTCTGCCTCCTCCAGACCAATCTCCCCTCACTCTGCCTCCTCCAGACCAATCACCCCTCACTCTGCCTCCTCCTTCAGACAAATCACCCTTCACTCTGCCTCCTCATCCAGACAAATCTCCCTTCACTCTACCAGCTCCTCCAGACCTATCCCATTCACTCTGTCTCCTCCAGACCAATCTCCCCTCATTATACCTCCTGCCGGCACATCTCCCCACCCTCTGCCTCCTCCAGACCAATCTCCCCTCGCTCTAACTCCTCCAGACCAATCTCCCCTCACTATGCCTCTACCACCAGGCCAATCCCCCTTCTCTCTGCCTCCTCTAGACTCATCTCCACTCATTCTGCCTCCTCCAGACAAATCCTCCCTAACTCTGCCTCCCCCAGGCCAAGCTCCCCTCACTCTGCCTCCTCCTCCAGTCGAATCTCCATTCACTCTACCTCCTAATCCAGACCAATCGCCCCTCACTCTGCCTCCTCCTGCTGACCAATCTCCACTCACTCGAGATCCTCCAGACAAATCTTACTTCACTCTGCCTCCTCCTCCAGAACAATCTCCACTTACTCTGCCTCCTCCTCCAGGCCATTCTTACCTCACTCTGCCTTCTCCTCCAGACCAATCTCCCCTCGCTCTGACCCCTCCTCCAGACCAATCTCCCTTCACTCTGTCTCCTCCTCGAAACAAATCTCTCTTCACTCTGCCTCCTCATCCAGACAAATCTCGCTTCACTCTACCTCTTCCTCCAGACCAATCTCCCTCACTCTGACTCCTCCTCAAGACCAATCTCCCCTCGCTCGTCCTCCTCCAGAACAATGTCCCCTCACTCTGCCTCCTCCAGCACAATCTCCCTTCATTCTGCCTCCCTTTCCAGACCAATCTCCCCTCACTCTGCCTCCACCTCCAGGCGAATCTCCATTCACTGTACCTCCACCTCCAGACCAATCACCCCTCACTCTAGCTCCTGCTGACCAAACTCCCCTTAATCTGCCTCATTCAGTACAATTTCCCCTCGCTCTGCCCCCTCCTCCAGACCAATGTCCCCTCGCTCTGGCTCCTCCTCCAGACCAATCTCCCCTCATGCTGCCTTCTCCAGACTAATCTCCCCTCACTCTGCAATCTCCTCCAAACAAATCTCCCTTCACTCTGCCTCCTCCTGCTGACCAATCTCCACTCACTCTAGATCCTCCAGACAAATCTCACTTCACTCTGCCTCCTCCTCCAGACCAATCTCCATTCACTCTACCTCCTCCTCCAGACCAATCGCCCCTCACTCTGCCTCCTCCTGCTGACCAATCTCCACTCACTCTAGATCCTCCAGACAAATCTCCCTTCACTCTGCCTCCTCCTCCAGACCAGTCTACCCTTACTCTGCCCACTCCTGACCAATCTCCCTTCACTCTGCAAAATCCTGCAGACCAATCTGCCCTCACTCTGTCTCCTCCAGACCAATATCACCTCACTCTGCATCCTCCTCCAATCCATTCTCTCCTCACTCTGACTCCTCAAGACTAATCTCCCCTCACTCAATTTTCCCCTTCCTCCAGACCAATCTTTCTTCACTCTGCCTCCTCCAGAAAAAGCTCCTCTTACTCTGCCTCCTACTCCAGACCAATCACCCATTATTCTGCCTCTTCCAGACCAATCTCTCCTCACTGTGCCTCCTCTGCCAGACAACTCACCCCTCACTCTGCCTACTCCAGGCAAATCTCCCCTCACTCTGCATCCTCGAGACCACTCTCCCCTAACTCTGCCTCCTCCAGACAATTCTCCGCTAACTCTGCCTCCTCCTCCAGGCCAATCTTGCCTCACTCGGCCTCCTCCTCCAGAACAATCTCCCCTCACTCTGCCACTTCCAGACAAATCACCTCTCACTCTGACTCCTCCAGACCACTCTCCACTCACTCTGCCTCCTCCTGCTGACCAATCTCCACTCACTCTAGATCCTCCAGACAAATCTCCCTTCACTCTGCCTCCTACTCCAGACCAATCTCCATTCACTCTACCTCCTCCTCCAGACAAATCGCAGCTCACTCTGCCTCCTTCTGGTGATCAATCTCCACTCACTCTAGATCCTCCAGACAAATCTCCCTTCAATCAGCCTCCTCATCCAGACCAGTATCCCCTTACTCTGCCCACTTCAGACCAATCTTCCTTCACTCTGCAACATCCTGCAGACCATTCTCTCCTCACTCTGCCTCCTCCTGCTGACAAATCTCCCCTCACTCTGCCTTTTCCTCCAGACCAATCTTTCTTCACTCTGCCTCATCCAGACACAGCTCCTTTTACACTGCCTCCTCCACCAGACCACTCTCCCCTCAATATACATCCTCCAGACAAATCTACCTCACCCTGCCTCCTCCTCCAGACCAATCTCCTCTTCAAACTGCCTCCTCCAGGCCAATCTCCCTTCACTCTGTTCCTCCTCCAGAACAATCCCCCCTCACTCTGCTTCCTGCAGACCAATCTTCCATCACTCTGCCTCCTCCAGACCAATCTCCCCTTCACTCTGCCTCCTCCAGACCAATCTCCTCTCACTCATCCACCTCCAGCCAACTCCCCTCACACTGCCTCCTCCTCCAATCCAATCTCCCCTCACGCTGCCTCCTCGAGACCAATCTCCCCTCACTCTGCCTCTTCCTCCAGACCAATCTTCCCTCACACCGCAACCTCCTGCAGACCAAGCTCCCCTCGCTCTGCCTCCTCCTCCAGACCAATCTCCTATCACTTTGCCTCCTCATCCAGTCCAATCTCCCCTCACTCTGCAACCTCCTCCAATCAAATCTCCCCTCACGCTGCCTCCTCCTCCAGACCAATCTGAACTCACTCTGCCTACTCCTCCAGACCAATCTCCCCTTCACTCTGCCTCCTCTTGAACAATCTCCCTTCACTCTGTTCCTCCTCCAGACCAATCCCCACTCACTCAGCCTCCTCCAGACCAATCTTCCATCACTCAGCCTCCTCCAGACCAATCACCCCTCACTCTGCCTCCTCCTTCGGACAAATCTCCCTTCACTCTGCCTCCTCCTCCAGACCAATCACCCTTTACTCTGCCTCCTCATCCAGACAAATCTCCCTTCACTCTACCAGCTCCTCCAGACCTATCCCATTCACTCTGTCTCCTCCAGACCAATCTCCCCTCATCTACCTCCTATAGGCACATCTCCCAGCCCTCTGCCTCCTCCACACCAATCTCCCCTCACTCTGCCTCTTCCATCAGGCCAAACCCCCTTCTCTCTGCCTCCTCTAGACCCATCTCCACTCAATCTGCCTCCTCCAGACAAATCTCCCCTAACTCTGCCTCCTCCTCCAGACCACTCTCCCCTCACTATGCCTCCTCCAGTCAAATCCTCCCTAACTCTGCCTCCCCCAGGCCAAGCTCCCCTCACTCTGCCTCCTCCTCCAGTCAAATCACCATTCACTCTACCTCCTACTCCAGACCAATTGCCCCTCACTCTGCCTCCTCCTGCTGACCAATCTCCACTCACTCTAGATCCTCCAGACAAATCTTACTTCACTCTGCCTCCTTCTCCAGAACAATCTCCCCTTACTCTGCCTCCTCCTCCACGCCATTCTTACCTCACTCTGCCTCCTCCTGCAGACCAATCTGCCCTCACTCTGTCTCCTCCAGACCAATATCACCTCACTCTGCATCCTCCTCCAATCCATTCTCTCCTCACTCTGACTCCTCAAGACTCATTTTCCCTCACTCAATTTTCCCCTTCCTCCAGACCAATCTTTCTTCACTCTGCCTCCTCCAGAAAAAGCTCCTCTTACTCTGCCTCCTCCTCCAGACCAATCACCCATTATTCTGCCTCTTCCAGCCCAATCTCTCCTCACTGTGCCTCCTCTGCCAGACAACTCACCCCTCACTCTGCCTACTCCAGGCAAATCTCCCCTCACTCTGCATCCTCGAGACCACTCTCCCCTAACTCTGCCTCCTCCAGACAATTCTCCGCTAACTCTGCCTCCTCCTCCAGGCCAATCTTGCCTCACTCAGCCTCCTCCTCCAGAACAATCTCCCCTCACTCTGCCACTTCCAGACAAATCTCCTCTCACTCTGACTCCTCCAGACCACTCTCCCCTCACTCTGCCTCCTCCTGCTGACCAATCTCCACTCACTCTAGATAATCCAGACAAATCTCCCTTCACTCTGCGTCCTCCTCCAGACCAATCTCCATTCACTCTACCTCCTCCTCCAGACAAATCGCCGCTCACTCTGCCTCCTTCTGCTGACCAATCTCCACTCACTCTAGATCCTCCAGACAAATCTCCCTTCAATCAGCCTCCTCCTCCAGACCAGTCTCCCCTTACTCTGCCCACTTCAAACAATCTTCCTTCACTCTGCAACATCCTGCAGACCAATCTCCCCTCACTCTGTCTCCTCCAGACCAATCTCCCCTCACTCTGCATCCTCCACCAAACCATTCTCTCCTCACTCTGCCTCCTCCTGCTGACAAATCTCCCCTCACTCTGCCTTTTCCTCCAGACCAATCTTTCTTCACTCTGCCTCATCCAGACAAAGCTCCTCTTACACTGCCTTCTCCACCAGACCACTCTCCCCTCAATATACAACCTCCAGACAAATCTCCCTCACCCTGCCTCCTCCTCCAGACCAATCTCCCCTTCACACTGCCTCCTCCAGGCCAATCTCCCTTCACTCTGTTCCTCCACCAGACCAATCCCCCCTCACTCTGCCTCCTGCAGACCAATCTTCCATCACTCTGCCTCCTCCAGACCAATCTCCCCTTCACTCTGCCTCCTCCAGACCAATCTCCTCTCACTCATCCACCTCCAGCCAACTCCCCTCACACTGCCTCCTCCTCCAATCCAATCTCCCCTCACGCTGCCTCCTCAAGACCAATCTCCCCTCACTCTGCCTCTTCCTCCAGAACAATCTTCCCTCACACCGCAACCTCCTGCAGAACAAGCTCCCCTCGCTCTGCCTCCTCCTCCAGACCAATCTCCCTTCACTTTGCCTCCTCATCCAGTCCAATCTCCCCTCACTCTGCAACCTCCTCCAATCAAATCTCCCCTCACGCTGCCTCCTCCTCCAGACCAATCTGAAATCACTCTGCCTCCTCCTCCAGACCAATCCCCACTCACTCAGCCTCCTCCAGACCAATCTTCCATCACTCTGCCTCCTCTTGAACAATCTCCCTTCACTCTGTTCCTCCTCCAGACCAATCCCCACTCACTCAGCCTCCTCCAGACCAATCTTCCATCACACTGCCTCCTCCAGACCAATCTCCCCTCACTCTGCCTCCTCCAGACCAATCACCCCTCACTCTGCCTCCTCCTTCAGACAAATCTCCCTTCACTCTGCCTCCTCCTCCAGACCAATCACCCTTTACTCTGCCTCCTCATCCAGACAAATCTCCCTTCACTCTACCAGCTCCTCCAGACCTATCCCGTTCACTCTGTCTCCTCCAGACCAATCTACCCTCATCTAACTCCTGCAGGCACATCTCCCCGCCCTCTACCTCCTCCAGACCAATCTCACCTCACTCTACCTCCTCCAGACCAATCTCCCCTCACTCTGCCTCTTCCACCAGGCCAAACCCCCTTCTCTCTGCCTCCTCTAGACCCATCTCCACTCACTCTGCCTCCTCCAGACAAATCTCCCCTAACTCTGCATCCTCCTCCAGACCACTCTCCCCTCACTATGCCTCCTCCAGTCAAATCCACCCTAACTCTGCCTCCCCCAGGCCAAGCTCCCCTCACTCTGCCTCCTCCTCCAGTCGAATCTCCATTCACTCTACTTCCTACTCCAGACCATTTGCCCCTCACTCTGCCTCCTCCTGCTGACCAATCTCCACTCACTCTAGATCCTCCAGACAAATCTTACTTCACTCTGCCTCCTTCTCCAGAACAATCTCCCCTTACTCTGCCTCCTCCTCCACGCCATTCTTACCTCACTCTGCCTCCTCCTCCAGACCAATCTCCCCTCGCTCTGACCCCTCCTCCAGACCAATCTCCCTTCACTCTGTCTCCTCCTCGAAACAAATCTCTCTTCACTCTGCCTCCTCATCCAGATAAATCTCCCTTCACTCTACGTCTTCCTCCAGACCAATCTCCCTCACTCTGACTCCTCCTCAAGACCTATCACCCCTCGCTCGTCCTCCTCCAGACCAATGTCCCCTCACTCTGCCTACTCCAGAACAATCTCCCTTCATTCTGCCTCAGTTTCCAGACCAATCTACCCTCACTCTGCCTCCACCTCCAGGCGAATCTCCATTTACTGTACCTCCTTCTCCAGACCAATCACCCCTCACTCTGCCTCCTCCTGCTGACCAATCTCCCCTTACTCTGCCTCATCCAGACCAATTTCTGATCGCTCTGCCCCCTCGTCCAGACCAATGTCCCCTCACTCTGGCTCCTCCTCCAGACCAATCTCCCCTCATGCTGACTTCTCGAGAACAATCTCCCCTCACTCTGCAACCTCCTCCAAACAAATCTCCCTTCACTCTGCCTCCTCCTGCTGACCAATCTCCACTCACTCTAGATCCTCCAGACAAATCTCACTTCACTCTGCCTCCTCCTCCAGACCAATCTCCATTCACTCTACCTCCTCCTCCAGACCAATCGCCCCTCACTCTGCCTCCTCCTGCTGACCAATCTCCACTCACTCTAGATCCTCCAGACAAATCTCCCTTCACTCTGCCTCCTCCTCCAGACCAGTCTACCCTTACTCTGCCCACTCCTGACCAATCTCCCTTCACTCTGCAAAATCCTGCAGACCAATCTGCCCTCACTCTGTTGCCTCTAGACCAATATCCCCTCACTCTGCATCCTCCTCCAATCCATTTTCTCCTCACTCTGACTCCTCAAGACTAATCTCCCCTCAATCAATTTTCCCCTTCCTCCAGACCAATCTTTCTTCACTCTGCATCCTCCAGAAAAAGCTCCTCTTACTCTGCCTCCTCCTCCAGACCAATCACCCATTATTCAGCCTATTCCAGCCAATCTCTAATCACTCTGCCTCCTCTGCCAGACAACTCACCCCTCACTCTGCCTACTCCAGATAAATGTCCCCTCAGTCTGCATCCTCCAGACCACTCACCCCTAACTCTGCCTCCTCCAGACAATTCTCCGCTAACTCTGCCTCCTCCTCCAGGCCAATCTTGCCTCAGTCTGCCTCCTCCTCCAGAACAATCTCCCCTCACTCTGCCTCATCCAGACAAATCTCCTCTCACTCTGACTCCTCCAGACCACTCTCCCCTCACTCTGCCTCCTCCTGCTGACCAAACTCCACTCACTCTAGATCCTGCAGACAAATCTCCCTTCACTCTGCCTCCTCCTCCAGACCAATCTCCATTCACTCTACCTCCTCCTCCAGACCAATCGCCCCTCACTCTGCCTCCACCTGCTGACCAATCTCCACTCACTCTAGGTCCTCCAGACAAATCTCCCTTAACTAAGCCTCCTCCTCCAGACCAAGCTCCCCTCACTATGCCTCCTCCAGACAAACCCTCCCTAACTCTGCCTCCTCCAGGCCAATCTCCCCTCACTCTGCCTCCTCCTGTATGCGAATCTCCATTCACTCTACCTCCTTCTCCAGAACAATCGCCCCTCACGCTGCCTCCTCCTGCTGACCAATCTCCACTCACTCTAGATCCTCCAGACAAATCTTACTTCACTCTGCCTCCTCCTCCAGAACAATCTCCCCTTACTCTGCCTCCTTCTACAGGCCATTCGTAACTCACCCTGCCTCCTCCTCCAGACCAATCTCTCCTCGTTCTGCCCCCTCCTCCAGACCAATCTTCCTTCACTCTGCCTCCTCCTCGAAACAAATCTCTCTTCACTCTGCCTCCTCATCCAGACAAACCTCCCTTCACTCTACCTCTTCCTCCAGACCAATCTCCCTCACTCTGACTCCTCCTCAAGACCAATCCCAATTCGCTCTTCCTCCTCCAGACCAATGTCCCCTCACTCTGCCTCCTCCAGAACAATCTCCCTTCATTCTGCCTCCTTTTCCAGAACAATCTCCCCTCACTCTGCCTCCTCCTCCAGGCGAATCTCCATTCACTCTACCTCCTCTTCCAGACCAATCACCCCTCACTCTGCCTCCACCTGTTGACCATTTGCCACTCACTCTAGATCCTCCAGACAAATCTTCCTTCACTCTGCCTCCTCCTCCAAACCAATCTCCCCTTACTCTGCCTCATCCAGACCAATTTCCCCTCGCTCTGCCCCCTCCTCCAGACCAATGTCCCCTCGCTCCTGCTCCTCCTCCAGACCAATTTCCCCTCATGCTGCCTTCTCCAGTCCAATCTCCCCTCACTCTGCAACCACCTCCAAACAAATAGCCCCTCAATCTGCCCCCTCCAGACCACTCTCCCCTCACTCTGCCTCCTCCAGACAAATCTCCCCTAACTCTGCCTCCTCCTCCAGGCCAATCTTGCCTCACTCTGCCTCCTCCTCCAGACCAATCTCCCCTCACTCTGCAACCTCCTCTAAACAAATCTCCCCTCACTCTGCCTCCTCCTCCAGACCAATCCTCCATTATTCTGCCTCTTCCAGACCAATCTCTCCTCACTCTGCCTCCTCTGCCAGACAACTCACCCCTCACTCTGCCTACTCCAGGCAAATCTCCCCTCACTCTGCCTCCTCCAGACCACTCTCCCCTCACTCTGCCTCTTCCAGACAAATCTCCCCTAACTCTGCCTCCTCCTCCAGGCCAATCTTGCCTCACTCTGCCTCCTCCTCCAGAACAATCTCCCCTCACTCTGCCTCCTACTGCTGACCAATCTCCACTCACTCTAGATCCTCCAGACAAATCTCCGTTCACTCTTCCTCCTCCTCCAGACCAATCTCCATTCACTCTACCTCCTCCTCCAGACCAATCGACCCTCACTCTGCCTCCTCTTGCTGACCAATCTCCACTGACTCTAGGTCCTCCAGACAAATGGCCCTTCACTCAGCCTCCTCCGCCAGACCAGTCCCCCCTTACTCCGCCCACTCCAGAACAATCTCCCTTCACTCTGCAAAATCCTCCAGACCAAACTCCCCTCACTTTGTCTCCTCCAGACCAATCTCCCCTTACTCTGCATCCTCCTCCAATCCATTCTCTCCTCACGCTGCCTCCTCAAGACCAATCTCCCCTCACTCTGCCTTTTCCTCCAGACCAATCTTTCTTCACACTGCCTCCTCCAGACAAAGCTCCTCTTACTCTGCCTTCTCCACCAGACCACACTCCCCTCAATCTACTTCCTCCTGACAAATCTCCTTCACTCTGCCTCCTCGTCCAGACGAATACCCCCTCAATCTGCCTCCTCCAGACAAATCTCCCCTCACTCTGCCTCCTACCGACCAATCTCCCCTCACTCTGCTTCCTCCTCTAGACCAATCTTCCCTCACTCCGCATCAACCTGCAGACGAAGCTCACCTCGCTCTGCCTCCTCCACCAGACCAATCTTCCTTCACTTTGCCTCAACTTCCAGTCCAATCTCCCCTCACTCTGCAAACTCCTCCACACAAATCTCCCCTCACTCTGCCTCCTCCTCCAGAACAATATCCCCTCACCCTGCCTCCTCCTCCAGACCAATCTCCCCTCACTCTGCCTCCTCGTCCAGGCCAATCCCCCTCTCTCTGCCTCCTCTAGACCCATCTCCGCTCACTCTGCCTCCTCCAGACAAATCTCCCCTAACTCTGCCTCCTCCTCCAGACCACTCTCCCCTCACTATGCCTCCTCCAGACAAATCCTCCCTAACTCTGCCTCCACATGGCCAATCTCCCCTCACTCTGCCTCCTCATCTAGGCGAATCTCCATTCACTCTACCTCCTACTCCAGAACAATTGTCCCTCACTCTTCTCCTCCTGCTGACCAATCTCCACTCACTCTAGATCCTCCAGACAAATCTTACTTCACTCTGCCTCCTCCTCCAGAACAATCTCCCCTTACTCTGCCTCCTCCTCCAGGCCATTCTTACCTCAACCTGCCTCCTCCTCCAGACCAATCTCTCCTTGCTCTGCCCCCTCCTCCAGACCAATCTCCCTTCACTCTGCCTCCTCCTCGAAACAAATCTCTCTTCACTCTGCCTCCTCATCCAGACAAATCTCCCTTCACTCTACCTCTTCCTCCAGACCAATCTCCCTCACTCTGACTCCTCCTCAAGACCAATCCCCCTTTGCTCTTCCTCCTCTAGACCAATGTCCCCTCACTCTGCCTCCTCCAGAACAATCTCCCTTCATTCTGCCTCCTTTTCCAGACCAATCACCCCTCACTCTGCCTCCTCCTCCAGGTGAATCTCCATTCAATCTACCTCCTCCTCCAGACCAATCACCCCTCACTCTCCCTCCTCCTGCTGACCAATCTCCACTCACTCTAGATCCTCCAGACAAATCTTCCTTCACTCTGCCTCCTCCTCCAGAACAATCTCCCCTTACTCTGCCTCCTCCAGACCAATGTCCCCTCGCTCTTCTCCCTCCTCCAGACAAATGTCCCCTCGCTCCGACTCCTCCTCCAGAACGATCTCCCCTCATGCTGCCTCCTCCAGACCAATCTCCCCTCACTCTGCAACCTCCTCCAAACAAATCTCCACTCACTCTGCCTCCTCCAGAACAATCTCCCTTCATTCTGCCTCCTTTTCCAGACCAAACTCCCCTCACTCTGCGTCCTCCTCCAAGCGAATCTCCATTCACTCTACCTCCTCCTCCAGACCAATCACCCCTTAATCTGCCTCCTCCTGCTGACCAATCTCCACTCACTCTAGATCCTCCAGACAAATCTTCCGTCACTCTGCCTCCTCCTCCAGAACAATCTCCCCTTACTCTGCGTCCTCCAAACCAATTTCCCCTCGCTATGCCCCCTCTTCCAGACCAATGTCCCCTCGCTCCGGCTCCTCCTCCAGACCAATCACCCCTCATGCTGCCTCCTCCAGACCAATCTCCCCTCACTCTGCCTCCTCCTCCTTTCCATTCCCCCATTATTCTGCCTCTTCCAGAACAATCTCTCCTCACTCTACCTTCTCTGCCAGACAACTCACCCCTCACTCTGCCTACTCCAGGCTAATCTCCCCTCACTCTGCCTCCTCCAGACAACTCTCCCCTCACTCTGCCTCCTACTGCTGACAAATATCCACTCACTCTTGATCCTCCAGACAAATCTTCCTTCACTCTGCCTCCTCCTCCAGACCAACTCCCCTTACTCTGCCTCATCCAGACCAATTTCCCCTCGCTCTGCCCCCTCCTCCAGACCAATGTCCCCTCGCTCCGGCTCCTCCTCCAGACCAATCTCCCCTCATGCTGCCTCCTCCAGACCAATCTCCCCTCACTCTGCAACCTCCTCCAAACAAATCTCCCCTCACTCTGCCTCCTCCTCCAGACCATTCTCCAATTATTCTACCTCTTCCAGACCAATCTATCCTCACTCTGCCTCCTCCAGACCAATCTTTCTTCTCTCTGACTCCTCCAGACAAAGCTTCTCTTAGTCTGCTTCCTCCTCCAGATCAATTACCCATTATTCTGCCTCTTCCAGACCCATCTCTCCTCACTCTGCCTCCTCTGCCAGACAACTCACCCCTCACTCTGCCGACTCCAGGCAAATCGCCCCTCACTCTGCCTCCTCCAGACCACTCTCCCCTCACTCTGCCTCATCCAGACAAATCTCCTCTCACTCTGCCTCCTCCAGACCACTCTCCCCTCACTCTGCCTCCTCATGCTGACCAATCTCCACTCACTCTAGATCCTCCAGACAAATCTCACTTCACTCTGCCTCCTCCTCCAGACCAAACTCCATTCACTCTACCTCCTCCACCAGTCCAATTGCCCCTCACTCTGCCTCACCCTGCCGACCAATCTCCACTCACTCTAGATCCTCCAGAAAAATCTCCCTTCACTCTGCCTCCTCCTCCAGACCAGTCTACCCTTACTCTGCCCACTCCAGACCAATCTCCCTTCACTCTGCAACATCCTGCAGACCAATCTGCCCTCACTCTGCATCCTCCTCCAATCCATTCTCTCCTCACTCTGCCTCCTCAAGACCAATCTCCATTCACTCAATTTTCTCCTTCCTCCAGACCAATCTCTCCTCACTCTGCCTCCTCTGCAAGACAACACACCCCTCACTCTGCCTCCTCCAGGCAAATCTCCCCCCACTGTGCCCCCTCCAGACCACTCTCCCCTAACTCTGCCTCCTCCAGACAAATCTCCCTTCACTCTGCCTCCTCCTCCAGACCAGTTTACACTTACTCTGCCCACACCAGACCAATCTACATTTACTCTGCAACATCCTCTAGACCACTCTCCCCTCACTCTGCCTCCTCCTGCTGACCAATCTCCACTCACTCTAGATCCTCCAGACAAATCTCCCTTCACTCTGCCTCCTCCTCCAAACCTACCTCCATTCACTCTACCTCCTCCTCAAGACCAATCGCCCCTCACTCTGCCTCCTCCTGCTGACCAATCTCCACTCACTCAACGTCCTCCAGACAAATCTCCCTTCACTCAGCCTCCTCCTCTAGACCAGTCTCCCCTTACTTGCCCACTCCAGACCAATCTCCCTTCACTCTGCAACATCCTCCAGACCAATCTCCCCTCACTCTGTCTCCTCCAGACCAATCTCCCCTCACTCTGCATCCTCCTCCAATCCATTCTCTCCTCACTCTGCCACCTCAAGACCAATCTCCCCTCACTCTGCCTTTTCCTCCAGACCAATCTTTCTTCACTCTGCCTCATCCAGACAAAGCTGCTCTTACTCTGCCTCCTCCACCAGACCACTCTCCCCTCAATCTACATCCTCCAGACAAATCTCCATCACTCTGCCTCCTCGTCCAGACGAATCCCCCCTCAATCTGCCTGCTCCAGACTAATCACCCCTCACTCTGCTTCCTCCTCTAGACCAATCTTCGCCTCACTCCGCATCATCCTGCACATCAAGGTCGCCTCATTCTGCCTCCTCCTCCAGACCAATCTCCCCTTCACACTGACTCCTCCAGACCAATCTCCCCGCACTCTGCCGCCTCCAGACCAAACTCCCTTCACTCTATCTCCTCCACACCAATCTCCCCTCACTCTGCCTCCTCCTCCTGGCTAATCCCCCTCTCTCTGCCTCCTCTAGACCCATCTCCACTCACTCGGCCTCCTCAAGACAAATCTCCCCTAACTCTGCATCCTCCTCCAGACCACTCTCCCCTCACTATGGCTCCTCCAGACAAATCCTCCCTAACTCTGCCTTCTCCAGGCCAATCTCCCCTCACTCTGCCTCCTGATCTAGGCGAATCTCCATTCACTCTACCGCCTACTCCAGAACAATCGCCCCTTCACTCTGCCTCCTCCTGCTGACCAAACTCCACTCACTCTAGATCCTCCAGACGAATCTTACTTCACTCAACCTCCTCCTCCAGAACAATCTCCCCTTACTCTGCCTCCTCCTCCAGACCATTCTTACCTCACCCTGCCTCCTCCACCAGACCAATCTCTCCTCGCTCTGCCCCCTCCTCCAGACCAACCTCCTCCCTTCACTCTGCCTCCTCCTCGAAACAAATCTCTCTTCACTCTGCCTCCTCATCCAGACAAATCTCCCTTCACTCTACCTCAACCTCCAGACCAATCTCCCTTCACTCTGACTCATCCTCAAGACCAATCCCCCTTCGCTCTTCCTCCTCCAAAAAATGTCCCCTCACTCTGCCTCCTCCAGAACAATCTCCCTTCATTCTGCCTCCTTTTCCAGACAAAACTCCCCTCACTCTGCCTCCTCCTCCAGGCGAATCTCCATTTACTCTACCTCTCCTCCAGACCAATCACCCCTCACTCTGCCTCCTCCCGCTGACCAATCTCCACTCACTCTAGATCCTCCAGACAAATCTTACTTCACTCTACCTCCTCCTCCAGAACAATCTCCCCTTACTCTGCCTCCTCCAGACCAATGTCACCTCGCTCTTCCCCCTCCTCCAGACCAATCTCCCCTCATGTTGCCTCCTCCAGGCCAATCTCCCCTCACTCTGCAACCTCCTCTAAACAAATCTCCACTCACTCTGCCTCCTCCAGAACAATCTCCCTTCATTCTGCCTCCTTTTCCAGACCAAACTCCCCACACTCTGCCTCCTCCTCCATGCGAATCTCCATTCACTCTACCTCCTCCTCCTGACCAATCTCCACTCACTCTAGATCCTCCAGACAAATCTTCCTTCACTCTGCCTCCTCCTCCTGACCAATTCCCCATTATTCTGCATCTTCCAGACCAATCTATCCTCACTCTACCTTCTCTGCCAGACAACTCACCCCTCACTCCGCCTACTCCAGGCAAATCTCCCCTCACTCTGCCTCCTCCAGACAACTCTCCACTCACTCTGCCTCCTCCTGCTGACCAATCTCCACTCACTCTAGATCCTCCAGACAAATCTTCCTTCACTCTGCCTCCTCCTCCAGACCAATCTCCCCTCACTCTGTCTCCTCCTTCGGGCTAATCCCCCTCTCTCTACCTCCTCGAGACCCATCTCCACTCACTCGGCCTCCTCAAGACAAATCTCCCCTAACTCTGCATCCTCCTCCATACCACTCTCCCCTCACTATGCCTCCTCCAGACAACTCCTCCCTAAATCTGCCTTCTCCAGGCTAATCTCCCCTCACTCTGCCTCCTGATCTAGGCGAATCTCCATTCACTCTACTGCCTACTCCAGAACAATCGCCCCTTCACTCTGCCTCCTCCTGCTGACCAATCTCCACTCACTCTAGATCCTCCAAACAAATCTTACTTCACTCAACCTCCTCCTGCAGAACAATCTCCCCTTACTCTGCCTCCTCCTCCAGGCGATTCTTACCTCACTCTGCCTCCTCCTCCAGACCAATCTCCCCTCGCTCTGCCCCCTCCTCCAGACCAATCTCCCTTCACTCTGCCTCCTCCTCGAAACAAATCTCTCTTCACTCTGCCTCCTCATCCAGACAAATCTCCCTTCACTCTACCTCAACCTCCAGACCAATCTCCCTCACTCTGACTCATCCTCAAGACCAATCTCCCTACGCTCTTCCTCCTCCAAAAAATGTCCCCTCACTCTGCCTCCTCCAGAACAATCTCCCTTCATTCTGCCTCCTTTTCCAGACCAATCTCCCCTCACTCTGCCTCCTCCTCCAGGCGAATCTCCATTTACTCTACCTCCTCCTCCAGACCAATCACCCCTCACTCTGCCTCCTCCTGCTGACCAATCTCCACTCACTCTAGATCCTCCAGACAAATCTTACTTCACTCTACCTCCTCCTCCAGAACAATCTCCCCTTACTCTGCCTCCTCCAGACCAATCTCCCCTCATGCTGCCTCCTCCAGGCCAATCTCCCCTCACTCTGCAAACTCCTCTAAACAAATCTCCACTCATTCTGCCTCCTCCAGAACAATCTCCCTTCATTCTGCCTCCTTTTCCAGACCAAACTCCCCACACTCTGCCTCCTCCTCCATGCGAATCTCCATTCATTCTACCTCCTCCTCCAGACCAATCACCCCTCACTCTGCCTCCTCCTGCTGACCAATCTCCACTCACTCTAGATTCTCCAGACAAATCTTCCTTCACTCTGCCTCCTCCTCCTGACCAATTCCCCATTATTCTGCATCTTCCAGACCAATCTCTCCTCACTCTACCTTCTCTGCCAGACAACTCACCCCTCACTCTGCCTCCTCCAGGCAAATCTCCCCTCACTCTGCCTCCTCCAGACAACTCTCCACTCACTCTGCCTCCTCCTGCTGCCCAATCTCTACTCACTCTAGATCCTCCAGACAAATCTTCCTTCACTCTGCCTCCTCCTCCAGACAAATCTCCCCTTAATCTGCCTCATCCAGACCAATTTCCCCTCGCTCTGCCCCCTCCTCCAGACAAAAGTCCCCTCGCTCCGGCTCCTCCTCCAGACCAACCTCCCCTAATGCTGCCTCCTCCAGACCAATCTCCCCTCACTCTGCAACCTCCTCCAAAAAAATCTCCCCTCACTCTGCCTCCTCCTCCAGACCAATCCCCCATTATTCTGCCTCTTTCAGACCAATCACTCCTCACTCTACCTCCTCTGCCAGACAACTCACCCCTCACTCTGCCTACTCCAGGCAAATCGCCCCTCACTCTGCCTCCTCCAGACAAATCTCCCCTAACTCTGCCTCCTCCTTCAGGCCAATCTTGCCTCACTCTGCCTCTTCCCCAAAAACAATCACCGCTCACTCTGCCTCATCCAGACAAATCTCCTCTCACTCTGCCTCCTCCAAAGCACTCTCCCCTCACTCTGCCTCCTCATGCTGACCAATCTCCACTCACTCTAGATCCTCCAGACAAATCTCACTTCACTCTGCCTCCTCCTCCAGACCAATCTCCATTCACTCTACCTCCTCCTCCAGACCAATTGCCCCTCACTCTGCCTCCTCCTGCCGACAAATCTCCACTCACTCTCGATCCTCCAGACAAATCTCCCTTCATCTGCCTCCTCCTACAGACCAGTCTACCCTTACTCTGACAACTCCAGACCAATCTCCCTTCACTCTGCAACATCCTGCAGACCAATCTGCCCTCACTCTGTCTCCTCCAGACCAATCTTCCCTCAATCTGCATCCTCCTCCAATCCATTCTCTCCTCACTCTGCCTCCTCAAAAGCAATCTACCCACAATCAATTTTCCCCTTCCTCCAGACCAATCTTTCTTCACTCTGCCTCCTCCAGACAAAGCTCCTCTTAGTCTGTCTCCTCCTCCAGATCAATTACCCATTATTCTGCCTCTTCCAGACCAATCTCTCCTCACTCTGCCTCCTCTGCCAGACAACAAACCCCTCACTCTGCCTCCTCCAGGCAAATCTCCCCTGACTCTGCCTCCTCCAGATCACTCTCCCCTAACTCTGCCTCATCCAGACAAATCTCCCTTCACTCTGCCTCCTCCTCCAGACCAGTCTACCCTTACTCTGCCCACTCCAGACCAATCTACCTTCACTCTGCAACATCCTCCAGACCACTCTCCCCTCACTCTGCCTACTCCTGCTGACCAATCTCCACTCACTCTAGATCCTCCAGACAAATCTCCCTTCACTCTGCCTCCTCCTCCAGACCAATTTCCATTCACTCTACCTCCTCCTCCAGACCAATCGCCCCTCAATCTGCCTCCTGCTGCTGACCAATCTCCACTCACTCAACGTCCTCCAGACAAATCTCCACTCACTCAGCCTCCTCCTCTAGACCAGTCTCCCCTTACTCTGCCCACTCCAGACCAATCTCCCTTCACTCTGCCTCCTCCTCCAGGCCAATCTCCCATTACTCTGCCTCCTCCAGACCAATTTCCCCTCATTCTGCCCCATCCTCCAGACCAAAGTCCCCTCGCTCCGGCTCCTCCTCCAGACCATTCGCCCCTCACTCTGCCTCCTCCTGCTGACCAATCTCCACTCACTCTAGATCCTCCAGACAAATCTTACTTCACTCTGCCTTCTCCTCCAGAACAGTCTCCCCTTACTCTGCCTCCTCCTCCAGGCCATTCTTATCTCACTCTGCCTCCTCCTCCAGACCAATCTCCCTTCACTCTGCCTCCTCCTCGAAACAAATCTCTCTTCACTCTGCCTCCTCATCCAGACAAATCTCCCTTCACTCTACCTCTTCCTCCAGACCAATCTCCCTCACTCTTACTCCTCCTCAAGACCAATATCCCCTCGCTCTTTCTCCTCCAGACCAGTCTCTCCTCACTCTGCCTCCTCCAGACCAATCACCGTTCATTCTGCCTCCTCCTCCAGACCAATCTCCCTTTACTCTGCCTCCTCATCCAGACATATCTCCCCCCACTCTACCTCCTACAGGCACATCTCCCCGCACTCTGCCTCCTCCAGACCAATCTGCCCTCACTCTACCTCCTCCAGCCCAATCTCCCCTCATTCTGCCTCCTACCGACCAATCTCCCCTCACTCTGCTTCCTCCTCTAGACCAATTTTCCCTCACTCCGCATCATCCTGCAGACCAAGCTCACCTCGCTCTGCCTACTCCTCCAGACCAATCTCCCTTCAATTTGACTCATCCTCCAGTCCAATCTCTCCTCCTCTGCCAACTCCTCCAATCAAATCTCCCCTCACTCTGCCTCCTCCTCCAGACCAATCTCCCCTCACCATGCCTCCTCCTCCAGACCAATCTCCCCTTCACACTGCCACCTCCAGACCAATCTCCCTTCGCTCTGTTCCTCCTCCAGACCAATCCCCCCTCACTCTGCCTATCGCAGACCAATCTTCCATCACTCTGCCTCCTCCAGACCAATCACCCCTTCACTCTACCTCTTCCAGACCAATCTCCTCTCACTCATCCACATCCAGCCAAACTCCCCTCACACTGCCTCATCCTCCAATCCAATCTCCCCTCACGCTGCCTCCTCAAGACCAATCTCCCCTCACTCTGCCTCTTCCTCCAGACCAATCTTCCCTCACTCCGTAACCTTTTGCAGACCAAACTCCCCTCGCGCTGCCTACTCCTTCAGACCAATCTCCCTTCACTTTGCCTCCTCATCCAGTCCAATCTCCCCTCACTCTGCAACCTCCTCCAATCAAATCTCCCCTCATGCTGCCTCCTCCTCCAGACCATCTCCCCTCACCCTGCCTCCTCCTCCAGACCAATATCCCCTTCACTCTGCTTCCTCTTGAACAATCTCCCTTCACTCTGTTCCTCCTCCAGACCAATCCCCCCTCACTCAGCCTCCTCCAGACCAATCTTCCATCACTCTGCCTCCTCCAGACCAGTCTCTCCTCACTCTGCCTCCTCCAGACCAATCACCTCTCACTCTGCCTCCTCCTCCAGACCAATCTCCCTTTACTCTGCCTCCTCATCCAGACATATCTCCCCCCACTCTACCTCCTACAGGCACATCTCCCCGCACTCTGCCTCCTCCAGACCAATCTGCCCTCACTCTACCTCCTCCAGACCAATCTCCCCTCATTCTGCCTCCTACCGACCAATCTCCCCTCACTCTGCTTCCTCCTCTAGACCAATCTTCCCTCACTCCGCATCATCCTGCAGACCAAGCTCACCTCGCTCTGCCTCCTCCTCCAGACCAATCTCCCTTCACTTTGACTCATCCTCCAGTCCAATCTCTCCTCACTCTGCCAACTCCTCCAATCAAATCTCCCCTCACTCTGCCTCCTCCTCCAGACCAATCTCCCCTCACCCTGCCTCCTCCTCCAGACCAATCTCCCCTTCACTCTGCTTCCTCTTGAACAATCTCCCTTCACTCTGTTCCTCCTCCAGACAAATCCCCCCTCACTCAGCCTCCTCCAGGCCAATCTTCCATCACTCTGCCTCCTCCAGACCAGTCTCTCCTCACTCTGCCTCCTCCAGACCAATCACCTCTCACTCTGCCTCCTCCTCCAGACCAATCTCCCTTTACTCTGCCTCCTCATCCAGACATATCTCCCCCCACTCTACCTCCTACAGGCACATCTCCCCGCACTCTGCCTCCTCCAGACCAATCTGCCCTCACTCTACCTCCTCCAGACCAATCTCCCCTCATTCTGCCTCCTACCGACCAATCTCCCCTCACTCTGCTTCCTCCTCTAGACCAATCTTCCCTCACTCCGCATCATCCTGCAGACCAATCTCACCTCGCTCTGCCTCCTCCTCCAGACCAATCTCCCTTCACTTTGACTCATCCTCCAGTCCAATCTCTCCTCACTCTGCCAACTCCTCCAATCAAATCTCCCCTCACTCTGCCTCCTCCTCCAGACCAATCTCCCCTCACCATGCCTCCTCCTCCAGACCAATCTCCCCTTCACACTGCCACCTCCAGACCAATCTCCCTTCACTCTGCCTATTGCAGACCAATCTTCCATCACTCTGCCTCCTCCAGACCAATCACCCCTTCACTCTACCTCTTCCAGACCAATCTCCTCTCACTCATCCACATCCAGCCAAACTCCCCTCACACTGCCTCATCCTCCAATCCAATCTCCCCTCACGCTGCCTCCTCAAGACCAATCTCCCCTCACTCTGCCTCTTCCTCCAGACCAATCTTCCCTCACTCCGCAACCTCCTGCAGACCAAGCTCCCCTCGCGCTGCCTACTCCTTCAGACCAATCTCCCTTCACTTTGCCTCCTCATCCAGTCCAATCTCTCCTCACTCTGCCAACTCCTCCAATCAAATCTCCCCTCACTCTGCCTCCTCCTCCAGACCAATCTCCCCTCACCCTGCCTCCTCCTCCAGACCAATCTCCCCTTCACTCTGCTTCCTCTTGAACAATCTCCCTTCACTCTGTTCCTCCTCCAGACAAATCCCCCCTCACTCAGCCTCCTCCAGACCAATCTTCCATCACTCTGCCTCCTCCAGACCAGTCTCTCCTCACTCTGCCTCCTCCAGACCAATCACCTCTCACTCTGCCTCCTCCTCCAGACCAATCTCCCTTTACTCTGCCTCCTCATCCAGACATATCTCCCCCCACTCTACCTCCTACAGGCACATCTCCCCGCACTCTGCCTCCTCCAGACCAATCTGCCCTCACTCTACCTCCTCCAGACCAATCTCCCCTCATTCTGCCTCCTACCGACCAATCTCCCCTCACTCTGCTTCCTCCTCTAGACCAATCTTCCCTCACTCCGCATCATCCTGCAGACCAAGCTCACCTCGCTCTGCCTCCTCCTCCAGACCAATCTCCCTTCACTTTGACTCATCCTCCAGTCCAATCTCTCCTCACTCTGCCAACTCCTCCAATCAAATCTCCCCTCACTCTGCCTCCTCCTCCAGACCAATCTCCCCTCACCATGCCTCCTCCTCCAGACCAATCTCCCCTTCACACTGCCACCTCCAGACCAATCTCCCTTCACTCTGCCTATTGCAGACCAATCTTCCATCACTCTGCCTCCTCCAGACCAATCACCCCTTCACTCTACCTCTTCCAGACCAATCTCCTCTCACTCATCCACATCCAGCCAAACTCCCCTCACACTGCCTCATCCTCCAATCCAATCTCCCCTCACGCTGCCTCCTCAAGACCAATCTCCCCTCACTCTGCCTCTTCCTCCAGACCAATCTTCCCTCACTCCGCAACCTCCTGCAGACCAAGCTCCCCTCGCGCTGCCTACTCCTTCAGACCAATCTCCCTTCACTTTGCCTCCTCATCCAGTCCAATCTCCCCTCACTCTGCAACCTCCTCCAATCAAATCTCCCCTCATGCTGCCTCCTCCTCCAAACCAATCTCCCCTCACCCTGCCTCCTCCTCCAGACCAATCTCCCCTTCACTCTGCCTCCTCTTGTACAATCTCCCTTCACTCTGTTCCTCCTCCAGACCAATCCCCCCTCACTCAGCCTCCTCCAGACCAATCTTCCATCACTCTGCCTCCTCCAGACCAGTCTCCCCTCACTCTGCCTCCTCCAGACCAATCACCTCTCACTCTGCCTCCTCCTCCAGACCTATCTCCCTTTACTCTGCCTCCTCATCCAGACATATCTCCCCTCACTCTACCTCCTACAGGCACATCTCCCCGCACTCTGCCTCCTCCAGACCAATCTGCCCTCACTCTACCTCCTCCAGACCAATCTCCCCTCACTCTGCCTCCTCCACCAGGCCAATCCCCCTTCTCTCTGCATCCTCTAGACCCATCTCTACTCACTCTGCCTCCTCCAGACAAATCTCCCCTAACTCTGCCTCCTCCTCCAGACCACTCTCCCCTCACTATGCCTCCTCCAGACAAATCTCCCCTCCCTCGGCCTCCTCCTCTAGGTGAATCTCCATTCACTCTACCTCCTCCTCCAGACCATTCGCCCCTCAATCTGCCTCCTCCTGCTGACCAATCTCCACTCACTCTAGATCCTCCAGACAAATCTTACTTCACTCTGCCTCCTCCTCCAGAACAATCTCCCCTTACTCTGCCTCCTCCTCCAGGCCATTCTTATCTCACTCTGCCTCCTCCTCCAGACCAATCTCTCCTCGCTCTGCCCCCTCCTCCAGACCAATCTCCCTTCACTCTGCCTCCTCCTCGAAACAAATCTCTCTTCACTCTGCCTCCTCATCCAGACAAATCTCCCTTCACTCTACCTCTTCCTCCAGACCAATCTCCCTCACTCTTACTCCTCCTCAAGACCAATATCCCCTCACTCTTTCTCCTCCAGGCCAAAGTCCCCTCACTCTGCCTCCTCCAGAACAATCTCCGTTCATTCTGCCTCCTTTTCCAGACCAATCTCCCCTCACTCTGCCTCCTCCTCCAGGCGAATCTGCATTCACTCTACCTCCTCCTCCAGACCAATCACCCCTCACTCTGCCTCCTCCTGCTGACCAATCTCCACTCACTCTAGATTCTCCAGACAAATCTTCCTTCACTCTATCTCCTCCTCCAGGCCAATCTCCCCTTACTCTGCCTCCTCCAGACCAATTTCCCCTCGCTCTTCCCACTCCTCCAGACCAATGTCCCATCGCTCCGGCTCCTCCTCCAGACCTATCTCCCCTCATGCTGCCTCCTCCAGACCAATCTCCCCTCACTCTGCAACCTCCTCCAAACAAATCTCCCCTCACTCTGCCTCCTCCTCCAGACCAATCCCCCATTATTCTGCCTCTTCCAGACCAATCTCTCCTCACCTTACCTCCTCTGCCAGACAACTCACCCCTCACTCTGCCTACTCCATGCAAATCTCCCCTCACTCTGCCTCCTCCAGACCACTCTCCCCTCACTCATCCCCCTCCAGACAACTCTCCCCCAACTCTGCCTCCTCCTCCAGGCCAATCTTGCCTCAATATGCCTCATCCTCCAAAACAATCTCCCCTCAATCTGTCTCATCCAGACAAATTTCCTCTCACTCTGCCTCCTGCAGTACACTCTCCACTCACTCTGCCTCCTCCTGCTGACCAATCTACACTCCCTCTAGATCCTCCAGACAAATCTCACTTCACTCTACCTCCTCCTCCAGACCAATCTCCATTCACTCTACCTCCTACTCCAGATCAGTCTACCCTTACTCTGCCCACACCAGACCAATCTACATTTACTCTGCAACATCCTCCAGACCACTCTCCCCTCACTCTGCCTCCTCCTGCTGACCAATCTCCACTCACTCTAGATCCTCCAGACAAATCTCACTTAACTCTGCCTCCTCCTCCAGACCAATCTCCATTCACTCTACCTCATCCTCCAGACCAATCACCCCTCACTCTGCCTCCTCTTACTGACCAATCTCCACTCACTCTAGATCCTCCAGACAATTCTCCCTTCACTCTGCCTCCTCCTCCATACCAGTTTACCCTTACTCTGCCCACTCCAGACAAATCTCCCTTCACTCTGCAACATCCTGCAGACCAATCTGCCCTCACTCTGTCTCCTCCAGACCACTCACCCTCACTCTGCATCCTCCTCCAATCCATTCTCTCATCACTCTGCCTCCTCAAGACCAATCTACCCTCACTCTGCCTTTTCCTCCAGACCAATCTTTCTTCACTCTGCCTCCTCCAGTCAAAGATCCTCTTACTCTGCCTCCGCCTCCTGACCAATCCCCGATTATTCTGCCTCTTCCAGACCAATCTCCCCTCACTCTGCCTTCTCTGCCAGACAGCTCACCCCTAACTCTGCCTCCACCAGACAAATCTCCCCTAACTCTGCCTCCTCCTCCAGGCCAATCTTGCCTCAATCTGCCTCCTCCTCCAGAACAATCTCCCCTCACTCTGCCTCATCCAGACAAATCTCCTTTCACTCCGACTCCTCCAGACCACTCACCCCTCACTCTGCCTCCTCCTGCTGACCAATCTCCACTCACTCTAGATCCTCCAGACAAATCTCCCTTCACTCTGCCTCCTCCTCCAGACCACTCTCCCCTCAATTTACATCCTCCAGACAAATCTCCCTCACTCTGCCTCCTCGTCCATACGAAACTCTTCTCACTCTGCCTCCTCCTCAAGACCAATCTCCCCTCACTCTGCCTCCTCCTCCAGACCAATCTCCCCTTCACACTGCCTCCTCCGGACCAATCTCCCTTCAATCTCTTCCTCCTCCAGACCAATCCCCCCTCACTCTGCTTCCTGAAGACCAATCTTCCATCACTCTGCCTCCTCCAGACCAATCTCCCCTTCACTCTGTCTCCTCATCCAGACCAATCTCCTCTCACTCATCCACCTCCAGCCAAACTCCCCTCACACTGCCTCCTCCTCCAATCCAATATCCCCTCACGCTGCCTCCTCAAGACCAATCTCCCCTCACTCTGCCTCTTCCTCCAGACCAATCTTCCCTCACTCCGCAACCTCCTGCAGACCATGCTCCCCTCGCTCTGCCTCCTCCTCCAGACCAATCTCCCTTCACTTTGCCTCCTCATCCAGTCCAGTCTCACCTCACTCTGCAACCACCTCCAAACAAATCTCCCATCACGCTGCCTCCTCCTCCAGACCAATCCCCCCTCACTCAGCCTCCTCCAGACCAATCTTCCATCACTCTGCCTCCTCCAGACCAATATCCCCTCACTCTGCCTCCTCCAGACCAATCACCCCTCACTCTGCCTCCTCCTTCAGACAAATCTCCCTTCACTCTGCCTCCTCCTCCAGACCAATCTCCCTTTACTCTAACTCCTCATCCAGACAAATCTCCCTTCACTCCACCTGCCCCTCCAGGCCTATCCCGTTCACTCTGCCTCCTCCAGACCAATCTCCCCTCACTCTACCTCCTACAGGCACATCTCCCCGCACTCTGCATCCTCCAGACCAATCTCCCCTCACTCTACCTCCACCAGACCAATCTCCCTTCTCTCTGCCTCCTCTAGACCCATCTCTACTCACTCTGCCTCCTCCAGACAAATCTCCCCTAACTCTGCCTCCTCCTCCAGACCACTCTCCCCTCACTATGCCTCCTCCAGACAAATCATCCCTAACTCTGCCTCCTCCAGGCCAATATCCCCTCCCTCTGCCTCCTCCTCTAGGCGAATCTCCATTCACTCTACCTCCTCCTCCAGACAAATCGCCCCTCACTCTGCCTCCTCCTGCTGACCAATCTCCACTCACTCTGGATCCTCCAGACAAATCTTACTTCACTCTGCCTCCTCTTCCAGAACAATCTCCCCTTACTCTGCCTCCTCCTCCAGGCCATTCTTATCTCACTCTGCCTCCTCCACCAGGCCAATCGCCCTTCTCTCTGCCTCCTCTAGACACATCTCTACTCACTCTGCCTTCTCCAGACAAATCTCCCCTAACTCTGCCTCCTCCTCCAGACCACTCTCCCCTCACTATGCCTCCTCCAGACAAATCCTCCCTAACTCTGCCTCCTCCAGGCCAATCTCCCCTCCCTCTGCCTCCTCCTCTAGGCGAATCTCCATTCACTTTACCTCCTCCTCCAGACCAATCGCCCCTCACTCTGCCTCCTCCTGCTGACCAATCTCCACTCACTCTAGATCCTCCAGACAAATCTTACTTCACTCTGCCTCCTCCTCCAGAACAATCTCCCCTTACTCTGCCTCCTCCTCCAGGCCATTCTTATCTCACTCTGCCTCCTCCTCCAGACCAATATCCCCTTGCTCTTTCTCCTCCAGGCCAAAGTCCCCTCACTCTGCCTCCTCCAGAACAATCTCCCTTCATTCTGCCTCCTTTTCCAGACAAATCTCCACTCACTCTGCCTCCTCCTCCAGGCGAATCTCCATTCACTCTACCTCCTCCTCCAGACCAATCACCCGTCACTCTGCCTCCTCCTGCTGACCAATCTCCACTCACTCTAGAACCTCCAGACAAATCTTACTTCACTCTGCCTCCTCCTCCAGGCCAATCTCCCCTTACTCTGCCTCCACCAGACCAATTTCCCCTTGCTCCGGCTCCTCCTCCAGACATATCTCCCCTCATGCTTCCTCCTCCAGACCAATCTCCCCTCACTCTGCAACCTCCTCCAAACAAATCACCCCTCACTCTGCCTCCTCCTCCAGACCAATCCCCCATTATTCAGCCTCTTCCATACCTATCTCTCCTCACCTTACCTCCTCTGCCAGACAACTCACCCCTCACTATGCCTACTCCAGGCAAATCTCCCCTCACTCTGCCTCCTCCAGACCACTCTCCCCTCACTCATCCCCCTCCAGAAAACTCTCCCCCAACTCTGGCTCCTCCTCCAGGCCAATCTTGCCTCACTCTGCCTCCTCCTCCAGAACAAACTCCCCTCAATCTGTCTCATCCAGACAAATCTCCTCTCACTCTGCCTCCTCCAGTACACTCTCCCCTCACTCTGCCTCCTCCTGCTGACGAATCTCCACTCACTCTAGATCCTCCAGACAAATCTCACTTCACTCTGCCTCCTCCTCCAGGCCAATCTTGCCTCAATCTGCCTCCTCCTCCAGAACAATCTCCCCTCACTCTGCCTCATCCAGACAAATCTCCTTTCACTCCGACTCCTCCAGACCACTCACCCCTCACTCTGCCTCCTCCTGCTGACCAATCTCCACTCACTCTAGATCCTCCAGACAAATCTCCCTTCACTCTGCCTCCTCCTCCAGACCACTCTCCCCTCAATTTACATCCTCCAGACAAATCTCCCTCACTCTGCCTCCTCGTCCATACGAAACTCTTCTCACTCTGCCTCCTCCTCAAGACCAATCTCCCCTCACTCTGCCTCCTCCTCCAGACCAATCTCCCCTTCACACTGCCTCCTCCGGACCAATCTCCCTTCAATCTCTTCCTCCTCCAGACCAATCCCCCCTCACTCTGCTTCCTGAAGACCAATCTTCCATCACTCTGCCTCCTCCAGACCAATCTCCCCTTCACTCTGTCTCCTCATCCAGACCAATCTCCTCTCACTCATCCACCTCCAGCCAAACTCCCCTCACACTGCCTCCTCCTCCAATCCAATATCCCCTCACGCTGCCTCCTCAAGACCAATCTCCCCTCACTCTGCCTCTTCCTCCAGACCAATCTTCCCTCACTCCGCAACCTCCTGCAGACCATGCTCCCCTCGCTCTGCCTCCTCCTCCAGACCAATCTCCCTTCACTTTGCCTCCTCATCCAGTCCAGTCTCACCTCACTCTGCAACCACCTCCAAACAAATCTCCCATCACGCTGCCTCCTCCTCCAGACCAATCCCCCCTCACTCAGCCTCCTCCAGACCAATCTTCCATCACTCTGCCTCCTCCAGACCAATATCCCCTCACTCTGCCTCCTCCAGACCAATCACCCCTCACTCTGCCTCCTCCTTCAGACAAATCTCCCTTCACTCTGCCTCCTCCTCCAGACCAATCTCCCTTTACTCTAACTCCTCATCCAGACAAATCTCCCTTCACTCCACCTGCCCCTCCAGGCCTATCCCGTTCACTCTGCCTCCTCCAGACCAATCTCCCCTCACTCTACCTCCTACAGGCACATCTCCCCGCACTCTGCATCCTCCAGACCAATCTCCCCTCACTCTACCTTCTCCAGACCAATCTCCCCTCACTCTGCCTCCTCCACCAGACCAATCTCCCTTCTCTCTGCCTCCTCTAGACCCATCTCTACTCACTCTGCCTCCTCCAGACAAATCTCCCCTAACTCTGCCTCCTCCTCCAGACCACTCTCCCCTCACTATGCCTCCTCCAGACAAATCATCCCTAACTCTGCCTCCTCCAGGCCAATATCCCCTCCCTCTGCCTCCTCCTCTAGGCGAATCTCCATTCACTCTACCTCCTCCTCCAGACAAATCGCCCCTCACTCTGCCTCCTCCTGCTGACCAATCTCCACTCACTCTGGATCCTCCAGACAAATCTTACTTCACTCTGCCTCCTCTTCCAGAACAATCTCCCCTTACTCTGCCTCCTCCTCCAGGCCATTCTTATCTCACTCTGCCTCCTCCACCAGGCCAATCGCCCTTCTCTCTGCCTCCTCTAGACACATCTCTACTCACTCTGCCTTCTCCAGACAAATCTCCCCTAACTCTGCCTCCTCCTCCAGACCACTCTCCCCTCACTATGCCTCCTCCAGACAAATCCTCCCTAACTCTGCCTCCTCCAGGCCAATCTCCCCTCCCTCTGCCTCCTCCTCTAGGCGAATCTCCATTCACTTTACCTCCTCCTCCAGACCAATCGCCCCTCACTCTGCCTCCTCCTGCTGACCAATCTCCACTCACTCTAGATCCTCCAGACAAATCTTACTTCACTCTGCCTCCTCCTCCAGAACAATCTCCCCTTACTCTGCCTCCTCCTCCAGGCCATTCTTATCTCACTCTGCCTCCTCCTCCAGACCAATATCCCCTTGCTCTTTCTCCTCCAGGCCAAAGTCCCCTCACTCTGCCTCCTCCAGAACAATCTCCCTTCATTCTGCCTCCTTTTCCAGACAAATCTCCACTCACTCTGCCTCCTCCTCCAGGCGAATCTCCATTCACTCTACCTCCTCCTCCAGACCAATCACCCGTCACTCTGCCTCCTCCTGCTGACCAATCTCCACTCACTCTAGAACCTCCAGACAAATCTTACTTCACTCTGCCTCCTCCTCCAGGCCAATCTCCCCTTACTCTGCCTCCACCAGACCAATTTCCCCTTGCTCCGGCTCCTCCTCCAGACATATCTCCCCTCATGCTTCCTCCTCCAGACCAATCTCCCCTCACTCTGCAACCTCCTCCAAACAAATCACCCCTCACTCTGCCTCCTCCTCCAGACCAATCCCCCATTATTCAGCCTCTTCCATACCTATCTCTCCTCACCTTACCTCCTCTGCCAGACAACTCACCCCTCACTATGCCTACTCCAGGCAAATCTCCCCTCACTCTGCCTCCTCCAGACCACTCTCCCCTCACTCATCCCCCTCCAGAAAACTCTCCCCCAACTCTGGCTCCTCCTCCAGGCCAATCTTGCCTCACTCTGCCTTCTCCTCCAGAACAAACTCCCCTCAATCTGTCTCATCCAGACAAATCTCCTCTCACTCTGCCTCCTCCAGTACACTCTCCCCTCACTCTGCCTCCTCCTGCTGACGAATCTCCACTCACTCTAGATCCTCCAGACAAATCTCACTTCACTCTACCTCCTCCTCCAGACCAATCTCCATTAACTCTACCTCCTCCTCAAGACCAATCAACCCTCACTCTGCCTCCTCCTGCTGACCAATCTCCACTCACTCTAGATCCTCCAGACAATTCTCCCTTCATTCTGCCTCCTCCTCCATACCAGTCTACCCTTACTCTGCCCACTCCAGACAAATCTCCCTTCACTCTGCAACATCCTGCAGACCAATCTGCCCTCACTCTGTCTCCTCCAGACCACCCACCATCACTCTGCATCCTCCTCCAATCCATTCTCTCCTCACTCTGCCTCCTCAAAACCAATCTACCCTCACTCTGCCTTTTCCTCCAGACCAATCTTTCTTCACTCTGCCTCCTCCAGTCAAAGATCCTCTTGCTCGGCCTCCGCCTCCTGACCAATCCCCGATTATTCTGCCTCTTCCACTCCAATCTCCCCTCACTCTGCCTTCTCTGCCAGACAGCTCACCCCTAACTCTGCCTCCTCCAGACAAATCTCCCCTAACTCTGCCTCCTCCTCCAGGCCAATCTTGCCTCAATCTGCCTCCTCCTCCAGAACAATCTCCCCTCACTCTGCCTCATCCAGACAAATCTCCTCTCACTCTGACTCGTCCAGACCACTCACCTCTCACTCTGCCTCCTCCTGCTGACCAATCTCCACTCACTCTAGATCCTCCAGACAAATCTCCCTTCACTCTGCCTCCTCCTCCAGACCACTCTCCCCTCAATTTACATCCTCCAGACAAATCTCCCTAACTCTGCCTCCTCGTCCATACGAAACTGCCCTCACTCTGCCTCCTCCTCCAGACCAATCTCCCCTCACTCTGCCTCCTCCGGACCAATCTCCCTTCAATCTCTTCCTCCTCCAGACCAATCCCCCCTCACTCTGCTTCCTGCAGACCAATCTTCCATCACTCTGCCTCCTCCAGACCAATCTCCCCTTCACTCTGTCTCCTCATCCAGACCAATCTCCTCTCACTCATCCACATCCAGCCAAACTCCCCTCACACTGCCTCCTCTTCCAATCCAATCTCCCCTCACGCTGCCTCCTCAAGACCAATCTCCCCTCACTCTGCCTCTTCCTCCAGACCAATCTTCCCTCACTCCGCAACCTCCTGCAGACCATGCTCCCCTCGCTCTGCCTCCTCCTCCAGACCAATCTCCCTTCACTTTGCCTCCTCATCCAGTCCAATCTCACCTCACTCTGCAACCTCCTCGAAACAAATCTCCCCTCACGCTGCCTCCTCCTCCAGACCAATCTCCCCTCACCCTGCCTCCTCCTCCAGACCAATCTCCCCTTCACACTGCCTCCTCTTGAACAATCTCCCTCCACTCTGTTCCTCCTCCAGACCAATCCCCACTCACTCAGCCTCCTCCAGACCAATCACCCCTTCACACTGCCTCCTCTTGAACAATCTCCCACCACTCTGTTCCTCCTCCAGACCAATATCCCCTCACTCTGCCTCCTCCAGACCAATCACCCCTCACTCTGCCTCCTCCTTCAGACAAATCTCCCTTCACTCTGCCTCCTCCTCCAGACCAATCTCCCTTTACTCTAACTCCTCATCCAGACAAATCTCCCTTCACTCTACCTGCCCCTCCAGGCCTATCCCGTTCACTCTGCCTCCTCCAGACCAATCTCCCCTCACTCTACCTCCTCCACACCAATCTCCCCTCACTCTGCCTCCTCCACCAGGCCAATCCCCCTTCTCTCTGCCTCCTCTAGGCCCATCTCTACTCACTCTGCCTCCTCCAGACAAATCTCCCCTAACTCTGCCTCCTCCTCCAGACCACTCTCCCCTCACTATGCCTCCTCCAGACAAATCCTCCCTAACTCTGCCTCCTCCAGGCCAATCTCCCCTCCCTCTGCCTCCTCCTCTAGGCGAATCTCCATTCACTCTACCTCATCCTCCAGACCAATCGCACCTCACACTGCCTCCTCCTGCTGACCAATCTCCACTCACTCTAGATCCTCCAGACAAATCTTACTTCACTCTGCCTCCTCCTCCAGAACAATCTCCCCTTACTCTGCCTCCTCCTCCAGGCCATTCTTATCTCACTCTGCCTCCTCCACCAGGCCAATCCCCCTTCTCTCTGCCTCCTCCAGACACATCTCTACTCACTCTGCCTTCTCCAGACAAATCTCCCCTAACTCTGCCTCCTCCTCCAGACCACTCCCCCCTCACTATGCCTCCTCCAGACAAATCCTCCCTAACTCTGCCTCCTGCAGGCCAATCTCCCCTCCCTCTGCCTCCTCCTCTAGGCGAATCTCCTTTCACTCTACCTCCTCCTCCAGACCAATCGCCCCTCACTCTGCCTCCTATGCTGACCAATCTACACTCACTCTAGATCCTCCAGACAAATCTTACTTCACTCTGCCTCCTCCTCCAGAACAATCTCCCCTTACTCTGCCTCCTCCTCCAGGCCATTCTTATCTCACTCTGCCTCCTCCTCCAGACCAATATCCCCTCGCTCTTTCTCCTCCAGGCCAAAGTCCCCTCACTCTGCCTCCTCCAGAACAATCTCACTTCATTCTGCTTCCTTTTCCAGACAAATCTCCCCTCACTTTGCCTCTTCCTCCAGGCGAATCTCCATTCACTCTGCCTCCTCCTCCAGACCAATTACCCCTCACTCTGCCTCCTCCTGCTGACCAATCTCCACTCACTCTAGATCCTCCTGACAAATCTTCCTTCACTCTGCCTCCTCCTCTAGGCCAATCTCCCCTTACTCTGCCTCCTCCAGACCAATTTCCCCTCGTTCTGCCCCCTCCTCCAGACCAAAGTCCCCTCACTCTGCCTCCTCCTCCAGACCAAGCCCCCATTATTCTGCCACTTCCAGACCAATCTCTCCTCACCTTACCTCCTCTGCCAGACAACTCACCCCTCACTCTGCCTACTCCAGGCAAATCTCCCCTCACTCTGCATCCTCCAGACCACTCTCCCGTCACTCATCCCCCTCCAGAAAACTCTCCCCCAACTCTGCCCTCACTCTGTCTCCTCAAGACCAATCTACCCTCACTCTGCCTTTTCCTCCAGACCAATCTTTCTTCACTCTGCCTCCTCCAGTCAAAGATCCTCTTACTCTGCCTCCGCCTCCAGACCAATCCCCGATTATTCTGCCTCTTCCAGGCCAATCTCTCCTCACTCTGCCTCCTCTGCCAGACAGCTCACCCCTCACTCTGCCTACTCCAGGCAAATCTCCCCTCACTCTGCATCCTCCTCCAGGCCAATCTTGCCTCACTCTGCCTCCTCCTCCAGAACAATCTCCCCTCACTCTGCCTCATCCAGACAAATCTCCTCTCACTCTGACTCCTCCAGACCACTCACCCCTCACTCTGCCTCCTCCTGCTGACCAATCTCCACTCACTCTAGATCCTCCAGACAAATCACCCTTCACTCTGCCTCCTCCTCCTGACCAATCTCCATTCACTCTACCTCCTCCTCCAGACCAATCACCCCTCACTCTGCCTCCTCCTGTTGACCAATCTCCACTCACTCTAGATCCTCCAGACAAATTTCCCTTCACTCAGCCTCCTCCTCCAGACCAGTCTACCCGTACTCTGCCCACTCCAGACCAATCTCCCTTCACTCTGCAACATCATCCAGACCAATCTCCCCTCACTCTGTCTCCTCCAGACCAATCTCCCCTCCCTCTGCATCCTCCTCCAATTAAATTCTCTCCTCACTCTGCCTCCTCAAGTCCAATCTCCCCTCACTCTGCCTTTTCATCCAGAACAATCTTTCTTCACACTGCCTCCTCCAGACAAAGCTGCTCTTACTCTGCCTTCTCCTCCAGACCACTCTCCCCTCAATCTACATCCTCCAGACAAATCTCCCTCACTCTGCCTCCTCGTCCAGACGAATCCGGCCTCAATCTGCCTCCTCCAGACAAATCTCCCCTCATTCTGCCTACTACCGACCAATCTCCCCTCACTCTGCTTCCTCCTCTAGACCAATCTTCCCTCACTCCGCATCATCCTGCAGACCAAGCTCACCTCGCTCTGCCTCCTCCTCCAGACCAATCTCCCCTTCACACTGCCACCTCCAGACCAATCGCCCTTCGCTCTGTTCCTCCTCCAGACCAATCCCCCCTCACTCTGCCTATTGCAGACCAATCTTCCATCACTCTGCCTCCTCCAGACCAATCACCCCTTCACTCTACCTCTTCCAGACCAATCTCCTCTCACTCATCCACATCCAGCCAAACTCCCCTCACACTGCCTCATCCTCCAATCCAATCTCCCCTCACGATGCCTCCTCAAGACCAATCTCCCCTCACTCTGCCTCTTCCTCCAGACCAATCTTCCCTCACTCCGCAACCTCCTGCAGACCAAGCTCCCCTCGCGCTGCCTACTCCTTCAGACCAATCTCCATTCACTTTGCTTCCTCATCCAGTCCAATCTCCCTTCACTCTGCAACCTCCTCCAATCAAATCTCCCCTCATGCTGCCTCCTCCTCCAGACCAATCTCCCCTCACCCTGCCTCCTCCTCCAGACCAATCTCCCCTTCACTCTGCCTCCTATTGAACAATATCCCTTCACTCTGTTCCTCCTCCAGACCATTCCCCCCTCACTCAGCCTCCTCCAGACCAATCTTCCATCACTCTGCCTCCTCCAAACCAGTCTCCCCTCACTCTGCCTCCTCCAGACCAATCACCTCTCACTCTGCCTGCTCCTCCAGACCAATCTACCTTTACTCTGCCTCCTCATCCAGACATATCTCCCCTCACTCTACCTCCTACAGGCACATTTCCCCGCACTCTGCCTCCTCCAGACCAATCTCCACTCATTCTGCCTCCTACCGACCAATCTCCCCTCACTCTGCTTCCTCCTCTAGACCAATTTTCCCTCACTCCGCATCATCCTGCAGACCAAGCTCACCTCGCTCTGCCTCCTTCTCCAGACCAATCTCCCTTCACTTTGCCTCATCCTCCAGATTACTCTCCCCTCACTATGCCTCCTCCAGACAAAACTTCCCTAACACTGCCTCACCCAGGCCAATCTCCCCTCACTCTGCCTCCTCCTCCAGGCGAATCTCCATTCACTCTACCTCCTACTCCAGACAAATCGCCCGCAATCTGCCACCTCCTGCTGACCACTCTCCACTCACTCTAGATCATCCAGACAAATCTTACTTCACTCTGCCTCCTCCTCCAGTACAATCTCCCCTTACTCTGCCTCCTCCTCCAGGCCATTCTTACCTACTCTGCCTCCTCCTCCAGACCAATCTCCCCTCGCTCTGCCCCCTTCTCCAGACCAATCTCCCTTCACTCTGCTTCCTCCTCGAAACAAATCTCTCTTCACTCTGCCTCCTCATCCAGTAAAATCTCCCGTCACTCTAACTCTTCCTCCAGACCAATCTCCCTCACTCTGACTCCTCCTCAAGACTAATCTCCCCTCGCTCTTCCTCCTCCAGACCGATGTCCCCTCACTCTGCCGCCTCCTCCAGGCGAATCTCTATTCACTCTACCTGCTCCTCCAGACCAATCATCCCTCACTCTGCCTCCTCCTGCTGACCAATCTCCACTCACTCTAGACCCTCCAGACAAATCTTCCTTCACTCTGCCTCCTCCTTCAGACCAATCTCCCTTTACTCTGCCTCCTCCAGACCAATTTCCCCTCGCTCTGCCCCCTCCTCCAGACCAATGTCCCCTCGCTCCGGCTCCTCCTCCAGACCAATCTCCCCTCATGCTGCCTCCTCCAGACCAATCTCCCCTCACTCTGCAACCTCCTCTAAACAAATCTCCCCTCACTCTGCCTCCTCCTCCAGACCAATCCCCCATTATTCTGCCTCTTCCAGACCAATCTCTCCTCACTCTGCCTCCTCTGCCAGACAACTCACCCCTCACTCTGCCTACTCCAGGCAAATCTCCCCTCACTCTGCCTCCTCCAGACCACTCTCCCCTCACTCTGCCTCTTCCAGACAAATCTCCCCTAACTCTGCCTCCTCCTCCAGGCCAATCTTGCCTCACTCTGCCTCCTCCCCCAGAACAATCTCCCCTCACTCTGCCTCATCCAGTCAAATCTCCTCTCACACTGCCTCCTCCAGACTAATCGCTCCTCACTCTGTCTCCTCCTGCTGAACAATCTCCACTCACTCCAGATCCTCCAGTCAAATCTACCTTCACTCTGCCTCCTCCTCCAGACCAGTCTACCCTTACTCTGCACACTCCAGACCAATCTCCCTTCACTCTGCAACATCCTGCAGACCAATCTGCCCTCAGTCTGTCTCCTCCAGACCAATCTCCCCTCACTCTGCATCCTCCTCCAATCCATTCTCTCCTCGCTCTTCCTCCTCAAGACCAATCTCCCCTCACTCTGCCTTTTCATCCAGACCAAACTTTCTTCACTCTGCCTCCTCCAGGCAAAGCTCCTCTTACTCTGCCTCCTCCTCCAGACCAATCACCCATTATTCTGCCTCTTCCAGCCCAATCTCTCCTCACTGTGCCTCCTCTGCCAGACAACTCACCCCTCACTCGGCCTACTCCAGGCAAATCTCCCCTCACTCTGCGTCCTCGAGACCACTCTCCCCTAACTCTGCCTCCTCCAGACAAATCTCCGCTAACTCTGCCTCCTCTTCCAGGCCAATCTCCCATCACTCTGCCTTATCCAGACAAATCTCCTCTCACTCTGACTCCTCCAAACCACTCACCCCTCACTCTGCCTCCTCCTGCTGACCAATCTCCACTCACTCTAGATCCTCCAGACAAATCTCCCTTCACTCTGCCTCCTCCTCCAGACCAGTCTACCCTTACTCTGGCCACTCCAGACCAATCTCCCTTCACTCTGCAACATCCTGCAGAACAATCTCCCCTCACTCTGCCTCCTCCAGACCAATCACCTCACACTCTGCCTCCTCCTCCAGACCAATCTCCCTTTACTCTAACTCCTCATCCAGACAAATTTCCCTTCACTCTACCTGCTCCTCCAAACCTATCCCGTTCACTCGGCCTCCTCCAGACCAATCTCCCCTCACTCTACCTCCTACAGGCACATCTCCCTGCACTCTGCCTCCTCAAGACCAATCTCCCCTCACACTACCTCCTCCACACCAATCTCCCCTCACTCGGCCTCCACCACCAGGCCAATCCCCCTTCTCTCTGCCTCCTCTAGACCCATCTCCACTCACTCTGCCTCCTCCAGAAAAATCTCCCCAACTCTGCCTCCTCCTCCAGATCACTCTCCCCTCACTATGCCTCCTCCAGACAAATCCTCCCTAACTCTGCCTCCCCCAGGCCAGTCTCCCCTCACTCTGCCTCCTCCTCCAGGCGAATCTCCATTCACTCTACCTCCTACTCCAGACCAATCGCCCCTCACTCTGCCTCCTCCTGCTGATCAATCTCCACTCACTCTATATCCTCCAGACAAATCTTACTTCACTCTGCCTCCTCCCCCAGAACAATCTCCCCCTACTCTACCTTCTCCTCCAGGCCATTCTTACCTCACTCTGCCTCCTCCTCAAGACCAATCTCCCCTCGTTCTGCCCCCTCCTCCAGACCAATCTCCCTTCACTCTGCAACATCCTGCAGACCAATCTGCCCTCAATCTGTCTCCTCCAGACCAATCTCCCCTCACTCTGCATCCTTCTCCAATCCATTCTCTCCTCACTCTGACTCCTCAAGACCAATCTCCCCTCACTCTGCCTTTTCATCCCGACCAAACTTTCTTCACTCTGCCTCCTCCAGGCAAAGCTCCTCTCACTCTGCCTCCTCCTCCAGACCAATCACCCATTATTCTGCCTCTTCCAGAAAAATCTCTCCTCACTGTGCCTCCTCTGCCAGACAACTTACCCCTCACTCGGCCTACTCCATCAAATCTCCCCTCACTCTGCCTCCTCCAGACCACTCTCCCCTAACTCTGCCTCCTCCAGACAAATCTCCCCTAACTCTGCCTCCTCCTCCAGGCCAATCTTGCCGCACTCTGCCTCCTCATCCAGAACAATCTCACGTCACTCTGCCTCATCCAGACAAATCTCCTCTCAATCTGATCCTCCAGACCAATCTCCCTCACTCTGACTCCTCCTCAAGACCAATCTCCCCTCACTCTTCCTCCTCCAGACCAATGTCCCCTCACTCTTCCTCCTCCTCCAGGCGAATCTCCATTCACTCTACCTCCTCCTCCAGACCAATCATCCCACACTCTGCCTCCTCCAGCTGACCAATCTCCACTCACTCTAGATCCTCCTGACAAATCTTCCTTCACTCTGCCTGCTCCACCAGACCAATCTCCCCTTACTCTGCCTCCTCCAGACCATTTTCCCCTCGCTCTGCACCCTCCTCCAGAGCAATGTCCCCTCGCTCCGGCTCCTCCTCCAGACCAATCTCCCCTCATGCTGCCTCCTCCAGACCAATCTCCCCTCACTCTGCAAACTCCTCCAAACAAATCCCCCCTCACTCTGCCTCTTCCTCCAGACCAATCCCCCATTATTCTGCCTCCTCCAGACCACTCTCACCTCATTCTGCCTCCTCCAGACAAATCTCCCCTAACTCTGCCTCCTCCTCCAGACAATTTTGCCTCACTCTACCTCCTCCTCCAGACCAATTGCCCCTCACTCTGCCTCCTCCTGCTGACCAATCTCCACTCACTCTAGGTCCTCCAGACAAATCTCCCCTAACTCTGCCTCCTCCTCCAGGCCAATCTTTCCTCACTCTGCCTCCTCCTCCAGAACAATCTCCCCTCACTCTGCCTCATCCAGACAAATCTCCTCTCACTCTGACTCCTCTAGACCACTCTCCCCTCACTCTGCCTCCTCCTGCTGACCAATCTCCACTCACTCTAGATCCTCCAGACAAATCTCCCTTCACTCAGCCTCCTCCTCCAGACCAGTCTCCCCTTACTTGCCCACTCCAGACCAATCTCCCTTCACTCTGCAACATCCTCCAGACCAATCTCCCCTCACTCTGTCTCCTCCCGACCAATCTCCCCTCACTCTGCATCCTCCTCCAATCCATTCTCTCCTCACTCTGCCTCCTCAAGACCAATCTCCCCTCACTCTGCCTTTTCCTCCAGGCCAATCTTTCTTCACTCTACCTCCTCCAGACAAAGCTCCTCTTACTCTGCCTCCTCCTCCAGACCACTCTCCCCTCAATCTACATCCTCCAGACAAATCTCCCTCACTCTGCCTCCTCGTCCAGATGAATCCCCCCTCAATCTGCCTCCTCCAGACAAATCTCCCCTCACTCTGCCTCCTACCGACCAATCTCCCCTCACTCTGCTTCCTCCTCTAGACCAATCTTCCCTCACTCCGCATCATCCTGCTGACCAAGCTCACCTCGCTTTGCCTCCTCCTCCAGACCAGTCTCCCTTCAATTTGCCTCAACCTCCAGTCCAATCTCCCCTCACTCTGCAAACTCCTCCAAACAAATCTCCCCTCACTCTGCCTCCTCCACCAGACAAATCTCCCCTCACCCTGCCTACTCCTGCAGACCAATCCCGCCTTCAAACTGCCTCCTCCAGACCAATCTCCCCTTCACTCTGCCCCTCTCCTCTCTCTCATCCTCCTCCAGCCAAAGTCCCCTCACACTGCCACCTCCTCCAATCCAATCTCCCCTCACTCTGCAAACTCCTGCAAACAAATCTCCCCTCACTCTGCATCCTCCTCCAGACCAATCTCCCCTCACCCTGCCTCCTCCTCCAGACCAATCTCCCCTTCACACTGTCTCCTCCAGACCAATCTCCCTTCACTCTGTTCCTCCTCCAGACCAATCCCCCCTCACTTTGCCTCCTGCAGACCAATATTCCGTCACTCTGCCTCCTCCAGATCAATCTCCCCTTCACTCTGTCTCCTCCAGACCAATCTCCTCTCATTCATCCATGTCCAGGCAAACTCCCCTCACACTGCCTCCTCCTCCAATCCAATCTCCCCTCACGCTGCCTCCTCAAGACAAATCTCCCCTCACTCTGCCCCTTCCACCCGACCAATCTTCCCTCACTCCGCAACATCCTGCAGACCAAGCTCCCCTCGCTCTGCCTCCTCCTCCATACCAATCTCCCTTCACTTTGCCTCCTCATCCAGTCCAATCTCCCCTCACTCTGCGACCTCCTCCAATCAAATCACCCCTCACGCTGTCTCCTCCTCCAGACCAATCTCCCCTTCACTCTGCCTCCTCCAGACCATTCACCCCTCACTCTGCCTCCTCCTTCAGACCAATCTCCCTTCACTCTGCCTCCTCCTCCAGACCAATCTCCCTTTATTCTGCCTCCTCATCCAGACAAATCTCCCCTCACTCTACCTGCTCCTCCAGACCTATCCCATTCACTCTGCCTCCTCCAGACCAATCTCCTCTTACTCTACCTCCTACAGGCACATGTCCCCGCACTCTGCCTCCTCCAGACCAATCTCCCCTCACTCTACCTCCTCCACACCAATCTCCCCTCACTCTGCCTCCTCCACCAGGCCAATCCCCCTTCTCTCTGCCTCATCTAGACCAATCTCCACTCACTCTGCCTCATCCAGACAAATCTCCCCCAACTCTGCCTCCTCCTCCAGACCACTCTCCCCTCACTATGCCTCCTCCAGACAAATCCTCCCTAACTCTGCCTCCTCCAGGCCCATCTCCCCTCACTCTGCCTCCTCCTCCAGGCGAATCTCCATTCACTCTAACTCCTCCTCCAGACCAATCACCCCTCACTCTGCCTCCTCCTGCTGATCAATCTCCACTCACTCTAGATCCTCCAGACAAATCTTACTTCACTCAACCTCCTCCTCCAGAACAATCTCCCCTTACTCTGCCTCCTCCTCCAGGCGATTCTTACCTCACTCTGCCTCCTCCTCCAGACCAATCTCCCCTCGCTCTGCCCCCTCCTCCAGACCAATCTCCCTTCACTCTGCCTCCTCCTCGAAACAAATCTCTCTTCACTCTGCCTCCTCATCCAGACAAATCTCCCTTCACTCTATGTCTTCCTCTAGACCAATCTCCCTCACTCTGACTCCTCCTCAAGACCTATCACCCCTCGCTCTTCCTACTCCAGACCAATGTCCCCTCACTCTGCCTCCTCCAGAACAATCTCCCTTCATTCTGCCTCCTTTTCCAGACCAATTTCCCCTCACTCTGCCTCCTCCTCCAGACCAATGTCCCCTCGCTCTGGCTCATCCTCCAGACCAATCTCCCCTCATGCTGCCTCCTCCAGACCAATCTCCCCTCACTCTGCAACCTCCTCCAAACAAATCTCCCCTCACTCTGCCTCCTCCGCCAGACCAATCCCCCATTATTCTGTCTCCTCCAGACCAATCTCCCCTCACTCTGCATCCTCCTCCAATCTACTCTCTCCTCATTCTGCCACCTCAAGACCAATCTCCCTTCAATCTGCCTTTTCCTCCAGACCAATCTTTCTTCACTCTGCCTCCTCCAGACAAAGCTCATCTTACTCTGCCTTCTCCTCCAAACCATTCTCCCCTCAATCTACATCCTCCAGACAAATCTCCCTCACTCTGCCTCCTACCGACCAATCTCCCCTCACCCTGCTTCCTCCTCTAGACCAATCTTCCCTCACTCCTCATCATCCTGCAGATCAAGCTCACCTCGCTCTGCCTCCTCCTCCAGACTAATTTCCCTTCACTTTGCCTCAACATCCAGTCCAATCTCCCCTCACTCTGCCAACTCCTCCAAACAAATCACCCCTAACTCTGCCTCCTCGTCCAGACCAATCTCCCCTTCACACTGCCTCCTCCAGACCAATCTCCCTTCACTCTGTTCCTCCTCCAAACCAATCCCCTTTCACTCTGCATCCTGCAGACCAATCTTCCATCACTCTGCCTCCTCCAATCCAATCTCCCCTCACGCTGCCTCCTCAAGACCAATCTCCTCTCACTCTGCCTCTTCCTCCAGACCAATTTTCCCTCAATCCGCAACGTCCTGCAGTCCAAGCTCCCCTCGCTCTGCCTCCTCCTCCAGACCAATCTCCCTTCACTTTGCCTCCTCCTCCAGTCCAATCTCCCCTCACTCTGCGACCTCCTCCCATCAAACCTACCCTCACGCTGCCTCCTCCTCCAGACCAATCTACCCTCACCCTGCCTCCTCCTCCAGACCAATCTCCCCTTCACTCTGCCTCCTCCAGACCAATCTCCCTTCACTCTGTTCCTCCTCCAGACCAATCCCCCCTCACTCAGCCTCCTCCAGACCAATCTTCCATCACTCTGCCTCCTCCAGACCAATATCCCCTCACTCTGCCTCCTCCAGACCAATCTCCCTTCACTCTGTTCCTCCTCCAGACCAATCCCCCCTCACTCAGCCTCCTCCAGACCAATCTTCCATCACTCTGCCTCCTCCAGACCAATATCCCCTCACTCTGCCTCCTCCAGACCAATCACCCCTCACTCTGCCTCCTTCTTCAGACCAATCTCCCTTCACTCTTCCTCCTCATCCAGACAAATCTCGCTTCACTCTACCTCCTCCTCCAGACCTATCCCGTTCACTCTGCCTCCTCCAGACCAATCTCCCTTCACTCTGTTCCTCCTCCAAACCAATCCCCTTTCACTCTGCATCCTGCAGACCAATCTTCCATCACTCTGCCTCCTCCAATCCAATCTCCCCTCACGCTGCCTCCTCAAGACCAATCTCCTCTCACTCTGCCTCTTCCTCCAGACCAATTTTCCCTCAATCCGCAACGTCCTGCAGTCCAAGCTCCCCTCGCTCTGCCTCCTCCTCCAGACCAATCTCCCTTCACTTTGCCTCCTCCTCCAGTCCAATCTCCCCTCACTCTGCGACCTCCTCCCATCAAACCTACCCTCACGCTGCCTCCTCCTCCAGACCAATCTACCCTCACCCTGCCTCCTCCTCCAGACCAATCCCCCCTTCACTCTGCCTCCTCCAGACCAATCTCCCTTCACTCTGTTCCTCCTCCAGACCAATCCCCCCTCACTCAGCCTCCTCAAGACCAATCTTCCATCACTCTGCCTCCTCCAGACCAATATCCCCTCACTCTGCCTCCTCCAGACCAATTTCCCTTCACTCTGTTCCTCCTCCAGACCAATCCCCCCTCACTCAGCCTCCTCCAGACCAATCTTCCATCACTCTGCCTCCTCCAGACCAATATCCCCTCACTCTGCCTCCTCCAGACCAATCACCCCTCACTCTGCCTCCTTCTTCAGACCAATCTCCCTTCACTCTTCCTCCTCATCCAGACAAATCTCGCTTCACTCTACCTCCTCCTCCAGACCTATCCCTTTCACTCTGCCTCCTCCAGACCAATCTCCCCTCACTCTACCTCCTACAGGCACATCTCCCCTCACTCTGCCACCTCCAGACCAATCTCCCCTCACTCTGCCTCCTACACCAGGCCAATCCCCCTTCTCTCTGCCTCCTCTAGACCCATCTCCGCTCACTCTGCCTCCTCCAGACAAATCTCCACTCACTCTGCCTCCGCCTCCAGACCATTCTCCCCTCACTTTTCCTCCTCCAGATAAATCTCCCTTAACTCTGCCTCCCCCAGGCCAATCTCCCCTAACTCTGCCTCCTCCTCCAGGCGCATCTCCATTCACTCTACCTCCTACTCCAGACCAATCTCCCCTCACTCTGCCTCCTCCACCAGGCCAATCTCCCTTCACTCTGCCTCCTCCAGTCCCATCTCCACACACTGTGCCTAATCATGACAAATCACCCCTCACACTGCCTCCTCCTGCAGAACAACATCGCTTCACACTGCCTCCTCTTCCAGAACAATCTCCCCTCACTCTGCCTCATCCAGACAAATCTCCCCACACTTTACCTCCACCAGACCAATCTCCCCTCACTCTACCTCCTTCTGACCAATCTCCCCTCACTCTGACTCCTCCACCAGGCCCATCTCCCTTCACTCTGCCTCCTCCAGACCCATCTCCACTCACTCTTCCTCCTCCAGACAATTCTCCCCTCACTCTGCCTCCTCCACCAGACCACACTCCCTTCACTCTGCCTCATCCAGACAAATCTCCCCACACTTTACCTCCCCCAGACCAATCTCCCTTCACTCTGCCTCCTACTCCAGACCAATCTCCCTTTACTCTGCTTCCTCATCCAGACAAATCTCCCTTCACTCTACCTCTTCCTCCAGACCAATCTTCCTCACTCTGACTCCTCCTCAAGACCAATCTCCAGTCGCTCTGCCTCCTCCAGTCAAATGGCCCCTCACTCTGCCTCCTCCAGAACAATCTCCCTTCATTCTGCCTCCTTTTCCAGACCAAACTTTCCTTACTCTCCCTCCTCCTCCAGGGCAATCCCCTCTCACTCTGCCTCCTCCAGACCAATCACCCCTCAGTCTGTCTCCTCCTCCAGACCTATCCCGTTCGCTGTGCCTCCTCCAGAACAATCTCCCCTCACTCTACTTCCTACAGGAACATGTCCCCTCATTCTACCTCCTCCAGACCAATCTCCCCTCACTCTGCCTCCTCCAAACCAATCATCCCTCACTCTGCCTCCTCGATCAGTCCAATCCCCCTTCGCTCTTCCTCCTCCAGACCCATCTCCACTCACTCTGCCTAATCCAGACAAATCTCCCCTCTCTGCCTCCTCCTCCAGACAAATCTCCCCTAACTCTGCCTGCCCCAGGCCAATCTCCCCTCGCACTGCCTCCTCCTCCAGAACAACCTCTCTTCAAACTGCCTCCTCCTCCAGACCAATCCCCCCTCACTCTGCCTCCCCCAGACCAATCACCATTCACTCTGCCTCCTCCAGACCAATCTCCCCTCTCTCTGCCTCCTCCAGACCAATCTCCCCTCACTCTGCCTCCTCAAGACCAATCTCCCCTCACTCTGCCTCCTCCTCCAAAGCATTATCCCCTTACTCTGCCTCCTCAAGACCAATCTCCCCTCATTCTGCCTTTTCCTCCAGACCAATCTTTCTTCACTCTGCCTCCTCCAGACCAAGCTCCTCTTACTCTGCATCCTCCTCCAGACAACTCTCCACTCAATCGACATCCTACAAACAAATCTCCCTTCACTCTGCCTCCTCGTCCAGACGAATACCCTCTCAATCTGCCTCCTCCAGACAAATCTCCTTTCACTCTGCCTCCTACCGACTAATCTCCCATCACTCTGCTTGCTACTCTAGACCAATCTTCCCTCACTCCGCATCCTCCTGCAGACCAAGCTCCCCTCGCTCTGCCTCCACCTCCAGACCAATCTCCCTTCACTTTGCCTCCGCCTCCAGTCCAATCTCCCCCTCGCTGCATCCTCCTCTAAACAAATCTCCCCTCACTCTGCCTCCTCCTCCAGACCAATCTCCCCTCATTCTGCCTTTTCCAGACCAATCTTTCTTCACTCAGCCTCCTCCAGACCAAGCTCCTCTTACTCTGCCTCCTCCTCCAGACAACTCTCCTCTCAATCTACATCCTACAGACAAATCTCCCTTCACTCTGCCTCCTACCGACCAATCTCCCATCACCCTGCTTGCTACTCTAGACCAATCTTCCCTCACACCGCATCCTCCTGCAGACCAATCTCCCCTCTCTCTGCCTCCACCTCCAGACCAATCTCCCTTCACTTTGCCTCCTCCTCCAGTCCAATATCCCGCTCACTGCATCTGCCTCCAAACAAATCTCCCCTCACTCTGCCTCCTCCTCCAGACCAATCTCCCCTCACCCTGCCTCCTCCTCCAGACCAATCTCCCCTCACTCTGCCTCCTCCAGACCAATAACCAATCACGCTGCATCCGTCTCCAGACCAATCTCCCTTCACTCTGCCTCCTCCTCCAAACAAATCTCTCCTCACTCTGCCTCCTCCTCCAGACCAATCTACCTACACTCTGCATCCTCCTCCAGACCAATCTTTCTTCACTCAGCCTCCTCCATACCAAGCTCCTCTTACTCTGCCTCCTCCTCCAGACAACTCTCCTCTCAATCTACATCCTACAGACAAATCTCCCTTCACTCTGCCTCCTACCGACCAATCTCCCATCACCCTGCTTGCTACTCTAGACCAATCTTCCCTCACACCGCATCCTCCTGCAGACCAATCTCCCCTCGCTCTGCCTCCACCTCCAGACCAATCTCCCTTCACTTTGCCTCCTCCTCCAGTCCAATATCCCGCTCGCTGCATCCTCCTCCAAACAAATCTCCCCTCACTCTGCCTCCTCCTCCAGACCAATCTCCCCTCACCCTGCCTCCTCCTCCAGACCAATCTCCCCTCACTCTGCCTCCTCCAGACCAATAACCAATCACGCTGCATCCGTCTCCAGACCAATCTCCCTTCACTCTGCCTCCTCCTCCAAACAAATCTCTCCTCACTCTGCCTCCTCCTCCAGACCAATCTACCTACACTCTGCATCCTCCTCCAGACCAATCTCCCTTCACTCTACCTCTTCCTCCAGACAAATCTCCCTCACTCTGACTCCTCCTCAAGACCAATCTCAGCTCGCTCTGCCTCCTCCAGACCAATGTCCCCTCACTCTGCCTCCTCCAGAACAATCTCCCTTCATTCTGCCTCCTTTTCCAGACCAATCTCCCTCACTCTCCCTCCTCCTCCAGAGCAATCCCCTCTCACTCTGCCTCCTCCAGAACAATCACCCCTCACTCTGCCTCCACCTCCAGACCTATCCCATTCACTCTGCCTCCTCCCAGCCAATCTCCCCTCACTATACTTCCTAAATTCACATCTCCCCTAACTCTGCCTCATCAAAACCAATCTCCCCTCACTTTACCTCCGCCAGACCAGTCTCCCCTCAAACTACCTCCACCAGACTAATCTCCCCTCACTCTGCCTCCTCCACCAGGCCAGTCCCTCTTCACTCTGCCTCATCCAGACACATCCCCACTCACTCTGCCTACTCCAGACAAATCTCCCCACAAACTGCCTCCTCCTGCAGAACATCGCTTCACACTGCCTCTTCCTCCAGAACAATCACCCCTCACTCTGCCTCATGCATACAAATCACCCCAGAATTTACCTCCTCCAGACCAATCTCCCCTCACTCTGCCTCCTCCAGATAAATCTCCCCTCACTCTGCCTCCTCCTCCTAACCACTCTCCCCTCACTCTGCCTCCAGCTCCATGCCAATCTCCATTCACTCTACCTCCTTCTCCAGACCAATCTTCCTTCACTCTGCCTCCTCCTCCAGACCAATCTCCCTTAACTCTGCCTCCTCATCCAGACAAATCTCCCTTCACTCTACCTGTTCCTCCAGAACAATCTCCCTCACGCTGACCCCTCCTCAAGAACATTCCCCCTTGCTCTGCCTCCTCCAGACCAATGGCTCCTCACTCTGCCTCCTCCAGAACAATTTCCCTTCATTCTGCCTACTTTTCCAGACCAATCTCCCCTCACTCTCTCTCCTCCTCCAGAGCAATCGCTTCTCACTCTGCCTCCTCCAGACCAATCACCCCTCACTCTGCCTCCTCCTCCAGACCTATCCCGTTCAATCTGCCTCCTCCAGACCAATCTCCCTCACTCTATTTCCTACAGGCACATCTCTCCTCACTCTGCCTCATCAAGACCAATCTCTCCTCACTCTACCTCCTCCAGACCAATCTCCCCTCACTCTGCCTCCTCCACTAGGCCAATACCCCTTCACTCTGCCTCCTCCAGTACCATCTCCACTCACTCTGCCTACTCCAGACAAATCTCCCCTCACTCTGCCTCCTCCTCCAGACAAATCTCCCCTAACTCTGCGTGCCCCAGGCCAATCTCCCCACACAGTGCCTCCTCCTCCAAAACAACCTCGCTTCACACTGCCTCCTCCTCCAGAACAATCTCCCCTCACTCTGCCTCGTCCAGACAAATCTCCCGCACTTTACCTCCTCCTTCAGACCACTCTCCCCTCACTCTGCCTCCCCCAGGCCAATCTCGCCTCACACTGCTTCCTCCTCCATGCCAATCTCCATTCACTCTACCTCCTCCTCCAGACCAATTGCCCCTCACTCTGCCTCCTCCTGCTGACCAATCTCCACTCACTCTGCCTCCTCCAGACAAATCTCCCTTCACTCTGCCTCCTCCAGACCAATCTCCCCTTACTCTGCATCCTCCAGACCAATCTCCCCTCACTTGCCTCCTCCTCCAGACAATTCTTACCTCACTCTGACTCCTCCTCCAGACCGATCTCACCTTGCTCTGCCCCCTCCTCCAGACCAATGTCCCCTCGCTCCGCCTCCTCCTCCAGACTAATCTCCTTTCAGTCTAACCCCTCCAGACCAATCTCCCCTCACTCTGCCTACTCCTCCAGACAACTGTCCCCTCACTCTGCCTCCTCCAGGCAAATCTCCCCTCACTCTGCCACAGCCAGACCACTGACCCCTCACTCTGCCTCCTCCAGACAAATCCTCCCTAACTCAGCCTCCGCATCCAAAACCAAACTTCCCTCACTCTACCTCCTCCTACAGAACAATCTCCCCTCACTCTGCCTCATCCAGACAAATCTCCCCTCACACTGCCTCCTCCAGACCACTCTCCCCTCACTCTGCATCCTTAAGGCCAATCTCGCCTAACTCGGCCTCCACCTCCAGACCAATATCCATTCACTCTACCTCCTCCTCCAGACCAATGGCCCCTCACTCTGCCTCCACCTGCTGACCAATCTCCACTCATTCTAGATCCTCCAGACCAATCACCCTTCACTCTGCCTCCTCCAGACCATCTCCCCTCACATGCCTCATCCTCCAGACGATTCTTACCTGACTCTGCTTCCTCCTCCAAACAAATCCCCCCTCACTCTGCGTACTCCTCGAGACCAATCCCCCTTTATTCTGCCTCCTCCAGACCAATCTTCCCTCAATCTGCCTCTTCCAGACCAATCTCCTCTCAATCTGCCGCCTCCAAACAAATCTCCCTTCACTCTGCCTCCTACCGAACAATCTCCCCTCACTCTGCTTGCTCCTCCAGAACAATCTTCCCTCACTCCGCATCCTCATGCAGACAAAGCTCCCCTCGGTCTGCGTCCTCCTCCAGACAATTATCCCTTAACTTTGCCTCCGCCTCCAGTCCAATCTCCCCTCTCTCTGCATCCTCCTCCAAACAAATCTCCCCTCACGCTGCCTCCTCCTCCAGACCAATCTCCCCTCACCCTGCCTCGTCCTCCAGACCAATCTCCCCTTCACTCTGCCTCCTCCAGACCAATCTCCCTTCACTCTGTTCCTCCTCCAGACCAATCTCCCCTCACTCTGCCTCCTCCAGACCAATCACCCCTCACTCTGCCTCCTTCTCCAGACCAATCTCCCTTCACTCTGCCTCCTCCTCCAGACCAATCTCCCTTTACTTTGCCTCCTCATCCAGACAAATCTCCCTTCACTCCAGATCTTCCTCCAGACCATTCTCCCTCACTCTGACTCCTCCTCAAGACCAATCTCCCCTGGCTCTCCCTCCCCCTCCAGACCAATCTCCCCTCACTCTGCCTCCTCCTGCAGACAAATCTCCCCTAACTCTGCCTGCCCCATGCCAATCTCCCCTCACAGTTCCTCCTCCTCCAGAACAACCTCGCTTCACACTGCCTCCTCCTCCAGAACAATCTCCCCGCACTCTGCCTCGTCCAGACAAATGTCCCCACACTTTACCTCCTCCAGACCAATCTCCCCTCACACTACATCCTCCAGACCAATCTCCCCTCACTTTGACTCCTCCACCAGGCCAATCTCCCTTCACTCTGCCTCCTCCAGACCCATCTCCACTCACTCTGTCTCCTCCAGTCCAATCTCCCCTCAATCTGCCTCTTCCTTCAGACCACTCTCCCCTCACTCTGCCTCCCCCAGGCCAATCTCCCCTCACACTGTCTTCTCCTCCATGCCAATCTCCATTCACTCTACCTCCTCCTCCAGAAATATCACCCCTCATTCTGCCTCCTCCGGCGGACCAATCTCCACTCTCTCTGCCTCCTCCAGACAAATCTCCCTTTTCTCTGTTTCCTCCAGACCAATCTCCCCTTACTCTGCCTCCTCCAGACCAATCTCCGCTCACTTGCCTCCTCCTCCAGAGCATTCTTACCTGACTCTGACTCCTCCTCCAGACCAATCTCCCCTCGCTCTGCCACCTCCTCCAGACCAATGTCCCCTCGCTCTGCATCCTCCTCCAGATTAATCTCCCATCACTCTAACCCCTCCAGACCAAACTCCCCTCACTCTGCCTACTCCTCCAGACAACTCTCCCCTCAATCTGCCTCATCCAGACAAATCTCCCCTCACACTGCCTCCACCAGACCACTCACCCCTCACTATGCATCCTCCATGCCAATCTCGCCTCACTCTGCCTCCACCTCCTGACCAATATCCAATCACTCTACCTCCTCCTCCAGACCAGTGGCCTCTAACTCTGCCTCCTCCTGCTGACCAATCTCCACTCATTCTAGATCCTCCAGACAAATCTCCCTTCACTCTGCCTCCTCCAGACCAATCTTCCCTCACTTGCCTCCTCCTCCAGACGATTCTTACCTGACTCTGCCTCCTCCTCCAGACCAATCTCCCCTAACTCTGCAACCTCCTCGAAACAAATCTCTCCTCACTCTGCGTTCTCCTCCAAACCAATCCCCCTTTATTCTGCCTCTTCCAGACCAATCTTCCCTCAATCTGCCTCTTCCAGACCAATCTCCTCTCAATCTGCCTCCTCCAAACAAATCTCCCTTCACTCTGCCTTCTACCGACCAATCGCCCCTCACTCTGCTTGCTCCTCTATACCAATCTTCCCTCACTCCTCATCCTCCTGCAGACCAAGCTTCCCTCGCTCTGCCTCCTCCTCCAGACCAATCTGCCTTCACTTTGCCTCCTCCTCCAGTCCAATCTCCCCTCTCTCTGCATCCTCCTCCAAACAAATCACCCCTCACTCTGCCTTCTCCTCCAGACCAATCTCCCCTCACCCTGTCCCGTCCTCCTGACGAATGGAACCTTCACTCTGCCTCCCCCAGACCAATCTGCCTTCACTCTGTTCCTCCTCCAGACCAATCTCCCCTCACTCTGCCTCCTCCAGACCAATCACCCCGCACTCTGCCACCTTCTCCAGACCAATCACCCTTCACTCTACCTCCTCCTCCAAACAAATCTCTCCTCAGTCTGCCTCCTCCTCCAGACCAATCTCCCTTTACACTGCCTCCTTATCCAGACAAATCTCCCTTCTCTCTACCTCTTCCTCCTGACCAATCACCCTCACTCTGACTCCTCCTCAAGACCAATCTCCCCTCGCTCTGCCTCCTCCAGACCAATGTCCCCTCACTCTGCCTCCTCCAGACCAATGTCCCCTCACGCTGCATCCTCCAGAACAATCTCCCTTCATTCTGCCTCCTTTTACAGACCAATCTCCCCTCACTCTCCCTCCCCCTCCAGACCAATCTCCCCTCACTCTGCCTCCTCCTCCAGACAAATCTCCCCTAACTCTGCCTGCCCCATGCCAATCTCCCCTCACAGTTCCTCCTCCTCCAGAACAACCTCGCTTCACACTGCCTCCTCCTCCAGAACAATCTCCCCGCACTCTGCCTCGTCCAGACAAATGTCCCCACACTTTACCTCCTCCAGACCAATCTCCCCTCACACTACCTCCTCCAGACCAATCTCCCCTCACTCTGCCTCCTCCTCCAGACAAATCTCCCCTAACTCTGCCTGCCCCATGACAATCTCCCCTCACAGTTCCTCCTCCTCCAGAACAACCTCGCTTCACACTGCCTCCTCCTCCAGAACAATCTCCCTTCACTCTGCCTCCTCCAGACCCATCTCCACTCACTCTGTCTCCTCCAGTCAAATCTCCCCTCAATCTGCCTCTTCCTTCAGACCACTCTCCCCTCACTCTGCCTCCCCCAGGCCAATCTCCCCTCACACTGTCTTCTCCTCCATGCCAATCTCCATTCACTCTACCTCCTCCTCCAGACCAATCACCCCTCATTCTGCCTCCTCCGGCGGACCAATCTCCACTCTCTCTGCCTCCTCCAGACAAATCTCCCTTTTCTCTATTTCCTCCAGACCAATCTCCTCTTACTCTGCCTCCTCCAGACCAATCTCCCCTTACTTGCCTCCTCCTCCAGAGCATTCTTACCTGACTCTGACTCCTCCTCCAGACCAATCTCCCCTCGCTCTGCCACCTCCTCCAGACCAATGTCCCCTCGCTCTGCCTCCTCCTCCAGATTAATCTCCCTTCACTCTAACCCCTCCAGAACAAACTCCCCTCACTCTGCCTACTCCTCCAGACAACTCTCCCCTCACTCTGCCTCATCCAGACAAATCTCCCCTCACAATGCCTCCACCAGACCACTCTCCCCTCACTATGCATCCTCCATGCCAATCTCGCCTCACTCTGCCTCCACCTCCTGACCAATATCCATTCACTCTACCTCCTCCTCCAGACCAGTGGCCTCTAGCTCTGCCTCCTCCTGCTGACCAATCTCCACTATTCTAGATCCTCCAGACAAATCTCCCTTCAATCTGCCTCCTCCAGACCAATCTTCCCTCACTTGCCTCCTCCTCCAGACGATTCTTACCTGACTCTGCCTCCTCCTCCAGACCAATCTCCCCTAACTCTGCAACCTCCTCGAAACAAATCTCTCCTCAATCTGCGTTCTCCTCCAAACCAATCCCCCTTTATTCTGCCTCTTCCAGACCAATCTTCCCTCAATCTGCCTCTTCCAGACCAATCTCCTCTCAATCTGCCTCCTCCAAACAAATCTCCCTTCACTCTGACTCCTACAGACCAATCTCCCCTCACTCTGCTTGCTCCTCTATACCAATCTTCCCTCACTCCGCATCCTCCTGCAGACCAAGCTTCCCTCGCTCTGCCTCCTCCTCCAGACCAATCTGCCTTCACTTTGCCTCCTCCTCCAGTCCAATCTCCCCTCTCTCTGCATCCTGCTCCAAACAAATCACCACTCACTCTGCCTGCTCCTCCAGACCAATCTCCCCTCACCCTGCCCCATCCTCCTGACCAATGGAACCGTCACTCTGCCTCTTCCTGACCAATCTGCCTTCACTCTGTTCCTCCTCCAGACCAATCTCCCCTCACTCTGCCTCCTCCAGACCAATCACCCCTCACTCTGCCTCCTTCTCCAGACCAATCACCCTTTACTATGCCTCCTCCTCCAAACAAATCTCTCCTCAGTCTGCCTCCTCCTCCAGACCAATATCCCTTCACTCTGCCTCCTCCTCCAGACCAATCTCCCTTTACACTGCCTCCTTATCCAGACAAATCTCCCTTCTCTCTACCTCTTCCTCCAGACCAATCACTCTCACTCTGACTCCTCCTCAAGACCAATCTCCCCTCGCTCTGCCTCCTCCAGACCAATGTCCCCTCACTCTGCCTTCTCCAGAACAATCTCCCTTCATTCTGCCTCCTTTTCCAGACCAATCTCCCCTCACTCTCCCTCCTCCTCCAGAGCAATCCCCTCTCACTCTGCCTCCTCTAGACCAATCACCCCTCTCTCTGCCTCCTCCATCCAGACCTAACCCGTTCACTCTGCCTCCTCCAGACCAATCTCCCCTCACACTGCCTCCTCCTGCAGAACTACATCGCTTCACACTGCCTCCTCCTCCAGAGCAATCTCCCCTCACTCTGCCTCCTCCATGCAAATCTCCATTCACTCTACCTCCTCCTCCAGACCAATCTCCCTTCACTCTGCCTCCTCCTCCAGACCAATCTCCCCTCACTCTGCCTCCTCCTCCAGACAAATCTCCCCTAAATCTGCCAGCTCCAGGCCAATCTCCCCTCACAGTGTTTCCTCCTCAGATCAACCTCGCTTCACAGTGCCTCCTCCTCCAGAACAATCTGCCCTCACTCTGCCTCGTCCAGACAAATCTCCCCACACTTTACCTCCTCCAGACCAATCTCCCCTCACACTACCTCCTCCAGACCAATCTCCCCTCACTTTGATTCCTCCACCAGGCCAATCTGCCTTCACTCTGCCTCCTCCAGACCCATCTCCACTCACTCTGTCTCCTCCAGTCAAATCTCCCCTCTCTCTGCCTCTTACTTCAGACCACTCTCTCCTCACTCTGCCTCCCCCATTCCAATCTCCCCTCACACTGCCTCCTTCTCCATGCCAGTCTCCATTCACTCTACCTCCTCCTCCAGACCAATCGCCCCTCACTCTGCCTCCTCCTGCAGAACATCGCTTCACACTGCCTCCTCCTCCAGAACAATCTCCCCTCACTCTGCCTCAAACATACAAATTTCCCCACACTTTACCTCCTCCAGACCAATCTCCCCTCACTCTACCTCCTCCAGACAAATCTCCCCTCACTCTGACTCCTCCACCAGGCCAATCTCCCTTCACTCTGCCTCCTCCAGACCCATCTCACATCACTCTGCCTCTTCCAGATAAATCTCCCCTCACTCTGCCTCCTCCTCCTAACCACTCTCCCCTCACTCTGCCTCCCCCAGGCCAATCACCCCTCACACTGCCTCCACCTCCATGCCAATCTGCATTCACTCTACCTCCTTCTCCTGACCAATCTTCCTTCACTCTGCCACCTCCTCCAGACCAATCTCCCTTAATTCTGCCTCCTCATCCAGACAAATCTCCCTTCACTCTACCTCTTCCTCCAGACCAATCTCCCTCACGCTGACCCCTCCTCAAGTACAATCCCCCTTGCTCTGCCTCCTCCAGAACAATTTCCCTTCATTCTGCCTACTTTTCCAGACCAATCTCCCCTCACTCTCTCTCCTCCTCCAGAGCAATCCCTTCTCACTCTGCCTCCTCCAGACCAATCACCCCTCACTCTGCCTCCTCCTCCAGACCTATCCCGTTCAATCTGCCTCCTCCAGACCAATCTCCCTCACTCTACTTCCTACAGACACATCTCCCCTCACTCTGCGTCATCAAGACCTATCTCTCCTCACGCTACCTCCTCCAGATCAATCTCCCCTCACTGCATCCTCCACTAGGTCAATCCCCCTTCACTCTGCCTCCTCCAGTACCATCTCCACTCACTCTGCCTACTCCAGACAAATCTCCCCTCACTCTGCCTCCTCCTCCAGACAAATCTCCCCTAACTCTGCGTGCCCCAGGCCAATCTCCCCACACAGTGCCTCCTCCTCCAAAACAACCTCCCCTCACTCTGCCTCGTCCAGACAAATCTCCCGCACTTTACCTCCTCCTTCAGACCACTCTCCCCTCACACTGCCTCCCCCAGGCCAATCTCCCCTCACACTGCTTCCTCCTCCATGCCAATCTCCATTCACTCTACCTCCTCCTCCAGACCAATCGCCCCTCACTCTGCCTCCTCCTGCTGACCAATCTCCACTCACTCTGCCTCCTCCAGACAAATCTCCCTTCACTCTGCCTCCTCTAGACCAATCTCCCCTTACTCTGCTTCCTCCAGACCAATCTTCCCTCACTTGCCTCCTCCTCCAGAGCATTCTTACCTCACTCTGACTCCTCCTCCAGACCAATCTCCCCTCGCTCTGCCACCTCCTCCAGACCAATGTCCCCTCGCTCTGCCTCCTCCTCCAGACCAATCTCCTTTCAGTCTAACCCCTCCAGACCAATCTCCCCTCAATCTGCCTACTCCTCCAGACAACTGTCCCCTCACTCTGCCTCCTCCAGGCAAATCTCCCCTCACTCTACCACAGCCAGACCACTGTCCCCTCACTCTGCCTCCTCCAGACAAATCCTCCCTAACTCTGCCTCCTCATCCAAACCAAACTTCCCTCACTCTACCTCCTCCTACAGAACAATCTCCCCTCACACTGCCTCCTCCAGACCACTCTCCCCTCACTCTGCATCCTTAAGGCCAATCTCGCCTCACTCGGCCTCCACCTCCAGACCAATATCCATTCACTCTACCTCCTCAACCAGACCAATGGCCCCTCACTCTGCCTGCTCCTGCTGACCAATCTCCACTCATTCTAGATCCTCCAGACCAATCACCCTTCACTCTGCCTCCTCCAGACCATCTCCCCTCACTTGCCTCCTCCTCCAGACGATTCTTACCTGACTCTGCTTCCTCCTCCAGACCAATCTCCCCTCACTCTGCAACCTCCTCCAAACAAATCCCCCCTCACTCTGCGTTCTCCTCCAGACCAATCCCCCTTTATTCTGCCTCCTCCAGACCAATCTTCCCTCAATCTGCCTCTTCCAGACCAATCTCCTCTCAATCTGCCGTCTCCAAACAAATCTCCCTTCACTCTGCCTCCTACCGAACAATCTCCCCTCACTCTGCTTGCTCCTCTAGAACAATCTTCCCTCACTCCGCATCCTCATGCAGACAAAGCTCCCCTCGCTCTGCCTCCTCCTCCAGACAATTCTCCCTTCACTTTGCCTCCGCCTCCAGTCCAATCTCCCCTCTCTCTGCATCCTCCTCCAAACAAATCTCCCCTCACTCTGACTACTCCTCCAGACCAATCTCCCCTCACCCTGCCTCCTCCTCCAGACCAATCTCCCCTTCACTCTGCCTCCTCCAGACCAATCTCCCTTCGCTCTGTTCCTCCTCCAGACCAATCACCCCTCACTCTGCCTCCTTCTCCAGACCAATCTCCCTTCACTCTGCCTCCTCCTCCAAACAAATCTCTCCTAACTCTGCCTGCCCCATGCCAATCTCCCCTCACAGTTCCTCCTCCTCCAGAACAACCTCGCTTCACACTGTCTCCTCCTTCAGAACAATCTCCCCGCACTCTGCCTCGTCCAGACAAATGTCCCCACACTTTACCTCCTCCAGACCAATCTCCCCTCACACTACCTCCTCCAGACCAATCTCCCCTCACTTTGACTCCTCCACCAGGCCAATCTCCCTTCACTCTGCCTCCTCCAGACCCATCTCCACTCAGTCTGTCTCCTCCAGTCCAATCTCCCCTCACTCTGCCTCCCCCAGGCCAATCTCCCCTCACACTGTCTTCTCCTCCATGCCAATCTCCATTCACTCTACCTCCTCCTCCAGACCAATCACCCCTCATTCTGCCTCCTCCGGCGGACCAATCTCCACTCTCTCTGCCTCCTCCAGACAAATCTCCCTTTTTCTCTGTTTCCTCCAGACCAATCTCCCCTTACTCTGCCTCCTCCAGACCAATCTCCCCTCACTTGCCTCCTCCTCCAGAGCATTATTACCTCACTCTGACTCCTCCTCCAGACCAATCTCCCCTCGCTCTGCCACCTCCTCCAGACCAATGTCCCCTCGCTCTGCCTCCTCCTCCAGATTAATCTCCCTTCACTCTAACCCCTCCAGACCAAACTCCCCTCACTCTGCCTACTCCTCCAGACAACTCTCCCCTCACTCTGCCTCATCCAGACAAATCTCCCCTCACACTGCCTCCACCAGACCACTCTCCCCTCACTATGCATCCTCCATGCCAATCTCGCCTCACTCTGCCTCCACCTCCTGACCAATATCCATTCACTCCAGCTCCTCCTCCAGACCAGTGGCCTCTTACTCTGCCTCCTCCTGCTGACCAACCTCCACTCATTCTAGATCCTCCAGACCAATCTCCCTTCACTCTGCCTCCTCCAGACCAATCTTCCCTCACTTGCCTCCTCCTCCAGACGATTCTTACCTGACTCTGCCTCCTCCTCCAGACCAATCTCCCCTAACTCTGCAACCTCCTCGAAACAAATCTCTCCTCACTTTGCGTTCTCCTCTCGACCAATCCCCCTTTATTCTGCCTCCTCCAGACCAATCTTCTCTCAATCTGCCTCTTCTAGACCAATCTCCTCTCAATCTGCCTCCTCCAAACAAATCTCCCTTCACTCTGCCTCCTACCTACCAATCGCCCCTCACTCTGCTTGCTCCTCTATACCAATCTTCCCTCACTCTGCATCCTCCTGCAGACCAAGCTTCCCTCGCTCTGCTACCTCTTCCAGACCAATCTGCCTTCACTTTGCCTCCTCCTCCAGTCCAATCTCCCCTCTCTCTGCATCCTCCTCCAAACAAATCACCCCTCACTATGCCTGCTCCTCCAGACCAATCTCCCCTCACCCTGTCCCGTCCTCCTGACCAATGGAACCTTCACTCTGCCTCCTCCAGACCAATCTGCCTTCACTCTGTTCCTCCTCCAGACCAATCTCCCCTCACTCTGCCTCCTCCAGACCAATCACCCCTCACTCTGCCTCCTTCTCCAGACCAATCACCCTTTACTCTGCCTCCTCCTCCAAACAAAGCTCTCCTCACTCTGCCTCCACCTCCAAACCAATCTCCCTTCACTCGGCCTCCTCCTCAAGAGCAATCTCCCTTTACTCTGCCTCCTTATCCAGACAAATCTCCCTTTACACTGCCTCCTTATCCAGACAAATCTCCCTTCACTCTACCTCTTCCTCCAGACCAATCACCCTCACTCTGACTCCTCCTCAAGACCGACCTCCCCTCGCTCTGCCTCCTCCAGACCAATGTCCCCTCACTCTGCCTCCTCCAGAACAATCTCCCTTCATTCTGCCTCCTTTTCCAGACCAATCTCCCCTCACTCTCCCTCCTCCTCCAGAGCAATCCCCTCTCACTCTGCCTCCTCTAGACCAATCACCCCTCACTCTGCCTCCTCCATCCAGACCTAACCCGTTCACTCTGCCTCCTCCAGACCAATCTCCCCTCACTCTACTTCCTACATGCACATCTCCCCTCACTCTGCCTCATCAAAACCAATCTCCCCTCACTTTACCTCCTGCAGACCAAGCTCCCCTCACTCTACCTCCTCCAGACCAATCTCCCCTCACTCTGCCTCCTCTACCAGGCCAATCCCCCTTCACTCTGCCTCCTCCAGACACATCTCCATTCACTCTGCCTACTCCAGACAAATCTCCCCTCACACTGCCTCCTCCTGCAGAACAACATCGCTTCACACTGCCTCCTCCTCCAGAGCAATCTCCCCTCACTCTGCCTCGTCCAGACAAATCTCCCCACACTTTACCTCTTCCAGACCAATCTCCCCTCACTCAGCCTCCTCCATGCAAATCTCCATTCACTCTACCTCCTCCTCCAGACCAATCTCCCTTCACTCTGCCTCCTCCTCCAGACAAATCTCCCCTAACTCTGCCGGCCCCAGGCCAATCACCCCTCACAGTGCCTCCTCAGATCAACCTCGCTTCACAGCGCCTCCTCCTCAAGAACAATCTGCCCTCACTCTGCCTCGTCCAGACAAATCTCCCCACACTTTACCTCCTCCAGACCAATCTCCCCTCACACTACCTCCTCCAGACCAATCTCCCCTCACTTTGACTCCTCCACCAGGTCAATCCCCCTTCACTCTGCCTCCTCCAGACCCATCTACACTCACTCTGCCTCCTCCAGTCAAATCTCCCCTCACTCTGCCTCTTCCTTCAGACCACTCTCTCCTCACTCTGCCTCCCCCATTCCAAACTCCCCTCACACTGCCTCGTCCTCCATGCCAGTCTCCATTCACTCTACCTCCTCCTCCAGACCAATCGCCCCTCACTCTGCCTCCTCCAGACCAATCACCCCTCACTCTGCCTCCTTCTCCAGACCAATCTCCCTTCACTCTGCCTCCTCCTCCAGACCAATCTCCTCTCACTCTGCATCCTCCTCCTGACCAATCTCCCTTTACTTTGCCTCCTCATCCAGACAAATCTCCCTTCACTCCACATCTTCCTCCAGACCATTCACCCTCACTCTGACTCCTCCTCAAGACCAATTTCCCCTCACTCTGCGTCCTCCAGACCAATGTCCCCTCACTCTGCATCCTCCAGAACAATCTCCCTTCATTCTGCCTCCTTTTACAGACCAATCTCCCCTCACTCTGCCTCCTCCTCCAGACAAATCTCCCCTAACTCTGCCTGCCCCATGCCAATCTCCCCTCACAGTTCCTCCTCCTCCAGAACAACCTCGCTTCACACTGCCTCCTCCTCCAGAACAATCTCCCCGCACTCTGCCTCGTCCAGACAAATGTCCCCACACTTTACCTCCTCCAGACCAATCTCCCCTCACACTACCTCCTCCAGACCAATCTCCCCTCACACTACCTCCTCCAGACCAATCTCCCCTCACTTTGACTCCTCCACCAGTCCAATCTCCCTTCACTCTGCCTCCTCCAGACCCAACTCCACTCACTCTGTCTCCTCCAGTCCAATCTCCCCTCAATCTGCCTCTTCCTTCAGACCACTCTCCCCTCACTCTGCCTCCCCCAGGCCAATCTCCCCTCACACTGTCTTCTCCTCCATGCCAATCTCCATTCACTCTACCTCCTCCTCCAGAAATATCACCCCTCATTCTGCCTCCTCCGGCGGACCAATCTCCACTCTCTCTGCCTCCTCCAGACAAATCTCTCTTTTCTCTGTTTCCTCCAGACCAATCTCACCTTACTCTGCCTCCTCCAGACCAATCTCCCCTCACTTGCCTCCTCCTCCAGAGCATTCTTACCTCACTCTGCCACCTCCTCCAGACCAATCTCCCCTCACTCTGCCACCTCCTCCAGACCAATGTCCCCTCGCTCTGCCTCCTCCTCCAGATTAATCTCCCTTCACTCTAACCCCTCCAGACCAAACTCCCCTCACTCTGCCTACTCCTCCAGACAACTCTCCCCTCACTCTGCCTCATCCAGACTAATCTCCCCTCACACTGCCTCCACCAGACCACTCTCCCCTCACTATGCATCCTCCATGCCAATCTCGCCTCACTCTACCTCCTCCTCCAGACCAGTGGCCTCTTACTCTGCCTCCTCCTGCTGACCAACCTCCGCTCATTCTAGATCCTCCAGACCAATCTCCCTTCACTCTGCCTCCTCCAGACCAATCTTCCCTCACTGGCCTCCTCCTCCAGAGCATTATTACCTCACTCTGCCACCTCCTCCAGACCAATCTCCCCTCACTCTGCCTCATCCAGACACATCTCCCCTCACACTGCCTCCTCCAGACCACTCTCCCCTCACTCTGCATCCTCCAGGCCAATCTCGCCGCACTCTGCCTCCACCTCCTGACCAATATCCATTCACTCTACCTCCTCCTCCAGGCCAGTGGCCTCTAACTCTGCCTCCTCCTGCTGACCAATCTCCACTCACTCTAGATCCTCCAGACAAATCTCCCTTCTCTCTGCCTCCTCCTCCAGACCAATCTCCCCTCACTCTGCAAACTCCTCCAAACAAATCTCTCCTCACTCTGCGTTCTCCTCCAGACCAATCCCCCTTTATTCTGCTTCCTCCAGAACAATCTTCCCTCAATCTGCCTCTTCCAGACCAATCTCCTCTCAATCTGCCTCCTCCAAACAAATCTCCCTTCACTCTGCCTCCTACCGACCAATCGCCCCTCACTCTGCTTGCTCCTCTATACCAATCTTCCCTCACTCTGCATCCTCCTGCAGACCAAGCTTCCCTCGCTCTGCCTCCTCCTCCAGACCAATCTGCCTTCACTTTGCCTCCTCCTCCAGTCCAATCTCCCCTCTCTCTGCATCCTCCTCCAAACAAATCACCCCTCACTATGCCTGCTCCTCCAGACCAATCTCCCCTCACCCTGTCCCGTCCTCCTGACCAATGGAACCTTCACTCTGCCTCCTCCAGACCAATCTGCCTTCACTCTGTTCCTCCTCCAGACCAATCTCCCCTCACTCTGCCTCCTCCAGACCAATCACCCCTCACTCTGCCTCCTTCTCCAGACCAATCTCCCTTCACTCGGCCTCCTCTTCAAGAGCAATCTCCCTTTACTCTGCCTCCTCCTCCAAACAAAGCTCTCCTCACTCTGCCTCCACCTCCAAACCAATCTCCCTTCACTCGGCCTCCTCTTCAAGAGCAATCTCCCTTTACTCTGCCTCCTTATCCAGACAAATCTCCCTTTACACTGCCTCCTTATCCAGACAAATCTCCCTTCACTCTACCTCTTCCTCCAGACCAATCACCCTCACTCTGACTCCTCCTCAAGACCAACCTCCCCTCGCTCTGCCTCCTCCAGACCAATGTCCCCTCACTCTGCCTCCTCCAGAACAATCTCCATTCATTCTGCCTCCTTTTCCAGACCAATCTCCCCTCACTCTCCCTCCTCCTCCAGAGCAATCCCCTCTCACTCTGCCTCCTCTAGACCAATCACCCCTCACTCTGCCTCCTCCATCCAGACCTAACCCGTTCACTCTGCCTCCTCCAGACCAATCTCCCCTCACTCTACTTCCTACATGCACATCTCCCCTCACTCTGCCTCATCAAAACCAATCTCCCCTCATTCTACCTCCTCCAGACCAATCTCCCCTCACTTGCCTCCTCCTCCAGAGTATTCTTACCTCACTCTGACTCCTCCTCCAGACCAATCACCCCTCGCTCTGCCCCCTCCTCCAGACCAATGTCCCCTCACTCCACCTCCTCCTCCAGACTAATCTCCATTCACTCTAACCCCTCCTGACCAATCTCCCCTCACTCTGCCTACTCCTCCAGACAACTCTCCCCTCACTCTGCCTCCTCCAGGCAAATCTCCCCTCACTCTGCCACCGCCAGACCACTGTCCCCTCACTGTGCCTCCTCCAGACAAATCCTCCCTCACTCTGCCTCCTCGTCCAGGCCAAACTTCCCTCCCTCTACCTCCTCCTACAAAACAATCTCCCCTCACTGTGCCTCATCCAGACAAATCTCCCCTCACTCTGCCTCCTCCAGGCCAATCTCGCCTCACTCTGCCTCCACCTCCAGACCAATATTCTTTCACTCTGCCTCCTCCTCCAGACCAATCACCCTTCACTCTGCCTCCTCCAGACCAATCTTCCCTCACTGGCCTCCTCCTCCAGAGCATTATTACCTCACTCTGCCACCTCCTCCAGACCAATCTCCCCTCACTCTGCCTCATCCAGACACATCTCCCCTCACACTGCCTCCTCCAGACCACTCTCCCCTCACTCTGCATCCTCCAGGCCAATCTCGCCGCACTCTGCCTCCACCTCCTGACCAATATCCATTCACTCTACCTCCTCCTCCAGGCCAGTGGCCTCTAACTCTGCCTCCTCCTGCTGACCAATCTCCACTCACTCTAGATCCTCCAGACAAATCTCCCTTCTCTCTGCCTCCTCCTCCAGACCAATCTCCCCTCACTCTGCAAACTCCTCCAAACAAATCTCTCCTCACTCTGCGTTCTCCTCCAGACCAATCCCCCTTTATTCTGCTTCCTCCAGAACAATCTTCCCTCAATCTGCCTCTTCCAGACCAATCTCCTCTCAATCTGCCTCCTCCAAACAAATCTCCCTTCACTCTGCCTCCTACCGACCAATCGCCCCTCACTCTGCTTGCTCCTCTATACCAATCTTCCCTCACTCTGCATCCTCCTGCAGACCAAGCTTCCCTCGCTCTGCCTCCTCCTCCAGACCAATCTGCCTTCACTTTGCCTCCTCCTCCAGTCCAATCTCCCCTCTCTCTGCATCCTCCTCCAAACAAATCACCCCTCACTCTGCCTGCTCCTCCAGACCAATCTCCCTTCACCCTGTCCCGTCCTCCTGACCAATGGAACCTTCACTCTGCCTCCTCCAGACCAATCTGCCTTCACTCTGTTCCTCCTCCAGACCAATCTCCCCTCACTCTGCCTCCTCCAGACCAATCACCCCTCACTCTGCCTCCTCCTCCAAACAAAGCTCTCCTCACTCTGCCTCCACCTCCAGACCAATCTCCCTTCACTCTGCCTCCTCCTCCAGACCAGTCTCCCTTTACACTGCCTCCTTATCCAGACAAATCTCCCTTCACTCTACCTCTTCCTCCAGACCAATCACCCTCACTCTGACTCCTCCTCAAGACCAATCTCCCCTCGTTCTGCCTCCTCCAGACCAATGTCCCCTCACTCTACCTCCTCCAGAACAATCTCCCTTCATTCTGCCTCCATTTCCAGACCAATCTCCCCTCACTCACCCTCCTCCTCCAGAGCAATCCCTTCTCACTCTGCCTCCTCTGGACCAATCACCCCTCACCCTGCCTCCCCCATCCAGACCTAACCCGTTCACTCTGCCTCCTCCAGACCAATCTCCCCTCACTCTACTTCCTACATGCACATCTCCCCTCACTCTGCCTCATCAAAACCAATCTCCCCTCACTTTACCTCCTGCAGAGCAAGCTCCCCTCACTCTACCTCCACCATACCAATCTCCCCTCACTCTGCCTCCTCCACCAGGCCAATCCCCCTTCACTCTGCCTCCTCCAGACACATCTCCACTCACTCTGCCTCGTCCAGACAAATCTCCCCACACTTTACCTCCTCCAGACCAATCTCCCCTCACTCTGCCTCCTCCATGCAAATCTCCATTCACTCTACCTCCTCCTCCAGACCAACCACCCTTCACTCTGCCTCCTCCTCCAGACCAATCTCCCCTAACTATGCCGGCCCCAGGCCAATCTCCCCTCACAGTGCCTCCTCCTCAGATCAACCTCGCTTCACACCGCCTCCTCTTCCAGAACAATCTGCCCTAACTCTGCCTCGTCCAGACAAATCTCCCCACACATTACCTCCTCCAGACCAATCTCCCCTCACACTACCTCCTCCAGACCAATCTCCCCTCACTCTGCCTCCTCCAGACCAATCTCCCCTCACTCTGCCTCCTCCTCCAAACCAATCTCCCTTCATTCTGGCCTCCTCCTCCAGACCAATCTCCCTTCACTCCACCTCCTCTCCCAGACCAACCTCCCTCTACTCTGCCTCATCCAGACCAATCTTCCCTCACACTCCCTCCTCCTCCAGACCAAACTCCCCTCACTCTGCCTCCTCCTCCAGACCAATCCTCCTTTATTCTGCCTCTTCCAAAACAACCTCCCCTCACTCTGCCTCCTCCATGCAATCTCCCTTCATTCTGCCTCCTCCTCCAGACCAATCTCCCTTCACTCCACCTCCTCTCCCAGACCAATCTCCCTCTACTCTGCCTCGTCCAGACCAATCACCCCTCACTCTACGTCCTCCTCCAGACCAAACTCCCCTCACTCTGCCTCCTCCTCCAGACGAATCCCCCTTTATACTGCCTCTTCCAAATCAAACTCCCCTCACTCTGCCTCCTCCATCCCAATCTACCTTCACTCTGTTCCTACTCCAGACCATTCCCCCCTCAATCTCCCTCCTCCAGACAAATCACCCCTCACTCTGCCTCCTTCTCCAGACCAATCTCCCCTCAATCTACCTCTCCCTCCAGACGTATCCACCTTCACTCTGCCTCATCCAGATCAATCTCCCCTCACTCTGCCTCCCCCAGACCAAGCACCCTTCACTCTACCTCCTCCAGACCAAACTCCCCTCATTCTGCCTCCTCCAGACCAAACTCCCCTCACTCTGCCTCCTCTTCCTATCCAATCTCCCCTCACTCTTCCTCCTCAAGACCAATCTCCCCTCTCTCTGCCTCTTCCACCAGACCAATCTTTCTTCACTCTGCCTCCTCCAGACCAAGCTCCTCTTACTCTGCCTCCTCCTCCAGACAACTCTCCACTCAATCTACATCCTCCAGACAAATCTCCCTTCACTCTGCCTCCTCGTCCAGATGAAACCCCCTCAATCTGCCTTATCCAGACAAATCTCCACTCATTCTGCTTCCTGCTCTAGACCAATCTTCCCTCACTCCGCATCCTCCTGCAGACCAAGCTCCCTTCGCTGTGCCTCCTCCTCCAGACCAATCTCTCCTCGCTCAGCCCCCTCCTCCAGACAAATGTCCCCTCGCCCCACCACCTCCTCCAGAACAATCTCCCTTCACTCTGCAACCTCCTCCAAATAAATCTCACCTCACTCTGCCTCCTCCTCCAGTCCAATACCCCTTTAATCTGCCTCCTCCAGACCTATCATCCCTCACTCTGCCTTTTCCAGACCAATCTCCCCTCACTCTGCCTCATACAGCCCAATCTCACTTCACACTGTACCTACTCCAGACCAATCCCCCCTCAATCTCCCTCCTACAGACAAATCTCCCATCACTCTGCCTCCTCCAGACCAATCTCCCCTGACCCTGCTCTTCCTCCAGACCAAACTTTCTTCACTCTGCCTACTCCAGACCAAGCTCCATTAACTCTGCCTCCTCCACCAGACCACTCTCCCCTCAATCTACATCCTCCAGTCAAATCTCACATCACTCTGCCTCCTCGTCCAGTCGAATCTCCCCACAGTCTACCTCCTCCAGACAAATCTCCCCTCACTCTGCCTCCTACCGACCAATCTCCCTTCACTCTGCTTCCTCCTCTAGAGCAATCTTCCCTCACTCCACATCCTCCTGCAGACCAAGCTCCCCTCGCTCTGCCTCCTCCTCCAGACCAATCTCCCTTCACTTTGCCTCCTCCTCCAGTCCAATCTTCCCTCACTCTGCCTCCTCCAGAACAATCTCCCCTCACTCTGCCTCCTCCTCCAGACCAATCTCCCTTCATTCTGCCTCCTCATCCAGACCAATCTCCCTTCACTCCAACTCCTCTCCAAGACCAATCTCCCTCTACTCTGCCTCATCCAGACCAATCTCCCCTCATCTACCTCCTCGTCCAGACCAAACTCCCCTCACTCTGCCTCCTCCTCGAGACGAATCCTCCTTTATTCTGCCTCTTCCAAAACAACCTCCCCTCACTCTGCCTCCTCCAGCCCAATCTCCCTTCACTCTGTTCCTACTCCAGACCAATCCCCCCTCAATCTCCCTCCTCCAGACAAATCACCCCTCACTCTGCCTCCTCCAGACCAAACTCCCCTCACTCTGCCTCCTCTTCCTATCCAATCTCCCCTCACTCTGCCTCCTCAAGACCAATCTCCCCTCTCTCTGCCTCTTCCACCAGACCAATCTTTCTTCACTCTGCCTCCTCCAGACCAAGCTCCTCTTACTCTGCCTCCTCCTCCAGACAACTCTCCACTCAATCTACATCCTCCAGACAAATCTCCCTTCACTCTGCCTCCTCGTCCAGATGAAACCCCCTCAATCTGCCTTATCCAGACAAATCTCCACTCATTCTGCTTCCTGCTCTAGACCAATCTTCCCTCACTCCGCATCCTCCTGCAGACCAAGCTCCCTTCGCTGTGCCTCCTCCTCCAGACCAATCTCTCCTCGCTCAGCCCCTTCCTCCAGACAAATGTCCCCTCGCTCCACCACCTCCTCCAGAACAATCTCCCTTCACTCTGCAACCTCCTCCAAATAAATCTCACCTCACTCTGCCTCCTCCTCCAGTCCAATACCCCTTTAATCTGCCTCCTCCAGACCTATCATCCCTCACTCTGCCTTTTCCAGACCAATCTCCCCTCACTCTGCCTCATACAGCCCAATCTCACTTCACACTGTACCTACTCCAGACCAATCCCCCCTCAATCTCCCTCCTCCAGACAAATCACCCCTCACTCTGACTCCTCCTACAGACAAATCTCCCATCACTCTGCCTCCTCCAGACCAATCTCCCCTGACCCTGCTCTTCCTCCAGACCAAACTTTCTTCACTCTGCCTACTCCAGACCAAGCTCCATTAACTCTGCCTCCTCCACCAGACCACTCTCCCCTCAATCTATATCCTCCAGTCAAATCTCACATCACTCTGCCTCCTCGTCCAGTCGAATCTCCCCACAGTCTACCTCCTCCAGACAAATCTCCCCTCACTCTGCCTCCTACCGACCAATCTCCCTTCACTCTGCTTCCTCCTCTAGAGCAATCTTCCCTCACTCCACATCCTCCTGCAGACCAAGCTCCCCTCGCTCTTCCTCCTCCTCCAGACCAATCTCCCTTCACTTTGCCTCCTCCTCCAGTCCAATCTTCCCTCACTCTGCCTCCTACTCCAGACCAATCACCCCTCACTTTGCCTCCTCCTACAGACAAATCTCCCTTCACTCTGCCTCCTCCTCCAGACCAATCTCGCCTCAATCTGCCTCCTCCTCCAGACGTATCCACCTTCACTCTGCCTCCTCCAGATCAATCTCCCCTCACTCTGCCTCTCCCAGACCAATCACCCTTCACTCTACCTCCTCCAGACCAATCTGCCCTCACTCTGCCTCCTGCAGACCAATCAACCCTCACTCTGCCTCCTCTTCCAATCCCATCTCCCCTCACGCAGCCTCCTCAAGACCAATCTCCCCTCTCTCTGCGTCTTCCACCAGACCAATCTTTCTTCACTCTGCCTCCTCCAGACCAAGTTCCTCTTACTCTGCCTCCTCCTCCAGACCACTCTCCATTCAATCTACATCCTCCAGACAAATCTCCCTTCACTCTGCCTCCTCGTCCAGATGAATCCCCCTCAATCTGCCTCCTCCAGACAAATCTCCACTCATTCTGCTTCCTCTTCTAGACCAATGTTCCCTCACTCCGCATCCTCCTGCAGACCAAGCTCCCCTCGCTCTGCCTCCTCCTCCAGTCCAATCTCCCTTCACTTTGACTCCTCCTCCAGTCCAATCACCCCTCACTCTGCAACCTCCCCCAAACAAATCTCCCATCACTCTGCCTCCTCCTCCAGACCAATCCCCCTTTATTCTGCCTCTTCGAAAACAACCTCCCCTCACTCTGCCTCCTCCAGCACAATCTCCCTTCAATCTGTTCCTATTCCAGTCCAATCACCCCTCAATCACCCTCTTCCAGACAAATCAACCCTTACTCTGTCTCCTACACCAGACCAATCACCATTCACTCTGCCTCCTCCTAAAGACAAATCTTCCTTCACTCTGCCTCCTCCTCCATACCATTATCCCCTCACTCTACCTCCTCCTCCAGACGTACCCACCTTCACTCTGCCTCATCCAGATCAATCTCCCCTCACTCTGCCTCCCCAAGACCAATCACCCTTCACTCTACCTCCTCCACATCAATCTCCCCACACTTTGCCTCCTCCAGACCAATCTCCCCTCACTCTGCCTCCTCTTCCAATCCAATCTCCCCTCACTCTGCCTCCTCAAGACCAATTTCCCCTCTCTCTGCCTCTTCCACCAGACCAATCTTTCTTCACTCTGCCTCCTCCAGACCAAGCTCCTCTTACTCTGCCTCCTCCTCCAGACAACTCTCCACTCAATCTACATGCTCCAGACAAATCTCCCTTCACTCTGCCTCCTTGTCCTGACGAATCCCACCTCATTCAGCCTCCTCCAGACAAATCTCCACTCATTCTGCTTCCTCATCTAGACCAGTCTTACCTCACTCCGCATCCTCCTGCAGACCAAGCTCCCCTCGTTCTACCTCCTCGTCCAGAACAATCTCCCTTCACTTTGCTGCCTCCTCCAGTCCAATCTCCCCTCACTCTGCAACCTCCTCCAAACAAATCTCCCATCACGCTGCCTCCTCCTCCAGACCAATCTCCCCTCACCCTGCCTCCTCCTCCCGACCAATATCCCCTTCACTCTGCCTCCTCCAGACCAATCTCCCTTCACTCTGTTCCTCCTCCAGACAAATCCTCCTCACTCAGCCTCTTCCAGACCAATCTTCCATCACACTGCCTCCTCCAGACAAATCTCCCCTCACTCTGCCTCCTCCCGACAAATCTCCCCTAACTCTACCTGCTCCAGACCAATCACCCCCCCACTCTGCCTCGTCCTCCAGTCCAATCTCCCTTCACTCTGCCTCCTCCTCCAGACCAATCTCCCTTTACTCTGCCTCCTCATGCAGACAAATCTCCCTTCACTCTACCTCTTGCTACAGACCAATCTCGCTCACGCTGACTCCTCCCCAAGACCAATCTCCCCTCACTCTGCCTCCTCCAGACAAATCTTCACTCATACTGCTTCCTCCTCTAGACCAATCTCCCTCACTCCTCATCCTCCTGCAGACCAATCTCCCCTCTCTCTGCCTCCTCCTCCAGACCAATCTACCCTCACCCTGCCTCCTCCTCCAGACCAATTACCCCTTCACTCTGCCTCCTCCAGACCAATCTTCCATCACTCTGCCTCCTCCAGACAAATCTCCCCTCACTCTGCCTCCTAGAGACCAATCACCCCTCACTCTGCCTCCTCCTCCAGACAAATCACCCTTCACTCTGCCTCCTCCTCCAGACCAATCTCCCTTTACTCTGCCTCCTCATGCAGACAAATCTCCCCTCACTCTACCTCCTCCAGACCAATCTCCCCTCACTCTCCCTCCTCCTCCAGACCAATCCCCTCTAATTCTGCCTCCTCCAGACCAATTACCCCTCACTCTGCCTCCTCCTCCAGACCTATCCCGTTCTCTCTGCCACCTCCAGACCAATCTCCTGTGACTCTACTTATACATTCACATCTCCCCTCACTCTGCCTCATCAAGACCAATCTCCCCTCACTTTACCACATCCAGACCAATCTCCCCTCACTCTACCTCATCCTGACCAATCTCCCCTCACTCTGCCTCCTCCACCAGGCCCATCCCCCTTCACTCTGCCTCCTCCAGACCCATCTCCACTCACGCTGCATCCTCCAGACAAATCTCTCCTCACTCTGCCTCTTCCTCCAGACCACTCTCCCCTCACTATGCCTCCTCCAGACAAGTCTCCCCTTACTCTGCCTCCCCCAGGCCAATCTCCCCTCACTCTGCCTTCTCCTCCTGGCCAAAGTCCATTCACTCTTCCTCCTCCGCCAGACCAATTGCCCCTCACTCTGCCTCCTCCTGCTGACCAATCTCCAGTCACTCTAGATCCTCCAGACAAATCTCCCTTCACTCTGCCTCCTCCTCCAATCCAATCTCCACTCACTCTGCCTTCTCCAAGCCAATCTCCCCTCACTTGCCTCCTCCTCCAGACCAATCTCCCCTCGCTTTCCCCCCTCCTCCTGACAAATGTCCCTTTGCTCCGCCACCTCCCCCAGACCAATCTCTCTTCACTCTGCAACCTGCTCCAAACAAATCTCTCCTCACTCTGCCTCCTCCTCCAGACCAATACCCATTTATTCTGCCTCCTCCAGACCAACCTTCCTTCACTCTGCCTCTTCCAGACCAATCTCCCCTCACTCTGCCACCTCCAGCCCAATCTCCCTTCACTCTGTTCCTACTCCAGACCAATCCCCCCTCACTCTCCCTCCTCCAGACAAATCACCCCTCACTCTGCCTCCTCCTCCAGACAAATCTCCACTCACTCTGCCTCCTCTTCCGTACCAATCTCCCTTTACTCTGCCTCCTCCTACAGACAAATCTCCCTTCATTCTACCTCCTCCTCCAGACATTTCTCCCTTCACTCTGCCTCCTCCTCCAGACCAATCTCCCCTCACTCTGCCTCCTCCTCCAGACCAATCTCCTCTCACTCTGCCTCCTCCTCCAGACCTTTCTTTCCTCACACTGCCTCCTCTTCCAGACCAATCTCCCCTCACTCTGCCTCCTCCTCCAGACCAATCTTCCCTCACTCTGGCCCCTCCTCCAGACCAATGTCCCCTCGCTCCGCCTCCTCCTCCAGACCAATCTCCCCTCATTCTGCCTCCTCCTCCAGAGCAATCCCCTCTCACTCTGCCTCCTCCATACCAATCAACCCTCACTCTGCCTCCTCCTCCAGATCTATCCCATTCACTCTGCCTCCTCCAGACCAATCTCCCCTCACTCTACTTCCTACAGGCATATCTCCCCTCACTCTGCCTCATCAAGTCCAATCTCCCCTCGCTCTACCTCCTCCAGACCAATCTCTCCTCATTCTGCCTCCTCCACCTGGCCAATCCCCCTTCACTCTGCCTCCTCCAGACCCATCTCCACTCACTCCGACTCCTCCAGACAAATCTCCCTTCACTATGCCTCCTCCAGACAAATCTCCCCTTACTCTGCCTCCCCCAGGCCAATCTCCTATCACTCTGCCTCCGCCTACAGGCAAATCTCCATTCACTCTACCTCCTCCTCCAGACCAATTGCCCCTCACTCTGCCTCCTCCTGCTGACCAATCTCCACTCACTCTAGATCCTCCAAACAAATCTCCCTTCACTCTGCCTCCTCCTCCAGAGCACTTTCCCCTCAATCTGCCTACTCGAGACCAATCTCCCCACACTTGCCTCCTCCTCCAGAACATTCTTACCTAACTCTGCCTCCTCCTCCAGACCAATCTCCCTCGCTCTGCCCCCTCCTCCAGACCAATGTCCCCTTGCTCTGCCTCCTCCTCCAGACCAATCTCCCCTCATTCTGCCTCCTCCAGACCAATCTCCCTTCACTCTGCCTCCTCCTCCAGACAAATCTCCCTTCAGTCTGCCTCCTCTCCAGAACAATCTCCACTCACTCAGCCTCCATAAGACCAATCTCCCCTCACTCTGCCTCCTCCTCCCGACCATTCTTTCTTCACTCTGCCTCCTCCAGACCAAGCTCCTCTTGCTCTGCCTCCTCCTCCAGACAACACTCCACTCAATATACATCCTCCAGACAAATCTCCCTTCACTCTGCCTCCTTGTCCATACGAATCCCCCCTCAACCTACCTCGTCCAGACAAATCTCCTCTCATTCTGCTTCCCCTCAAGACCAATCTTCCCTCACTCCGCATCGTCCTGCAGACCAAGCTCACCTTGCTCTGCCTCCTCCTCCAGACCAGTCTCCCTTCACTTTGCCTCCTCCTCCAGTCCAATCTCCCCTCACTCTGCAACCTCCTCCAAACAAATCTCCCATCACTCTGCCTCCTCCTCCAGACCAACCTCCCTCACCCTTCCTCCTCCTCCTGACCAATCTCCCCTTAACTCTGCTTCCTCCAGTCCAATCTCCCTCCACTCTGTTCCTCCTCCAGACCAATCCCCCCTCACTCTGCCTCCTCCAGACCAATCTTCCATCACTCTGCCTCCTCCTGACAAATCTCCCCTCACTCTTCCTCCTCCAGACCAATCTCGCTTAACTCTGCCTCCTCATCCAGACAATTCTCCCTTCACTCTACCTCTTGCTCCAGACCAAGCTCCCTCATGCTGACTCCTCCACAAGACCAATCTCCCCTCGCTCTGCCTCCTCCAGACCAATGGCCCCTCACTCTGCCTCCTCCAGAACAATCTCCCTTCATTCTGCCTCCTCCTCCAGACCAATCTCCCCTCACTCTCCCTCCTCCTCCAGAGCAATCCCCTCTCACTCTGCCTCCTCCAGACCAATCACCCCTCACACTGCCTCCTCCTCCAAACATATCCCGTTCACTCTGCCTCCTCCAGACCAATCTCCCCTCACTCTACTTCCTAGAGGCACATCTCGCCTCACTCTGCCTCATCAAGACCAATCTCCCATCACTTTACCACCTCCAGACCAATCTCCCCTCACTCTACCTCCTCCTGACCAATCTCCCTTCACTCTACCTCCTCCACCAGTCGAATCCCCCTTCACTCTGCCTCCTCCAGACCCATCTCCACTCACTCTGCATCCTCCAGACCCATCTCCACTCACTCTGCCTCCTCCTCCAGACCACTCTCCCCTCATTATGCCTCCTCCAGACAGGTCTCCCCTTACTCTGCCTCCCCCAGGCCAATCTCCCCTCACTCTGCCTCCTCCTCCTGGCCAATCTGCATTCACTCTACCTCCTCCTCCAGACCAATCGCCCCTCACTCTGCCTCCTCCTGCTGACCAATCTCCACTCACACAAGATCCTCCAGACAAATATCCCTTCACTCTGCCTCCTCCTCCAGAGCTATCCGCACTCACTCTGCCTCCTCCAGACCTATCTCCCCTCACTTGCCTCCTCCTCCAGACCATTCTTACCTCACTCTGCCTTCTCCTCCAGACCAATCTCCCCTCGCTCTGCCCCCTCCTCCAGAAAAATGTCCCCTCGCTCCGCCACCTCCTCCAGACCAATCTCCCTTCACTCTGCAACCTCCTCCAAACAAATCTCACCTCACTCTGCCTCCTCCACCAGACCAATACCACTTTATTCTGCCTCCTCCAGACCAATCATCCCTCACTCTGCCTCTTCCAGACAAATCTCCTCTCACTCTGCCTCCTCCAGACCAATCTTCCCTCACTCTGCCTCTTCCAGACCAATCTCCCCTCACTCTGCCTCATACAGCCCCATCTCACTTCACTCTGTTCCTAATCCAAGCCAATCCCCCCTCAATCTCCCTCCTCCAGACAAATCACCCCTCACTCTGCCTCCTCATCCAGACCTATCACTCCTCACTCGGCCTCCTCCTACAGACAAATCGCCCTTCATTCTGCCTCCTCCACCAGACCAATCTCCCCTCACTCTGCCTCCTCCTCCAGACGTATCCGCCTTCACTCTTCCTTCTCCAGACCAATCTCCCCTCACTCTGCCTCCTCCAGAACAATATCCCTTCATTTTGACTCCTCCTCCAGACCAATCACCCCTCACTCTCCCTCCTCCTCCAGACCAATCCCCTCTCACTCTGCCTCCTCCAGGCCAATCTCCCCTGACTCTACTTATACAGGCACATCTCCCCTCACTCTGCCTCGTCCAGACCAATCTCCCCTCACTTTACCACCTCCAGACCAATCTCCCCTCACTCTACCTCCTCCTGACCAATCTCCTCTCACTCTGCCTCCTCCACCAGGCCAATCCGCCTTCACTCTGCCTCTTCCAGACCCATCTCCACTCACTCTGAATCCTCCAGACAAATCTCCCCTCACTCTGCCTCCTCCTCCAGACCACTCTCCCCTCACTATGCCTCCTCCTGCTGACCAAACTCTAATCACTCTAGATCCTCCAGGCAAATCTCCCTTCACTCTGCCTCCTCCTCCAGACCATTCTTACCTCACTCTGCCTCCTCTTCCAGACCAATCTCCACTTGCTCTTCCCCATCCTCCAGACAAATGCCCCGTCGCTCCGCCACCTCCTCCAGACCAATCTCTCTTCACTCTGCAACCTGCTCCAAACAAATCTCCCCTCACTCTGCCTCCTCCTCCAGACCAATACCTCTTTATTCTGCCTCTTCCAGACCAATCATCCCTCACTCTACCTCTTCCAGACCAATCTCCCCCCACTCTGCCACCTCCAGACCAATCTTCCCTCACTCTGCCTCCTCCTCCAGACCAATCACCCCTCACTCTGCTCTTCCTCCAGAACAAACTTTCTTCACTCTGCCTCCTCCAGACCAAGCTCCTCTTACTCTGCCTCCTCCACCAAACCAGTCTCCCCTCAATCTACATCCTCCAGTCAAATCTCACATCACTCTGCCTCCTCGTCCATCGGAATCCCCCCTCAGTCGGCCTCCTCCAGACAAATCTCCCCTCACTCTGCATCCTACCGACCAATCTCCCTTCACTCTGCTTCCTCCTCTAGACCAATCTTCCCTCACTCCGCATCCTCCTGCAGACCAAGCTCCCCTCACTCTGCATCCTACCGACCAATCTCCCTTCACTCTGCTTCCTCCTCAAGACCAATCTCCCCTCACTCTGCCTCTTCCTCTAGACCAATCTGCCTTCATTCTGCCTCCTCCTCCCGACCAATCTCCCTTCACTCCACCTCCTCTCCCAGACAAATCTCCCTCTACTCTGCCTCATCCAGACCAATCTCCCCTCACTCTACCTCCTCCTCCAGTCCAATCTCCCCTCACTCTGCCTCCTCCTCCAGACCAATCCCCCATTATTCTGCCTCTTCCAAACCAACCTCCCCTCACTCTGCATCCTCCAGCCCAATCTCCCTTCACTCTGTTCCTACACCAGACCAATCCCCCGTCAATCTCCCTCCTCCAGACAAATCACCCCTAACTCTGCCTCCTCCAGACCAATCACCCCTCACTCTGCCTCCTCCTCCAGACGTTTCCGCATTCACTCTGCCTCCTCCAGATCAATCTCCCCTCACTCTGCCTCCCTCAGACCAATCGCCCTTCACTCTACCTCCTCCAGACCAATCCCCTCTCACTCTGCCTCCTCCAGACCAATCACCCCTCACTCTGCCTCCTCTTCCAATCCAAACTTCCCTCACTCTGCCTCCTCAAGACCAATCTCTCCTCACTCTGCCTCTTCCTCCAGACCAATCTTTCTTCAATCTGCCTCCTCCAGACCAAGCTCCTCTTACTCTGCCTCCTCCTCCAGACAACTCTCCACTCAATCTACATCCTCCAGACAAATCTCCCTTCACTCTGTCTCCTCGTCCAGACGAATCCCCCGTCAATCTGTCTCCTCCAGACAAATCTCCACTCATTCTGCTTCCTCCTCTAGACCAATCTTCCCTCACTCCGCATCCTCCTGCAGACCAAGTTCCCCTCGCTCTGCTTCCTCCTCCAGACCAATCTCTCTTCACTTTGCCTCCTCCTCCAGTAAAATATCCCCTTCACTCTGCAACCTCCTCCAAACAAATCTCCCCTCACTCTGCCTCCTCCTCCAGACCAATCTCCCCTCACCCTGCCTCCTCCTCCAGACCATTTGACCCTTCACTCTGCCTCCTCGAGACCAATCTCCCTTCATTCTGTTCCTCCTCCAGACCAATCCCCCCGCACTCTCCCTCCTCCAGACCGATCTTCCATCACTCTGCCCCCTCCAGACAAATCTCCCCTCACTCTGCCTCCTCCAGACCAATCACCCCTCACTCTGCCTCCTCCTCCAGTCCCATCTCCCTTCACTCTGCCTCCTCATCCAGACCAATCCGTGCTGTTGTTGTCTGGCGCACTGACCTCTACCTCGCGGAGGCTGAGCGTCAACTCGCATACACTTCCTCCTACCTCTCCCTGGACCATGACCACACCACTGAACATCAAGCCATTGTTTCCAGGACTGTCACTGACCTCATCTCCTCTGGGGATCTCCCTCCCACAGCTTCCAACCTGATAGTCGCCCAACCTCGGACAGCCTGCTTCTATCTCCTACCCAAAATCCACAAACAGAACTGCCCCGGTAGACCGATCGTCTCAGCTTGCTCCTGCCCCACAGAACTCATTTCTCGTTATCTTGACTCCCTTCTCTCTCCCCTTGTCCAGTCCCTTCCCACCTACATCCGTGATTCCTCTGACACCTCACGTCACATCAACAATTTCCAGTTCCCTGGCCCCAACCGCTTCCTCTTCACCATGGACGTCCAATCCCTCTACACCTCCATCCCCCACCAGGATGGTCTGAGGGCCCTTAGCTTCTTCCTCGAACAGAGGCCCGAACAATCCCCATCCACCACTACTCTCCTCCGTCTGGCTGAACTTGTTCTCACGCTGAACAATTTCTCCTTCAACTCCTCTCACTTCCTCCAAATAAAAGGTGTGGCTATGGGTACCCGCATGGGCCCCAGCTATGCCTGTCTCTTTATGGGGTATGTGGAACATTCCTTGTTGCAGTCCTACTCCGGCCCCCTTCCACAACTCTTTCGCCGGTACATCGATGATTACTTTGGTGCTGCTTCATGCTCTCGCCGGGACTTGGAAAAATTTATTAATTTTGCTTCCAATCTCCACCCCTCCATCATTTTCACGTGGTCCATCTCTGACACTTCCCTTCCCTTCCTTGACCTCTCTGTCTCAATCTCTGGTGATAGACTGTCCACCAATATCCATTACAAACCAACCGACTCCCACAGCTATCTCGACTACAGCTCCTCACACCCCGCTTCCTGTAAGGACTCCATCCCATTCTCTCAGTTCCTTCTCCTCTGTCGCATCTGTTCCGATGATGCTACATTCAAAAACAGTTCCTCTGACATGTCCTCCTTCTTCCTTAACCGAGGTTTTCCACCCACGGTCGTTGACAGGGCCCTCAACCGTGTCCGGCCCATCTCCCGCGCATCCGCCCTCACGCCTTCTCCTCCCTCCCAGAAACATGATAGGGTCCCCCTTGTCCTCACTTATCACCCCACCAGCCTCCGCATTCAAAGGATCATCCTCCGCCATTTCTGCCAACTCCAGCATGATGCCACCACCAAACACATCTTCCTTTCACCTCCCTTATCGGCATTCCGTAGGGATCGCTCCCTCCGGGACACCCTGGTCCACTCCTCCATCATCCCCTACTCCTCAACCCCCTCCTATGGCACCACCCCATGCCCACGCAAAATATGCAACACCTGCCCCTTCACTTCCTCTCTCCTCACCGTCCAAGGACCCAAACACTCCTTTCAAGTGAAGCAGCATTTCACTTGCATTTCCCCCAACTTAGGCTACTGCATTCGTTGCTCCCAATGTGGTCTCCTCTACATTGGAGAGACCGAACGTAAACTGGGCGACCGTTTTGCAGAACACCTGCGGTCTGTCCGCAAGAATGACCCAAACCTCCATGTCGCTTGCAATTTTAACACTCCACCCTGCTCTCTTGCCCACATGTCTGTCCTTGGCTTGCTGCATTGTTCCAGTGAAGCCCAACGCAAACTGAAGGAACAACACCTCATCTTCCGACTAGGGACTTTACAGCCTTCCGGACTGAATATTGAATTCAACAACTTTAGGTCGTGAGCTCCCTCCCCCATCCCCACCCCCTTTCTGTTTCCCTTTTCCTTTTTTTTCCAATAAATTATAAAGATTTTCCTTTTCCCACCTATTTCCATTATATAAAAAAATATAAAAAAAAATTTTAAAAAAACCCACTAGAGCTATACCTTGAGTGCCCTACCATCCATTCTTAATTAGCACATTCGTTTAGATAATATCACCAACTTTAACTTTAACACCTATGTGTTCTATTGTACTATTGTCGTTGACATCTTTTGATGATCTGCTTCTATCACTGTTTGTTTGTCCCTACAACCACACCCCACCCGACTCCACCTCTCTGTCTCTCTATCTCTCCACCCCCCACACACACACCTTAAACCAGGATATATTTCAAGTCTTTCTTGGACTCGAACTCCAGTTCTGTCGAAGGGTCATGAGGACTCGAAACGTCAACTCTTTTCTTCTCCGCCGATGCTGCCAGACCTGCTGAGTTTTTCCAGGTAATTCTGTTTTTGTTTTGGTTCTCCCTTTACTCTGCCTCCTCATCCAGACAAATCTCCCTTCACTCTACCACTTGCTCCAGACCAATCTCCCTCACACTGACTTCTCCTCAAGAACAATGTCCCCTTGCACTGCCTCCTCCAGACCAATGTCCCCTCACTCTGCCTCCTCCAGAACAATTTCCCTTCATTCTGCCTCCTCCTGCAGACCAATCTCCCCTCACTCTCCCTCCTCCTCCAGAGCAATCCCCTCTCACTCTGCCTCCTCCCGACCAATCACCCCTCACTCTGCCTCCTCCTCCAGACCTATCACATTCACACTGCCTCCTCCAGACAAATCTCCCCTCACTCTACTTCGTAGAGGCACATCTCCCCTCACTCTGCCACATCAAGACCAATCTCCCCTCACTTTACCACCTCCAGACCAATCTCCCCTCACTCTACCTCCTCCTGACCAATCTTCCCTCACTCTGCCGCCTCCACCAGGCCAATACCCCTTCACTCTGCCTCCTCCAGACCCATCTCCACTCACTCTGCATCCTCCAGACAAATCTCCCCTTACTCTGCCTCCTCCTCCAGAGCACTCGCCCCTCACACTGCCTCCTCCACCAGGCCAATCTTCATTCACTCCACCTCCTCCTCCAGACCAGTCGCCCCTCACTCTGCCTCCTCCTGCTGATCAATCTCCACTCACTCTAGACCCTCCAGACAAATCTCCCTTCACTCTGCCTCCTCCTCCAGACCAATCTCCACTCACACTGCCTCCTCCAGACCAATCTCCCCTCACTTGCCTCGTCCTCCAGACCATTCTTACCTAACTCTGCCTCCTCCACCAGACCAATCTCCCCTCGCTCTGACCCCTCCTCCAGACCAATGACCCCTCGCTCCGCCTCCTCCTCCAGACCAATATCCCTTCACTTTGCAACCTCCTCCAAACAAATCTCCCCTCACTCTGCCTCCCCCAGACCAATCATCCTTCACTCTACCTCCTCCAGACAAATCTCCCCTCACTCTGCCTCTTCTTCCAATACAATCTCCCCTCACTCTGCCTCCTCAAGACCAATTTCCCCTCACTCTGCCAATTCCTCCGGACCAATCTTTCTTCACTCTGCCTCCTCCAGACCATTCTTACCTCACTATGCCTCCTCCTCCAGACCTATCTCCCTCACTCTGCCCCCTCCTCCAGACCAATGTCCCCTCACTCCGCCTCCTCCTGCTGACCAATCTCCCTTCACACTGCAACCTCCTCAAAACAAATCTCCCCTCACTCTGCCTCCTACTCCAGACCAATCCCCCTTTAATCTGCCTCCTCCAGACCAATCTTCACTCACTCTACCTCTTCCAGACCAATCTCCCTTCACTCTGCCTCCTCCTCCAGACCAATCTCCCCTCACTCTGCCTCTTCCTCCAGACCAATCTTTCTTCACTCTGCCTCCTCCAGACCAAGCTCCTCTTACTCTGCCTTGTCCACCAGGCCACTCTCCCCTTAATCTACATCCTCCTGTCAAATCTCACTTCACTCTGCCTCCTCGTCCAGACGAATCCACCCTCAGTCTGCCTCCTCCGGACAAATCTCCCCTCTCTCTGCCTACTACCGACCAATCTCCCTTCACTCTGCTTCCTCCTCTAGAGCAATCTTCCCTCACTCCGCATCCTCCTCCAGACCAATCTCCCTTCACTTTCCCTCCTCGTCCAGTCCAATCTCTCCTCACTCTGCCTCCTCCAGACCAATCACTCCTCACTCTGCCTCCTCCCACAGACAAATCTCCCTTCACTCTGCATCCTCCTCCAGACCAATCTCCCTTCAATCCACCTCCTCTCCCAGACCAATCTCCCTCTACTCTGCCTCGTCCAGACCAATCTCCCCTCACTCTACCTCCTCCTCCAGACCAATCTCCCCACACTTTGCCTCCTCCTCCAGACCAATCTCCCTTTATTCTGACTCTTCCAAGCCAAGCTTCTCTCACTCTGTCTCCTCCAGCCCAATCTCCCTTCACTCTGTTCCAACTCCTGACCAATCCCCCCTCAATCTCCCTCCTCCAGACAAATAACGACTCACTCTGCCTCCTCCTCCAGACCAATCACCCCTCACTCTCCCTCCTCCTACAGACAAATCTCCCATCACTCTGCCTCCTCCTCCAGACAAATCTCCCCTCACTCTGCCTCCTCCTCCAGACCAATCATCCTTCACTCTAGCCCCTCCAGACCAATATCCCCTCACTCTGACTCCTCCAGTCCAATCTCCCCTCAATCTGCCTCCTCAAGACCAATCTCACCTCACTCTGCCGCTTCCTCCAGACCAATCTTTCTTCACTCTGCCTCCTCCAGACCAAGCTCCTCTTAGTCTGCCTCCGCCTCCAGACAACTCTCCACACAATCTACATCCTCCAGATAATTCTCCCTTCACTCTGCCTCCTCGTCCAGATGAATCCGCCCTCAATCTGCCTCCTCCAGACAAATCTCCACTCAATCTGCTTCCTCCTCTAGACCAATCTTCCCTCACTCCGCATCATCATGCAGACCAAGCTCCCCTCACTCTGCCTCCTCCTCCAGACCAATCTCCCTTCATTTTGCCTCCTCCTCCAGTCCAATCTCCCCTCACTCTGCAACCTCCTCCAAACAAATCACCCCTCACTCTGCCTCCTCCTCCACACCTATCTTCCCTCACACTGCCTCCTCCTCCAGACCAATCTCCCCTTCACTCTGCCTCCTCCAGACCAATCGCCCTTCACTCTGTTCCTCCTCCAGACCAATCCCCCTCACTCTGCCTCCTCCAGACCAATCTTTCATCACTCGGCCTCCTGCAGACAAACCTCCCCTCACTCTGCCTCCTCCAGACCAAACAACCCTCACTCTGCCTCCTCCTCCAGACCAACCTCCCTTCACTCTGCCTCCTCCTCCAGACCAATCTCCCTTTTCTCTGCCTACTCATCCAGAAAAATTTCCCTTCACTCTACCTCTTGCTCCAGACCAATCTCCCTCACACTGACTCCTCCACAAGACCAATCTCCCCTCGCTCTGCCTCCTCCAGACCAATGACCCCTCACTCTGCCTCCTCCAGAACAATCTCCCTTCATTCTGCCTCCTCCTCCAGTCCAATCTCCCCACACTCTCCCTCCTCCTCCAGAGCAATCCCCTCTCACTCTGCCTCCTCCAGACCAATCTCCCCTCACTCTACTTCCTACAGGCACATCTCCCCTCACTCGGCCTCATCAAGATCAATCTCCCCTCACTTTCCCACCTCCAGACCAATCTCCCCTCACTCTACATCCGCCTGACCAATCTTCCCTCAATCTGCCTCCTCCACCAGGCCAATCCCCCTTCACTCTGCCTCCTCCAGACCCATCACCACTCACTCTGCATCCTCCAGACAAATCTGCCATCACTCTGCCTCCTCCTCCAGATCACTCTCCCCTCACTATGCCTCCTCAAGACAAAGCTCCCCTTACTCTGCCTCACCCAGGCAAATCTCCCCTCACTCTGCCTCCTCCTCCAGGCCAATCTCCATTCACTCTACATCCTCCTCCAGACCAATCGCCCCTCACTCTGCCTCCTCCTGCTGACCAATCTCCACTCACTCTAGATCCTCCAGACAAATCTCCCTTCACTCTGCCTCCTCCTCCAGACCAATCTCCACTCAATCAGCCTCCTCCAGACCAATCTCCCCTCACTTACCTCCTCCTCCAGACCATTCTTACCTCACTCTGCCTGCTCCTCCAGACCAAACTCCCCTCGCTCTGCCTCCTCCTCCAGACCAATCTCCCTTTACTCTGCCTCCTCATCCAGACAAATCTCCCTTCACTCTACCGCTTGCTCCAGATCAAACTCCCCCACGCTGACTCCTCCTCAAAACACATCTCCCCTTGCACTGCCTCCTCCAGACCAATGTCCCCTCACTCTGCCTCCTCCGGAACAATTTCCCTTCATTCTGCCTCCTCCTCCAGACCAATCACCCCTCAATCACCCTGCTTCAGACAAATCACCCCTCACTATGCCACCTCCTAAAGACAAATCTCCCTTCACTCTGCCTCTTCCTCCAGACCAAGCTCCAATCACTCTGCCTCCACCTCCAGACGTATCCAACTTCCCTCTACCTCCTCCAGACCAACCTCCTCTCACTCTGCCTCCTCCACCAGGCCCATCCCCGTTCCCTGTGCCTCTTCCAGACTCAACTCCACTAACTCCGAATCCTCCAGACAAATCTCACTTCACTCTGCTTCCTCCTCCAGACCACTCGCCCCTCAAAGTGCCACCTCCTCCAGGCCAAACACCATCAGTCTACCTCCTCATCCAGACCAGTCGCCCCTCACTCTGCCTCCTCCTGCTGACCAATCTCCACTCACAATGCCTCCTCCAGACAAAAATCCACTCACTTGCCTCGTCCTCCAGAACATTCTTACCTAACTCTGCCTCCTCCTCCAGACCAATCTCCTCTCACTCTGCCCCCTCCTCCAGACCAATGACCCCTCGCTCCGCCTCCTCCTCCAAACAAATCTCCCCTCACTCTGCCTCCCCAAGACCAATCATCCTTCACTCTGCCTCCTCCAGACAAATCTCCCCTCACTCTGCCTCTTCCAGACCAATCTCCCCTCACTCTGCCTCCTCTTCCAATACAATCTCCCCTCATTCTGCCACATCCTCCAGAACAATCTTTCTTCACTCTGCCTCCTCCAGACCATTCTTACCTCACTCTGCCTCCTCCTCCAGACCAATCTCCCCTCGCTCTGCCCCCTCCTCCAGACCAATGTCCCCTCTCTCCGCCTCCTCCTCCAGACCAATCCCCCTTTAATCTGCCTTCTCCAGACCAATCTTCACTCATTCTACCTCTTCCAGACCAATCTCCCCTCACTCTGCCTCCTCCAGACCAATCTTCCCTCACTCAGCCTCTTCCCGAACAATCTCCCCTCACTCTGCCTCCTCCAGCCCAATCTCTCTTCACTCTGTTCCTACTCCAGACCAATCCCCCCTCAATCTCCCTCCTCCAGACAAATCAACCCTCGCTCCGCCACCTCCTCCAGACCAATCACCCCCCACTCTGCCTCCTCCTACAGAGAAATCTCCCCACACTCTGCCTCCTCCTCCAGACCAATCTCCCCTCACTCTGCTATCTCTTCCATTCCAATCTCCCCTCACTCTGCCTCATCAAGACCAATCTCCCCTCACTCTGCCACTTCCTCCAGACCAATCGTTCTTCACTCTGCCTCCCCCAGACCAAGCTCCTCTTACTCTGTCTCCTCCTCCAGACCACTCTCCCCTCAATCTACATCCTCCAGACAAATCTCCCTTCAATCTGCCTCCTTGTCCAGATGAATCTCCCCTCAATCTGCCACCTACAGACAAATCTCCACTCAATCTGCTTCCTCCTCTAGACCAATATACCCTCACTCCGCATCATCCTGCAGACCAAGCTCCACTCACCCTGCCTCCTCTCCAGACCTATCCCCCTTCACTTTGCCTCCTCCTCCAGTCCAATCTCCTCTCACCCTGCCTCTTCCTCCAGACCAATCTCCCCTTCACTCTGCCTCCTCCAGACCAATCTCCCTTCACTCTGTTCCTCCTCCAGACCAATCCCCCTCACTCTGCCTCGTCCAGACCAATCTTCCATCACTTTGCCTCCTGTAGACAAACCTCCCCTCACTCTGCCTCCTCCAGACCAAACAACCCTCACTCTGCCTCCTCCTCCAGACCAATCTCCCCTCACTCTGCCACTTCCTCCCGACCAATCTTTCTTCACTCTGCCTCCTCCAGACCATTCTTACCTCACTCTGCCTCCTCCTCCAGACCAATCTCCCCTCGCTCTGCCCCCTCCTCCAGACCAATGTCACCTCTCTCCGCCTCCTCCTCCAGACCAATCTCCCTTCACTCTGCAACCTCCTCCAAACAAATCTTCCCTCACTCTGCCTCCTCCTCCAGACAAATCCCCCTTTAATCTGCCTCCTCCAGACCAATCTTCCCTCATTCTACCTCTTCCAGACCAACCTTCCCTCACTCTGCCTCTTCCCGACAAATCTCCCCTCACTCTGCCTCCTCCAGCCCAATCTCCCTTCACTCTGTTCCTACTCCAGACCAAACCCCCCTCAATCCCCCTCCTCCAGACAAATCAACCCTCACTCTGCCTCCTCCTCCAGACCAATCACCTCTCACTCTGCCTCCTCCTACAGACAAATCTCCCTTCACTCTGCCTCCTCCTCCAGACCAATCTCCCCTCACTCTGCCTCCTCCTCCAGACCAATCATCCTTCAATCTACCTCCTCCAGAACAATATCCCCTCACGCTGACTCCTCCAGACCAATCTCCCCTCACTCTGCTATCTCTTCCATTCCAATCTCCCCTCACTCTGCCTCCTCCAGACCAAGCTCCTCTTACTCAGCCTCCTCCTCCAGACAACTCTCCACACAATCTACATCCTCCAGACAAATCTCCCTTCAATCTGCCTCCTCGTCCAGATGAATCCCCCCTCAATCTGCCTTCTACAGACAAATCTCCACTGAATCTGCTTCCTCCTCTAGACCAATATTCCCTCACTCCTCATAATCCTGCAGACCAAGCTCCCCTCACCCTACCTCCTCCTCCAGACCAATCTCCCCTTCACTCTGCCTCCTCCAGACCAATCTCCCTTCACTCTGTTCCTCCACCAGACCAATCCCCCTCTCTCTGCCTCCTCCAGACCAAACAACCGTCACTTTGACTCCTCCTCCAGACCAATCTCCCTTCATTCTGCGTCCTCCTCCAGACCAATCTCCCTTTACTCTGCCTACTAATCCAGAAAAATCTCCCTTCACTCTACCTCTTGCTCCAGACCAATCTCCCTCACGCTGACTCCTCCTCAAGACAAATCTCCCCTCGCTCTGCCTCCTCAAGACCAATGTCCCCTCACTCTGCCTCCTCCTGAACAATCTCCCTTTCTTTTGCCTCCTCCTCCAGACCAATCTCCCCTCACTCTCCGTCCTCCTCCGGAGCAATCCCCTCTCACTCTGCCTCCTCCAGAGCAATCTCCCCTCACTCTACTTCCTACTGGCACATCTCCCCTCACTCTGCCTCATTAAGATCAATCTCCCCTCACTTTACCACCTCCAGACCAATCTCCCCTCACTCAACCTCCTCCTGACCAAACTCCCCTCACTCTGGCTCCTCCACCAGGCCAATTCCCCTTCACTCTGCCTCCTCCAGACCCATCTCCACTCACTCTGCATCCTCCAGACAAATCTCCCCTCACTCTGCCTCCTCCTCCTGACCACTCTCCCCTCACTATGTCTACTCCAGACAATTCTCCCCTTATTCTGCCTCCCCCAGGCCAATCTACCCTCACTCTGTCTCCTACTCCAGGCCAATCTCCATTCACTCTACCTCCTCCTCCAGACCAATCGCCCCTCACTTTGCCTCCTCCTGCTGACCAATCTCCACTCAATCTTGATCCTCCAGACAAATCTCCCTTCACTCTGCCGCCTCCTCCAGACCAATCTCCACTCACTCTGCCTCCCCCAGACCAATCTCCCGTCACTTGCCTCGTCCTCCAGACCATTCTTACCTCACTCGGCCACTTACTCCAGACCTATCTTTCTTCACTCTGCCTCAGCCAGACCATTCTTACCTCACTCTGCCTCCTCCTCCAGACCAATCTCCCCTCGCTCTGGCCCTCCTCAAGACCAATGTCCCCTCTCTCCGCCTCCTCCTCCAGACCAATCTCCCTTCACTCTGCAACCTCCTCCAGACAAATCTCCCCTCGCTCTGCCTCCTTCTCCAGACCAATCCCCCTTTAATCTGCCTCCTCCAAACCAATCTTCAATCATTCTACCTCTTTCAGACCACTCTCCCCTCACTATGCCTCCACCTGACAAATCTCCCCTTACTCTGCCTCCCCCTGACCAATCTCCCCTCACTCTGCCTCCTCCTGCTGACCAATCTCCACTCACTGTAGATCCTCCAGACAAATCTCCCTTCACTCTGCCTCCTCCTCCAGACAAATCCCCCTTTAATCTGCCTCCTCCAGACCAATCCTCCCTCATTCTACCTCTTCCAGACCAATCTCCCCTCACTCTGCCTCCTCCAGACCAATCTTCCCTCACTCTGCCTCTTCCCGAACAATCTCCCCTCACTCTGCCTTCTCCAGCCCAATCTCCCTTCACTCTGTTCCTACTCCAGACCAATCACACCTCAATTGCCCTCCTCCAGACAAATCAACCCTCACTCTGCCTCCTCCTCCAGACCAATCTCCCCTCACGCTGCTATCTCTTCCATTCCAATCTCCCCTCACTCTGCCTCATCAAGACCAATCTCCCCTCACTCTGCCACTTCCTCCAGACCCATCTTTCTCACTCTGCCTCCTCCAGACCAAGCTCCTCTTTCTCTGCCTCCTCCTCCCGACAACTCTCCACGCAATCTACATCCTCCAGACAAATCTCCTTTCACTCTGCCTCCTTGTCCAGATGAATCCCCCCTCAATCTGCCTCCTCCAGACAAATCACCTTTTAATCTGCTTCCTCCTCTAGACCAATATTCCCTCACTCCGCATCATCCTGCAGACAAAGCTCCCCTCACCCTGCCTCCTCCTCCAGACATATCACGCTTCACTTTGCCTCCTCCTCCAGTCCAATCTCCCCTCACTCTGCAACCTCCTCCAAACAAATCTCCCCTCACTCTGCCTCCTCCTCCAGACCAATCTCCCCTCACCCTGCCTCCTCATCCAGACCAATCTGCACTTAACTCTGCCACCTCCAGACCAATCTCCCTTCACTCTGTTCCTCCTCCAGACCAAACCCCCTCACTCTGAATCCTCCAGTTCAATTTTCCACCACTCTGCCTCCTCCAGACCAAACAACCCTCACTCTGCCTCCTCCTCCAGACAAATCTCCCTTCACTCTGCCTCCTCCTCCAGACCAATCTCCCTTTACTCTGCCTAATCATCCAGAAAAATCTCCCTTCACTCTACCTCTTGCTCCAGACCAATCTCCCTCACGCTGACTCCTCATCCAGACCAATCTCCCCTCGCTCTGCCTCCTCCAGACCAATGTCCCCTCACTCTGCCTCCTCCTGAACAATCTCCCTTCTTTCTGCTTCCTCTTCCAGACCAATCTCCCCTCAGTCTCCCTTCTCCTCAGGAGCAATCCCCTCTCACTCTGCCTCCGCCAGACCAATCTCCACTCACTCTACTTCCTACAGGCACATCTCCCCTCACTCTGCCTCATCAAGACCAATCTGCCCTCACTTTACCACCTCCAAACCAATCTCCCCTCACTCTACCTCCTCCTGACCAAACTCCAATCACTCTGCCTCCACACCAGGCCAATTCCCCTTCACTCTGCCTCCTCCAGACCCATCTCCACTCACTCTGCATCCTCCAGACAAATCTCCCCTCACTCTGCCTCCTCCTCCAGACCGCTCTCCCCTCACTATGCCTCCTCCAAATAAATCTCCCCTTACTCTGCCTCCCCCAGGCCAATCTCCCCTCACTATATCTCCTCTTCCAGGCCAATCTCCATTCACTCCACCTCCTCCTCCAGACCAATCGCCCCTCACTCTGCCTCCTCCTGCTGACCAATCTCGACTCACTCTAGATCCTCCAGACAAATCTCCCTTCACTCTGCCTCCTCCTCCAGACCAATCTCCTCTCACTCTGCCTGCTCCAGACCAAGCTCCCCTCACTTGCCTCATCCTCCAGACCATTCTTACCTCATTCTGCCACTTCCTCCAGACCTATCTTTCTTCACTCTGCCTCATCCAGACCATTCTTACCTCACTCCGCCTCCTCCTCCAGACCAATCTCCCCTCGCTCTGCCCCCTCCTCCAGACCAATGTCCCCTCTCTCCGTCTACTCCTCCAGACCAATCTCCCTTCACTCTGCAACCTCCTCCAAACAAATCTCCCCTCAATCATCCTCCTCCTCCAAACCAATCCGCCTTCAATCTGCCTCCTCCAGACCAATCTTCCCTCATTCTGCCTCTTCCAGACCAATCTCCCTTCGCTCTGTTCCTCCACCAGACCAATCCCCCTCACTCTGCCTCGTCCAGACCAATCTTCCATCAATTTGCCTCCTGCAGACAAACCTCCCCTCACTCTGCCTCCTCCAGACCAAACAACCCTCACTCTGCCTCCTCCTCCAGACCAATCTCCCCTCACTCTGCCACTTCCTCCCGACCAATCTTTCTTCACTCTACCTCCTCCAGACCATTCTTACCTCACTCTGCCTCCTCCTCCAGACCAATCTCCCCTCGCTCTGCCCCCTCCTCCAGACCAATGTCACCTCTCTCCGCCTCCTCCTCCAGACCAATCTCCCTTCACTCTGCAACCTCCTCCAAACAAATCTTCCCTCACTCTGCCTCCTCCTCCAGACCAATCCCCCTTTAATCTGCCTCCTCCAGACCAATGTTCCCTCATTCTACCTCTTCCAGACCAATCTCCCCTCACTCTGCCGCCTCCAGACCAATCTTCCCTCACTCTGCCTCTTCCCGACAAATCTCCCCTCACTCTGCCTCCTCCAGCCCAATCTCCCTTCACTCTGTTCCTACTCCAGACCAATCCCCCCTCAATTTCCCTCCTCCAGACCAATCACCCCTCACTCTGCCTCCTCCTCCAGACCAATCGCCCCTCATTCTGCCTCCTCCTGCTGACCAATCTCGACTCACTCTAGATCCTCCAGACAAATCTCCCTTCACTCTGCCTCCTCCTCCAGACCAATCTCCTCTCACTCTGCCTCCTCCAGACCACGCTCCCCTCTCTTGCCTCATCCTCCAGACCATTCTTACCTCACTCTGCCACTTCCTCCAGACCTATCTTTCTTCACTCTGCCTCATCCAGACCATTCTTACCTCCCTCCACCTCCTCCTCCAGACCAATCTCCCCTCGCTCTGCGCCCTCCTCCAGACCAATGTCCCCTCTCTCCGCCTCCTCCTCCAGACCAATCTCCCTTCACTCTGCAACCTCCTCCAAACAAATCTCCCCTCGCTCTGCCTCCTCCCCCAGACCAATCCCCCTTTAATCTGCCTCCTCCAGACCAATCTTCCCTCATTCTACCTCTTCCAGACCAATCTCCCTTCACTCTGTTCCTCCTCCAGGCCCATCCCCCCTCACACTGCCTCCTCCAGACCAATCTTCCATCACTCAGCCCCCTCCAGACAAATCTCCCCTCACTCTGCCTCCTCCAGACCAATCACACCTCACTCTGCCTCCTCCTCCTGACCTATCTCCCTTTACTCTGCCTCCTCATCCAGACAAATCTCCCTTCACTCTACCTCTCGCTCTAGACCAATTTGCCTCATGCTGACTCCTCCTCAAGACAAATCTCCCCTTGCTCGGCCTCCTCCAGACCAATGTCCCCTCACTCTGCCCCCTCCAGAACAATCTCCCTTCATTCTGCCTTCTCCTCCAGAAAAATCTACCCTCACACTCAATACTCCTCCAGAGCAATCCCCTCTCAATATTCCTCCTCCCGAGCAATCACCCTCCACTCTGCCTCCTGCTCCAGACCTATCCCGTTCACTCTGCTTCCTCCAGATCAATTTCCCCTCACTCTACTTCCTACAGGCACATCTCCACTCACTCTGCCTCATCAAGACCAATCTCCCCTCACTCTACCTCCTCCAGACAAATCTCCCCTCACTCTGCCTCCTGCTCCAGGCCAATCCCCCTTCACTCTGAATCCTCCAGACCAATCCTCCCTCACTATGCCTCCTCCAGACAAATCACCCCTCACTCTGCCCCGCCCAGGCCAATCTCCCCTCACACTGCCTCCACCTCCAGCCCAATCTCCATTCACTCTACCTCCTCCTCCAGACCAATCGCCCCTCACTCCGCCTCCTCCTGCTGAACAATCTAGACTCACTCTAGATCCTCCAGACCAATGTCCCCTCACTCTGCCTCCTCCTGAACAATCTCACTTTCTTCTGGCTCCTCCTCCTGACCAATCTCCCCTCACACTCCCTCCTCCTCCAGAGCAATTCCCTCTCACTCTGCCTCCTCCAGACCAATCTCCCCTCACTCTACTTCCTACAGGCACATCTCCCCTCACACTGCCTCATTAAGATCAATCTCCCTTCACTTTACCACCTCCAGACCAATTTCCCCTCACTCAACCTCCTCCTGACCAAACTCCCCTCACTCTGGCTCCTCCACCAGGCCAATTCCCCTTCACTCTGCCTCCTCCAGACCCATCTCCACTCACTCTGCATCCTCCAGACAAATCTCCCCTCACTCTGCCTCCTCCTCCAGACCAATCTCCCTTCACTTTGCCTCCACCTCCAGTCCAAGCTCCCCTCACTCTGCCTCATCCAGTCCAATCTTCCCACACTCTGCCACCTCCAGACCAATCTCCCCTCACTCTGCCTCCTCAAGACCAATCTCCCCTCACTCTGCCACTTCCTCCAGACCAATCTTTCTTCACTCTGCCTCCTCCAGACCAAGCTCCGCTAACTCTGCCTCCTCCTCCAGACAACTCTCCACACAATCTACATCCTCAAGACAAATCTCCCTTCAATCTGCCTCCTCGTCCAGATGAATCCCCCCTCAATCTGCCTCCTACAGACAAATCTCCACTCAATCTGCTTCCTCCTCTACACCAATATTCCCTCACTTCACATCATCCTGCAGACCAAGCTCCCCTCACCCTGCCTCCTCCTCCAGACCTATCCCCCTTCACTTTGCCTCCTCCTCCAGTCCAATCTCCCCTCACCCTGCCTCTTCCTCCAGACCAATCTCCCCTTCACTCTGCCTCCTCCAGACCAATCTCCCTTCACTCTGTACCTCCTCCAGACCAATCCCCCTCACTCTGCCTTGTCCAGACCAATCTTCCATCACTCTGCCTCCTTCAGACAAACCTCCACTCACTCTGCCTCCTCCAGACCAATGTCCCCTCACTTGCCTCGTCCTCCAGACCATTCCTACCTCACTCTGCCACTTCTTCCAGACTAATCTTTCTTCATTCTGCCTCATCCAGACCATTCTTACCTCACTCTGCCTCCTCCTCCAGACCAATCTCCCCTCGCTCTAGCCCCCTCCTCCAGACCAATTTCCCCTCACTCTGCCTCCTCCAGACCAATCTTCCCTCACTCTGCCTCTTCCCGTCCAATCTCCCCTCACTCTGCCTTCTCCAGCCCAATCTCCCTTCACTCTGTTCCTACTCCAGACCAATCACCCCTCAATTGCCCTCCTCCAGACAAATAATCCCTCACTCTGCATCCTCCTCCAGACCAACCACCCGTCACTCTGCCTCCTCCTACAGACAAATCTCCCTTCACTCTGCCTCCTCCTCCAGACCAATCTCCCCTCACTCTGCTATCTCTTCCATTCCAATCTCCCCTCACCCTGCCTCCTCCTCCAGACCAATCTGCACTTAACTCTGCCACCTCCAGACCAATCTCCCTTCACTCTGCATCCTCCAGACCAATTTTCCATCACTCTGCCTCCTCCAGACCAAACAACCCTCACTCTGCCTCCTCCTCCAGACCAATCTCCCTTTACTCTGCCTAATCAACCAGAAAAATCTCCCTTCACTCTACCTCTTGCTCCAGACCAATCTCCCTCACGCTGACTCCTTCTCCAGACCAATCTCCCCTCGCTCTGCCTCCTCCAGACCAATGTCCCCTCACTCTGCCTCCTCCTGAACAATCTCCCTTCATTCTGCCTCCTCTTCCAGACCAATCTCACCTCACTCTCCCTCCTCCTCCAGAGCAATCCCCTCTCACTCTGCCTCATCAAGACCAATCTCCCCTCACTTTACCACCTCCAGACAAATCTCCCCTCACTCTACCTCCTCCTGACCAAACTCCAATTACTCTGCCTCCACACCCGGCCAATTCCCCTTCACTCTGCCTCCTCCAGACCCATATCCACTCACTCTGCATCCTCCAGACAAATCTCCCCTCACTCTGCCTCCTCCTCCAGACCACTCTCCCCTCACTATGCCTCCTCCAAATAAATCTCCCCTTACTCTGCCTCCCCCAGGCCAATCTCCCCTCACTATATCTCCTCTTCCAGGCCAATCTCCATTCACTCTACCTCCTCCTCCAGACCAATCGCCCCTCACTCTGCCTCCTCCTGCTGTCCAATCTCCACTCACTCTAGATCCTCCAGACAAAACTCCCTTCACTCTGCCTCCTACTCCAGACCAATCTCCTCTCACTCTGCCTCCTCCAGACCAAGCTCCCCTCACTTGCCTCATCCTCCAGACCAATCTTACCTCACTCTGCCACATCCTCCAGACCTATCTTTCTTCACTCTGCCTCATCCAGACCATTCTTACCTCACTCCGCCTCCTCCTCCAGACCAATCTCCCTTCACTCTGCAACCTCCTCCAAACAAATCTCCCCTCAATCAGCCTCCTCCTCCAAACCAATCCCCCTTTAATCTGCCTTCTCCAGACCAATCTTCCCTCATTCTACCTCTTCCAGACCAATCTCCCTTCACTCTGTTCCTCCTCCAGACCCATCCCCCCTCACACTGCCTCCTCCAGGCCAATCTTCCATCACTCTGCCCCCTCCAGACAAATCTCTCCTCACTCTGCCTCCTCCAGACCAATCACACCTCACTCTGCCTCCTCCTCCTGACCAATCTCCCTTCACTCTGCCTCCTCCTCCAGACCTATCTCCCTTTACTCTATCTCCTCATCCAGACAAATCTCCCTTCACTCTACCTCTTGCTCTAGACCTATCTGCCACATGCTGACTCCTCCTCAAGACCAATCTCCCCTTGCTCGGCCTCCTCCAGACCAATGTCCCCTCACTCTGCCCCCTCCAGAACAATCTCCCTTCATTCTGCCTCCTCCTCCAGACCAATCTACCCTCACACTCACTACTCCTCCAGAGCAATACCCTCTCAATATTCCTCCTCCCGAGCACTCACCCTCCACTCTGCCTCCTGCTCCAGACCTATTCCTCTCACTCTGCTTCCTCCAGATCAATCTCCCTTCACTCTACTTCCTACAGGCACATCTCCACTTACTCTGCCTCATCAAGACCAAACTCCCCTCACTCTACCTCCTCCAGACAAATCTCCCCTCACTCTGCCTCCTCCTCCAGGCCAATCCCCCTTCACTCTGCCTCCTCCAGACACATCACCACTCACTCTGCATCCTCCAGACAAATCTCCCCTCACTCTGCCTCCTCCTCCAGACCACTCTCCCCTCACTATGCCTCCTCCAAATAAATCTCCCCTTACTCTGCCTCCCCCAGGCCAATCTCCCCTCACTATATCTCCTCTTCCAGGCCAATCTCCATTCACTCTACCTCCTCCTCCAGACCAATCGCCCCTCACTCTGCCTCCTCCTGCTGTCCAATCTCCACTCACTCTAGATCCTCCAGACAAAACTCCCTTCACTCTGCCTCCTACTCCAGACCAATCTCCTCTCACTCTGCCTCCTCCAGACCAAGCTCCCCTCACTTGCCTCATCCTCCAGACCAATCTTACCTCACTCTGCCACATCCTCCAGACCTATCTTTCTTCACTCTGCCTCATCCAGACCATTCTTACCTCACTCCGCCTCCTCCTCCAGACCAATCTCCTTTCACTCTGCAACCTCCTCCAAACAAATCTCCCCTCAATCAGCCTCCTCCTCCAAACCAATCCCCCTTTAATCTGCCTTCTCCAGACCAATCTTCCCTCATTCTACCTCTTCCAGACCAATCTCCCTTCACTCTGTTCCTCCTCCAGACCCATCCCCCCTCACACTGCCTCCTCCAGGCCAATCTTCCATCACTCTGCCCCCTCCAGACAAATCTCTCCTCACTCTGCCTCCTCCAGACCAATCACACCTCACTCTGCCTCCTCCTCCTGACCAATCTCCCTTCACTCTGCCTCCTCCTCCAGACCTATCTCCCTTTACTCTATCTCCTCATCCAGACAAATCTCCCTTCACTCTACCTCTTGCTCTAGACCTATCTGCCACATGCTGACTCCTCCTCAAGACCAATCTCCCCTTGCTCGGCCTCCTCCAGACCAATGTCCCCTCACTCTGCCCCCTCCAGAACAATCTCCCTTCATTCTGCCTCCTCCTCCAGACCAATCGCCCCTCACACTCACTACTCCTCCAGAGCAATACCCTCTCAATATTCCTCCTCCCGAGCACTCACCCTCCACTCTGCCTCCTGCTCCAGACCTATTCCTCTCACTCTGCTTCCTCCAGATCAATCTCCCTTCACTCTACTTCCTACAGGCACATCTCCACTTACTCTGCCTCATCAAGACCAAACTCCCCTCACTCTACCTCCTCCAGACAAATCTCCCCTCACTCTGCCTCCTCCTCCAGGCCAATCCCCCTTCACTCTGCCTCCTCCAGACACATCACCACTCACTCTGCATCCTCCAGACAAATCTCCCCTCACTCTGTTTCCTCCTCCAGACCAATCCTCCCTCACTATGACTCCTCCAGACAAATCTCCCCTTACTCTGCCTCGCCAAGGCCAATCTCCCCTCACACTGCCTCCACCTCCAGCCCAATCTCCATTCACTCTACCTCCTCCTCCAGACCAATCGCCCCTCACTCCGCCTCCTCCTGCTGACCAATCTAGACTCACTCTAGATCCTCCAGACCAATGTCCCCTCGCTCCGCGTCCTCCTCCTGACCAATCTCCCCTCACTCTGGCTCCTCAAGACCAATCTCCCCTCACTCTGCCACTTCCTCCAGACCAATCTTTCTTCACTCTGCCTCCTCCAGACCAAGCTCCTCTAACTCTGCCTCCTCCTCCAGACAACTCTCCACACAATCTACATCCTCCAGACAAATCTCCCTTCAATCTGCCTCCTCGTCCAGATGAATCCCCCCTCAATCTGCCTCCTACAGACAAATCTCCACTCAATCTGCTTCCTCCTCTACACCAATATTCCCTCACTTCACATCATCCTGCAGACCAAGCTCCCCTCACCCTGCCTCCTCCTCCAGACCTATCCCCCTTCACTTTGCCTCCTCCTCCAGTCCAATCTCCGCTCACCCTGCCTCTTCCTCCAGACCAATCTCCCCTTCACTCTGCCTCCTCCAGACCAATCTCCCTTCACTCTGTACCTCCTCCAGACCAATCCCCCTCACTCTGCCTTGTCCAGACCAATCTTCCATCACTCTGCCTCCTTCAGACAAACCTCCACTCACTCTGCCTCCTCCAGACCAATCTCCCCTCACTTGCCTCGTCCTCCAGACCATTCTTACCTCACTCTGCCTCCTCCTCCAGACCAATCTCCCCTCGCTCTGCCCCCTCCTCCAGACCAATGTCACCTCTATCCGACTCCTCCTCCAGACCAATCTCCTTTCACTCTGCGACTTTCTCCAAACAAATCTTCCCTCACTCTGCCTCCTCCTCCAGACCAATCCCCCTTTAATCTGCCTCCTCCAGACCAATCTTCCTTCATTCTACCTGTTCCAGACCAATCTCCCCTCACTCTGCCGCCTCCAGACCAACCTTCCCTCACTCTGCCTCTTCCTGACAAATCTCCCCTCACTCTGCCTCTCCAGCCCAATCTCCCTTCACTCTGTTCCTACTCCAGACCAATCCCCCCTCAATCTCCCTCCTCCAGACAAATCAACCCTCACTCTGCCTCCTCCTCCAGACCAATCACCCCTCACACTACCTCCTCCTACAGACAAATCTCCCTTCACTCTGCCTCCTCCTCCAGACCAATCTCCCCTCAATCTGCCTCCTCCTCCAGACCAATCATCCTTCACTCTACCTCCTCCAGACCAATATCCCCTCACGCTGACTGCTCCAGACCAATCTCCCCTCACTCTGCTATCTCTTCCATTCCAATCTCCCCTCACTCTGCCTCCTCCAGACAAAGCTCCTCTTTCTCTGCCTCCTCCTCCAGACAACTCTCCACACAATTTACATCCTCCAGACAAATCTCCCTTCAATCTGCCTTCTCGTCCAGATGAATCCCCCCCAATCTGCCTCCTACAGACAAATCTCCACTCAATCTGCTTCCTCCTCGAGACCAATATTCCCTCACTCCGCATAATCCTGCAGACCAAGTTCCCCTCACCCTGCCTCCTCCTCCAGACCAATCTCCCCTTCACTCTGCCTCCTCCAGACCAATCTCCCTTCACTCTGTTCCTCCTCCAGACCAATCCCCCTCTCTCTGCCTCCTCCAGACCAATCTTCCATCACTCTGCCTCCTCCAGACAAACCTCCCCTCACTCTGCCTCCTCCAGACCAAACAACCCTCACTCTGACTCCTCCTCCAGACCAATCTCCCTTCACTCTGACTCCTCCTCCAGACCAATCTCCCTTTACTCTGCCTAATCATCCAGAAAAATCTCCCTTCACTCTACCTCTTGCTCCAGACCAATCTCCCCTCGCTCTGCCTCCTCCAGACCAATGTCCCCTCACTCTGCCTCCTCCAGAATAATCTCACTTTCTTCTGGCTCCTCCTCCAGACCAATCTCCCCTCACACTCCCTCCTCCTCCAGAGCAATTCCCTCTCACTCTACCTCCTCCAGACCAATCTCCCCTCACTCTACTTCCTACAGGCACATCTCCCCTCACACTGCCTCATTAAGATCAATCTCCCTTCACTTTACCACTTCCAGACCAATCTCCCCTCACTCAACCTCCTCCTGACCAAACTCCCCTCACTCTGGCTCCTCCACCAGGCCAATTCCCCTTCACTCTGCCTCCTCCAAACCCATCTCCACTCACTCTGCATCCTCCAGACAAATCTCCCCTCACTCTGCCTCCTCCTCCAGACCACTCTCCCCTCACTATGTCTTCTCCAGACAATTCTACCCTTATTCTGCCTCCCGCAGGCCAATCTCCCCTCACTCTGTCTCCTCCTGCAGGCCAATCTCCATTCACTCTACCTCCTCGCTCTGCCTCCTCCTCCAGACAAATCTCCCTTCACTTTGCCTCCACCTCCAGTCCAAGCTCCCCTCACTCTGCCTCATCCAGTCCAATCTTCCCACACTCTGCCACTTCCAGACCAATTTCCCCTCACTCTGCCTCCTCAAGACCAATCTCCCCTCACTCTGCCACTTCCTCCAGACCAATCTTTCTTCACTCTGCCTCCTCCAGGCCAAGCTCCTCTTACTCTGCCTCCTCCTCCAGACAACTCTCCACACTGTCTACATCCTCCAGACAAATCTCCCTTCAATCTGCCTCCTCGTCCAGATGAATCCCCCCTCAATCTGCCTCCTACAGACAAATCTCCACTCAATCTGCTTCCTCCTCTACACCAATATTCCCTCACTCCGCATCATCCTGCAGACCAAGCTCCCCTCACCCTGCCTCCTCCTCCAGACCTATCCCCCTTCACTTTGCCTCCTCCTCCAGTCCAATCTCCCCTCACCCTGCCTCTTCCTCCAGACCAATCTCCCCTTCACTCTGTCTCCTCCAGACCAATCTCCTTTCACTCTGTACCTCCTCCAGACCAATCCCCCTCACTCTGCCTCCTCCAGACCAATCTTCCATCACTCTGCCTCCTTCAGACAAACCTCCACTCACTCTGCCTCCCCCAGACCAATCTCCCCTCACTTGCCTCATCCTCCAGACCATTCTTACCTCACTCTGCCACTTCCTCCAGACTAATCTTTTTTCACTCTGCCTCATCCAGACCATTCTTACCTCATTCTGCCTCCTCCTCCAGACCAATCTCCCCTCGCTCTGCCCCCTCCTCCAGACCAATGTCCCCTCTCTCCACCTCCTCCTCCAGACCAATCTCCCTTCACTCTGCAACCTCCTCCAAACAAATCTCCCCACGCCCTGCCTCCTCCTCCAGACCAATCCACCTTTAATCTGCCTCCTCCAGTTCAATCCTCCCTCATTCTACCTCTTCCAGACCACTCTCCCCTCACTATGCCTCCTCCTGACAAATCTCCCCTTACTCTGCCTCCCCCAGGCCAATCTCCCCTCACTCTGTCTCCTCCTCCAGGCCAATCTCCATTCACTCTAGCTCCTCCTCCAGACCAAATCACCCCTCACTCTGCCTCCTCCTTCTGACCAATCTCCACTCGCTCTAGATCCTCCAGACAAATCTCCCTTCACTCTGCCTCCTCCTCCAGACCAATCTCCTCTCACTCTGCCTCCACCAGACCAAGCTCCCCTCACTTCCCTGTCCTCCGGACCGTTCTTACATCACTCTGCCACTTCCTCCAGAACAATCTTTCTTCACTCTGCCTCCTCCAGACCATCTTACCTCACTCTGCCTCCCCCTCCAGACCAATCTCCCCTCGCTCTACCCCCTCCTCCAGACAAATGTCCCCTCTCTCAGCATCCAAATCCAGACCAATCTCCCTTCACTCTACAACCTCCTCCAAACGAATCTCCCCTCACTCTGCCTCCTCCTCCAGACAAATCCCCCTTTAATCAGCCTCCTCCAGACCAATCTTCGCTCATTCTACCTCTTCCAGACCAATCTCCCCTCACTCTGCCTCCTCCAGACCAATCTTCCCTCACTCTGCCTCTTCCCGACCAATCTCACCTCACTCTGCCTTCTCCAGCCCAATCTCCCTTCACTCTGTTCCTCCTCCAGACCAATCACCACTCAATATCCCGCCTCCAGACAAATCAACCCTCACTCTGCCTCCTCCTCCTGACCAATCACCCCTCACTCTGCCTCCTCCTACAGACAAATCTCCCTTCACTCTGTCCCTCCTCCAGACCAATCTCTCCTCACTCTGCCTCCTCCTCCAGAAGAATCATCCTTCACTCTTCCTCCTCCAGACCAATCTCCACTCACTCTGCCTCCTCCAGACCAATCTCCCCTCACTTGCCTTGTCCGCCAGACCATTCTTACATCACTCTGCCACTTCCTCCACACCAATCTTTCTTCACTCTGCCTCATCCAGACGATTCTCACCTCAATCTGCCTCCTCCTCCCGACCAATCTCCCCTCGCTCTGCCCCCTCCTCCAGACCAATGTCCCCTCTCTCCACCTCCTCCTCCAGACCAATCCCCCTTTAATCTGCCTCCTCCAGACCAATCTTCCCTCATTCTACCTCTTCCAGACAAATCTCCCCTCACTCTGCCTTCTCCAAACCAATCTTCCCTCACTCTGCCTCTTCCCGACCAATCTCCCCTCACTCTGCCTTCTCCAGCCCAATCTCCCTTCACTCTGTTCCTACTCCAGACCAATCACACCTCAATCGCCCTCCTCCAGACAAATCAACCCTCACTCTGCCTCCTCCTCCAGACCAATCTCCCCTCACTTTGCTATCTCATCCATTCCAATCTCCCCTCACTCTGCCTCCTCAAGACCAATCTCCCCTCATTCTGCCACGTCCTCCAGACCAATCTTTCTTCACTCTGCCTCCCCCAGACCAAGCTCCTCTTACTCTGCCTCCTCCTCCCGACAACTCTCCACGCAATCTACATCCTCCAGACAAATCTCCCTTCACTCTGCCTCCTTGTCCAGATGAATCCCCCCTCAGTCTGCCTCCTCCAGACAAATCTCCTTTTAATCTGCTTCCTCCTCTAGACCAATATTCCCTCACTCCGCATCATCCTGCAGACAAAGCTCCCCTCACCTTGCCTCCTCCTCCAGACATATCACCCTTCACTCTTCCTCCTCCTCCAGCCCAATCTCCATTCACTCTACCTCCTCCTCCAGACCAATCGCCCCTCACTCCGCCTCCTCCTGCTGACCAATCTAGACACACTCTAGATCCTCCAGACCAATGTCCCCTCGCTCCGCCTCCTCCTCCTGAACAAGCTCCCCTCATTCTGCCTCCTCCAGACCAATCTCCCTTCACTCTGCCTCCTCCTCCAAATCAATCACCCCTCACTCAGCAACCTCATCCAAAGAAATCTCCGCTCACTCTGCCTTTCCTCCCGACCTATCCCCCTTTATTCTGCCTCCTCCAGCCCAATCTCCCTTCACTCTGTTCCCTACTCCAGACCAATTCCCCCTTAACCTCCCTCTACAGACAAATCTCCCCTCACTCTGCCCCTCCTCCTGACCAATCACCCCTCACTCTGCCTCCACTACAGACAGATCTCACTACACTCTGCCTCCTCCTCCAGACCAATCTCCCATCACTCTGCCTCCTCCTCCAGATGTGTCCGCCTTCACTCTACCTCCTCCAGATCAATCTCCCCTCACTCTGACTCCTCCAGACCAATCTCCCCTCACTCTGACTCTTCCGCCAGACCAATCATTCTTCACTCTGCCTCTTCCAGACGAAGCTCCTCTTACTCTGCCTCCTCCTCCAGACAACTCTCCACACAATCTACATCCTCCAGTCAAATCTCCCTTCACTCTGCCTCCTCGTCCAGACGAATCTCCGCTCAGTCTGCCTCCACCAAACAAATCTCCCCTCACTCTGCCTCCTACCGACTAATCTCCCTTCACTCTGCTTCCTCCGCTAGACCAATCTTCCCTCGCTCTGCATCCTCCTGCAGACCAAGCTACCCTCGCTCTGCCTCCTCCTCCAGACCAATCTCCCTTCACTTTGCCTCCACCTCCAGTCCAAGCTCGCCTCACTCTGCCTCATCCAGTCCAATCTTCCCACACTCTGCCACCTTCAGACCAATCTCCCCTCACTCTGCCTCCTCAAGACCAATCTCCCCTCACTCTGCCACTTCCTCCAGACCAATCTTTCTTCACTCTGCCTCCTCCAGACCAAGCTCCTCTTACTCTGCCTCCTCCTCCAGACAACTCTCCACACAATCTACATCCTCCAGACAAATCTCCCTTCAATCTGCCTCCTCGTGCAGATGAATCCCCCCTCAATCTGCCTCCTACAGACAAATCTCCACTCAATCTGCTTCCTCCTCTAGACCAATATTCCCTCACTCCGCATCATCCTGCAGACAAATCTCCCCTCACCCTGCCTCCTACTCCATACATATCACCCTTCACTTTGCCTCCTCCTCCAGTCCAATCTCCCCTCACTCTGCAACCTCCTCCAAACAAAACTCCCCTCACTCTTCCTCCTCCTCCAGACCAATCTCCCCTCACCCTGCCTCCTCCTCCAGACCAATCTGCACTTAACTCTGCCACCTCCAGACCAATCTCCCTTCACTCTGTTCCTCCTCCAGACCAAACCCCCTCACTCTGCATCCTCCAGACCAATTTTCCCTCACTCTGCCTGCTCCAGACCAAACAACCCTCACTCTGCCTCCTCCTCCAGACAAATCTCCCTTCACTCTGCCTCCTCCTCCAGACCAATCTCCCTTTACTCTGCCTAATCATCCAGAAAAAGCTCCCTTCACTCTACCTCTTGCTCCAGACCAATCTCCCTCACGCTGACTCCTCCTCAAGACCAATCTCCCCTCGCTCTGCCTCCTCCAGACCAATGTCCCCTCACTCTGCCTCCTCCTGAACAATCTCCCTTCAATCTGCCTCCTCTTCCAGACCAATCTCCCCTCACTCTCCCTCCTCCTCCAGAGCAATCCCCTCTCACTCTGCCTCCGCCAGACCAATCTCCCCTCACTCTACTTCCTACAGGCACATCTCCCCTCACTCTGCCTCATCAAGACCAATCTCCCCTCACTTTACCACCTCCAGACCAATCTCCCCTCACTCTACCTCCTCCTGACCAAACTCCAATCACTCTGCCTCCACACCAGGCCAATTCCCCTTCACCCTGCCTCCTCCAGACCCATCTCCACTCACTCTGCATCCTCCAGACAAATCTCCCCACACTCTGCCTCCTCCTCCAGACCACTCTCCCCTCACTATGCCTCCTCCAAATAAATCTCCCCTTACTCTGCCTCCCCCAGGCCAATCTTCCCTCACTATATCTACTCTTCCAGGCCAATCTCCATTCACTCCACCTCCTCCTCCAGACCAATCGCCCCTCACTCTGCCTCCTCCGCTGACCAATCTCCACTCACTCTAGATCCTCCAGACAAATCTCCCTTCACTCTGCCTCCTCCTCCAGACCAATCTCCATTCACTCTGCCTGCTCCAGACCAAGCTCCCCTCACTTGCCTCATCCTCCTGACCATTCTTACCTCACTCTGCCACTTCCTCCAGACCTATCTTTCTTCACTCTGCATCATCCAGACCATTCTTACCTCACTGCGCCTCCTCCTCCAGACCAATCTCCCCTCGCTCTGCGCCCTCCTCCAGCCCAATATACCCTCTCTCCGCCTCCTCCTCCAGAGCAATCTCCCTTCACTCTGCAACCTCCTCAGAACAAATTTCCCCTCAATCATCCTCCACCTCCAAACCAATCCCCCTTTAATCTGCCTCCTCCAGACCAATCTTCCCTCATTCTACCACTTCCAGACCAAGCTCCCTTCACTCTGTTCCTCCTCCAGACCCATCCCCCCTCAAACTGCCTCCTCAAGACCAATCTTCCATCACTCTGCCCCCTCCAGACAAATCTCCCCTCACTCTGCCTCCTCCAGACCAATCACACCTGACTCTGCCTCCTCCTCCTGACCAATCTCCCTTCACTCTGCCTCCTCCTCCAGACCTATCTCCCGTTACTCTGCCTCCTCATCCAGACAAATCTCCCTTCACTCTACCTCTTGCTCTAGACCAATCTGCCTTACGCTGACTCCTCTTCAAGACCAATCTCCCCTTGCTCGGCCTCCTCCAGACCAATGTCCCCTCACTTTGCCCCCTCCAGAACAATCTCCCTTCATTCTGCCTCCTCCTCCAGACCAATCTACCCTCACACTCACTACTCCTCCAGAGCAATCCCCTCTCAATATTCCTCCACCCGAGCAATCACCCTCCACTCTGCCTCCTGCTCCAGAACTATCCCGTTCAAAGTGCTTCATCCCGATCAATCTCCCCTCACTCTACTTCCTACAGGCACATCTCCACTCACCCTGCCTCATCAAGACCAATCTCCCCTCACTCTACCTCCTCCAGACAAATCTCCCCTCACTCTGCCTCCTCCTCCAGGCCAATCACCCTTCACTCTGCCTCCTCCAGACCCATCACCACTCACTCTGCATCCTCCAGACAAATCAACCCTCAATCTGCCTCCTCCTCCAGACCAATCCTCCCTCAATATGCCTCCTCCAGACAAATCTCCCCTTACTCTGCCTCGCCCGGGCCAATCTCCCCTCACACTGCTTCCAACTCCAGCCCAATCTCCATTCACTCTACGTCCTCCTCCAGACCAATCACCCCTCACTCCGCCTCCTCCTGCTGACCAATCTAGACTCACTCTAGATCCTCCAGACCAATGTCCCCTCGCTCCGCCTCCTCCTCCTGAACAAGCTCCCCTCATTCTGCCTCCTCCAGACCAATCTCCCTTCACTCTGCCTCCTCCTCCAAATCAATCACCCCTCACTCAGCAACATCATCCAAAGAAATCTCCCCTCACTCTACCTCTTCCTCCAGACCTTTCCCCCTTTATTCTGCCTCCTCCAGACCAATCTCCCGTCACTCTGCCTCCTCCAGCCCATTCTCCCTTCACTCTGTTCCCTACTCCAGACCAATCCCCCCTCAACCTCCCTCCTCCAGACAAATCTCCCCCCACTCTGCCCCTCCACCCGACCAATCACCCGTCACTCTGCCTCCACTACAGACAGATCTCACTACACTCTGCCTCCTCCTCCAGACCAATCTCCCATCACTCTGCCTCCTCCTCCAGATGTGTCCGCCTTCACTCTACCTCCTCCAGATCAATCTCCCCTCACTCTGTCTCCTCCAGACCAATCTCCCATCACTCTGACTCTTCCGCCAGACCAATCATTCTTCACTCTGCCTCCTCCAGACCAAGCTCCTCTTACTCTGCCTCCTCCTCCAGACCACTCTCCCCTCAATCTACATCCTCCAGTCAAATCTCCCTTCACTCTGCCTCCTCGTCCAGACGAATCTCCACTCAGTCTGCCTCCACCAAACAAATCTCCCCTCGCTCTGCATCCTCCTGCAGACCAAGCTCCCCTCGCTCTGCCTCCTCCTCCAGACCAATCTCCATTCACTTTGCCTCCACCTCCAGTCCAAGCTCCCCTCACTCTGCCTCATCCAGTCCAATCTTCCCACACTCTGCCACCTCCAGACCAATCTTCCCTCACTCTGCCTCCACAAGACTAATCTCCCCTCACTCTGCCACTTCCTCCAGACCAATCTTTCTTCACTCTGCCTCCTCCAGATCAAGCTCCTCTTACTCTGCCTCCTCCTCCAGACAACTCTCCACACAATCTACATCCTCCAGACAAATCTCCCCTCAATCTGCCTCCTTGTCCAGATGAATCCCCCCTCAATCTGCCTCCTACAGACAAATCTCCACTCAATCTGCTTCCTCCTCTAGACCAATATTCCCTCACTCCGCATCATCGTGCAGACCAAGCTCCCCTCACCCTGCCTCCTCCTCCAGACCTATCCCCCTTCACTTTGCCTCCTCCTCCAGTCCAATCTCCCCTCACCCTGCCTCTTCCTCCAGACCAATCTCCCCTTCACTCTGCCTCCTCCAGACCAATCTCCCTTCACTCTGTACCTCCTCCAGACCAATCCCCCTCACTCTGCCTCCTCCAGACCAATCTTCCATCACTCTGCCTCCTGCAGACAAACCTCCACTCACTCTACCTCCTCCAGACCAATCTCCCCTCACTTCCCTCGTCCTCCAGACCATTTTTACCTCACTCTGGCACTTCCTCCAGACTAATCTTTCTTCACTCTGCCTAATCCTGACCATTCTTACCCCACTCTGCCTCCTCCTCCAGACCAATCTCCACTCGCTCTGCCCCCTCCTCCAGACCAATCTCCCTTCACTCTGCAACCTCATCCAAACAAATCTCCCCTCGCTCTGCCTCCTCCTCCAGACCAATCCCCCTTTAATCTGCCTCCTCCAGACCAATCTTCCCTCATTCTACCTCTTCCAGACCACTCTCCCCTCACTATGCCTCCTCCTGACAAATCTCCCCTTACTCTGCCTCCCCCAGGCCAATCTCCCCTCACTCTGTCTCCTCCTCCAGGCCAATCTCCATTCACTCTAGCTCCTCCTCCAGACCAAATCACCCCTCACTCTGCCTCCTCCTGCTGACCAATCTCCAATCACTCTACATCCTCCAGACAAATCTCCCTTCACTCTGCCTCCTCCTCCAGACCAATCTCCACTCAATCTGCCTCCTCCAGACCAAGCTCCCCTCACTTGTCTCGTCCTCCAGACCGTTCTTACATCACTCTGCCACTTCCTCCAGAACAATCTTTCTTCACTCTGCCTCATCCAGACCATTCTTACCTCACTCTGCCTCCCCCTCCAGACCAATCTCCCCTTGCTCTGCCACCTCCTCCAGACCAATGTCCCCTCACTCTGCCTCCTCCTCCAGACCAATGTCCCCTCGCTCTGTCCCCTCCTCCAGACAAATGTCCCCGCTCTCCGCCTCCACCTCCAGACCAATCTCCCTTCACTCTGCAACCTCCTCCAAACAAATCTCCCCTCTATCAGCCTCCTCCTCCAAACCAATCCCCCTTTAATCTGCCTTCTCCAGACCAATCTTCCCTCATTCTACCACTTCCAGACCAAGCTCCCTTCACTCTGTTCCTCCTCCAGACCCATCCCCCCTCACACTGCCTCCTCCAGACCAATCTTCCATCACTCTGCCCCCTCCAGACCAATCTCTCCTCACTCTGCCTCCTCCAGACCAATCAAACCTCACTCTGCCTCCTCCTCCTGACCAATCTCCCTTCACTCTGCCTCCTCCTCCAGACCTATCTCCCTTTACTTTGCCTCCTCATCCAGACAAATCTCCCTTCACTCTACCTTTTGCTCTAGACCAATCTGCCTCACGCTGACTCCTCCTCAAAACCAATCTCTCCTTGCTCGGCCTCCTCCAGACTAATGTCCCCTCACTCTGCCCCCTCCAGAACAATCTCCCTTCATTCTGCCTCTTCTTCCAGACCAATCTACCCTCACACTCACTACTCCTCCAGAGCAATCCCCTCTCAATATTCCTTATCCCGAGCAATCAACCTCCACTCTGCCTCCTGCTCCAGACCTATCCCGTTCACTCTGCTTCCTCCAGATCAATCTCCCCTCACTCTACTTCCTAGAGGCACATCTCCACTCACCCTGCCTCATCAAGACCAATCTCCCCTCACTCTACTTCCTCCAGACAAATCTCCCCTCACTCTGCCTCCTCCTCCAGGCCAATCCCCCTTCACTCTGCCTCCTCCAGACCCATCACCACTCACTCTGCATCCTCCAGACAAATCACCCCTCAATCTGCCTCCTCCTCCAGACCAATCCTCCCTCACTATGCCTCCTCCAGACAAATCTCCCCGTACTCTGCCTCGCCCAGGCCAATCTCCCCTCACACTGCCTCCACCTCCAGCCCAATCTCCATTCACTCTATCTCCTCCTCCAGACCAATCGCCCCTCACTCCGCCTCCTCCTGCTGAACAATCTAGACTCACTCTAGATCCTCCAGACCAATGTCCCCTCGCTCTGCCTCCTCCTCCAAATCAATCACCCCTCACTCAGCAACATCATCCAATGAAATCTCCCCTCACTCTGCCTCTTCCTCCAGACCTATCCCCCTTTATTCTGCCTCCTCCAGACCAATCTCCCGTCACTCTGCCTCATCCAGACCAATCTTCCCTCACTCTGTGTCTTCCAGACCAATCTCCCCTCACTCTGCCTCCTCCAGCCCAATCTCCCTTCACTCTGTTCCCTACTCCAGACCAATCCCCCCTCGACCTCCCTCCTCCAGAAAAATCTCCCCTCACTCTGCTCCCTCCTCCTGACCAATCTCCCATCACTCTGCATCCTCCTGCAGATGTGTCCGCCTTCACTCTACCTCCTCCAGATCAATCTCCCCTCACTCTGACTCTTCCGCCAGACCAATCATTCTTCACTCTGCCTCCTCCTCCAGACCACTCTCCCCTCAATCTGCATGCTCCAGTCAAATCTCCCTTCACTCTGCCTCCTTGTCCAGACGAATCTCCGCTCAGTCTGCCTCCACCAAACAAATCTCCCCTCACTCTGCCTCCTACCGACCAATCTCCCTTCACTCTGCTTCTTCCTCTAGACCCGTCTTCCCTCGCTCTGAATCCTCCTGCAGACCAATCTCCCCTCGCTCTGCCTCCTCCTCCAGACCAATCTCCATTCACTTTGCCTCCACCTCCAGTCCAAGCTCCCCTCACTCTGCCTCATCCAGTCTGATCTTCCCACACTCTGCCACCTCCAGACCAATCTCCCCTCACGCTGCCTCCACAAGACCAATCTCCCCTCACTCTGCCACTTCCTCCAGACCAATCTATCTTCACACTGCCTCCTCAAGACCAAGCTCCTCTTACTCTGCCTCCTCCTCCAGACAACTCTCCACACTATCTACATCCTCCAGACAAATCTCCCTTCAATCTGCGTCCTCGTCCAGATGAATCCCTCCTCAATCTGCCTCCTACAGACAAATCTCCACTCAATTTGCTTCCTCCTCTAGACCTATATTCCCTCACTCCGCATCATCGTGCAGACCAAGCTCCTCTCACCCTGCCTCCTCCTCCAGACTTATCCCCCTTCACTTTGCCTCCTCCTCCAGTCCTATCTCCCCTCACCCTGCCTCTTCCTCCAGACCAATCTCCCCTTCACACTGCCTCCTCCAGACCTATCTCCCTTCACTCTGTACCTCCTCCAGACCAATCCCCCTCACTCTGCCTCCTCCAGACCAATCTTCCATCACTCTGCCTCCTGCAGACAAACCTCCACTCACTCTGCCTCCTCCAGACCAATCTCCCCTCACTTGCCTCGTCCTCCAGACCATTCTTACCTCACTCTGCCACTTCCTCCAGACTAATCTTTCTTCACTCTGCCTCCTCCAGACCAAACTCCTCTTACTCTGCCTCCTCCTCCAGACAACTCTCCACACTGTCTACATCCTCCAGACAAATCTCCCCTCAATCTGCCTCCTCGTCCAGATGAATCACCCCTCAATCTGCCTCCTACAGTCAAATCTCCACTCAATCTGCTTCCTCCTCTAGACCTATATTCCCTCACTCCGCATCATCCTGCAGACCAAGCTCCTCTCACCCTGCCTCCTCCTCTAGACCTATCCCCCTTCACTTTGCCTCCTCCTCCAGTCCAATCTCCCCTCACCCTGCCTCTTCCTCCAGACCAATCTCCCTTTCACACTGTCTCCTCCAAAACAATCTCCCTTCACTCTTACCTCCTCCAGACCAATCCCCCTCACTCTGCCTCCTCCAGACCAATCTTCCGTCACTCTGCCTCCTGCAGACAAACCTCCACTCACTCTGCCTCCTCCAGACCAATCTCCCCTCACTTGCCTCGTCCTCCAGACCATTCTTACCTCACTCTGCCACTTCCTCCAGACTAATCTTTCTTCACTCTGCCTCATCCAGACCATTCTTACCTCACTCTGCCTCCTCCTCCAGACCAATCTCCACTCACTCTGCCTCATCCAGACCAAGCTCCCCTCACTTGTCTCGTCCTCCAGACCGTTCTTACATCACTCTGCCACTTCCTCCAGACCAATCTTTCTTCACTCTGCCTCCTCCAGACCAAGCTCCTCTTACTCTGCCTCCTCCTCCAGACAACTCTCCACACAATCTACATCCTCCAGACAAATCTCCCCTCAATCTGCCTCCTCGTCCAGATGAATCACCCCTCAATCTGCCTCCTACAGACAAATCTCCACTCAATCTGCTTCCTCCTCTAGACCTATATTCCCTCACTCCGCATCATCCTGCAGACCAAGCTCCTCTCACCCTGCCTCCTCCTCCAGACCTATCCCCCTTCACTTTGCCTCCTCCTCCAGTCCAATCTCCCCTCACCCTGCCTCTTCCTCCAGACCAATCTCCCCTTCTCTCTGCCTCCTCCAGACCAATCTCCCTTCACTCTGTACCTCCTCCAGACCAATCCCCCTCACTCTGCCTCCTCCAGACCAATCTTCCATCACTCTGCCTCCTGCAGACAAACCTCCACTCACTCTGCCTCCTCCAGACCAATCTCCCCTTACTTGCCTCGTCCTCCAGACCATTCTTACCTCACTCTGCCACTTCCTCCAGACTAATCTTTCTTCACTCTGTCTCATCCAGACCATTCTTACCTCACTCTGCCTCCTCCTCCAGACCAATCTCCACTCGCTCTGCCCCCTCCTCCAGACCAATGGCCCCTCTCTCCGCCTCCCCCTCCTGACCAATCTCCCTTCACTCTGCAACCTCCTCCAAACAAATCTCCCCTGCTCTGCCTCCTCCTCCAGACCAATCCCCCTTTAATCTGCCTCCTCCAGACCAATCTTCCCTCATTCTACCTCTTCCAGACCACTCCCCCCTCACTATGCCTCCTCTTGACAAATCTCCCCTTACTCTGCCTCCCCCAGAACAATCTCCCCTCACTCTGTCTCCTCCTCCAGGCCAATCTCCATTCACTCTAGCTCCTCCTCCAGACCAAATCACCCCAAACTCTGCCTCCTCCTGCTGACCAATCTCCACTCACTCTAGATCCTCCAGACCAATCTCCACTCACTCTGCCTCCTCCAGACCAAGCTCCCCTCACATGTCTCGTCCTCCAGACCGTTCTTACATCACTCTGCCACTTCCTCCAGAACAATCTTTCTTCACTCTGCCTCATCCAGACCATTCTTACCTCACTCTGCCTCCCCCTCCGGACCAATCTCCCCTCGCTCTGCCCCCTCCTCCAGACCAATGTCCCCTCACTCTGCCTCCTCCTCCAGACCAATCTTGTCTCGCTCTTCCCCCTCCTCCAGACAAATGTCCTCTCTCTCCGCCTCCACCTCCAGACCCATCTCCCTTCACTCTACAACCTCCTCCATACAAAACTCCCCTCACTCTGCCTCCTCCTCCAGACCAATCCCCCTTTAATCTGCCTCCTCCAGACCAATCTTCCCTCATTCTACCTCTTCCAGAACAATCTCCTCTCACTCTGCCTCCTCCAGACCAATCTTCCCGCACTCTGCCTCCTCCTCCTGACCAATCACCCCTCACTCTGCCTCCTCGTACAGACAAATCTCCCTTCACTCTGCCTCCTCCTCCAGACCAATCTCCCCTCACTCTGCCTCCTCCTCCAGAACAATCATCCTTCACTCTACCTCCTCCAGACCAATATCCCCTCACTCTGACTCCTCCAGACCAATATCCCCTCACTCAGCTATCTCTTCCATTCCAATCTCCCCTCACTCTGCCTCCTCAAGACCAATCTCCCCTCACTCTGCCACTTCCTCCAGACCAATCTTTCTTCACTCTGCCTCCCCCAGATCAAGCTCCTCTTACTCTGCCTCCTCCTCCAGACAACTCTCCACACAATCTACTTCCTCCAGACAAATCTCCCTTCACTCTGCCTCCTCGTCCAGATGAATCCCCCCTCAATCTGCCTCCTCCAGACAAATCTCCACTCAATCTGCTTCCTCCTCTAGACCAATATTCCCTCACTCCTCATCATTCTGCAGACAAAGCTCCCCTCACCCTTCCTCCTCCTCCAGACCTATCCCCCTTCACTTTGCCTCCTCCTCCAGTCCAATCTCCCCTCACTCTGCATCTCCTCCAAACAAATCTCCCCTCACTCTGCCTCCTCCTCCAGACCAATCTCCCCTCACCCTGCCTCCTCCTCCAGACCAATCTCCACTTCAGTCAGCCACCTCCAGACCAATCTCCCTTCATTCTGTTCCTCCTCCAGACCAATCCCCCTCACTCTACCTCCTCCAGACCAATCTTCCATCACTCTGCCTCCTTCAGACAAACCTCCCCTCACTCTGCCTCCTCCAGACAAAACAACCCTCACTCTGCGTCCTCCTCCAGACCAATCTCCATTCACTCTGCCTCCTCCTCCAGACCAATCGCCCTTTACTCTGCGTACTCATCCAGAAAAATCTCCCTTCACTCTACCTTCACTCCCTCATGCTGACTCCTCCTCAAGACCAATCCCCCTCACTCTGCCTCCTCCAGACCAATCTTCCATCACTCTGCCTCCTGCAGACAAACCTCCACTCACTCTGCCTCCTCCAGACCAATCTCCCCTCACTTGCCTCGTCCTCCAGACCATTCTTACCTCACTCTGCCACTTCCTCCAGACTAATCTTTCTTCACTCTGCCTCATCCAGACCATTCTTACCTCACTCTGCCTCCTCCTCCAGACCAATCTCCACTCACTCTGCCTCCTCCAGACCAAGCTCCCCTCACTTGTCTCGTCCTCCAGACCATTCTTACATCACTCTGCCACTTCCTCCAGACCAATCTTTCTTCACTCTGCCTCCTCCAGACCAAACTCCTCTTACTCTGCCTCCTCCTCCAGACAACTCTCCACACTGTCTACATCCTCCAGACAAATCTCCCCTCAATCTGCCTCCTCGTCCAGATGAATCACCCCTCAATCTGCCTCCTACAGTCAAATCTCCACTCAATCTGCTTCCTCCTCTAGACCTATATTCCCTCACTCCGCATCATCCTGCAGACCAAGCTCCTCTCACCCTGCCTCCTCCTCTAGACCTATCCCCCTTCACTTTGCCTCCTCCTCCAGTCCAATCTCCCCTCACCCTGCCTCTTCCTCCAGACCAATCTCCCTTTCACACTGTCTCCTCCAAAACAATCTCCCTTCACTCTTACCTCCTCCAGACCAATCCCCCTCACTCTGCCTCCTCCAGACCAATCTTCCGTCACTCTGCCTCCTGCAGACAAACCTCCACTCACTCTGCCTCCTCCAGACCAATCTCCCCTCACTTGCCTCGTCCTCCAGACCATTCTTACCTCACTCTGCCACTTCCTCCAGACTAATCTTTCTTCACTCTGCCTCATCCAGACCATTCTTACCTCACTCTGCCTCCTCCTCCAGACCAATCTCCACTCACTCTGCCTCATCCAGACCAAGCTCCCCTCACTTGTCTCGTCCTCCAGACCGTTCTTACATCACTCTGCCACTTCCTCCAGACCAATCTTTCTTCACTCTGCCTCCTCCAGACCAAGCTCCTCTTACTCTGCCTCCTCCTCCAGACAACTCTCCACACAATCTACATCCTCCAGACAAATCTCCCCTCAATCTGCCTCCTCGTCCAGATGAATCACCCCTCAATCTGCCTCCTACAGACAAATCTCCACTCAATCTGCTTCCTCCTCTAGACCTATATTCCCTCACTCCGCATCATCCTGCAGACCAAGCTCCTCTCACCCTGCCTCCTCCTCCAGACCTATCCCCCTTCACTTTGCCTCCTCCTCCAGTCCAATCTCCCCTCACCCTGCCTCTTCCTCCAGACCAATCTCCCCTTCTCTCTGCCTCCTCCAGACCAATCTCCCTTCACTCTGTACCTCCTCCAGACCAATCCCCCTCACTCTGCCTCCTCCAGACCAATCTTCCATCACTCTGCCTCCTGCAGACAAACCTCCACTCACTCTGCCTCCTCCAGACCAATCTCCCCTTACTTGCCTCGTCCTCCAGACCATTCTTACCTCACTCTGCCACTTCCTCCAGACTAATCTTTCTTCACTCTGTCTCATCCAGACCATTCTTACCTCACTCTGCCTCCTCCTCCAGACCAATCTCCACTCGCTCTGCCCCCTCCTCCAGACCAATGGCCCCTCTCTCCGCCTCCCCCTCCTGACCAATCTCCCTTCACTCTGCAACCTCCTCCAAACAAATCTCCCCTGCTCTGCCTCCTCCTCCAGACCAATCCCCCTTTAATCTGCCTCCTCCAGACCAATCTTCCCTCATTCTACCTCTTCCAGACCACTCCCCCCTCACTATGCCTCCTCTTGACAAATCTCCCCTTACTCTGCCTCCCCCAGGCCAATCTCCCCTCACTCTGTCTCCTCCTCCAGGCCAATCTCCATTCACTCTAGCTCCTCCTCCAGACCAAATCACCCCAAACTCTGCCTCCTCCTGCTGACCAATCTCCACTCACTCTAGATCCTCCAGACCAATCTCCACTCACTCTGCCTCCTCCAGACCAAGCTCCCCTCACTTGTCTCGTCCTCCAGACCGTTCTTACATCACTCTGCCACTTCCTCCAGAACAATCTTTCTTCACTCTGCCTCATCCAGACCATTCTTACCTCACTCTGCCTCCCCCTCCGGACCAATCTCCCCTCGCTCTGCCCCCTCCTCCAGACCAATGTCCCCTCACTCTGCCTCCTCCTCCAGACCAATCTTGTCTCGCTCTTCCCCCTCCTCCAGACAAATGTCCTCTCTCTCCGCCTCCACCTCCAGACCCATCTCCCTTCACTCTACAACCTCCTCCATACAAAACTCCCCTCACTCTGCCTCCTCCTCCAGACCAATCCCCCTTTAATCTGCCTCCTCCAGACCAATCTTCCCTCATTCTACCTCTTCCAGAACAATCTCCTCTCACTCTGCCTCCTCCAGACCAATCTTCCCGCACTCTGCCTCCTCCTCCTGACCAATCACCCCTCACTCTGCCTCCTCGTACAGACAAATCTCCCTTCACTCTGCCTCCTCCTCCAGACCAATCTCCCCTCACTCTGCCTCCTCCTCCAGAACAATCATCCTTCACTCTACCTCCTCCAGACCAATATCCCCTCACTCTGACTCCTCCAGACCAATATCCCCTCACTCAGCTATCTCTTCCATTCCAATCTCCCCTCACTCTGCCTCCTCAAGACCAATCTCCCCTCACTCTGCCACTTCCTCCAGACCAATCTTTCTTCACTCTGCCTCCCCCAGACCAAGCTCCTCTTACTCTGCCTCCTCCTCCAGACAACTCTCCACACAATCTACTTCCTCCAGACAAATCTCCCTTCACTCTGCCTCCTCGTCCAGATGAATCCCCCCTCAATCTGCCTCCTCCAGACAAATCTCCACTCAATCTGCTTCCTCCTCTAGACCAATATTCCCTCACTCCTCATCATTCTGCAGACAAAGCTCCCCTCACCCTTCCTCCTCCTCCAGACCTATCCCCCTTCACTTTGCCTCCTCCTCCAGTCCAATCTCCCCTCACTCTGCATCTCCTCCAAACAAATCTCCCCTCACTCTGCCTCCTCCTCCAGACCAATCTCCCCTCACCCTGCCTCCTCCTCCAGACCAATCTCCACTTCAGTCAGCCACCTCCAGACCAATCTCCCTTCATTCTGTTCCTCCTCCAGACCAATCCCCCTCACTCTACCTCCTCCAGACCAATCTTCCATCACTCTGCCTCCTTCAGACAAACCTCCCCTCACTCTGCCTCCTCCAGACAAAACAACCCTCACTCTGCGTCCTCCTCCAGACCAATCTCCATTCACTCTGCCTCCTCCTCCAGACCAATCGCCCTTTACTCTGCGTACTCATCCAGAAAAATCTCCCTTCACTCTACCTTCACTCCCTCATGCTGACTCCTCCTCAAGACCAATCACCCCTCGCTCTGCCTCCTCCTCCAGAGCAATCCCCTCTCACTCTGCCTCCTCCGGACCAATCTCCCCTCACTCGACTTCCTACAGGCACATCTCCCCTCACTCTGCCTCATTAAGACCAATCTCCCCTCATTTTACTACCTCCAGACCAATCTCCCCTCACTCTACCTCCTCCTGACCAACCTCCCCTCACTCTGCCTCTTCCACCAGGCCAATTCACCTTCACTCTGCCTCCTCCAGACCAATCTCCACTCACTCTGCATCCTCCAGACAAATCTCCCCTCACTCTGCCTCCTCCTCCAGACCACTCTCCCCTCACTATGCCTCCGCCAAACAAATCTCCCCTTACTCTTCCTCCCCCAGGCCAATCTCCCCTCACTCTGTCTACCCCTCCAGGCCAATCTCCATTCACTCTACCTCCTCCTCCTGACCAATCGCCATTTACTCTGCCTCCTCATCCAGTCAAATCTCCCTTCACTCTACCTCTTGCTCTAGACCAATCTCCCTCACGCTGACTCCTCCTCAAGACCAATCTCCCCTTGCTGTACCTCCTCCAGACCAATGTCCCCTCACTCTGCCCCCTCCAGAACAATCTCCCTTCATTCTGCCTCCTCCTCCAGACCAATCTCCCCTCACTTTAATTCCTACAGGCACATCTCAACTCACTCTGCCTCATCAAGACCAATCCCCCCTCACTTTTCCTCCTCCAAACCAATCTGCCCTCACTCTGCCTCCTCCAGACAAATCTCCACTCACTCTGCCTCCTCCACCAGGCCAATCCCCCTTAATTCTGCCTCCTCCAGACCCATCACCACTCACTCTGCATCCTCCAGACAAATCACCCCTCACTCTGCATCCTCCGCCAGACCAATCTCCCCTCACTATGCCTCCTCCTGACAAATCTCCCCTTACTCTGCCTCGCCCAGGCCAATCTCCCCTCACTCTGCCTCCTCCTCCAGCCCAATCTCCATTCACTCTACCTCCTCCTCCAGACCAATCGCCCCTCACTCTGCCTCCTGCTGCTGACCAATCTCGACTCACTCTAGATCCTCCAGACCAATGTCCCCTCACTCCGCGTCCTCATCCTGACCAATCACCCCTCATTCTGCCTCCTCCAGACCAATCTCCCTTCACTCTGCCTCCTCTTCCAAATCAATCACCCCTCACTCAGCAACCTCATCCAAAGAAATCTCCCCTCACTCTGCCTCTTCCTCCACACCTATCTCCCTTTATTCTGCCTCCTCCAGACCAATCTGCCGTCACTCTGCCTCATCCAGACCAATCTTTCCTCACTCTGCCTCCTCCAGCCCAATCTCCCTTCACTCTGTTCCCTACTCCAGACCAATGACCCCTCAACCTCCCTCCTCCAGACAAATCTCCCCTCACTCTGCCTCCTCCTCCCGACCAATATCCTGTCACTCTGCCTCCACTACAGACAGATCTCACTACACTCTGCCTCCGCCTTCAGTCCAATCTCCCATCACTCTGCCTCCTCCTCCAGATGTTTCCGCCTTCCCTCTACCTCCTCCAGTTCAATGTCCCCTCCCTCTGCCTCCTCCAGACAAATCACCCCTCACTCTGACTCTTCCGCCAGACCAATAATTCTTCACTCTGCCTCCTCCAGACCAAGCTGCTCTTACTCTGCCTCCTCCTCCAGACCACTCTCCCCTCAATCTACATCCTCCAGTCAAATCTCCCTTCACTCTGCCTCCTCGTCCAGACGAATCTCCCCTCAGTCTGCCTCCACCAACAAACCTCCCCTCACTCTGCCTCCTACCGACCAATCTCACTTCACTCTGCTTCCTCCGCTAGACCAATCTTCCCTCGCTCTGCATCCTCCTGCAGACCAAGCTCCCCTTGCTCTGCCTCCTCCTCCAGACCAATCTCCCTTCACTTTGCCTCCACCTCCAGTCCAAGCTCCCCTCACTCTGCCTCATCCAGTCCAATCTTCCCTCAATCTGCCACCTCCAGACCAATCTCCCTTCACTCTGTCTCCTCCTCCAGACCAATTGCCCTTCATTCTGCCTCCTCCTCCAGACCAATCTCCCTTCACACCACCTACACTGCCAGCCCAATCTCCCTCTACTCTGCCGCGTCCAGACCAATCTCTCCTCACTCTACCTCCTCCTCCAGACCAATCACACTCCCTCTGCCTCCTACTCCAGACCAATCCCCCTTCATCCTGCCTCTTCCAGACCAACCTCCCCTCACTCTGCCTCCTCCAGCTCAATCTCCCTTCACACTGTTGCTACTCCACACCAAACCCCCATCAATCTCCCTCCTCCAGACAAATCTCCCTTCACTCTGCCTCCTCCTCCAGACCAATCTCCCCTCACTCTGCCTCACCCAGAACAATCACCATTCACTCTACCTCGTCCAGACCAATCTCCCCTCACTCTGCCTCCTCCAGACCAATCTCCCCTCACTCTGCTTCCTCTTCCACTCTAATCACCCCTCATTCTGCCTCCTCAAGACCAATCTCCCCTTGCTCTGCCTCTTCCTCCAGACCAATCTTTCTTCACTCTGCCTCCTCCAGACCAAGCTCCTCTTACTCTGCCTCACCCAGAACAATCACCATTCACTCTACCTCGTCCAGACCAATCTCCCCTCACTCTGCCTCCTCCAGACCAATCTCCCCTCTCTCTGCCTCCTCCAGACCAATCTCCCCTCACTCTGCTTCCTCTTCCACTCTAATCACCCCTCATTCTGCCTCCTCAAGACCAATCTCCCCTTGCTCTGCCTCTTCCTCCAGACCAATCTTTCTTCACTCTGCCTCCTCCAGACCAAGCTCCTCTTACTCTGCCTCCTCCTGCAGACAACTCTCCACTCAATCTACATCCTCCAGACAAATCTCCCTTCACTCTGCCTCCTCATCCAGACGAATCCCCCCTCAATCTGCCTCCTCCAGACACATCTCCTCTCATTCTGCTTCGTCCTCTTGACCAATCTTGCCTCACTCTGCATCCTAATTCAGACCAAGCTTCACTCGCTCTGCCTCCTCTTCCAGACCAATCTCCCTTCACTTTGCCTCCTCCTCCAGTCCAATCTCCCTTCACTCTGCAACCTCCTCCAAACATATCTCCCCTCATTCTGACTCCTCCACCAGACCAATCTCCCCCACCCTGCCTCCTCCTCCAAACCAATCTCCCCTTAACTCTGCCTCCTCCAGACCAATCTCCCTTCATTCTGTTCCTCATCCAAACCAATCCCACCCTCACTCTGCCTCCTCCAGACCAATCTTCCATCACTCTGCCTCCTCCAGACAAATCTCCCCTCACTCTGCCTCCTCCAGACTAATCAGCCCTCACTCTGCCTCCTCCTCCAGAACAATCTCCCTTCACTCTGCCTCCTCCTCCAGACCAATCTCCCTTTACACTGTCTCATCATCCAGACAAATCTCCCTTCACTCTACCTCTTGATCCAGACCAATCTCCCTCATGCTGACTCCTCCTCAAGACCAATCTCACCTCGCTCCTCATCCTCCAGACCAATGTCCCCTCACTCTGCCTCCTCCAGAACAATCTCCCTTCATTCTGCCTCCTCCTCCAGACCAATCTCCCCTCACTCTCCCCCCTCCAGAGCAATCCCCTCTCACACTGCTTCCTTCTCCAGACCTATCCCATTCACTCTGCCTCCTCCAGAACAATATCCCCTCACTCTACTTCCGACACGCACATCTCCACTCAATCTGCCTCATCAAGACCAATCTCCCCTCACTTTACCACCTCCAGACCAATCTCCCCTCACTCTACCTCCTCCAGAACAATCTCCCCTCACTCTGCCACCTCCACCAGGCCAATCCCCCTTCACTCTGCCTCCTCCAGACCACTCTCCCCTCACTATGCCTCCTCCAGACAAATCTCCCCTTACTCTGCCTCCCCCAGGCCAATCTCCCCTCACTCTGCCTCCTCCTCCAGGCCAATCTCCCTTCACTGTGCCTTCTCCTACAGAACAATCTCCACTCACTCAGCCTCCTCCAGACCAATCTCCCCTCACTGGCCTCCTCCTCCAGACCATTCTTACCTCACTCTGCCTCATCCTCCAGAGCAATCTCCCCTCGCTCTGCCCCCTCCTCCAGACCAATGTCCCCTCGCTCCGCCTCCTCCTCCAGACCAATCACCCCTCATTCTGCCTCCTCCAGAAGAATTTCCCTTCACTCTGCCTCCTCCTCCAGACCAATCACCCCTCACTCAGCAACCTCATCCAAACAAATCTCCCCTCACTCTGCCTCCTCCTCCAGATCAATCCCTCTTTATTCTGCCACCTGCAGACCAATCTGCACTCACTCTGCATCCTCCAGACCAATCTTCCCTCACGCTGCCTCTTCCAGACCAATCTCCCCTCACTCTGCCTCCTCCAGCCCAATCTCCCTTCACTCTGTTCCTACTCCAGACCAATCCCCCCCCAATCTCCCTCCTCCTGACAAATCAACCCTCAATCTGCCTCCTACTCCAGCCCAATCTCCCTTCACTCTGTTCCTACTCCAGACCAATCCCCCCTCAATCTCCCTCCTCCTGACAAATCAACCCTCAATCTGCCTCCTACTCCAGACAAATCTCCCCTCACTCTGCCTCCTCCTCCAGACGTAAGCGCCTTCACTCTTCCTCCTCCAGACCAATCTCCCCTCACTCTGCCTCTTCCTCCAGACCAATCTTTCTTCACTCTGCCTCCTCCAGACCAAGCTCCTCTTACTCTGCCTCCTCCTCCAGACGACTCTCCCCTCAATCTACATCCTCCAGTCAAATCTCCCTTCACTCTGCCTCCTAATCCAGACGTATCCCCCCTCACTCTACCTCCTCCAGAAAAATCTCCACTCACTCTGCCTCCTACCGACCAATCTCCCATCACTCGGCTTCCTCCTCTAGACCAATCTTCCCTAACTCAGCATCCTCCTGCAGACCAATCTCCCCTCGCTCTGCCTACTCCTCCAGACCAATCTCCCCTTACTCTGCCTCCTCCTCCAGACCAATCTCCCTTCATTCTGCCTCCTCCTCCAGACCAATCTCCCTTCACTCCACCTCCTCTCCCAGACAAATCGACCTCTACTATGCCTCATCCACACTAATCTCTCCTCACTCTACCTCCTCCTCCAGACCAATCTCCCCTCACTCTGCCTCCTCCTCCAGGCCAATCCCCCTTATTTCTGCCACTTCCAGACCAACATCCCCTCACTCTGCCTCCTCCAGTCCAATCTCCCTTCACTCTGTTCCTACTCCAGACCAATCCCCCCTCAATCTCCCTCCTCCAGACATAGCACTCCTCACTCTGCCTCCTCCTCCAGACAAATCACCCCTCACTCTCCCTCCTCCTACAGACAAATCTCCCGTCACTCTGTCTCCTCCTCCAGACCAATCTCCCCTCACTCTGCCTCCTCCTCCAGACATATCCGCCCTCACTCTGACTCCTCCTCCAGATCAATCTCCCCTCACTCTGCCTCCACCATACCAATCACCCTTCACTCTGCCTCCTCCAGAACAATCTCCCCTCACTCTGCCCCCTCCAGACCAATCTCTCCTCACTCTGCCTCCTCTTCCAATCCAATCTCCCCTCACTCTGCCTCCTCAAGACCAATCTCCCCTCACTCTGCCTCCTCCTCCAGACCAATCTTTCTTCATTCTGCCTCCTCCAGACCAAGCTCCTCTTACTCCGCCTCCTCCTCCAGACAGCTCTTCACTCATATACATCCTCCAGACAAAGCTCCCTTCACTCTGCCTCCTCATCCAGACGAATCCCTCCTCAATCTGCCTCCTCCAGACAAATCTCCACTCTTTCTGCTTCTTCCTCTAGACCAATCTTGCCTCACTCCGCATCCTCCTGCAGACCAAGCTCCTCTCGCTCTGCCTCCTTCTCCAGACCCATCAACCCTCACTCTGCCTCCTCCAGACCAATCTTTCATCACTCTGCCTCCTCCAGACAAATCTCCCCAAACTCTGCCTCCTCAAGACCAATCTCCCATCGTTCCACATCCTTCAGACCAATGTACCCTCACTCTGCCTCCTCCAGAACATTCTCCCTTCATTCTGTCTCCTCCTCCAGACCAATCTCCCCTCACTCTCCCCCCTCCAGAGCAATCCCCTCTCACTCTGCCTCCTCCAGACCAATCATTCCTCACACTGCTTCCTTCTCCAGACCTATCCCATTCACTCTGCCTCCTCCAGAACAATCTGCCATCACTCTACTTCCTACACGCACATCTCCACTCACTCTGCCTCATCAAGACCAATCTCTCCTCACTTTACCACCTCCAGACCAAGCTCCCCTCATTCTACCTCCTCCAGAACAATCTCCCCTCAGTCTTCCTCCTCCACCAGGCCAATCCCCCTTCACTCTGCCTCCTCCAGACCACTCTCCCCTCACTATGCCTCCTCCAGACAAATCTCCCCTTACTCTGCCTCCCCCAGGCCAATCTCCCCTCACTCTGCCTCCTCCTCCAGGCCAATCTCCCTTCACTGTGCCTCCTCCAGACCATTCTTACCTCACTCTGCCTCCTCCTCCAGACCAATCACCCCTCGATCTGCCCCCTCCTCCAGACCAATGTCCCCTCGCTCCGCCTCCTCCTCCAGACCAATCACCCCTCATTCAGCCTCTTCCAGAACAATCTCCCTTCACTCTGCCTCCTCCAGACCACTCTCCCCTCACTCAGCAACCTCCTCCAAACAAATCTCCCCTCACTCTGCCTCCTCCTCCAGATCAATCCCTCTTTATTCTGCCTCCTGCAGACCAATCTGCACTCACTCTGCATCCTCCAGACCAATCTTCCCTCACTCTGCCTCTTCCAGACCAATCTCACTTCATTCTGTTCCTACTCCAGACCAATCCCCCCTCAATCTCCCTCCTCCTGACAAATCAACCCTCAATCTGCCTCCTACTCCAGACCAATCTCCCCTCACTCTGCCTCCTCCTCCAGACGTATGCGCCTTCACTCTTCCTCCTCCAGACCAATCTCCCCTCACTCTGCCTCCTCCTGACCAATCTCCACTCACTCTGCCTCTTCCTCCAGAACAATCTTTCTTCACTCTGCCTCATCTAGACCAGCTCCTATTACTCTGCCTCCTCCTCCAGACCACTCTCCCCTCAATCTACATCCTCCAGTCAAATCTCCCTTCACTCTGCCTCCTCATCCAGACGTATCCCCCCTCACTCTACCTCCTCCAGACAAATCTCCCCTCACTCTGCCTCCTACCGACGAATCTCCCATCACTCGGCTTCCTCCTCTAGACCAATCTTCCCTCACTCAGCATCCTCCTGCACACCAATCTCCCCTCGCTCTGCCTCCTCCTCCAGACCAATCTCCCCTTACTCTGCCTCCTCCTCCAGACCAATCTCCCTTCATTCTGCCTCCTCCTCCAGACCAATCTCCCTTCACTCCACATCCTCTCCCAGACAAATCGGCCTCTACCCTGCCTCGTCCACACTAATCTCTCCTCACTCTACCTCCTCCTCCAGACCAATCTCCCCTCACTCTGCCTCCTCCTCCAGGCCAATCCCCCTTATTTCTGCCACTTACAGACCAACATCCCCTCACTCTGCTTCCTCCAGCCCAATCTCCCTTCACTCTGTTCCTACTCCAGACCAATCCCCCCTCAATCTCCCTCCTCCAGACATATCACTCCTCACTCTGCCTCCTCCTCCAGACCAATCACCCCTCACTCTCCCTCCTCCTACAGACAAATCTCCCGTCACTCTGTCTCCTCCTCCAGACCAATCTCCCCTCACTCTGCCTCCTCCTCCAGACATATCCGCCTTCAATCTGACTCCTCCTCCAGATCAATCTCCCCTCACTCTGCCTCCACCATATCAATCACCCTTCACTCTGCCTCCTCCAGAACAATCTCCCCTCACTCTGCCCCCTCCAGACCAATCTCTCCTCACTCTGCCTCCTCTTCCAATCCAATCACCCCTCACTCTGCCTCCTCAAGACCAATCTCCCCTCACTCTGCCTCCTCCTCCAGACCAATCTTTCTTCACTCTGCCTCCTCCAGACCAAGCTCCTCTTACTCCACCTCCTCCTCCAGACAACTCTCCACTCATCTACATCCTCCAGACAAATCTCCCTTCACTCTGCCTCCTCATCCAGACGAATCCCCCCTTAATCTGCCTCCTCCAGACAAATCTCCATTCTTTCCGCTTCCTCCTCTAGACCAATCTTGCCTCACTCCGCATCCTCCTGCAGACCAAGCTCCTCTCGCTCTGCCTCCTTCTCCAGACCCATCAACCCTCACTCTGCCTCCTCCAGATCAATCTTTCATCACTCTGCCTCCTCCAGACAAATCTCCCCAAACTCTGCCTCCTCAAGACCAATCTCCCATCGTTCCACATCCTCCAGACCAATGTACCCTCACTCTGCCTCCTCCAGAACAATCTCCCTTCATTCTGTCTCCTCCTCCAGACCAATCTCCCCTCACTCTCCCCCCTCCAGAGCAATCACCTCTCACACTGCTTCCTTCTCCAGACCTATCCCATTCACTCTGCCTCCTCCAGAACAATCTCCCCTCACTCTACTTCCTACACGCACATCTCCACTCACTCTGCCTCAAGACCAATCTCCCCTCACTTTACCACCTCCAGACCAATCTCCCCTCACTCTACCTCCTCCAGAACAATCTCCCCTCACTCTGCCACCTCCACCAGGCCAATCCCCCTTAACTCTGCCTCCTCCAGACCACTCTCCCCTCACTATGCCTCCTCCAGTCAAATCTCCTCTTACTCTGCCTCCCCCAGGCTAATCTCCCCTCACTCTGCCTCCTCCTCCAGGGCAATCTCCCTTCACTGTGCCTCCTCCTACAGACCAATCTCCACTCACTCTGCCTCCTCCAGACCAATCTCCCCTCACTCTGCCTCCTCCTCCAGACTATTCTTACCTCACTCTACCTCCTCCTCCAGACTAATCTCCCCTCGCTCTGCCCCCTCCTCCAGACCAATGTCCCCTTGCTCCGCCTCCTCCTCCAGACCAATCACCCCTCATTCTGCCTCCTCCAGAACAATCTCCCTTCACTCTGCCTCCTCCTCCAGACCAATCACCCCTCACTCAGCAACCTCCTCCAAACAAATCTCCCCTCACTCTGCCTCCTCCTCCAGATCAATCTTCTTTATTCTGCCTCCTGCAGACCAATCTGCACTCACTCTGCATCCTCGAGACCAATCTTCCCTCACTCTGCCTCTTCCTGACCAATCTCCCCTCACTCTGCCTCCTCCAGCCCAATCTCACTTCATTCTGTTCCTACTCCAGACCAATCCCCCCTCAATCTCCCTCCTCCTGACAAATCAACCCTCAATCTGCCTCCTACTCCAGACCAATCTCCCCTCACTCTGCCTCCTCCTCCAGACGTATGCGCCTTCACTCTTCCTCCTCCAGACCAATCTCCCCTCACTCTGCCTCCTCCTGACCAATCTCCCCTCACTCTGCCTCTTCCTCCAGACCAATCTTTCTTCACCCTGCCTCCTCCAGACCAAGCTCCTCTTACTCTGCCTCCTCCTCCAGACCACTCTCCCCTCAATCTACATCCTCCAGTCAAATCTCCCTTCACTCTGCCTCCTAATCCAGACGTATCCCCCCTCACTCTACTTCCTCCAGACAAATCTCCCCTCACTCTGCCTCTTACCGACCAATCTCCCATCACTCGGCTTCCTCCTCTAGACCAATCTTCCCTCACTAAGCATCCTCCTGCAGACCAATCTCCTCTGCTCTGCCTCCTCCTCCAGAGCAATCTCCCGTTACTCTGCCTCCTCCTCCAGACCAATCTCCCTTCATTCTGCCTCCTCCTCCAGACCAATCTCCCTTCACTCCACATCCTCTCCCAGACAAATCGACCTCTACTCTGCCTCGTCCACACTAATCTCTCCTCACACTACCTCCTCCTCCAGACCAATCTCCCCTCAGTCTGCCTCCTCCTCCAGGCCAATTCCCCTTAATTCTGCCACTTCCAGACCAACATCCCCTAACTCTGCCTCCTCCAGCCCAATCTCCCTTCACTCTATTCCTACTCCAGACCAATCCCCCCTCAATCTCCCTCCTCCAGACATATCCCTCCTCACTCTGCCTCCTCCTCCAGACCAATCACCCCTCACTCTCCCTCCTCCTACAGACAAATCTCCCGTCACTCTGTCTCCTCCTCCAGACCAATCTCCCCTCACTCTGCCTCCTCCTCCAGACGTATCCGCCTTCACTCTGACTCCTCCTCCAGATCAATCTCCCCTCTCTCTGCCTCCACCATACCAATCACCCTTCACTCTGCGTCCTCCAGAACAATCTCCCCTCACTCTGCCCCCTCCAGACCAATCTCTCCTCGCTCTGCCTCCTCTTCCAATCCAATCTCCCCTCACTCTGCCTCCTCAAGACCAATCTCCCCTCACTCTGCCTCTTCCTCCAGACCAATCTTTCTTCACTCTGCCTCCTCCAGACCAAGCTCCTCTTACTCCGCCTCCTCCTCCAGACAACTCTCCGCTCATCTACATCCTCTAGACAAATCTCCCTTCACTCTGCCTCCTCATCCAGAAGAATCCCCCCTCAATCTGCCTCCTCCAGACAAATCTCCACTCTTTCTGCTTCTTCCTCTAGACCAATCTTGCCTCACTCCGCATCCTCCTGCAGACCAAGCTCCTCTCGCTCTGCCTCCTTCTCCAGACCAATCAACCCTCACTCTGCCTCCTCCAGACCAATCTTTCATCACTCTGCCTCCTCCAGACAAATCTCCCCAAACTCTGCCACCTCAAGACCAATCTCCCATCGTTCCACATCCTTCAGACCAATGTACCCTCACTCTGCCTCCTCCAGAACAATCTCCCTTCATTCTGTCTCCTCCTCCAGACCAATCTCCCCTCACTCTCCCCCCTCCAGAGCAATCCCCTCTCACTCTGCCTCCTCCAGACCAATCACCCCTCACACTGCTTCATTCTCCAGACCTATCCCATTCACTCTGCCTCCTCCAGAACAATCTCCCATCACTCTACTTCCGACACGCACATCTCCACTCACTCTGCCTCATCAAGACCAATCTCTCCTCACTTTACCACCTCCAGACCAAGCTCCCCTCACTCTACCTCCTCCAGACCAATTTCCCCTCAGTCTGCCTCCTCCACCAGGCCAATCCCCCTTCACACTGCCTCCTCCAGACCACTCTCCCCTCACTATGCATTACCCAGGCCAATCTCCCCTCACTCTGCCTCCTCCTCCAGGCCAATCTCCCTTCACTGTGCCTCCTCCAGACCAATCAACCCTCACTGGCCTCCTCCTCCGGACCATTCTTACCTCACTCTGCCTCCTCCTCCAGACCAATCACCCCTCGCTCAGCCCCCTCCTCCAGACCAATGTCCCCTCGCTCCGCCTCCTCCTCCAGACCAATCACCCCTCATTCTGCCTCCTCCAGAACAATCTCCCTTCACTCTGCCTCCTCCTCCAGACCAATCACCCCTCACTCAGCAAACTCCTCCAAACAAATCTCCCCTCACTCTGCCTCCTCCTCCAGATCAATCCCTCTTTATTCTGCCTCCTGCAGGCCAATCTGCACTCACTCTGCCTCTTCCTGACCAATCTCCCCTCACTCTGTCTCCTCCAGCCCAATCTCCCTTCACTCTGTTCCTACTCCAGACCAATCCCCCCTCAATCTCCCTCCTCCAGACAAATCAACCCTCACTCTTCCTCCTACTCCAGACCAATCTCCCCTCACTCTGCCTCCTCCTCCAGACGTATCCGCTTTCACTCTACCTCCTCCAGACCAATCTCCCCTCACTTTGCCTCCTCCTGACCAATCACCCCTCACTCTGCCTCTTCCTCCAGACCAATCTTTCTTCACTCTGCCTCCTCCAGATCAAGCTCCTCTTACTCTGCCTCCTCCTCCAGACCACTCTCCTCTCAATCTACATCCTCCAGTCAAATCTCCCTTCACTCTGCCTCCTCGTCCAGACGAATCCCCAATCACTCTACCTCCTCCAGACAAATCTCCCCTCACTCTGCCTCCTACCGACCAATCTCCCATCACTCTGCTTCCACCTCTAGACCAATCTTCCCTCACTCCGCATCCTCCTGCAGAACAAACTCCCCTCGCTCTGCCTCCTCCTCCAGACCAATCTCCCTTCAACTTGCCTCCTCCTCCAGTCCAATCTCCCCTCACACTGCCTCATCCAGTCCAATCTCCACTCACTCTGCCTCCTCAAGACCAATCTCCCCTCACCCTGCCTCCTCCTCCAGACCAGTCTCCCCTCACTCTACCTCCTCCAGCCCAATCTCCCTTCACTCTGTTCCTACTCCAGACCAATCCCCCCTCAATCTCCCTCCTCCAGACATATCCCTCCTCACTCTGCCTCCTCCTCCAGACCAATCACCCCTCACTCTCCCTCCTCCTACAGACAAATCTCCCGTCACTCTGTCTCCTCCTCCAGACCAATCTCCCCTCACTCTGCCTCCTCCTCCAGACGTATCCGCCTTCACTCTGACTCCTCCTCCAGATCAATCTCCCCTCACTCTGCCTCCACCATACCAATCACCCTTCACTCTGCCTCCTCCAGAACAATCTCCCCTCACTCTGCCCCCTCCAGACCAATCTCTCCTCACTCTGCCTCCTCTCCCAATCCAATCTCCCCTCACTCTGCCTCCTCAAGACCAATCTCCCCTCACTCTCCCCCCTCCAGAGCAATCCCCTCTCACTCTGCCTCCTCCAGACAAATCACCTCTCACACTGCTTCCTTCTCCAGACCTATCCCATTCACTCTGCCTCCTCCAGAACAATCTCCCATCACTCTACTTCCTACACGCACATCTCCACTCACTCTGCCTCATCAAGACCAATCTCTCCTCACTTTACCACCTCCAGACCAATCTCCCCTCACTCTACCTCCTCCAGACCAATCTCCCCTCAGTCTGCCTCCTCCACCAGGACAATCCCCCTTCACTCTGCCTCCTCCAGACCACTTTCCCCTCACTATGCCTCCTCCAGACAAATCTCCCCTCACTCTGCCTCCCCCAGGCCAATCTCCCCTCACTCTGCCTCCTCCTCCAGGCCAATCTCCCTTCACTGTGCCTCCTCCTACAGACCAATCTCCACTCACTCTGCCTCCACCAGACCAATCTCCCCTCACTGGCCTCCTCCTCCAGACCATTCTTACCTCACTCTGCCTCCTCCTCCAGACCAATCACCCCTCGCTCTGCCCCCTCCTCCAGACCAATGTCCCCTCGCTCCGCCTCCTCCTCCAGACCAATCACCCCTCATTCTGCCTCCTCCAGAACAATCTCCCTTCACTCTGCCTCCTCCTCCAGACCAATCACCCCTCACTCAGCAACTTCCTCCAAACAAATCTCCCCTCACTCTGCCTCCTCCTCCAGATCAATCCCTCTTTAATCTGCCTCCTGCAGACCAATCTGCACTCACTCTGACTCTTCCTGACCAATCTCCCCTCACTCTGCCTCCTCCAGCCCAATCTCGCTTCACTCTGTTCCTACTCCAGACCAATCCCCCCTCAATCTCCCTCCTCCAGACTAATCAACCCTCACTCTGCCTCCTACTCCAGACCAATCTCCCCTCACTCTGCCTCCTCCTCCAGACGTATCCGCCTTCACTCTACCTCCTCCAGACCAATCTCCCCTCACTCTGCCTTCTCCTGACCAATCATCCCTCACTCTGCCTCTTCCTCCAGACCAATCTTTCTTCACTCTCCCTGCTCCAGATCAAGCTCCTCTTACTCTGCCTCCTCATCCAGACGACTCTCCTCTCAATCTACATCCTCCAGTCAAATCTCCCTTCACTCTGCCTCCTCGTCCAGACGATTCCCCCCTCACTCTACCTCCTCCAGACAAATCTCCCATCACTCTGCTTCCTCCTCTAGAACAATCTCCCTTCAACTTTCCTCCTCCTCCAGTCCAATCTCCCCTCACTCTGCCTCATCCAGTCCAATCTCCACTCACTCTGCCTCCTCAAGACCAATCTCCCCTCACTGGCCTCCTCCTCCAGACCATTCTTACCTCACTCTGCCTCCTCCTCCAGACCAATCTCCCTTCACTCCACCTCCTCTCCCAGACAAATCTCCCTCTACTCTGCCTCGTCCACACCAAACTCTCCTCACTCTACCTCCTCCGCCAGACCAATCTCCCCTCACTCTGCCTGCTCCTCCAGACCAATTCCCCTTAATTCTGCCACTTCCAGACCAACATCCCCTCACTCTGCCTCATCCAGCCCAATCTCCCTTCACTCTGTTCCTACTCTAGACCAATCCCCCCTCAATCTCCCTCCTCCAGACATATCACGCCTCACTCTGCCTCCTCCTCCAGACCAATCACCCCTCACTCTCCCTCCTCCTACAGACAAATCTCCCGTCACTCTGTCTCCTCCTCCAGACCAATCTCCCCTCACTCTGCCTCCTCCTCCAGACGTATCCGCCTTCACTATGCCTCCTCCATTTCAATCTCCCCTCACTCTGCCTCCACCATACAAATCACCCTTCACTCTACCTCCTCCAGACCAATCTCCCCTCACTCTGCCCCCTCCAGACCAATCTCCCCTCACTCTGCCTCCTCTTCCAATCCAATCTCCCCTCACTCTGCCTCCTCAAGACCAATCTCCCCTCACTCTGCCTCCTCCTCCAGACCAATCTTTCTTCGCTCTGCCTCCTCCAGATCAAGCTCCTCTTACTCCGCCTCCTCCTCCAGACAACTCTCCACTCATCTACATCCTCCAGACATATCTCCCTTTACTCTGCCTCCTCATCCAGATGAATCCCCCCTCAAACTGTCTCCTCCGGACAAATCTCCACTCTTTTTGCTTTCTTCTCTAGACCAATCTTCCCTCATTCCGCATCCTCCTGCAGACCAAGCTCCTCTCGCTCTGCCTCCTTCTCCAGACCAATTTCCCTTCACTTTGCCTCCTCCTCCTGTCCAATCTCCCCTCACTCTGCAACCTCCTCCAAACAAATCTCCCCTCACTCTGCCTCCTCCTCCAGAACAATCACCCCTCACCCTGCCTCCTCCTCCAGACCAGTCTCCCCTCACTCTGCCTCCTTAGACCAATCTCCCTTCACTCTGTTCCTCCTCCAGACCAATCACCCCTCACTCTGCCTCCTCCAGACCAATCTTCCATCACTCTGCCTCCTCCAGACAAATCTTCCCATACTCTGCCTCCTCCAGACCAATCACCCTTCACTCTGCCTCCTCCTCCAGACAACTCTCCCCTCATCTACATCCTCCAGACAAATCTCCCTTCACTCTGCCTCCTCATCCAGATGAATCCCCCCTCAATCTGCCTCCTCCAGACAAATCTCCACTCTTTCTGCTTCCTCCTCTAGAGCAATCTTCCCTCACTCCTCATCCTCCTGCAGACCAAGCTCCTCTCGCTCTGCCTCCTTCTACAGACCCATCTCCCTTCACTTTGCCTCCTCCTCCTGTCCAATCTCCCCTCACTCTGCCTCCTCCAGACCAATCTTTCATCACTCTGCCTCCTCCAGACAAATCTTCCCAAACTCTGCCTCCTCCAGACCAATCACCCTTCACTCTGTCTCCTCCTCCAGACTAATCTCCATTCACTCTGCCTCCTCCTCCAGACCAATCTCCCTTTACACTGCCTCCTCATCCAGACAAATCTCCCTTCAATCTACCTCTTGCACTAGATCAATCTCCCTCACGCTGAATGCTCCTCAAGACCAATCTCCCCTCGCTCTGCCTCCTCCAACCCACTCTCCCCTCACTCTGCCTCCTCCAGAACAATATCCCCTCATTCTGCCTCCTCCTGTAGACCAATCTCCCCGCAATCTGCAACCTCCTCCAAACAAATCTCCCCTCACTCTGCTTCCAGCTCCAGACCAATCTCCCCTCACCCTGCCTCCTCCTCCAGAGCAATCTCCCTTTACTCTGCCTCCTCATCCAGACAAATCTCCCTTCTCTCTACCTCTTGCTCCAGACCAATCTCCCTCACGCTGACTCCTCCTCAAAACCAATCGCCCCTCACTCTGCCTCCTCCAGACCAATGACCCCTCACTCTGCCTCCTCCAGAACAATCTCCCTTCATTCTGCCTCCTCCTCCATTCCAATCTCCCCTCACTCTCCCTCCTCCTCCAGAACAATCACCTCTTACTCTGCCTCCTCCAGACAAAACACCCCTCGCTCTGCCTCCTCCTCCAGACCTATCCCGTTCACTCTGCATCCTCCAGATCAATCTCCCCTGACTCTACTTCCTACAGGCACATCTCACCTCACTCTGCCTCATCAAGACCATTCACCCCTCATTTACCACCTCCAGACCAATCTCCCCTCACTCTACCTCCTCCAGACCAATCTCCCCTCACTCTGCCTCCTCCTCCACGCCAATCCCCCTTCACTTTGCCTCCTCCAGACCCATCTCCACTCACTCTGCACCCTCCAGTCAAATCGCCCCTCACTAAGCCTCCTCCTCCAGACCACTCTCCCCTTACTCTGCCTCCCCTAGGCCAATCTCCCCTCACTCTGCCTCCTCCTCCAGGCCAATCTCCATTCACTCTACCTCCTCCACCAGACCAATCGCCCCTCACTCTGCCTCCTCCTGCTGACCAATCTCCACTCACTCTAGATCCTCCAGACAAATCTCCCCTCACTCTGCCTCCTCCTCCAGACAAATCTCCCCTCACACTGCCTCCTCCAGACCAATCTCCCTTCACTTTGCTTCCTCCTCTCGACCAATCTTACCTCACTCTGCATCCTCCTGCAGACCAAATTCTCCTCGCTCTGCGTCCTGCTCCAGACCAATCTCCCTTCACTTTGCCTCCTCCTCCAGTCCAATCTCCCCTCACTCTGCCTCATTCAGTCCAATCTTCCCTCACTCTGCCTCCTCTGGACCAATCTCCCCTTACTCTGCCTCCAGCTCCAGACCAATCACCCTTCTTTCTGCCTCCTCCTCCAGACCAATCTCCCTTCACTCCACTTCCTCTCCCAGACAATTCTCCCTCTACTCTGCCTCATCCAGACCAATCTCTCCTCACTCTACCTCCTCCTCCAGACCAATCCCCCTTTATTCTGCCTCTTCCAGACCACCCTCCCATCACTCTGCCTCCTCCAGTCCAATCTCCCTTCACTCTGTTCCTACTCCAGACCAATCCCCGCTCAATCTCCCTCCTCCAGACATGTGACCCCTCACTCTGCCCCCTCCTCCAGACAAATCTCACTTCACTTTGACTCCTCCTCCAGACCAATCTCCCCTCACTCTGCCTCCTCCTCCAGACGTATCCGCCTTCACTCTGCCTCCTTCAGATCTATCTCCCCTCACTCTGCCTCCCCAGACCAATCACCCTTTACTCTACATCCTCCCGACCAATCTCCCCTCACTCTGCCTCCTCCAGACCAATCTCCCCTCACCCTGCCTCCTCCTCCAGACCAGTCTCCCCTCACTCTGCCTCCTCCAGAACAATATCCCTTCACTCTGTTCCTCCTCCAGACCAATCACCCCTCACTCTGCCTCCTCCAGACTAATCTTCCATCACTCTGCCTCCTCCAGACAAATCTCCCCAAACTCTGCATCATCCAGACCAATCACCCTTCACGCTGCCTCCAACCCCAGACAACTCTCCCCTCATTACATCCTCCAGACAAATCTCCCTTCACTCTGCCTCCTCATCCAGATGAATCCCCTCACAATATGCCTCCTCCAGACAAATCTCCACTCTTTCTGCTTCCTCCTCTAGACCAATCTTCCCTCACTCCGCATCCTCCTGCAGACCAAGCTCCTCTTGCTCTGCCTCCTTCTGCAGACCAATCTCCCTTCACTTTGCCTCCTCCTCCATTCCAATCTCCCCTCACTCTGCAACCTCTTCCAAACAAATCTCCCCTCACTCTACCTTCTCCTCCAGACCAATCTCCCCTCACCCTGCCTCCTCCTCCAGACCAATCTCCCTTCACTCTGTTCTTCCTCCAGTCCAATTTCCCCTCACTCTGCAACCTCCTCCAAACAAATCTCCCCTCACTCTGCCTCCAGCTCCAGACCAATCTCCCCTCACCCTGCCTCCTCCTCCAGAGCAATCTCCCCTTCACACTGCCTCATCCAGACCAAACTCCCTTCACACTGTTCCTCGTCCAGACCAATCGCCCTCACTCTGCCGCCTCCAGACCAATCTTCCATCACTCTGCCTCCTCCAGACCAATCGCCCCTCACTCTGCCTCCTCCAGACCAATGACCCCTCACTCTGCCTCCTCCAAAACAATCTCCCGTCATTCTGCCTCATCATCCATTCCAATCTCCCCTCACTCTCCCTCCTCCTCCAGAGCAATCACCTCTCACTCTGCCTCCTCCAGACAAAACACCCCTCATTCTGCCTCCTCCTCCAGACCTATCCCGTTCACTCTGCCTCCTCCAGACCAATCTCCCCTGACTCTACTTCCTACAGGCACATCTCACCTCACTCTGCCTCATTAAGACCAATCACCCCTCACTTTACCACCTCCACACCAATCTCCCTTCACTCTACCTCCTCCAGACCAATCTCACCTCACTCTGCCTCCTCCTCCACGCCAATCCCCCTTCACTTTGCCACCTCCAGACCCATCTGCACTCACTCTGCACCCTCCAGTCAAATCGCCTCTCACTATGTCTCCTCCTCCAGACCACTCTCCCCTTACTCTGCCTCCCCTAGGCCAATCTCCCCTCACTCTGCCTCCTCCTACAGGCCAATCTCCATTCACTCTACCTCCTCCTCCAGACCAATCGCCCCTCACTCTGCCTCCTCCTGCTGACCAATCTCCACTCACTCTAGATCCTCCAGACAAATCTCCCCTCACACTGCCTCCTACCGACCAATCTCCCTTCACTTTGCTTCCTCCTCTAGACCAATCTTCCCTCACTCTGCATCCTCCTGCAGACCAAATTCCCCTCGCTCTTCCTCCTCCTCCAGACCAATCTCCCTTCAATTTGCCTCCTCCTCCAGTCCAATCTCCCTCTACTCTGCCTCGTCCAGACCAATCTCTCCTCACTCTACCTCCTCCTCCAGACCAATCTCCCCTCATTCAGCCTCCTCCTCCAGACCTATCCCCCTTTATTCTGTCTCTTCCAGACAACCCCTCCCCTCACTCTGCCTCCTCCAGCCCAATCTCCCTTCACTCTGTTCCTATTCCAGACCAATCCCCGCTCAATCTCCCTCCTCCAGACATATGACCCCTCACTCTGTCCCCTCCTCCAGACAAATCTCACTTCACTTTGACTCCTCCTCCAGACCAATCTCCCCTCACTCTGCCTCCTCCTCCATATGTATCCGCCTTCACTCTGCCTCCGTCAGATCAATCTCCCCTCAATCTGCCTCCCCAGACCAATCACCCTTCACTCTACCTCCTCCAGAACAATCTCCCCTCACTCTGCCTCCTCCAGACCAATCTCCCCTCACTCTGCCCCCTCCGGACCAATCTCCCCTCACTCTGCCTCCTCTTCCAATCCAATCACCCCTCACTCTGCCTCCTCAAAACCAATTTCCCCTTACTCTGCCTCCTCCTCCAGTCCAATCTTTCTTCACTCTGCCTCCTCCAGACCAAGCTCCTCTTACTCTGCCTCCTCCTCCAGACAACTCTCCACTCAATCTATATCCTCCAGACAAATCTCCCTTTCATCTGCCTCCTCGTCCAGATGAATCCCCCTCAATCTGCCTCCTCCAGACAAATCTCCACTCATTCTGCTTCCTCCTCTAGACCAATCTTCCCTCACTCCGCATCCTCCTGCAGACAAAGCTCCTCTCGCTCTGCCTCCTCCTCAAGACCAATCTCCCCTCACTCTGCCTTCTCCTCCAGAGCAATCTCCCCTCACCATGCCTCCTCCTCCAGACCAATCTCCCATCACTCTGCCTCCTCCAGACCAATCTCCCTTCAATCTGTTCCTCCTCCAGACCAATCTCCTCTCACTCTGCCTCCTCCAGACCAATCTTCCATCACTCTGCCTCCTCCAGACAAATCTCCCCTCACTCTGCCTCCTCCAGACCAATCACCCCTCACTCTGCCTCCTCCTACAAACCAATCTCCCTTCACTCTGCCTCCTCCTCCAGACCAATCTCCACTCACTCTGCCTCCTCCAGACCAATCTCCCCTCACTGGCCTCCTCCTCCAGACCATTCTTACCTCACTCTGCCTCCTCCTCCAGACCAATCTCCCCTCGCTCTGCCCCCTCCTCCAGACCAATGTCCCCTCGCTCTGCCTCCTCCTCCAGACCAATCACCCCTCATTCTGCCTCCTCCAGACCAATCTCCCTTCACTCTGCCTCCTCCTCCAGACCAATCACCCCTCATCAGCAACCTCCTCCAAACAAACCTCCCCTTACTCTGCCTCCTCCTGCTGATCAATCACCCTTTATTCTGCCTCCTGCAGACCAATCTGCACTCACTCTGCATCCTCCAGCCAATCTCCTCTCACTGGCCTCCTCCTCCAGACCATTCTTACCTCACTCTGCCTCCTCCTCCAGACCAATCTCCCCTCGCTCTGCCCCCTCCTCCAGACCAATGTCCCCTCGCTCTGCCTCCTCCTCCAGACCAATCACCCCTCATTCTGCCTCCTCCAGAACAATCTCCCTTCACTCTGCCTCCTCCTCCAGACCAATCACCCCTCACTCAGCAACCTCCTCCAAACAAACCTCCCCTCACTCTGCTTCCTCCTGCTGATCAATCACCCTGTATTCTGCCTACTGCAGACCAATCTGCACTAACTCTGCATCCTCCAGACCAATCTTCCCTCACTCTGCCTCTTCCAGACCAATCTCCCCTCACTCTGCCTCCTCCAGCCCAATCTCCCTTCACTCTGTTCCTACTCCAGACCACTCCCCCCTCAATCTCCCTCCTCCAGACAAATCAACTCTCACTCTGCCTCCTACTCCAGACCAATCACCCCTCACTCTGCGTTCTCCTAGAGACAAATCTCCCTTCACTCTGCCTCTTCTCCCAGACCAATCTCCCCTAACTCTGCCTCCTTCTCCAGACGTATCCGCCTTCACTCTACCTCCTCCAGACCAATCTCCCCTCACTCTGCCTCCTCCAGACCAATCTCCCCTCACTCTGCCTCTTCCTCCAGACCAATCTTTCTTCACTCTGCCTCCTCCAGACCAAGCTCCTCTTACTCTGCCTCCTCCTCCAGACCACACTCCCCTCAATCTACATCCTTCAGTCAAATCTCCCTTCACTCTGCCTCCTCATCCAGACGAATCCCCCCTCACTCAGCCTCCTCCAGACAAATCTCCCTTCACTCTGCTTCCTCCTCAAGACCAATCTTCCCTCACTCCGCATCCTCCTGCAGAATAACTCCCCTCGCTCTGCCTCCTCCTCCAGACCAATCTCCCCCACCCTGCCTCCTCCTCCAAACGTATCTCCCCTTCACTCTGCCTCCTCCAGACCAATCTCCCTTCACTCTGTTCCTCCTCCAGACCAATCCCACCCTCACTCTGCCTCCTCCAGACCAATCTTCCATCACTCTGCCTCCTCCAGACAAATCTCTCCTCACTCTGCCTCCTCTAGACTAATCACCCATCACTCTGCCTCCTCCTCCAGAACAATCTCCCTTCACTCTGCCTCCTCCTCCAGACCAATCTCCCTTTACTCTGTCTCATCATCCAGACAAATCTCCCTTCACTCTACCTCTTGCTCCAGACCAATCTCCCTCACGCTGACTCCTCCTCAAGACCAATCTCACCTCGCTCCGCATCCTCCAGACCAATGTCCACTCACTCTGCCTCCTCCAGAACAATCTCCCTTCATTCTGTCTCCTCCTCCAGACTAATCTCCCCTCACTCTCCCCCCTCCAGAGCTATCCCCTCTCACTCTGCCTCCTCCAGACCAATCACCCCTCACACTGCTTCATTCTCCAGACCTACCACATTCACTCTGCCTCCTCCAGAACAATCTCCCCTCACTCTACTTCCTACATGCACATCTCCACTCACTCTGCCTCATCAAGACCAATCTCCCCTCAATTTATCACCTCCAGACCAATCTCCCCTCACTCTACCTCCTCCTGACCAATCTCCCCTCACTCTGCCTCCTCCACCAGGCCAATCCCCCTCCACTCTGCCTCCTCCAGACCACTCCCCCTCACTATGCCTCCTCCAGACAAATCTCCCCTTACTCTGCCTCCCCCAGGCCAATTTCCCCTCACTCTGCCTCCTCCTCCAGGCCAATCTCCCTTCACTCTGCCTCCTCCTCCAGACCAACCTCCAATCACTCTGCCTCCTCCAGACCAATCTCACCTCACTGGCCTCCTCCTCCAGACCATTCTTACCTCACTCTGCCTCCTCCTCCAGACCAATCTCCCCTCGCTCTGCCCCCTCCTCCAGACCAATGTCCCCTCGCTCTGCCTCCTCCTCCAGACCAATCACCCCTCATTCTGCCTCCTCCAGACCAATCTCCCTTCACTCTGCCTCCTCCTCCAGACCAATCACCCCTCACTCAGAAACGTCCTCCAAACAAACCTCCCCTCACTCTGCCTCCTCCTGCTGATCAATCAGCCTTTATTCTGCCTCCTGCAGACCAATATGCAATCACTCTGCATCCTCCAGACCAATCTCCCCTCACTGGCCTCCTCCTCCAGACCATTCTTACCTCACTCTGCCTCCTCCAGACCAATCTCCCCTCGCTCTGCCCCCTCCTCCAGACCAATGTCCCCTCGCTCTGCCTCCTCCTCCAGACCAATCACCCCTCATTCTGCCTCCTCCAGAACAATCTCCCTTCACTCTGCCTCCTCCTCCAGACCAATCACCACTCACTCAGCAACCTCCTCCAAACAAACCTCCCCTCACTCTGCCTCCTCCTGCTGATCAATCACCCTTTATTCTGCCTCCTGCAGACCAATCTGCACTCACTCTGCATCCTCCAGACCAATCTTCCCTCACTCTGTCTCTTCCAGACCAATCTCCCCTCACTCTGCCTCCTCCAGCCCAATCTCCCTTAACTCTGTTCCTCCTCCAGACCAATCCCCCCTCAATCACCCTCCTCCAGAAAAATCAACTCTCACTCTGCCTCCTACTCCAGACCAATCACCCCTCACTCCGCGTTCTCCAAGAGACAAATCTCCCTTCACTCTGCTTCCTCTCCCAGACCAATCTCCCCTAACTCTGCCTCCTTCTCCAGACGTATCCGCCTTCACTCTACCTCCTCCAGACCAATCTCCCTCACTCTGCCTCCTCCAGACCAATCTCCCCTCACTCTGCCTCTTCCTCCAGACCAATCTTCTCATCACTCTGCCTCCTCCAGACCAAGCTCCTCTTACTATGCCTCCTCCTCCAGACAACTCTCCCCTCAATCTACATCCTTCAGTCAAATCTCCCTTCACTCTGCCTCCTCGTCCAGACGAATCCCCCCTCACTCAGCCTCCTCCAGACCAATCTCCCCTCACTCTGCCCCCTCCGGACCAATCTCCCCTCACTCTGCCTCCTCTTCCAATCCAATCTCCCCTCACTCTGCCTCCTCAAGACCAATTTCCCCTTACTCTGCCTCCTCCTCCAGTCCAATCTTTCTTCACTCTGCCTCCTCCAGACCAAGCTCCTCTTACTCTGCCTCCTCCTCCAGACAACTCTCCACTCAATCTATATCCTCCAGACAAATCTCCCTTTCATCTGCCTCCTCGTCCAGATGAATCCCCCTCAATCTGCCTCCTCCAGACAAATCTCCACTCATTCTGCTTCCTCCTCTAGACCAATCTTCCCTCACTCCGCATCCCCCTGCAGACAAAGCTCCTCTCGCTCTGCCTCCTCCTCAAGACCAATCTCCCCTCACTCTGCCTTCTCCTCCAGAGCAATCTCCCCTCACCATGCCTCCTCCTCCAGACCAATCTCCCATCACTCTGCCTCCTCCAGACCAATCTCCCTTCAATCTGTTCCTCCTCCAGACCAATCTCCTCTCACTCTGCCTCCTCCAGACCAATCTTCCATCACTCTGCCTCCTCCAGACAAATCTCCCCTCACTCTGCCTCCTCCAGACCAATCACCCCTCACTCTGCCTCCTCCTACAAACCAATCTCCCTTCACTCTGCCTCCTCCTCCAGACCAATCTCCACTCACTCTGCCTCCTCCAGACCAATCTCCCCTCACTGGCCTCCTCCTCCAGACCATTCTTACCTCACTCTGCCTCCTCCAGACCAATCGCCCCTCGCTCTGCCCCCTCCTCCAGACCAATGTCCCCTCGCTCTGCCTCCTCCTCCAGACCAATCACCCCTCATTCTGCCTCCTCCAGACCAATCTCCCTTCACTCTGCCTCCTCCTCCAGACCAATCACCCCTCATCAGCAACCTCCTCCAAACAAACCTCCCCTTACTCTGCCTCCTCCTGCTGATCAATCACCCTTTATTCTGCCTCCTGCAGACCAATCTGCACTCACTCTGCATCCTCCAGCCAATCTCCTCTCACTGGCCTCCTCCTCCAGACCATTCTTACCTCACTCTGCCTCCTCCTCCAGACCAATCTCCCCTCGCTCTGCCCCCTCCTCCAGACCAATGTCCCCTCGCTCTGCCTCCTCCTCCAGACCAATCACCCCTCATTCTGCCTCCTCCAGAACAATCTCCCTTCACTCTGCCTCCTCCTCCATACCAATAACCCCTCACTCAGCAACCTCCTCCAAACAAACCTCCCCTCACTCTGCCTCCTCCTGCTGATCAATCACCCTGTATTCTGCCTACTGCAGACCAATCTGCACTCACTCTGCATCCTCCAGACCAATCTTCCCTCACTCTGCCTCTTCCAGACCAATCTCCCCTCACTCTGCCTCCTCCAGCCCAATCTCCCTTCACTCTGTTCCTACTCCAGACCACTCCCCCCTCAATCTCCCTCCTCCAGACAAATCAACTCTCACTCTGCCTCCTACTCCAGACCAATCACCCCTCAGTCCGCGTTCTCCTAGAGACAAATCTCCCTTCACTCTGCCTCTTCTCCCAGACCAATCTCCCCTAACTCTGCCTCCTTCTCCAGACGTATCCGCCTTCACTCTACCTCCTCCAGACCAATCTCCCCTCACTCTGCCTCCTCCAGACCAATCTCCCCTCTCTCTGCCTCTTCCTCCAGACCAATCTTTCTTCACTCAGCCTCCTCCAGACAAATCTCCCCTCACTCTGCCTCCTACCGACCAATCTCCCGTCACTCTGCTTCCTCCTCTAGACCAATCTTCCCTCACTCCGCATCCTACTGCAGACCAAGCTCCCTTCGATCTGCCTCCTCCTCCAGACCAATCTCCCTTCACTTTGCCTCCTCCTCCAGTCCAATCTCCCCTCACTCTACCTCCTCCAGTCCAATCTCCCCTCACTCTGCCTCCTCCTCCAGACCAATCTCCCTTCATTCTGCCTCCTCCTCCAGACCAATCTCCCTTCACTCCACCTCCCCTCCCAGACAAATCTCCCGCTACTCTGCCTCGTCCAGACCAATCTCTCCTCACTCTACCTCCTCCTCCGACCAATCTCCCCTCACTCTGCCTCCTCCTCCAGACCATACCCCTTAATTCTGCCTCTTCCAGACCAACATCCCCTCACCCTGCATCCTCCAGCCCAATCTCCCTTCACTCTGTTCCTACTCCAGAACAACTCCCCCTCAATCTCCCTCCTCCAGACATATCACCCTTCACTCTGCCTCCTCCTCCAGACCAATCACCCCTCACTCTGCTTCCTCCTACAGACAAATCTCCCTTCACTCTGACTCCTCCTCCAGACCAATCTCACCTCACTCTGCCTCCTCCTCCAGACGTATCTGCCTTCACTCTGCCTCCTCCAGATCAATCTCCCCTCACTCTGCCTCCACATGACCAATCACCCTTCACTCTGCCTCCTCCAGACCCATCTCCCCTCACTCTGCCCCCTCCAGACCAATCTCTCCTCACTCTGCCTCCTCTTCCAATCCAAACGCCCCTCACTCTACCTCCTCAAGACCAATCTCCCCTCACTCTGCCTCCTCCTCCAGACCAATCTTTCTTCACTCTGCCTCCTCCAGACCAACTCCTCTTACTCCGCCTCCTCCTACAGACAACTCTCCACTCAATCTACATCCTCCAGACAAATCTCCCTTCACTCTGCCTCCTCATCCAGATGAATCCCCCCTCAATCTGCCTCCTCCGGACAAATCTCCACTCTTTCTGCTTCCTCCTCTAGACCAATCTTCCCTCACTCCGCATCCTCCTGCAGACCAAGCTCCTCTCGCTCTGCCTCCTTCTCCAGACCAATCTCCCTTCACTTTGCCTCCTCCTCCAGTCCAATCTCCCCTCACTCTGCAACCTCCTCCAAACAAATCTCCCCTCACTCTGCCTCCACCTCCAGACCAATCTCCCCTCACCCTGCCTCCTCCTCCAGAGCAATCTCCCCTTCACACTGCCTCCTCCAGAGCAAACTCCCTTCACTCTGTTCCTCGTCCAGACCAATCCCCCTAACTCTGCCTCCTCCAGACCAATCTTCCATCACTCTGCCTCCTCCAGACCAATCGCCTTTCACTCTGCCACCTCTAGAACAATCACCCCTCACTCTGCCTCCTCCACCAGACCAATCTCCCTTCACTCTGCCTCCTCCTCCAATCCAATCTCCCTTTACTCTGCCTCCTCATCCAGATGAATCTCCTTTCTCTCTACCTCTTGCTCCAGACTGACTTGCTCACGCTGACTCCTCCTCAAAACCAATCGCCCCTCACTCTGCCTCCTCCAGACCAATCTCCCTTTCTTCTGCCTCCTTCTCCATTCCAATGTCCCCTCACGCTCCCTCCTCCTCCATAGCAATCCCCTCTCACTCTGTCTCTTCCAGATCAAACACCCCTCACTCTTCCTCCTCCTCCAGACCTATCCCGTTCACTCTACCTCCTCCAGACCAATCTCCCCTGACTCTACTTCCTACAGGCACATCTCCACTCACTCTGCCTCATCAAGACAATCACCCCTTACTTTACCACCTCCAGACCAATCTCCCCTCACTCTACCTCCTCCAGACAAATCTCCCCTCACTCTGCCTCCTCCTCCAGGCCAATCCCCCTTCACTTTGCCTCCTCCAGACCCATCTCCACTCACTCTGCACCCTCCAGTCAAATCACCCCTCACTATGCCTCCTCCTCCAGACCACTATCCCCTCACTCTGCCTCCGCCTACATGCAATCTCCATTCACACTACCTCCTCCTCCAGACCAATCACCCCTCACTCTGCCTCCTCCTGCTGAACAATCTCCACTCACTCTAGATCTTCCAGACAAATCTCCCCTCACTCTGCCTCCTCCTACCGACCAATCTCCCGTCACTCTGCTTTCTCCACTAGACCAATCTTCCCTCACTCCGCATACTCCTGCAGACCAAACTCCCCTCGCTCTGCCTTCTCCTCCAGACCAATCTCCCTTCACTTTGCCTCCTCCTCCAATCCAATCTCCCCTCACTCTGCCTCATCCAGTCCAATCTTCCCTCAATCTGCCTCCTCTAGACCAATCTCCCCTCACTCTGCCTCCTCCTCCAGACCAATCACCCTTCTTTCTGCCTCCTCCTCCAGACCAATCTCCCTTCACTCCACTTCCTCTCCCAGACAAATCTCCCTGTACTCTGCCTCGTCCACACCAATCTCTCCTCACTCTACCTCATCCTCCGGACCAATCTCCCCTCACTCTGCCTCCTCCTCCAGACGAATCCCCCTTTATTCTGCCTCTTCCAGACCAACCTCCCCTCACTCTGCCTCCTCCAGTCCAATCTCCCTGCACTCTGTTCCTACTCCAGACCAATCCCCCCTCAATCTCCCTACTCCAGACATATGACCCCTCAATCTGCATCCTCCTCCAGACAAATCTCACTTCACTTTGACTTCTCCTCCTGACCAATCTCCCCTCACTCTGCCTCCTCCTCCAGACGTATCCGCTTTCACTCTACCTCCTCCAGATCAATCTCCCCTCACTCTGCCTCCCCAGACCAATCACCCTTCACTCTATCTCCTCCAGACCAATCTCCCCTCACTCTGCCTCCTCCAGACCAATCTCCCCTCACTCTGCCCCCTCCAGACCAATCTCCCCTCACTCTGACTCCTCTTCAAATCCAATCTCCCCTCACTCTGCCTCCTCAAGACAAATTTCCCCTAACTCTGCCTCCTCCTCCAGACCAATCTTTCTTCACTCTGCCTCCTCCAGACCAAGCTCCTCTTACTCTGCCTCCTCCTCCAAACAACTCTCCACTCAATCTACATCCTCCAGACAAATCTCCCTTCACTCTGCCTCCTCGTCCAGACAAATTACCCCTCAATCTGCCTCCTCAAGACAAATCTCCACTCATTCTGCTTCCTCCTCTAGACCAATCTTCCATCACACCGCATCCTCCTGCAGACAAAGCTCCTCTCGCTCTGCCTCCTCCTCAAGACCAATCTCCCTTCACTTTGCCTCCTCCTCCAGTCCAATCTCCCCGCGCTCTGCAACCTCCTCCAAACAAATCTCACCTCACTCTGCCTTCTCCTCCCGACCAATCTCCTCTCACCCTGCCACCTCCTCCAGACCAATCTCCCTTCACTCTGTTCCTCCTCCAGACCAATCACCCCACACTCTGCCTCCTCCAGACCAATCTTCCATCGCTCTGCCTCCTCCAGACAAATCTCCCCTCACTCTGCCTCCTCCAGACCAATCACTCCTAACTCTGCCTCCTCCAACAAACCAATCTTCCCTCTCTCTGCCTCCTCTTCCAGACCAATCTCCCTTTACTCGACTCCTCTGCCAGACAAATCTCCCTTAAATCTATCTCTTTCTCCAGACCAATCTCCCTCACGCTGACTCCTCCTCAAGACCAATCTCCACTCGCTCTGCCTCCTGCAAACCAATCTCCCCTCACTCTGCCTCCTCCAGAACAATATCCCTTCATTCTGCCTCCTCCTCCAGTCCAATCTCCCCTCACTCTCCCTCCTCCACCAGACCAATCACCCCTCACACTGCCTCCTCCTCCAGACCTATCCCATTCACTCTGCCTCATCCAGACCAATCTCCCCTCACTCTACTTCCTACAGGCACATCTCCCCTCACTCTGCCTCATCAAACCAATCTCCCCTCACTTTACCACCTCCAGACCAATCTCCCATCACTCTACCTCCTCCAGACCAATCTCCCTTCACTTTGCCTCCTCCTCCAGTCCAATCTCCCCTCACTCTGCAACCTCCTCCAAACAAAGCTCCCATCACTCTGCCTCCACCTCCAGACCAATCTCCCCTCACCCTGCTTCCTCCTCCAGACCAATCACCCCTTCACTCTGCCTCCTCCAGACCAAACACCCTTCACTCTGTTCCTCATCCAGACCAATCCCCCTCACTCTGCCTCCTCCAGAACAATCTTCCATCACTCTGCCTCCTCCAGACTAATCTCCCCTGACTCTGCCTCCTCTAGACCAATCACCACTCACTCAGCCTCCTCCACTAGACCAATCTCCCTTCACTCTGCCTCCTCCTCCAGACCAATCTCCCTTTACTCTGCCTCCTCATCCAGACAAATCTCCCTTCTCTCTACCTCTTGCCCCAGACCAATCTCCCTCAAGCTGTCTCCTCCTCAAGACAAATCTCCCCTCACTCTGCCTCCTCCAGACCAATGACCCCTCACACTGCCTCCTCCAGAACAATCTCCCTTCATTCTGCCTCATCCTCCAGACCAATCACCCCTCACACTGCCTGCTCCTCCAGACCTTTCCTGTTCACTGTGCCTCCTCCAGACCAATCTCCCCTGACTCTACTTCCTACAGGCACATCTCCCCTCACTCTACCTCATCAAGACCAATCACTCCAAACTTTACCACCTCCAGACCAATCTCCCCTCACTCTACCTCCTCCGGACCAATCTCTCCTCACTCTGCCTCCTCCTCCAGGCCAATCCCCCTTCACTTTGCCTCCTCCAGACCCATCTCCACTCACTCTGCACCCTCCAGTCAAACCTCCACTCACTATGCCTCCTCCGCCAGACCACACGCCCCTTACTCTGCTTCCCCCAGGCCAATCTCCCCTCACTCTGCGTCCTCCTCCAGGCCAATCGCCATTCACTCTACCTCCTCCTCCAGACCAATCGCCCCTCACACTGCCTCCTCCTGCTGACCAATCTCCACTCACTCTAGATCCTCCAGTCAAATCTCGCTTCACTCTGCCTCCTCCTCCAGACCAATCTCCACTCAATCTGCCTCCTCCAGACCAATCTCCCCTCACTTGCCTCCTCCTCCAGACCATTCTTACCTCACTCTGCCTCCTCCTCCAGACCAATCTCCCCTCGCTCTGCCTCCTCCTCCAGACCAATGTCCTGTTGCTCTGCCTCCTCCTCCAGACCAATCTCCCCTCATTCTGCCTCCTCCAGACCAATCTCCCTTCACTCTGCCTCCTCCTCCAGACCAATCACCCCTTACTCAGCAACCTCCTCCAAGCAAATCTCCCCTCACTGTGCCTCATCTTCCAGACCAATCACCACTCAGTCTGCCTCCTCCTCCAGACCTATCCCATTCACTGTGCCTCCTCCAAACCAATCTCCGCTCAATCTACTTCATCCAGGCACATCTCCCCTCACTCTGCCTCATAAAGATCAATCTCCCCTCATTTTACCACCTCCAGACCAATCTCCCCTCACTTTACTTCCTCCAAACTAATCTCCCCTCACTCTGCCTCCACCGCCAGACCAAACTCCCCTCACCCTGCCTCCTCCTCCTCACCAATCTCCCCTTCACTCTACCTCCTCCAGACCAAACTCCCTTCACTCTGTTCCTCATCCAGACCAATCCCCCTCACTCTGCCTCCTCAACCAGACCAATATCCCTTCACTCTGCATCCTCCTCCAGTCCAATCTCCTTTAATCTGCCTCCTCATCCAGAAAAATCTCCCTTCTCTCTACCTCTTGCTCCAGACCAATCTCCCTCACGCTGACTCCTCCTCAAGACCAATCTCCCCTCACTCTGCCTCCTGCAGACCAATAACCCCTCACTCTGCCTCCACCAGAACAATCTCCCTTCATTCTGCCTCCTCCTTCATTCCAATCTCCCCTCACTCTGCCTCGTCCAGACCAATGACCCATAACTCTGCCTCCTCCAGAACAATCTCCCTTCATTCTGCCTCCTCCTCCATTCCAATCTCCCCTCACTCTCCCTCCTCCTCCAGAGCAATCCCCTCTCACTCTGCCTCCTCCAAACCAAACACTCCTCACTCTGCCTCCTCCTCCAGACCTATCCCGTTCACTCTGCCTCCACCAGACCAATCTCCCATCACTCTGCCTCCTCCTCCAGACCAATCTCCCTTTACTCTGACTCCTCATCCAGACAAATCTCCCTTCAATCTACCTCTTGCTCCAGACCAATCTCCCTCACGCTGAATCCTCCTCAAGAAAAATCTCCCCTCGCTCTGCCTCCTCCAGAACAATATCCCTTCATTCTGCCTCCTCCTCCAGTCCAATGTCCCCTCACTCGCCCTCCTCCTCCAGAGCAAACCCCTATCGCTCTGTCGCCCCAGACCAATCACCCCTCACTCTGCCTCCTCCTCCAGACCTATCCCATTCACTCTGCCTCAACCAGACCAATCTCCCCTCACTCTACTTCCTACAGGCACATGTCCCCTCACTCTGCCTCATCAAGACCAATCTCCGCTCAATTTAAAACCTCCAGACCAATCTCCCATCACTCTACTTCCTACAGGCACATGTCCCCTCACTCTGCCTCATCAAGACCAATCTCCGCTCAATTTAAAACCTCCAGACCAATCTCCCATCACTCTACCTCCTCCAGACCAATCTCCCTTCACTTTGCCTCCTCCTCCAGTCCAATCTCCCCTCACTCTGCAACCTGCTCCAAACAAATCTCCCCTCACTCTGCCTCCACCTCCAGACCAATCTCCCCTCACCCTGCCTCCTCCAGACCAATCACCCCTTCACTCTGCCTCCTCCAGACCAAACACCCTTCACTCTGTTCCTCGTCCAGACCAATCCCCTCACTCTGCCTCCTCCAGACAAATTTTCCATCACTCTGCCTCCTCCAGACAAATCTCCCCTCACTCTGCCTCCTCTAGACCAATCACCCCTCACTCTGCCTCCTCCACCAGACAAATCTCCCTTCACTCTGCCTCCTCATCCAGACCAAGCTCCCATCTATCTACCTCTTACCCCAGACCAATCTCCCTCACGCTGACTCCTCCTACAGACCAATCTCCTTTCACTCTGCCTCCTCTTCCAGACCAATCTCCATTTACTCTGACTCCTCATCCAGACAAATCTCCCTTCAACCTACCTCTTGCTCAAGACCAATCTCCCTCACGCTGACTCCTCCTCAAGACCAATCTCCACTCGCTCTGCCTCCTGCAACCCAATCTCCCCTCACTCGGCCTCCTCCAGAACAATATCCCTTCATTCTGCCTCCTCCTTCAGTCCAATCTCCCCTCACTCTCCGTCCTCCTCCAGAGCAATCCCCTCTCATTCTGCCTCCTCCAGACCAAACACCCCTCACTCTGCCTCTTCCTCCAGACCTATCCCATTCACTCTGCCTCATCCAGACCAATCTCCCCTCACTCTACTTCCTACAGGCACATCTCCTCTCACTCTGCCTCATCAAGACCAATCTCCCCTCACTTTACCACCTCCAGACCAATCTCCCATCACTCTACCTCCTCCAGACCAATCTCCCTTCACTTTGCATCCTCCTCCAGTCCAATCTCCCCTCACTCTGCAACCTCCTCCAAACAAATCTCCCCTCACACTGCATCCACCTCCAGACCAAACTCCCCTCACCCTGCCTCCTCCTCCAGACCAATCACCCCTTCACTCTGCCTCCTCCAGACTAAACTCCCTTCACTCTGTTCCTCATCCAGACCAATCCCCCTCACTCTGCCTTCTCCGGACCAATCTTCCATTTCTCTGCCTCCTCCAGACTAATCTCCTCTGACTCTGCCTCCTCTAGACCAATCACCACTCACTCAGCCTCCTCCACCAGACCAATCTCCCTTCACTCTGCCTCCTTCTCCAGTCCATTCTCCCTTTACTCTGCCTCCTCATCCAGACAAATCTCCCTTCTCTCTACCTCTTGCCCCAGACCAATCTCCCTCACGCTGACTCCTCCACAAGACAAATCTCCCCTCACTCTGCCTCCTCCAGACCAATGACCGCTTACTCTGCCTCCTCCAGAATAATCTCCCTTCATTCTGCCTCCTCCTTCAGACCAATCACCCCTCACACTGCCTCCTCCTCCAGACCTATCCTGTTCACTCTGCCTCCTGCAGACCAATCTCCCCTGACTCGACTTCCTACAGGCACATCTCACCTCACTCTGCCACATCAAGACCAATCACCCCTCACTTTACCACCTCCAGACCAATCTCCCCTCACTCTACCTCCTCCGGACCAATCTCCCCACACTCTGTCTCCTCCTCCAAGCCATTCCCCCTTCACTTTGCCTCCTCCAGACCCATCTCCACTCACTCTGCACCCAACAGGCAAATCTCCCCTCACTATGCCTCCTCCTCCAGACCACTCTCCCCTTACTCTGCCTCCCCCAGGCCAATCTCCCCTCACTCTGCGTCCTCCTCCAGGCCAATCTCCATTCACTCTACCTCCTCCACCAGACCAATCGCCCCTCACTCTGCCTCCTCCTGCTGACCAATTTCCACTCACTCTAGATCCTCCAGACAAATCTCGCTTCACTCTGCCTCCTCCTCCAGACCAATCTCCACTCAATCTGCCTCCTCCAGATCAATTTACCCTCATTTGCCTCCTCCTCCAGACCATTCTTACCTCACTCTGCCTCCTCCACCAGACCAATCTCCCCTCGCTCTGCCTCCTCCTCCAGACCAATGTCCTGTTGCTCTGCCTCCTCCTCCAGACCAATCTCCCCTCATTCTGCCTCCTACAGACCAATCTCCCTTCACTCTGCCTCCTCCTCCAGACCAATCACCCCTTACTCAGCAACCTCCTCCAAACAAATATCGTCTCACTCTGCCTCCTCCTCCAGACCAATCACCCCTTACTCAGCAACCTCCTCCAAACAAATATCCCCTCACTCTGCCTCCTCCTGCAGAACAATCCCCCTTTATTCTGCCTCCTCCAGACAAATCTTCCCTCATTCTGACTCCTCCAGACCAATCTTCCCTCACTCTGCCTCATCCAGACCAGTCTCCCTTCACTCTGCCTCCTCCAGCCCAATTTCCCTTCAATATGTTCTACTCCAGACCAATCACCCCTCAATCTCCCTCCTCCAGACAAATCACCCCTCACCCTGCCTCCTCCAGACCAATCTGCGCTCACTCTACTTCCTCCAGGCACATCTCCCCTCACTCTGCCTCATCAAGATCAATCTCCCCTCACTTTACCACCTCCAGACCAAACTCCCCTCACTCTACCTCCTCCGGGCCAATCTCCCCTCACTCTGCCTCCTCCTCCAGGCCAATCCCCCTTAACTTTGCCTCCTCCAAACTCTGCACCCTCCAGTCAAAACTCCCCTCACTATGCCTCCTCCTCCAGACCACTCGCCCCTTACTCTGCCTACCCCAGGCCAATCTCCCCTCACTCTGCATCCTCCTCCATGCCAATCGCCAGTCACTTTACCTTCTCCTCAGGACCAATCGCCCCTCACTCTGCCTCCTATTGCTGACCAATTACCACTCACTCCAGATCCTCCAGACAAATCTCGCTTCACTCTGCCTCCTCCTCCACACCAATCTCCACTCCATCTGCCTCCTCCAGACCAATCACCCCTCACTTGCCTCCTCCTCCAGACCATTCTTACCTCACTCTGCCTCCTCCTCCAGACCCATCTCCCCTCGCTCTGCCTCCTCCTCCAGACCAATGTCCCCTTGCTCTGCCTGCTCCTCCAGACCAATCTCCCCTCATTCTGCCTCCTACAGACCAATCTCCCTTCACTCTGCCTCTTCCTCCAGACCAATCACCCCTCACTCAGCAATCTCCTCCAAACAAATCTCCCCTCAATCTGCCTCCTCCTCCAGAACAATCCCCCTTTATTATGCCTCCTCCAGACAAATCTTCCCTCATTCTGCCTCCTCCAGACCAATCTTCCCTCACTCCGCCTCTTCCAGACAAATCTCCCATCACTCTGCCTCGTACAGCCCAATCTCCCTTCAATATGTTCTACTCCAAACCAATCCCCCCTCAATCTCCCTCCTCCAGACAAATCACCCCTCACTCTGCCTCATCAAGACCAATCTCCCCTCACTTTCCCACCTCTACACCAATCTCCCATCACTCTACCTCCTCCAGACCAATCTCCCTTCACTTTGCATCCTCCTCCAGTCCAATCTCCCCTCACTCTGCAACGTCCTCCAAACAAATCTCCCCTCACTCTGCCTCCACCTCCAGACCAATCTCCCCTCACCCTGCCTCCTCCTCCAGACCAATCACCCCTTCACTCTGCCTCCTCCAGACCAAACTCCCTTCACTCTGTTCCTCGTCCAGACCAATCCCCCTCACTCTGCCTCCTCCACACCAATCTTCCATTTCTCTGCCTCCTTCTCCAGTCCAATCTCCCTTTACTCTGCCTCCTCATCCAGACAAATCTCCCTTCTCTCTACCTCTTGCCCCAGACCAATCTCCCTCGCGCTGACTCCACCTCAAGACAAATCTCCACTCACTCTGCCTCCTCCAGACCAATGACCCCACACTCTGCCTCCTCCAGAACAATCTCCCTTCATTCTGCCTCCTCCTCCAGACCAAACACCCCTCACTCTGCCTCCTCCTCCAGACCTATCCTGTTCACTCTGCCTCCTGCAGACCAATCTCCCCTGACTCTACTTCCTACAGGCACATCTCACCTCAGTCTGCCTCATCAAGACCAATCACACCTCACTTTACCACCTCCAGACCAATCTCCCCTCACTCCACATCCTCCGGACCAATCTCCCCTCACTCTGCCTCCTCCTCCAGGCCAATGCCCCTTCACTTTGCCTCCTCCAGACACATCTCCACTCACTCTGCACCCTCCAGTCAAATCTCCCCTCACTATGCCTCCTCCTCCAGACCACTCTCCCCTTACTCTGCCTCCCCCAGGACAATCTCCCCTCACTCTGCGTCCTCCTCCAGGCCAATCTCCAGTCACTCTACCTCCTCCACCAGAACAATCGCCCCCTCACTCTGCCTCCTCCTTCTGATGAATTTCCACTCACTCTAGATCCTCCAGACAAATCTCGCTTAACTCTGCCTCCTCCTCCAGACCAATCTCCCCTCATTCTGCCTCCTACAGACCAATCTCCCTTCACTCTGCCTCCTCCTCCATACCAATCACCCCTTACTCAGCAAACTCCTCCAAACAAATATCCCCTCACTCTGCCTCCTCCTCCAGAACAATCCCCCTTTATTCTGTCTCCTCCAGAGAAATCATCCCTCATTCTGCCTCCTCCAGACCAATCTTCCCTCACTCTGCCTCTTCCAGACCAGTCTCCCTTCACTCTGCCTCCTCCAGCCCAATCTCCCTTCACTATGTTCTACTCCAGACCAATCCCCCCTCAATCTCCCACCTCCAGACAAATCACCACACACCCTGCCTCCTCCAGACCAATCTGCGCTCACTCTACTTCCTCCAGGCACATCTCCCCTCATTCTGCCTCATCAAGATCAATCTCCCCTCACTTTACCACCTCCAGACCAAACTCCCCTCACTCTACCACCTCCGGACCAATCTCCCCTCACTCTGCCTCCTCCTCCAGGCCAATCCCCCTTAACCTTGCCTCCTCCAAACTCTGCACCCTCCAGTCAAATCTCCCCTCACTATGCCTCCTCCTCCAGACCACTCACCCCTTACTCTGCCTACCCCAGGCCAATCTCCCCTCACTCTGCATCCTCCTCCATGCCCATCGCCATTCACTTTACCTCCTCCTCAGGACCAATCGCCCCTCACTCTGCCTCCTATTGCTGACCAATCTCCACTCACTCTAGATCCTCCAGACAAATCTCGCTTCACTCTGCCTCCTCCTCCACACCAATCTCCACTCCATCTGCCTCCTCTAGACCAATCTCCCCTCACTTGTCTCGTCCTCCTGACCATTCTTACCTCACTCTGCCTCCTCCTCCAGACCAAACTCCCCTCGCTCTGCCTCCTCCTCCAGACCAATGTCCCCTTGCTCTGCCACCTCCTCCAGACCAATCTCCCCTCATTCTGCCTCCTACAGACTAATCTCCCTTCACTCTGCCTCCTCCTCCAGACCAATCACCCCTCACTCAGCAACCTCCTCCAAACAAATCTCCCCTCAATCTGCCTCCTCCTCCAGAACAATCCCCCTTTATTATGCCTCCTCCAGACAAATCTTGCCTCATTCTGCCTCCTCCAGACCAATCTTCCCTCACTCTGCCTCTTCCAGACCAATCTCCCATCACTCTGCCTCCTACAGCCCAATCTCCCTTCAATATGTTCTACTCCAAACCAATCCCCCCTCAATCTCCCTCCTCCAGACAAACCACCCCTCACTCTGCCTCATCAAGACCAATCTCCCCTCACTTTACCACCTCCAGACCAATCTCCCATCACTCTACCTCCTCCAGACCAATCTCCCTTCACTTTGCATCCTCCTCCAGTCCAATCTCCCCTCACTCCGCAACATCCTCCAAACAAATCTCCCCTCACTCTGCCTCCACCTCCAGACCAATCTCCCCTCACCCTGCCTCCTCCTCCAGACCAATCACCCCTTCACTCTGCCTCCTCCAGACCAAACTCCCTTCACTCTGTTCCTCGTCCAGACCAATCCCCCTCACTCTGCCTCCTCCACACCAATCTTCCATTTCTCTGCCTCCTTCTCCAGTCCAATCTCCCTTTACTCTGCCTCCTCATCCAGACAAATCTCCCTTCTCTCTACCTCTTGCCCCAGACCAATCTCCCTCACGCTGACTCCACCTCAAGACAAATCTCCACTCACTCTGCCTCCTCCGGAAAAATGACCCCTCACTCTGCCTCCTCCAGAACAGTCTCCCTTCATTCTGCCTCCTCCTCCAGACCAATCACCCCTCACTCAGCCTCCTCCTCCAGACCTATCCTGTTCACTCTGCCTCCTGCAGACCAATCTCCCCTGACTCTACTTCCTACAGGCACATCTCACCTCAGTCTGCCTTATCAAGACCAATCAAACATCACTTTACCACCTCCAGACCAATCTCCCCTCACTCTACCTCCTCCGCACCAATCTCCACTCACTCTGCCTCCTCCTCCAGGCCAATCCCCCTTCACTTTGCCTACTCCAGACCCATCTCCACTTACTCAGCACCCTCCAGTCAAATCTCCCCTCACTGTGCCTCCTCCTCCTGACCACTCTCCTCTTACTCTGCCTCCCCCAGGCCAATCTCCCCTCACTCTGCGTCCTCCTCCAGGCCAATTTCCATTCACTCAACCTCCTCCACCAGACCAATCGCCCCTCACTCTGCCTCCTCCTTCTGATGAATTTCCACTCACTCTAGATCCTCCAGACAAATCTCGCTTCACTCTGCCTCCTCCTCCAGACCAATCTACACTCAATCTGCCTCCTCCAGACCAATCTCCCCTCACTTGCCTTATCCTCCAGACCATTCTTACCTCACTCTGCCTCCTCCTCCAGACCAATCTCCCCTCGCTCTGCCTCCTCCTCCAGACCAATGTCCTGTTGCTCTGCCTCCTCCTCCAGACCAATCTCCCCTCATTCTGCCTCCTCCAGACAAATCTCCCTTCACTCTGCCTCCTCCTCCAGACCAATCACCCCTCACTCAGCAACCTCCTCCAATCAAATCTCGCCTCACTCTGCCTCCGCCTCCAGAACAATCCCCCTTTATTCTGCCTCCTCCAGACAAATCTTCCCTCATTCTGCCTCCTCCAGACCAATCTTCCCTCACTCTGCCACATCCAGAACAGTCTCCCCTCACTCTGCCTCCTCCAGCCCAATCTCCCTTCACTATGTTCTACTCCAGACCAATCCCCCCTCAATCTCCCACCTCCAGACAAATCACCCCACACCCTGCCTGCTCCAGACCAATCTGCGCTCACTCTACTTCCTCCAGGCACATCTCCCCTCACTCTGCCTCATCAAGATCAATCTCCCCTCACTTTACCACCTCCAGACCAAACTCCCCTCACTCTACCTCCTCCGGACCAATCTCCCCTCACTCTGACTCCTCCTCCAGGCCAATCCGCCTTAACTTTGCCTCCTCCAAACTCTGCACCCTCCAGTCAAATCTCCCCTCACTATGCCTCCTCCTCCAGACCACTCGCCCCTTACTCTGCCTCCCCCATGCCAATCTCCCCTCACTCTGCACCCTCCTCCATGCCAATCGCCATTCACTTTACCTCCTCCTCAAGACCAATCGCCCCTCACTCTGCCTCCTATTGCTGACCAATCTCCACTTACTCTAGATCCTCCAGACAAATCTCGCTTCACTCTGCCTCCTCCTCCACACCAATCTCCACTCCATCTGCCTCCTCCAGACCAATCTCCCCTCACTTGCCTCCTCCTCCTGACCATTCTTACCTCACACTGCCTCCTCCTCCAGACCAAACTCCCCTCGCTCTGCATCCTCCTCCAGACCAATGACCCCTTGCTCTGCCTCCTCCTCCAGAGCAATCTACCCTCATTCTGCTTCCTAAAGACCAATCTCCCTTCACTCTGCCTCCTCCTCCAGACCACTCACCCCTCACTCAGCCACCTCCTCCAAACAAATCTCCCCTCGATCTGCCTCCTCCTCCAGAACAATCCCCCTTTATTATGTCTCCTCCAGACAAATCTTGCCTCATTCTGCCTCCTCCAGACCAATCTTCCCTCACTCTGCCTCTTCCAGACCAATCTCCCATCACTCTGCCTCCTACAGCCCAATCTCCATTCAATATGTTCTACTCCAAACCAATCACCCCTCAATCTCCCTCCTCCAGACAAATCACCCCTCACTCTGCCTCATCAAGACCAATCTCCCCTCACTTTACCACCTCCAGACCAATCTCCCATCACTCTACCTCCTCCAGACCAATCTCCCTTCACTTTGCATCCTCCTCCAGTCCAATCTCCCCTCACTCTGCAACATCCTCCAAACAAATCTCCCCTCACTCTGCCTCCACCTCCAGACCAATCTCCCCTCACCCTGCCTCCTCCTCCAGACCAATCGCCCCTTCACTCTGCCTCCTCCAGACCAAACTCCCTTCACTCTGTTCCTCGTCCAGAACAATCCCCCTCACTCTGCCTCCTCCACACCAATCTTCCATTTCTCTGCCTCCTTCTCCAGTCCAATCTCCCTTTACTCTGCCTCCTCATCCAGACAAATCTCCCTTCTCTCTACCTCTTGCCCCAGACCAATCTCCCTCACGCTGACTCCACCTCAAGACAAATCTCCCCTCACTCTGCCTCCTCCAGACCAATGACCCCGCACTCTGCCTCCTCCTCCAGACCTATCCTGTTCACTCTGCCTCCTGCAGACCAATCTCCCCTGACTCTACATCCTACAGGCACATCTCACCTCAGTCTCTCTCATCAAGACCAATCACACCTCACTTTACCACCTCCAGACCAATCTCCCCTCACTCTACCTCCTCCGGACCAATCTCCCCTCACTCTGTCTCCTCCTCTAGGCCAATCCCCCTTCACTTTGCCTCCTCCAGACCCATCTCCACTCACTCTGCACCCGCCAGTCAAATCTCCTCTCACTATGCCTTCTCCTCCAGACCACTCTCCTCTTACTCTGCCTCCCCCAGGCCAATCTCCCCTCACTCTGCGTCCTCCTCCAGGCCAATCTCCATTCACTCTACCTCCTCCACCAGACCAATCTCCCCTCACACTGCCTCCTCCTCCAGACCAATCTCCCCTCATTCTGCCTCCTACAGACCAATCTCACTTCACTCTGCCTCCTCCTCCAGACCAATCACCCCTTACTCAGCAACCACCTCCAAACAAATATCCCCTCACTCTGCCTCCTCCTCCAGAACAATCCCCCTTTATTCTGCCTCCTCCAGACAAATCTTCCCTCATTCTGCCTCCTCCAGACCTATCTTCCCTCACTCTGCCACATCCAGACCAGTCTCCCCTCACTCTGCCTCCTCCAGCCCAATCTCCCTTCACTATGTTCTACTCCAGACCAATCCCCCCTCAATCTCCCACCTCCAGACAAATCACCCCACACCCTGCCTCCTCCAGACCAATCTGCGCTCACTCTACTTCCTCCAGGCACATCTCCCCTCACTCTGCCTCATCAAGATCAATCTCCCCTCACTTTACCACCTCCAGACCAAACTCCCCTCACTCTACCTCCTCCGGACCAATCTCCCCTCACTCTGCCTCCTCCTCCAGGCCAATCCCCCTTAACTTTGCCTCCTCCAAACTCTGCACCCTCCAGTCAAATCTCCCCTCACTATGCCTCCTCCTCCAGACCACTCGCCCCTTACTCTGCCTCCCCCATGCCAATCTCCCCTCACTCTGCATCCTCCTCGATGCCAATCGCCATTCACTTTACCTCCTCCTCAGGACCAATCGCCCCTCACTCTGCCTCCTCCTCCAGACCAATCTCCCCTCGCTCTGCCTCCTCCTCCAGACCAATGTCCTGTTGCTCTGCCTCCTCCTCCAGACCAATCTCCCCTCATTCTGCCTCCTCCAGACCAATCTCCCTTCACTCTGCCTCCTCCTCCAGACCAATCACCCCTTACTCAGCAACCTCCTCCAAGCAAATCTCCCCTCACTGTGCCTCATCTTCCAGACCAATCACCACTCAGTCTGCCTCCTCCTCCAGACCTATCCCATTCACTGTGCCTCCTCCAAACCAATCTCCGCTCAATCTACTTCATCCAGGCACATCTCCCCTCACTCTGCCTCATAAAGATCAATCTCCCCTCATTTTACCACCTCCAGACCAATCTCCCCTCACTTTACTTCCTCCAAACTAATCTCCCCTCACTCTGCCTCCACCGCCAGACCAAACTCCCCTCACCCTGCCTCCTCCTCCTCACCAATCTCCCCTTCACTCTACCTCCTCCAGACCAAACTCCCTTCACTCTGTTCCTCATCCAGACCAATCCCCCTCACTCTGCCTCCTCAACCAGACCAATATCCCTTCACTCTGCATCCTCCTCCAGTCCAATCTCCTTTAATCTGCCTCCTCATCCAGAAAAATCTCCCTTCTCTCTACCTCTTGCTCCAGACCAATCTCCCTCACGCTGACTCCTCCTCAAGACCAATCTCCCCTCACTCTGCCTCCTGCAGACCAATAACCCCTCACTCTGCCTCCACCAGAACAATCTCCCTTCATTCTGCCTCCTCCTTCATTCCAATCTCCCCTCACTCTGCCTCGTCCAGACCAATGACCCATAACTCTGCCTCCTCCAGAACAATCTCCCTTCATTCTGCCTCCTCCTCCATTCCAATCTCCCCTCACTCTCCCTCCTCCTCCAGAGCAATCCCCTCTCACTCTGCCTCCTCCAAACCAAACACTCCTCACTCTGCCTCCTCCTCCAGACCTATCCCGTTCACTCTGCCTCCACCAGACCAATCTCCCATCACTCTGCCTCCTCCTCCAGACCAATCTCCCTTTACTCTGACTCCTCATCCAGACAAATCTCCCTTTAATCTACCTCTTGCTCCAGACCAATCTCCCTCACGCTGAATCCTCCTCAAGAAAAATCTCCCCTCGCTCTGCCTCCTCCAGAACAATATCCCTTCATTCTGCCTCCTCCTCCATTCCAATCTCCCCTCACTCTCCCTCCTCCTCCAGAGCAATCCCCTCTCACTCTGCCTCCTCCAAACCAAACACTCCTCACTCTGCCTCCTCCTCCAGACCTATCCCGTTCACTCTGCCTCCACCAGACCAATCTCCCATCACTCTGCCTCCTCCTCCAGACCAATCTCCCTTTACTCTGACTCCTCATCCAGACAAATCTCCCTTCAATCTACCTCTTGCTCCAGACCAATCTCCCTCACGCTGAATCCTCCTCAAGAAAAATCTCCCCTCGCTCTGCCTCCTCCAGAACAATATCCCTTCATTCTGCCTCCTCCTCCAGTCCAATGTCCCCTCACTCGCCCTCCTCCTCCAGAGCAAACCCCTATCGCTCTGTCGCCCCAGACCAATCACCCCTCACTCTGCCTCCTCCTCCAGACCTATCCCATTCACTCTGCCTCAACCAGACCAATCTCCCCTCACTCTACTTCCTACAGGCACATGTCCCCTCACTCTGCCTCATCAAGACCAATCTCCGCTCAATTTAAAACCTCCAGACCAATCTCCCATCACTCTACTTCCTACAGGCACATGTCCCCTCACTCTGCCTCATCAAGACCAATCTCCGCTCAATTTAAAACCTCCAGACCAATCTCCCATCACTCTACCTCCTCCAGACCAATCTCCCTTCACTTTGCCTCCTCCTCCAGTCCAATCTCCCCTCACTCTGCAACCTGCTCCAAACAAATCTCCCCTCACTCTGCCTCCACCTCCAGACCAATCTCCCCTCACCCTGCCTCCTCCAGACCAATCACCCCTTCACTCTGCCTCCTCCAGACCAAACACCCTTCACTCTGTTCCTCGTCCAGACCAATCCCCTCACTCTGCCTCCTCCAGACAAATTTTCCATCACTCTGCCTCCTCCAGACAAATCTCCCCTCACTCTGCCTCTTCTAGACTAATCACCCCTCACTCTGCCTCCTCCACCAGACAAATCTCCCTTCACTCTGCCTCCTCATCCAGACCAAGCTCCCATCTATCTACCTCTTACCCCAGACCAATCTCCCTCACGCTGACTCCTCCTACAGACCAATCTCCTTTCACTCTGCCTCCTCTTCCAGACCAATCTCCATTTACTCTGACTCCTCATCCAGACAAATCTCCCTTCAACCTACCTCTTGCTCAAGACCAATCTCCCTCACGCTGACTCCTCCTCAAGACCAATCTCCACTCGCTCTGCCTCCTGCAACCCAATCTCCCCTCACTCGGCCTCCTCCAGAACAATATCCCTTCATTCTGCCTCCTCCTTCAGTCCAATCTCCCCTCACTCTCCGTCCTCCTCCAGAGCAATCCCCTCTCATTCTGCCTCCTCCAGACCAAACACCCCTCACTCTGCCTCTTCCTCCAGACCTATCCCATTCACTCTGCCTCATCCAGACCAATCTCCCCTCACTCTACTTCCTACAGGCACATCTCCTCTCACTCTGCCTCATCAAGACCAATCTCCCCTCACTTTACCACCTCCAGACCAATCTCCCATCACTCTACCTCCTCCAGACCAATCTCCCTTCACTTTGCATCCTCCTCCAGTCCAATCTCCCCTCACTCTGCAACCTCCTCCAAACAAATCTCCCCTCACACTGCATCCACCTCCAGACCAAACTCCCCTCACCCTGCCTCCTCCTCCAGACCAATCACCCCTTCACTCTGCCTCCTCCAGACTAAACTCCCTTCACTCTGTTCCTCATCCAGACCAATCCCCCTCACTCTGCCTTCTCCGGACCAATCTTCCATTTCTCTGCCTCCTCCAGACTAATCTCCTCTGACTCTGCCTCCTCTAGACCAATCACCACTCACTCAGCCTCCTCCACCAGACCAATCTCCCTTCACTCTGCCTCCTTCTCCAGTCCATTCTCCCTTTACTCTGCCTCCTCATCCAGACAAATCTCCCTTCTCTCTACCTCTTGCCCCAGACCAATCTCCCTCACGCTGACTCCTCCACAAGACAAATCTCCCCTCACTCTGTCTCCTCCAGACCAATGACCGCTTACTCTGCCTCCTCCAGAATAATCTCCCTTCATTCTGCCTCCTCCTTCAGACCAATCACCCCTCACACTGCCTCCTCCTCCAGACCTATCCTGTTCACTCTGCCTCCTGCAGACCAATCTCCCCTGACTCGACTTCCTACAGGCACATCTCACCTCACTCTGCCACATCAAGACCAATCACCCCTCACTTTACCACCTCCAGACCAATCTCCCCTCACTCTACCTCCTCCGGACCAATCTCCCCACACTCTGTCTCCTCCTCCAAGCCATTCCCCCTTCACTTTGCCTCCTCCAGACCCATCTCCACTCACTCTGCACCCAACAGGCAAATCTCCCCTCACTATGCCTCCTCCTCCAGACCACTCTGCCCTTACTCTGCCTCCCCCAGGCCAATCTCCCCTCACTCTGCGTCCTCCTCCAGGCCAATCTCCATTCACTCTACCTCCTCCACCAGACCAATCGCCCCTCACTCTGCCTCCTCCTGCTGACCAATTTCCACTCACTCTAGATCCTCCAGACAAATCTCGCTTCACTCTGCCTCCTCCTCCAGACCAATCTCCACTCAATCTGCCTCCTCCAGATCAATTTACCCTCATTTGCCTCCTCCTCCAGACCATTCTTACCTCACTCTGCCTCCTCCACCAGACCAATCTCCCCTCGCTCTGCCTCCTCCTCCAGACCAATGTCCTGTTGCTCTGCCTCCTCCTCCAGACCAATCTCCCCTCATTCTGCCTCCTACAGACCAATCTCCCTTCACTCTGCCTCCTCCTCCAGACCAATCACCCCTTACTCAGCAACCTCCTCCAAACAAATATCGTCTCACTCTGCCTCCTCCTCCAGACCAATCACCCCTTACTCAGCAACCTCCTCCAAACAAATATCCCCTCACTCTGCCTCCTCCTGCAGAACAATCCCCCTTTATTCTGCCTCCTCCAGACAAATCTTCCCTCATTCTGACTCCTCCAGACCAATCTTCCCTCACTCTGCCTCATCCAGACCAGTCTCCCTTCACTCTGCCTCCTCCAGCCCAATTTCCCTTCAATATGTTCTACTCCAGACCAATCACCCCTCAATCTCCCTCCTCCAGACAAATCACCCCTCACCCTGCCTCCTCCAGACCAATCTGCGCTCACTCTACTTCCTCCAGGCACATCTCCCCTCACTCTGCCTCATCAAGATCAATCTCCCCTCACTTTACCACCTCCAGACCAAACTCCCCTCACTCTACCTCCTCCGGGCCAATCTCCCCTCACTCTGCCTCCTCCTCCAGGCCAATCCCCCTTAACTTTGCCTCCTCCAAACTCTGCACCCTCCAGTCAAAACTCCCCTCACTATGCCTCCTCCTCCAGACCACTCGCCCCTTACTCTGCCTACCCCAGGCCAATCTCCCCTCACTCTGCATCCTCCTCCATGCCAATCGCCAGTCACTTTACCTTCTCCTCAGGACCAATCGCCCCTCACTCTGCCTCCTATTGCTGACCAATTACCACTCACTCCAGATCCTCCAGACAAATCTCGCTTCACTCTGCCTCCTCCTCCACACCAATCTCCACTCCATCTGCCTCCTCCAGACCAATCACCCCTCACTTGCCTCCTCCTCCAGACCATTCTTACCTCACTCTGCCTCCTCCTCCAGACCAATCTCCCCTCGCTCTGCCTCCTCCTCCAGACCAATGTCCTGTTGCTCTGCCTCCTCCTCCAGACCAATCTCCCCTCATTCTGCCTCCTCCAGACCAATCTCCCTTCACTCTGCCTCCTCCTCCAGACCAATCACCCCTTACTCAGCAACCTCCTCCAAGCAAATCTCCCCTCATTCTGCCTCCTCCAGACCAATCACCACTCAGTCTGCCTCCTCCTCCAGACCTATCCCATTCACTGTGCCTCCTCCAAACCAATCTCCGCTCAATCTACTTCATCCAGGCACATCTCCCCTCACTCTGCCTCATAAAGATCAATCTCCCCTCATTTTACCACCTCCAGACCAATCTCCCCTCACTTTACTTCCTCCAAACTAATCTCCCCTCACTCTGCCTCCACCGCCAGACCAAACTCCCCTCACCCTGCCTCCTCCTCCTCACCAATCTCCCCTTCACTCTACCTCCTCCAGACCAAACTCCCTTCACTCTGTTCCTCATCCAGACCAATCCCCCTCACTCTGCCTCCTCAACCAGACCAATATCCCTTCACTCTGCATCCTCCTCCAGTCCAATCTCCTTTAATCTGCCTCCTCATCCAGAAAAATCTCCCTTCTCTCTACCTCTTGCTCCAGACCAATCTCCCTCACGCTGACTCCTCCTCAAGACCAATCTCCCCTCACTCTGCCTCCTGCAGACCAATAACCCCTCACTCTGCCTCCACCAGAACAATCTCCCTTCATTCTGCCTCCTCCTTCATTCCAATCTCCCCTCACTCTGCCTCGTCCAGACCAATGACCCATAACTCTGCCTCCTCCAGAACAATCTCCCTTCATTCTGCCTCCTCCTCCATTCCAATCTCCCCTCACTCTCCCTCCTCCTCCAGAGCAATCCCCTCTCACTCTGCCTCCTCCAAACCAAACACTCCTCACTCTGCCTCCTCCTCCAGACCTATCCCGTTCACTCTGCCTCCACCAGACCAATCTCCCATCACTCTGCCTCCTCCTCCAGACCAATCTCCCTTTACTCTGACTCCTCATCCAGACAAATCTCCCTTCAATCTACCTCTTGCTCCAGACCAATCTCCCTCACGCTGAATCCTCCTCAAGAAAAATCTCCCCTCGCTCTGCCTCCTCCAGAACAATATCCCTTCATTCTGCCTCCTCCTCCAGTCCAATGTCCCCTCACTCGCCCTCCTCCTCCAGAGCAAACCCCTATCGCTCTGTCGCCCCAGACCAATCACCCCTCACTCTGCCTCCTCCTCCAGACCTATCCCATTCACTCTGCCTCAACCAGACCAATCTCCCCTCACTCTACTTCCTACAGGCACATGTCCCCTCACTCTGCCTCATCAAGACCAATCTCCGCTCAATTTAAAACCTCCAGACCAATCTCCCATCACTCTACTTCCTACAGGCACATGTCCCCTCACTCTGCCTCATCAAGACCAATCTCCGCTCAATTTAAAACCTCCAGACCAATCTCCCATCACTCTACCTCCTCCAGACCAATCTCCCTTCACTTTGCCTCCTCCTCCAGTCCAATCTCCCCTCACTCTGCAACCTGCTCCAAACAAATCTCCCCTCACTCTGCCTCCACCTCCAGACCAATCTCCCCTCACCCTGCCTCCTCCAGACCAATCACCCCTTCACTCTGCCTCCTCCAGACCAAACACCCTTCACTCTGTTCCTCGTCCAGACCAATCCCCTCACTCTGCCTCCTCCAGACAAATTTTCCATCACTCTGCCTCCTCCAGACAAATCTCCCCTCACTCTGCCTCCTCTAGACCAATCACCCCTCACTCTGCCTCCTCCACCAGACAAATCTCCCTTCACTCTGCCTCCTCATCCAGACCAAGCTCCCATCTATCTACCTCTTACCCCAGACCAATCTCCCTCACGCTGACTCCTCCTACAGACCAATCTCCTTTCACTCTGCCTCCTCTTCCAGACCAATCTCCATTTACTCTGACTCCTCATCCAGACAAATCTCCCTTCAACCTACCTCTTGCTCAAGACCAATCTCCCTCACGCTGACTCCTCCTCAAGACCAATCTCCACTCGCTCTGCCTCCTGCAACCCAATCTCCCCTCACTCGGCCTCCTCCAGAACAATATCCCTTCATTCTGCCTCCTCCTTCAGTCCAATCTCCCCTCACTCTCCGTCCTCCTCCAGAGCAATCCCCTCTCATTCTGCCTCCTCCAGACCAAACACCCCTCACTCTGCCTCTTCCTCCAGACCTATCCCATTCACTCTGCCTCATCCAGACCAATCTCCCCTCACTCTACTTCCTACAGGCACATCTCCTCTCACTCTGCCTCATCAAGACCAATCTCCCCTCACTTTACCACCTCCAGACCAATCTCCCATCACTCTACCTCCTCCAGACCAATCTCCCTTCACTTTGCATCCTCCTCCAGTCCAATCTCCCCTCACTCTGCAACCTCCTCCAAACAAATCTCCCCTCACACTGCATCCACCTCCAGACCAAACTCCCCTCACCCTGCCTCCTCCTCCAGACCAATCACCCCTTCACTCTGCCTCCTCCAGACTAAACTCCCTTCACTCTGTTCCTCATCCAGACCAATCCCCCTCACTCTGCCTTCTCCGGACCAATCTTCCATTTCTCTGCCTCCTCCAGACTAATCTCCTCTGACTCTGCCTCCTCTAGACCAATCACCACTCACTCAGCCTCCTCCACCAGACCAATCTCCCTTCACTCTGCCTCCTTCTCCAGTCCATTCTCCCTTTACTCTGCCTCCTCATCCAGACAAATCTCCCTTCTCTCTACCTCTTGCCCCAGACCAATCTCCCTCACGCTGACTCCTCCACAAGACAAATCTCCCCTCACTCTGCCTCCTCCAGACCAATGACCGCTTACTCTGCCTCCTCCAGAATAATCTCCCTTCATTCTGCCTCCTCCTTCAGACCAATCACCCCTCACACTGCCTCCTCCTCCAGACCTATCCTGTTCACTCTGCCTCCTGCAGACCAATCTCCCCTGACTCGACTTCCTACAGGCACATCTCACCTCACTCTGCCACATCAAGACCAATCACCCCTCACTTTACCACCTCCAGACCAATCTCCCCTCACTCTACCTCCTCCGGACCAATCTCCCCACACTCTGTCTCCTCCTCCAAGCCATTCCCCCTTCACTTTGCCTCCTCCAGACCCATCTCCACTCACTCTGCACCCAACAGGCAAATCTCCCCTCACTATGCCTCCTCCTCCAGACCACTCTCCCCTTACTCTGCCTCCCCCAGGCCAATCTCCCCTCACTCTGCGTCCTCCTCCAGGCCAATCTCCATTCACTCTACCTCCTCCACCAGACCAATCGCCCCTCACTCTGCCTCCTCCTGCTGACCAATTTCCACTCACTCTAGATCCTCCAGACAAATCTCGCTTCACTCTGCCTCCTCCTCCAGACCAATCTCCACTCAATCTGCCTCCTCCAGATCAATTTCCCCTCATTTGCCTCCTCCTCCAGACCATTCTTACCTCACTCTGCCTCCTCCACCAGACCAATCTCCCCTCGCTCTGCCTCCTCCTCCAGACCAATGTCCTGTTGCTCTGCCTCCTCCTCCAGACCAATCTCCCCTCATTCTGCCTCCTACAGACCAATCTCCCTTCACTCTGCCTCCTCCTCCAGACCAATCACCCCTTACTCAGCAACCTCCTCCAAACAAATATCCCCTCACTCTGCCTCCTCCTGCAGAACAATCCCCCTTTATTCTGCCTCCTCCAGACAAATCTTCCCTCATTCTGACTCCTCCAGACCAATCTTCCCTCACTCTGCCTCATCCAGACCAGTCTCCCTTCACTCTGCCTCCTCCAGCCCAATTTCCCTTCAATATGTTCTACTCCAGACCAATCACCCCTCAATCTCCCTCCTCCAGACAAATCACCCCTCACCCTGCCTCCTCCAGACCAATCTGCGCTCACTCTACTTCCTCCAGGCACATCTCCCCTCACTCTGCCTCATCAAGATCAATCTCCGCTCACTTTACCACCTCCAGACCAAACTCCCCTCACTCTACCTCCTCCGGGCCAATCTCCCCTCACTCTGCCTCCTCCTCCAGGCCAATCCCCCTTAACTTTGCCTCCTCCAAACTCTGCACCCTCCAGTCAAAACTCCCCTCACTATGCCTCCTCCTCCAGACCACTCGCCCCTTACTCTGCCTACCCCAGGCCAATCTCCCCTCACTCTGCATCCTCCTCCATGCCAATCGCCAGTCACTTTACCTTCTCCTCAGGACCAATCGCCCCTCACTCTGCCTCCTATTGCTGACCAATTACCACTCACTCCAGATCCTCCAGACAAATCTCGCTTCACTCTGCCTCCTCCTCCACACCAATCTCCACTCCATCTGCCTCCTCCAGACCAATCACCCCTCACTTGCCTCCTCCTCCAGACCATTCTTACCTCACTCTGCCTCCTCCTCCAGACCAATCTCCCCTCGCTCTGCCTCCTCCTCCAGACCAATGTCCCCTTGCTCTGCCTGCTCCTCCAGACCAATCTCCCCTCATTCTGCCTCCTACAGACCAATCTCCCTTCACTCTGCCTCTTCCTCCAGACCAATCACCCCTCACTCAGCAATCTCCTCCAAACAAATCTCCCCTCAATCTGCCTCCTCCTCCAGAACAATCCCCCTTTATTATGCCTCCTCCAGACAAATCTTCCCTCATTCTGCCTCCTCCAGACCAATCTTCCCTCACTCTGCCTCTTCCAGACAAATCTCCCATCACTCTGCCTCGTACAGCCCAATCTCCCTTCAATATGTTCTACTCCAAACCAATCCCCCCTCAATCTCCCTCCTCCAGACAAATCACCCCTCACTCTGCCTCATCAAGACCAATCTCCCCTCACTTTCCCACCTCTACACCAATCTCCCATCACTCTACCTCCTCCAGACCAATCTCCCTTCACTTTGCATCCTCCTCCAGTCCAATCTCCCCTCACTCTGCAACGTCCTCCAAACAAATCTCCCCTCACTCTGCCTCCACCTCCAGACCAATCTCCCCTCACCCTGCCTCCTCCTCCAGACCAATCACCCCTTCACTCTGCCTCCTCCAGACCAAACTCCCTTCACTCTGTTCCTCGTCCAGACCAATCCCCCTCACTCTGCCTCCTCCACACCAATCTTCCATTTCTCTGCCTCCTTCTCCAGTCCAATCTCCCTTTACTCTGCCTCCTCATCCAGACAAATCTCCCTTCTCTCTACCTCTTGCCCCAGACCAATCTCCCTCGCGCTGACTCCACCTCAAGACAAATCTCCACTCACTCTGCCTCCTCCAGACCAATGACCCCACACTCTGCCTCCTCCAGAACAATCTCCCTTCATTCTGCCTCCTCCTCCAGACCAAACACCCCTCACTCTGCCTCCTCCTCCAGACCTATCCTGTTCACTCTGCCTCCTGCAGACCAATCTCCCCTGACTCTACTTCCTACAGGCACATCTCACCTCAGTCTGCCTCATCAAGACCAATCACACCTCACTTTACCACCTCCAGACCAATCTCCCCTCACTCCACATCCTCCGGACCAATCTCCCCTCACTCTGCCTCCTCCTCCAGGCCAATGCCCCTTCACTTTGCCTCCTCCAGACACATCTCCACTCACTCTGCACCCTCCAGTCAAATATCCCCTCACTATGCCTCCTCCTCCAGACCACTCTCCCCTTACTCTGCCTCCCCCAGGACAATCTCCCCTCACTCTGCGTCCTCCTCCAGGCCAATCTCCAGTCACTCTACCTCCTCCACCAGAACAATCGCCCCCTCACTCTGCCTCCTCCTTCTGATGAATTTCCACTCACTCTAGATCCTCCAGACAAATCTCGCTTAACTCTGCCTCCTCCTCCAGACCAATCTCCCCTCATTCTGCCTCCTACAGACCAATCTCCCTTCACTCTGCCTCCTCCTCCATACCAATCACCCCTTACTCAGCAAACTCCTCCAAACAAATATCCCCTCACTCTGCCTCCTCCTGCAGAACAATCCCCCTTTATTCTGCCTCCTCCAGACAAATCTTCCCTCATTCTGACTCCTCCAGACCAATCTTCCCTCACTCTGCCTCATCCAGACCAGTCTCCCTTCACTCTGCCTCCTCCAGCCCAATTTCCCTTCAATATGTTCTACTCCAGACCAATCACCCCTCAATCTCCCTCCTCCAGACAAATCACCCCTCACCCTGCCTCCTCCAGACCAATCTGCGCTCACTCTACTTCCTCCAGGCACATCTCCCCTCACTCTGCCTCATCAAGATCAATCTCCGCTCACTTTACCACCTCCAGACCAAACTCCCCTCACTCTACCTCCTCCGGGCCAATCTCCCCTCACTCTGCCTCCTCCTCCAGGCCAATCCCCCTTAACTTTGCCTCCTCCAAACTCTGCACCCTCCAGTCAAAACTCCCCTCACTATGCCTCCTCCTCCAGACCACTCGCCCCTTACTCTGCCTACCCCAGGCCAATCTCCCCTCACTCTGCATCCTCCGCCATGCCAATCGCCAGTCACTTTACCTTCTCCTCAGGACCAATCGCCCCTCACTCTGCCTCCTATTGCTGACCAATTACCACTCACTCCAGATCCTCCAGACAAATCTCGCTTCACTCTGCCTCCTCCTCCACACCAATCTCCACTCCATCTGCCTCCTCCAGACCAATCACCCCTCACTTGCCTCCTCCTCCAGACCATTCTTACCTCACTCTGCCTCCTCCTCCAGACCAATCTCCCCTCGCTCTGCCTCCTCCTCCAGACCAATGTCCCCTTGCTCTGCCTGCTCCTCCAGACCAATCTCCCCTCATTCTGCCTCCTACAGACCAATCTCCCTTCACTCTGCCTCTTCCTCCAGACCAATCACCCCTCACTCAGCAATCTCCTCCAAACAAATCTCCCCTCAATCTGCCTCCTCCTCCAGAACAATCCCCCTTTATTATGCCTCCTCCAGACAAATCTTCCCTCATTCTGCCTCCTCCAGACCAATCTTCCCTCACTCTGCCTCTTCCAGACAAATCTCCCATCACTCTGCCTCGTACAGCCCAATCTCCCTTCAATATGTTCTACTCCAAACCAATCCCCCCTCAATCTCCCTCCTCCAGACAAATCACCCCTCACTCTGCCTCATCAAGACCAATCTCCCCTCACTTTCCCACCTCTACACCAATCTCCCATCACTCTACCTCCTCCAGACCAATCTCCCTTCACTTTGCATCCTCCTCCAGTCCAATCTCCCCTCACTCTGCAACGTCCTCCAAACAAATCTCCCCTCACTCTGCCTCCACCTCCAGACCAATCTCCCCTCACCCTGCCTCCTCCTCCAGACCAATCACCCCTTCACTCTGCCTCCTCCAGACCAAACTCCCTTCACTCTGTTCCTCGTCCAGACCAATCCCCCTCACTCTGCCTCCTCCACACCAATCTTCCATTTCTCTGCCTCCTTCTCCAGTCCAATCTCCCTTTACTCTGCCTCCTCATCCAGACAAATCTCCCTTCTCTCTACCTCTTGCCCCAGACCAATCTCCCTCGCGCTGACTCCACCTCAAGACAAATCTCCACTCACTCTGCCTCCTCCAGACCAATGACCCCACACTCTGCCTCCTCCAGAACAATCTCCCTTCATTCTGCCTCCTCCTCCAGACCAAACACCCCTCACTCTGCCTCCTCCTCCAGACCTATCCTGTTCACTCTGCCTCCTGCAGACCAATCTCCCCTGACTCTACTTCCTACAGGCACATCTCACCTCAGTCTGCCTCATCAAGACCAATCACACCTCACTTTACCACCTCCAGACCAATCTCCCCTCACTCCACATCCTCCGGACCAATCTCCCCTCACTCTGCCTCCTCCTCCAGGCCAATGCCCCTTCACTTTGCCTCCTCCAGACACATCTCCACTCACTCTGCACCCTCCAGTCAAATCTCCCCTCACTATGCCTCCTCCTCCAGACCACTCTCCCCTTACTCTGCCTCCCCCAGGACAATCTCCCCTCACTCTGCGTCCTCCTCCAGGCCAATCTCCAGTCACTCTACCTCCTCCACCAGAACAATCGCCCCCTCACTCTGCCTCCTCCTTCTGATGAATTTCCACTCACTCTAGATCCTCCAGACAAATCTCGCTTAACTCTGCCTCCTCCTCCAGACCAATCTCCCCTCATTCTGCCTCCTACAGACCAATCTCCCTTCACTCTGCCTCCTCCTCCATACCAATCACCCCTTACTCAGCAAACTCCTCCAAACAAATATCCCCTCACTCTGCCTCCTCCTCCAGAACAATCCCCCTTTATTCTGTCTCCTCCAGAGAAATCATCCCTCATTCTGCCTCCTCCAGACCAATCTTCCCTCACTCTGCCTCTTCCAGACCAGTCTCCCTTCACTCTGCCTCCTCCAGCCCAATCTCCCTTCACTATGTTCTACTCCAGACCAATCCCCCCTCAATCTCCCACCTCCAGACAAATCACCACACACCCTGCCTCCTCCAGACCAATCTGCGCTCACTCTACTTCCTCCAGGCACATCTCCCCTCATTCTGCCTCATCAAGATCAATCTCCCCTCACTTTACCACCTCCAGACCAAACTCCCCTCACTCTACCACCTCCGGACCAATCTCCCCTCACTCTGCCTCCTCCTCCAGGCCAATCCCCCTTAACCTTGCCTCCTCCAAACTCTGCACCCTCCAGTCAAATCTCCCCTCACTATGCCTCCTCCTCCAGACCACTCACCCCTTACTCTGCCTACCCAAGGCCAATCTCCCCTCACTCTGCATCCTCCTCCATGCCCATCGCCATTCACTTTACCTCCTCCTCAGGACCAATCGCCCCTCACTCTGCCTCCTATTGCTGACCAATCTCCACTCACTCTAGATCCTCCAGACAAATCTCGCTTCACTCTGCCTCCTCCTCCACACCAATCTCCACTCCATCTGCCTCCTCTAGACCAATCTCCCCTCACTTGTCTCGTCCTCCTGACCATTCTTACCTCACTCTGCCTCCTCCTCCAGACCAAACTCCCCTCGCTCTGCCTCCTCCTCCAGACCAATGTCCCCTTGCTCTGCCACCTCCTCCAGACCAATCTCCCCTCATTCTGCCTCCTACAGACTAATCTCCCTTCACTCTGCCTCCTCCTCCAGACCAATCACCCCTCACTCAGCAACCTCCTCCAAACAAATCTCCCCTCAATCTGCCTCCTCCTCCAGAACAATCCCCCTTTATTATGCCTCCTCCAGACAAATCTTGCCTCATTCTGCCTCCTCCAGACCAATCTTCCCTCACTCTGCCTCTTCCAGACCAATCTCCCATCACTCTGCCTCCTACAGCCCAATCTCCCTTCAATATGTTCTACTCCAAACCAATCCCCCCTCAATCTCCCTCCTCCAGACAAACCACCCCTCACTCTGCCTCATCAAGACCAATCTCCCCTCACTTTACCACCTCCAGACCAATCTCCCATCACTCTACCTCCTCCAGACCAATCTCCCTTCACTTTGCATCCTCCTCCAGTCCAATCTCCCCTCACTCCGCAACATCCTCCAAACAAATCTCCCCTCACTCTGCCTCCACCTCCAGACCAATCTCCCCTCACCCTGCCTCCTCCTCCAGACCAATCACCCCTTCACTCTGCCTCCTCCAGACCAAACTCCCTTCACTCTGTTCCTCGTCCAGACCAATCCCCCTCACTCTGCCTCCTCCACACCAATCTTCCATTTCTCTGCCTCCTTCTCCAGTCCAATCTCCCTTTACTCTGCCTCCTCATCCAGACAAATCTCCCTTCTCTCTACCTCTTGCCCCAGACCAATCTCCCTCACGCTGACTCCACCTCAAGACAAATCTCCACTCACTCTGCCTCCTCCGGAAAAATGACCCCTCACTCTGCCTCCTCCAGAACAGTCTCCCTTCATTCTGCCTCCTCCTCCAGACCAATCACCCCTCACTCTGCCTCCTCCTCCAGACCTATCCTGTTCACTCTGCCTCCTGCAGACCAATCTCCCCTGACTCTACTTCCTACAGGCACATCTCACCTCAGTCTGCCTTATCAAGACCAATCAAACTCACTTTACCACCTCCAGACCAATCTCCCCTCACTCTACCTCCTCCGCACCAATCTCCCCTCACTCTGCCTCCTCCTCCAGGCCAATCCCCCTTCACTTTGCCTACTCCAGACCCATCTCCACTTACTCAGCACCCTCCAGTCAAATCTCCCCTCACTGTGCCTCCTCCTCCTGACCACTCTCCTCTTACTCTGCCTCCCCCAGGCCAATCTCCCCTCACTCTGCGTCCTCCTCCAGGCCAATTTCCATTCACTCAACCTCCTCCACCAGACCAATCGCCCCTCACTCTGCCTCCTCCTTCTGATGAATTTCCACTCACTCTAGATCCTCCAGACAAATCTCGCTTCACTCTGCCTCCTCCTCCAGACCAATCTACACTCAATCTGCCTCCTCCAGACCAATCTTCCCTCACTCTGCCTCTTCCAGACCAGTCTCCCTTCACTCTGCCTCCTCCAGCCCAATCTCCCTTCACTATGTTCTACTCCAGACCAATCCCCCCTCAATCTCCCACCTCCAGACAAATCACCACACACCCTGCCTCCTCCAGACCAATCTGCGCTCACTCTACTTCCTCCAGGCACATCTCCCCTCATTCTGCCTCATCAAGATCAATCTCCCCTCACTTTACCACCTCCAGACCAAACTCCCCTCACTCTACCACCTCCGGACCAATCTCCCCTCACTCTGCCTCCTCCTCCAGGCCAATCCCCCTTAACCTTGCCTCCTCCAAACTCTGCACCCTCCAGTCAAATCTCCCCTCACTATGCCTCCTCCTCCAGACCACTCACCCCTTACTCTGCCTACCCAAGGCCAATCTCCCCTCACTCTGCATCCTCCTCCATGCCCATCGCCATTCACTTTACCTCCTCCTCAGGACCAATCGCCCCTCACTCTGCCTCCTATTGCTGACCAATCTCCACTCACTCTAGATCCTCCAGACAAATCTCGCTTCACTCTGCCTCCTCCTCCACACCAATCTCCACTCCATCTGCCTCCTCTAGACCAATCTCCCCTCACTTGTCTCGTCCTCCTGACCATTCTTACCTCACTCTGCCTCCTCCTCCAGACCAAACTCCCCTCGCTCTGCCTCCTCCTCCAGACCAATGTCCCCTTGCTCTGCCACCTCCTCCAGACCAATCTCCCCTCATTCTGCCTCCTACAGACTAATCTCCCTTCACTCTGCCTCCTCCTCCAGACCAATCACCCCTCACTCAGCAACCTCCTCCAAACAAATCTCCCCTCAATCTGCCTCCTCCTCCAGAACAATCCCCCTTTATTATGCCTCCTCCAGACAAATCTTGCCTCATTCTGCCTCCTCCAGACCAATCTTCCCTCACTCTGCCTCTTCCAGACCAATCTCCCATCACTCTGCCTCCTACAGCCCAATCTCCCTTCAATATGTTCTACTCCAAACCAATCCCCCCTCAATCTCCCTCCTCCAGACAAACCACCCCTCACTCTGCCTCATCAAGACCAATCTCCCCTCACTTTACCACCTCCAGACCAATCTCCCATCACTCTACCTCCTCCAGACCAATCTCCCTTCACTTTGCATCCTCCTCCAGTCCAATCTCCCCTCACTCCGCAACATCCTCCAAACAAATCTCCCCTCACTCTGCCTCCACCTCCAGACCAATCTCCCCTCACCCTGCCTCCTCCTCCAGACCAATCACCCCTTCACTCTGCCTCCTCCAGACCAAACTCCCTTCACTCTGTTCCTCGTCCAGACCAATCCCCCTCACTCTGCCTCCTCCACACCAATCTTCCATTTCTCTGCCTCCTTCTCCAGTCCAATCTCCCTTTACTCTGCCTCCTCATCCAGACAAATCTCCCTTCTCTCTACCTCTTGCCCCAGACCAATCTCCCTCACGCTGACTCCACCTCAAGACAAATCTCCACTCACTCTGCCTCCTCCGGAAAAATGACCCCTCACTCTGCCTCCTCCAGAACAGTCTCCCTTCATTCTGCCTCCTCCTCCAGACCAATCACCCCTCACTCTGCCTCCTCCTCCAGACCTATCCTGTTCACTCTGCCTCCTGCAGACCAATCTCCCCTGACTCTACTTCCTACAGGCACATCTCACCTCAGTCTGCCTTATCAAGACCAATCAAACCTCACTTTACCACCTCCAGACCAATCTCCCCTCACTCTACCTCCTCCGCACCAATCTCCCCTCACTCTGCCTCCTCCTCCAGGCCAATCCCCCTTCACTTTGCCTACTCCAGACCCATCTCCACTTACTCAGCACCCTCCAGTCAAATCTCCCCTCACTGTGCCTCCTCCTCCTGACCACTCTCCTCTTACTCTGCCTCCCCCAGGCCAATCTCCCCTCACTCTGCGTCCTCCTCCAGGCCAATTTCCATTCACTCAACCTCCTCCACCAGACCAATCGCCCCTCACTCTGCCTCCTCCTTCTGATGAATTTCCACTCACTCTAGATCCTCCAGACAAATCTCGCTTCACTCTGCCTCCTCCTCCAGACCAATCTACACTCAATCTGCCTCCTCCAGACCAATCTCCCCTCACTTGCCTTATCCTCCAGACCATTCTTACCTCACTCTGCCTCCTCCTCCAGACCAATCTCCCCTCGCTCTTCCTCCTCCAGACCAATGTCCTGTTGCTCTGCCTCCTCCTCCAGACCAATCTCCCCTCATTCTGCCTCCTCCAGACAAATCTCCCTTCACTCTGCCTCCTCCTCCAGACCAATCACCCCTCACTCAGCAACCTCCTCCAATCAAATCTCGCCTCACTCTGCCTCCGCCTCCAGAACAATCCCCCTTTATTCTGCCTCCTCCAGACAAATCTTCCCTCATTCTGCCTCCTCCAGACCAATCTTCCCTCACTCTGCCACATCCAGACCAGTCTCCCCTCACTCTGCCTCCTCCAGCCCAATCTCCCTTCACTATGTTCTACTCCAGACCAATCCCCCCTCAATCTCCCACCTCCAGACAAATCACCCCACACCCTGCCTCCTCTAGACCAATCTGCGCTCACTCTACTTCCTCCAGGCACATCTCCCCTCACTCTGCCTCATCAAGATCAATCTCCCCTCACTTTACCACCTCCAGACCAAACTCCCCTCACTCTACCTCCTCCGGACCAATCTCCCCTCACTCTGACTCCTCCTCCAGGCCAATCCCCCTTAACTTTGCCTCCTCAAAACTCTGCACCCTCCAGTCAAATCTCCCCTCACTATGCCTCCTCCTCCAGACCACTCGCCCCTTACTCTGCCTCCCCCATGCCAATCTCCCCTCACTCTGCACCCTCCTCCATGCCAATCGCCATTCACTTTACCTCCTCCTCAGGACCAATCGCCCCTCACTCTGCCTCCTATTGCTGACCAATCTCTACTTACTCTAGATCCTCCAGACAAATCTCGCTTCACTCTGCCTCCTCCTCCACACCAATCTCCACTCCATCTGCCTCCTCCAGACCAATCTCCCCTCACTTGCCTCCTCCTCCTGACCATTCTTACCTCACTCTGCCTCCTCCTCCAGACCAAACTCCCCTCGCTCTGCCTCCTCCTCCAGACCAATGACCCCTTGCTCTGCCTCCTCCTCCAGACCAATCTCCCCTCTTTCTGCTTCCTACAGACCAATCTCCCTTCACTCTGCCTCCTCCTCCAGACCACTCACCCCTCACTCAGCAACCTCCTCCAAACAAATCTCCCCTCAATCTGCCTCCTCCTCCAGAACAATCCCCCTTTATTATGCCTCCTCCAGACAAATCTTGCCTCATTCTGCCTCCTCCAGACCAATCTTCCCTCACTCTGCCTCTTCCAGACCAATCTCCCATCACTCTGCCTCCTACAGCCCAATCTCCATTCAATATGTTCTACTCCAAACCAATCACCCCTCAATCTCCCTCCTCCAGACAAATCACCCCTCACTCTGCCTCATCAAGACCAATCTCCCCTCACTTTACCACCTCCAGACCAATCTCCCATCACTCTACCTCCTCCAGACCAATCTCCCTTCACTTTGCATCCTCCTCCAGTCCAATCTCCCCTCACTCTGCAACATCCTCCAAACAAATCTCCCCTCACTCTGCCTCCACCTCCAGACCAATCTCCCCTCACCCTGCCTCCTCCTCCAGACCAATCGCCCCTTCACTCTGCCTCCTCCAGACCAAACTCCCTTCACTCTGCTCCTCGTCCAGAACAATCCCCCTCACTCTGCCTCCTCCACACCAATCTTACATTTCTCTGCCTCCTTCTCCAGTCCAATCTCCCTTTACTCTGCCTCCTCATCCAGACAAATCTCCCTTCTCTCTACCTCTTGCCCCAGACCAATCTCCCTCACGCTGACTCCACCTCAAGACAAATCTCCCCTCACTCTGCCTCCTCCAGACCAATGACCCCGCACTCTGCCTCCTCCTCCAGACCTATCCTGTTCACTCTGCCTCCTGCAGACCAATCTCCCCTGACTCTACATCCTACAGGCACATCTCACCTCAGTCTCTCTCATCAAGACCAATCACACCTCACTTTACCACCTCCAGACCAATCTCCCCTCACTCTACCTCCTCCGGACCAATCTCCCCTCACTCTGTCTCCTCCTCTAGGCCAATCCCCCTTCACTTTGCCTCCTCCAGACCCATCTCCACTCACTCTGCACCCTCCAGTCAAATCTCCTCTCACTATGCCTCCTCCTCCAGACCACTTTCCTCTTACTCTGCCTCCCCCAGGCCAATCTCCCCTCACTCTGCGTCCTCCTCCAGGCCAATCTCCATTCACTCTACCTCCTCCACCAGACCAATCTCCCCTCACACTGCCTCCTCCTCCAGACCAATCTCCCCTCATTCTGCCTCCTACAGACCAATCTCACTTCACTCTGCCTCCTCCTCCAGACCAATCACCCCTTACTCAGCAACCTCCTCCAAACAAATATCCCCTCACTCTGCCTCCTCCTCCAGAACAATCCCCCTTTATTCTGCCTCCTCCAGACAAATCTTCCCTCATTCTACTCCTCCAGACCTATCTTCCCTCACTCTGCCACATCCAGACCAGTCTCCCCTCACTCTGCCTCCTCCAGCCCAATCTCCCTTCACTATGTTCTACTCCAGACCAATCCCCCCTCAATCTCCCACCTCCAGACAAATCACCCCACACCCTGCCTCCTCCAGACCAATCTGCGCTCACTCTACTTCCTCCAGGCACATCTCCCCTCACTCTGCCTCATCAAGATCAATCTCCCCTCACTTTACCACCTCCAGACCAAACTCCCCTCACTCTACCTCCTCCGGACCAATCTCCCCTCACTCTGCCTCCTCCTCCAGGCCAATCCCCCTTAACTTTGCCTCCTCCAAACTCTGCACCCTCCAGTCAAATCTCCCCTCACTATGCCTCCTCCTCCAGACCACTCGCCCCTTACTCTGCCTCCCCCATGCCAATCTCCCCTCACTCTGCATCCTCCTCGATGCCAATCGCCATTCACTTTACCTCCTCCTCAGGACCAATCGCCCCTCACTCTGCCTCCTATTGCTGACCAATCTCCAATCACTCTAGATCCTCCAGACAAATCTCGCTTCACTCTGCCTCCTCCTCCACACCAATCTCCACTCCATCTGCCTCCTCCAGACCAATCTCCCCTCACTTGTCTCGTCCTCCTGACCATTCTTACCTCACTCTGCCTCCTCCTCCAGACCAAACTCCCCTCGCTCTGCCTCCTCCTCCAGACCAATGTCCCCTTGCTCTGCCACCTCCTCCAGACCAATCTCCCCTCATTCTGCCTCCTACAGACCAATCTCCCTTCACTCTGCTTCCTCCTCCAGACCAATCACCCCTCACTCAGCAACCTCCTCCAAACAAATCTCCCCTCAATCTGCCTCCTCCTCCAGAACAATCCCCCTTTATTATGCCTCCTCCAGACAAATCTTGATTCATTCTGCCTCCTCCAGACCAATCTTCCCTCACTCTGCCTCTTCCAGACCAATCTCCCATCACTCTGCCTCCTACAGCCCAATCTCCCTTCAATATGTTCTACTCCAAACCAATCCCCCCTCAATCTTCCTCCTCCAGACAAATCACCCCTCACTCTGCCTCATCAAGACCAATCTCCCCTCACTTTACCACCTCCAGACCAATCTCCCATCACTCTACCTCCTCCAGACCAATCTCCCTTCACTTTGCATCCTCCTCCAGTCCAATCTCCCCTCACTCCGCAACAACCTCCAAACAAATCTCCCCTCACTCTGCCTCCACCTCCAGACCAATCTCCCCTCACCCTGCCTCCTCCTCCAGACCAATCACCCCTTCACTCTGCCTCCTCCAGACCAAACTCCCTTCACTCTGTTCCTCGTCCAGACCAATCCCCCTCACTCTGCCTCCTCCACACCAATCTTCCATTTCTCTGCCTCCTTCTCCAGTCCAATCTCCCTTTACTCTGCCTCCTCATCCAGACAAATCTCCCTTCTCTCTACCTCTTGCCCATGACCAATCTCCCTCACGCTGACTCCACCTCAAGACAAATCACCCCTCACTCTGCCTCCTTCAGAACAATGACCCCTCACTCTGCCTCCTCCAGAACAATCTCCCTTCATTCTGCCTCCTCCTCCAGACCAATCACCCCTCACACTGCCTCCTCCTCAAGACCAATCTATACTCAATCTGCCTCCTCCAGACCAATCTCCCCTCACTTGCCTTATCCTCCAGACCATTCTTACCTCACTCTGCCTCCTCCTCCAGACCAATCTCCCCTCGCTCTGCCTCCTCCTCCAGACCAATGTCCTGTTGCTCTGCCTCCTCCTCCAGACCAATCTCCCCTCATTCTGCCTCCTCCAGACAAATCTCCCTTCACTCTGCCTCCTCCTCCAGACCAATCACCCCCCACTCAGCAACCTCCTCCAAACAAATCTCGCCTCACTCTGCCTCCGCTTCCAGAACAATCCCCCTTTATTCTGCCTCCTCCAGACAAATCTTCCCTCATTCTGCCTCCTCCAGACCAATCTTCCCTCACTCTGCCACATCCAGACCAGTCTCCCCTTCACTCTGCCTCCTCCAGCCCAATCTCCCTTCACTATGTTCTACTCCAGACCAATCCCCCCTCAATCTCCCACCTCCAGACAAATCACCCCACACCCTGCCTCCTCTAGACCAATCTGCGCTCACTCTACTTCCTCCAGGCACATCTCCCCTCACTCTGCCTCATCAAGATCAATCTCCCCTCACTTTACCACCTCCAGACCAAACTCCCCTCACTCTACCTCCTCCGGACCAATCTCCCCTCACTCTGACTCCTCCTCCAGGCCAATCCCCCTTAACTTTGCCTCCTCAAAACTCTGCACCCTCCAGTCAAATCTCCCCTCACTATGCCTCCTCCTCCAGACCACTCGCCCCTTACTCTGCCTCCCCCATGCCAATCTCCCCTCACTCTGCACCCTCCTCCATGCCAATCGCCATTCACTTTACCTCCTCCTCAGGACCAATCGCCCCTCACTCTGCCTCCTATTGCTGACCAATCTCTACTTACTCTAGATCCTCCAGACGAATCTCGCTTCACTCTGCCTCCTCCTCCACACCAATCTCCACTCCATCTGCCTCCTCCAGACCAATCTCCCCTCACTTGCCTCCTCCTCCTGACCATTCTTACCTCACTCTGCCTCCTCCTCCAGACCAAACTCCCCTCGCTCTGCCTCCTCCTCCAGACCAATGACCCCTTGCTCTGCCTCCTCCTCCAGACCAATCTCCCCTCTTTCTGCTTTCTACAGACCAATCTCCCTTCACTCTGCCTCCTCCTCCAGACCACTCACCCCTCACTCAGCAACCTCCTCCAAACAAATCTCCCCTCAATCTGCCTCCTCCTCCAGAACAATCCCCCTTTATTATGCCTCCTCCAGACAAATCTTGCCTCATTCTGCCTCCTCCAGACCAATCTTCCCTCACTCTGCCTCTTCCAGACCAATCTCCCATCACTCTGCCTCCTACAGCCCAATCTCCATTCAATATGTTCTACTCCAAACCAATCACCCCTCAATCTCCCTCCTCCAGACAAATCACCCCTCACTCTGCCTCATCAAGACCAATCTCCCCTCACTTTACCACCTCCAGACCAATCTCCCATCACTCTACCTCCTCCAGACCAATCTCCCTTCACTTTGCATCCTCCTCCAGTCCAATCTCCCCTCACTCTGCAACATCCTCCAAACAAATCTCCCCTCACTCTGCCTCCACCTCCAGACCAATCTCCCCTCACCCTGCCTCCTCCTCCAGACCAATCGCCCCTTCACTCTGCCTCCTCCAGACCAAACTCCCTACACTCTGCTCCTCGTCCAGAACAATCCCCCTCACTCTGCCTCCTCCACACCAATCTTACATTTCTCTGCCTCCTTCTCCAGTCCAATCTCCCTTTACTCTGCCTCCTCATCCAGACAAATCTCCCTTCTCTCTACCTCTTGCCCCAGACCAATCTCCCTCACGCTGACTCCACCTCAAGACAAATCTCCCCTCACTCTGCCTCCTCCAGACCAATGACCCCGCACTCTGCCTCCTCCAGAACAATATCCCTTCATTCTGCCTCCTCCTCCAGACCTATCCTGTTCACTCTGCCTCCTGCAGACCAATCTCCCATGACTCTACATCCTACAGGCACATCTCACCTCAGTCTCTCTCATCAAGACCAATCACACCTCACTTTACCACCTCCAGACCAATCTCCCCTCACTCTACCTCCTCCGGACCAATCTCCCCTCACTCTGTCTCCTCCTCTAGGCCAATCCCCCTTCACTTTGCCTCCTCCAGACGCATCTCCACTCACTCTGCACCCTCCAGTCAAATCTCCCCTCACTATGCCTCCTCCTCCAGACCACTCTCCTCTTACTCTGCCTCCCCCAGGCCAATCTCCCCTCACTCTGCGTCCTCCTCCAGGCCAATCTCCATTCACTCTACCTCCTCCACCAGACCAATCGCCCCTCACTCTGCCTCCTCCTTCTGATGAATTTCCAATAACTCTAGATCCTCCAGACAAATCACACTTAACTCTGCCTCCTCCTCCAGACCAATCTACACTCAATCTGCCTCCTCCGGACCAATCTCCCCTCACTCTGCCTCCTCCTCCAGGCCAATCCCCCTTAACTTTGCCTCCTCCAAACTCTGCACCCTCCAGTCAAATCTCCCCTCACTATGCCTCCTCCTCCAGACCACTCGCCCCTTACTCTGCCTCCCCCATGCCAATCTCCCCTCACTCTGCACCCTCCTCCATGCCAAACGCCATTCACTTTACCTCCTCCTCAGGACTAATCGCCCCTCACTCTGCCTCCTATTGCTGACCAATCTCCACTCACTCTAGATCCTCCAGACAAATCACGCTTCACTCTGCCTCCTCCTCCAGACCAATCTCCACTCCATCTGCCTCCTCCAGACCAATCTCCCCTCACTTGCCTCCTCCTCCAGACCATTCTTGCCTCACTCTGCCTCCTCCTCCAGACCAAACTCCCCTCGCTCTGCCTCCTCCTCCAGACCAATGTGCCCTTGCTCTGCCTCCTCCTCCAGACCAATCTCCCCTCATTCTGCCTCCTCCAAACCAATCTCCCTTCACTCTGCCTCCTCCTCCAGACCAATCACCCCTCACTCAGCAACCTCCTCCAAACAATATCTCCCCTCCATCTGCCTCCTCCTCCAGAACAATCCTCCTTTATTCTGCCTCCTCCAGACAAATCTTCCCTCATTCTGCCTCCTCCAGACCAATCTTCCCTCACTCTGCCTCATCCAGACCAGTCTCCCCTTCACTCTGCCTCCTCCAGCCCAATCTCCCTTCACTATGTTCTACTCCAGACCAATCCCCCCTCAATCTCCCACCTCCAGACAAATCACCCCTCACCCTGCCTCCTCCAGACCAATCTGCGCTCACTCAACTTCCTCCAGGCACATCTCCCCTCACTCTGCCTCATCAAGATCAATCTCCCCTCACTTTACCACCTCCAGACCAAACTCCCCTCACTCTACCTCCTCCGGACCATTCTCCCCTCACTCTGCCTCCTCCTCCAGGCCAATCCCCCTTAACTTTGCCTCCTCCAAACTAAGCACTCTCCAGTCAAATCTCCCCTCACTATGCCTCCTCCTCCAGACCACTCGCCCCTTACTCTGCCTCCCCCATGCCAATCTCCCCTCACTCTGCACCCTCCTCCATGCCAATCGCCATTCACTTTACCTCCTCCTCAGGACCAATCGCCCCTCACTCTGCCTCCTATTGCTGACCAATTTCCACTCACTCTAGATCCTCCAGACAAATCTCGCTTCACTCTGCCTCCTCCTCCACACCAATCTCCACTCCATCTGCCTCCTCCAGACCAATCTCCCCTCACTTGCCTCCTCCTCCTGACCATTCTTACCTCACTCTGCCTCCTCCTCCAGACCAAACTCCCCTCGCTCTGCCTCCTCCTCCAGACCAATTTCCCATTGCTCTGCCTTCTCCTCCAGACCAATCTCCCCTCATTCTGCCTCCTACAGACCAATCTCCCTTCACTCTGCCTCCTCCTCCAGACCAATCACCCCTCACTCAGCAACCTCCTCCAAACAAATCTCCCCTCAATCTGCCTCCTCCTCCAGAACAATCCTCCTTTATTCTGCCACATCCAGACAAATCTTCCCTCATTCTGCCTCCTCCCGACCAATCTTCCCTCACTCTGCCTCTTCCAGACCAATCTCCCATCACTCTGCCTCCTACAGCCCAATCTACCTTCAATATGTTCTACTCCAAACCAATCGCCCCTCAATCTCCCTCCTCCAGACAAATCACCCCTCACTCTGCCTCATCAAGACCAATCGCCCCTCACTTTACCACCTCCAGACCAATCTCCCATCACTCTACCTCCTCCAGACCAATCTCCCTTCACTTTGCATCCTCCTCCAGTCCAATCTCACCTCACTCTGCAACGTCCTCCAAACAAATATCCCCTCACTCTGCCTCCACCTCCAGACCAATCTCCCCTCACCCTGCCTCCTCCTCCAGACCAATCATCACTTCACTCTGCCTCCTCCACACCAATCTTCCATTTCTCTGCCTCCTTCTCCAGTCCAATCTCCCTTTACTCTGCCTCCTCATACAGACAAATCTCCCTTCTCTCTACCTCTTGCCCCAGACCAATCTCCCTCACGCTGACTCCACCTCAAGACAAATCTCCCCTCACCCTGCCTCCTCCAGACAAATGACCCCTCACTCTGCCTCCTCCAGAACAATCTCACTTCATTCTGCCTCCTCCTCCAGACCAATCACCCCTCACTCTGCCTCCTCCTCCAGACCTATCCTATTCACTCTGCCTGCTGCAGACCAATCTCCCCTGACTCTACTTCCTACAGGCACATCTCACCTCAGTCTGCCTCATCAAGACCAATCACACCTCACTTTACCACCTCCAGACCAATCTCCCCTCACTCTACCTCCTCCGGACCAAACTCCCCTCACTCTGCCTCCTCCTCCAGGCCAATCCCCCTTCACTTTGCCTCCTGCAGACCCATCTCCACTCACTCAGCACCCTCCAGTCAAATCTCCCCTCACTATGCCTCCTCCTCCAGACCAATCTCCCCTTATTCTGCCTCCTCCAGACCAATCTCCCTTCACTCTGCCTCCTCCTCCAGACCAATCACCCCTTACTCTGCAACCTCCTCCAAACAAATCTCCACTCACTCTGCCTCCTCCTCCAGAACAATCCCCCTTTATTCTGCCTCCTCCAGACAAATCTTCCCTCATTCTCCCTCCTCCAGACCAATCTTCCCTCATTCTGCCTCTTCCAGACCAGTCTCCCTTAACTCAGCCTCCTCCAGCCCAATCTCCCTTCACTATGTTCTACTCCAGACCAATCCCCCCTCAATCGCCCTCCTCCAGACAAATCACCCCTCACCCTGCCTCCTCCGGACCAATCTGCGCACACTCTACTTCCTCCAGGCACATCTCAACTCACTCTGCCTCATCAAGATCAATCTCCCCTCACTTTACCACCTCCAGACCAAATTCCCCTCACTCTACCGCCTCCGGACCAATCTCCCCTCACTCTGCCTCCTCCTCCAGGCCAATCCCCCTTAACTTAGCCTCCTTCAAACTCTGCACCCTCCAGTCAAATCTCCCCTCACTATGCCTCATCCTCCAGACCACTCGCCCCTTACTCTGCCTCCCCCAGGCCAATCTCCCCTCACTCTGCATCCTCCTCCATGCCAATCGCCATTCACTTTACCTTCTCCTCAGGACCAATCGCCCCTCACTCTGCCTCCTATTGCTGACCAATCTCCACTCACTCTAGATCCTCCAGACAAATCTCGCTTCACTCTGCCTCCTCCTCCACACCAATCTCCACTCCATCTGCCTCCTCCAGACCAATCTCCCCTCACTTGTCTCGTCCTCCTGACCATTCTTACCTCACTCTGCCTCCTCCTCCAGACCAAACTCCCCTCACTCTGCCTCCTCCTCCAGACCAATGTCCCCTAGCTCTGCCTCCTCCTCCAGACCAATCTCCCCTCATTCTGCCTCCTACAGACCAATCTCCCTTCACTCTGCCTCCTCCTCCAGACCAATCACCCCTCACTCTGCAACCTCCTCCAAACAAATCTCCCCTCACTCTGCCTCCTCCTCCAGAACAATCCCCCTTTATTGTGCCTCCTCCAGACCAATCTTCCCTCACTCTGCCTCGTACAGCCCAATCTCCCTTCAATATGTTCTACTCCAAACCAATCCCCCCTCAATCTCCCTCCTCCAGACAAATCACCCCTCACTCTGGCTCATCAAGACCAATCTCCCCTCACTTTACCACCTCCAGAACAATCTCCCATCACTCTACCACCTCCAGACCAATCTCCCATCACTCTACCTCCTCCAGACCAATCTCCCTTCACTTTGCATCCTCCTCCAGTCCAACCTCCCCTCACTCTGCCTCCACCTCCAGACCAATCTCCCCTCACCCTGCCTCCTCCTCCAGACCAATCATCCCTTCACTCTGCCTCCTACAGACCAAACTCCCTTCACTCTGTTCCTCGTCCAGAACAATCCCCCTCACTCTGCCTCCTCCACACCAATCTTCCATTTCTCTGCCTCCTTCTCCAGTCCAATCTCCCTTTACTCTGCCTCCTCATCCAGACAAATCTCCCTTCTCTCTACCTCTTGCCCCAGACCAACCTCCCTCACGCTGACTCCACCTTAAGACAAATCTCCACTCACTCTGCCTCCTCCAGACCAATGACCCCTCACTCTGCCTCCTCCAGAACAATCTCCCTTCAATCTGCCTCCTCCTCCAGACCAATCACCCCTCACTCTGCCTCCTCCTCCAGACCTATCCTGTTCACTCTGCCTCCTGCAGACCAATCTCCCCTGACTCTACTTCCTACAGGCACATCTCACCTCAGTCTGCCTCATCAAGACCAATCACACCTCACTTGACCACCTCCAGACCAATCTCCCCTCACTCTACCTCCTCCGGACCAATCTCCCCGCACTCTGCCTCCTCCTCCAGGCCAATCCCCCTTCACTTTGCCTCCTCCAGACACATCTCCACTCACTCTGCACCCTCCTGTCAAATTTCCCCTCACTTAGCCTCCTCCTCCAGACCAATCACCCCCCACTCAGCAACCTCCTCCAAACATATATCCCCTCACTCTGCCTCCTCCTCCAGAACAATCCCAATTTATTCTGCCTCCTCCAGACCAATCATCCCTCACTCTGCCTCATCCAGACCAGTCTCCCTTCACTCTGCCTCCTCCAGCCCAATCTCCCTTCACTATGTTCTACTCCAGACCAATCCCCCCTCAATCTCCCACCTCCAGACAAATCACCCTGCACCCTGCCTCCTCCAGACCAATCTGCGCTCACTCTACTTCCTCCAGGCACATCTTCCGTCACTCTGCCTCATCAAGATCAATCTCCCCTCACTTTACCAACTCCAGACCAAACTCCCCTCACTCTACCGCCTCCGGACCAATCTCCCCTCACTCTGCCTCCTCCTCCAGACCACTCACCCCTTACTCTGTCTCCCCCAGGGCAATCTCCCCTCACTCTGCATCCTCCTCCATGCCAATCGCCATTCACTTTACCTTCTCCTCAGGACCAATCGCCCCTCACTCTGCCTCCTATTGCTGACCAATCTCCACTCACTCTAGATCCTCCAGACAAATCTCGCTTCACTCTGCCTCCTCCTCCACACCAATCTCCACTCCATTTGCCTCCTCCAGACCAATCTCCCCTCACTTGCCTCCTCCTCCTGACCATTCTTACCTCACTCTGCCTCCTCCTCCAGACCAAACTCCCCTCGCTCTGCCTCCTCATCCAGACCAATGTCCCCTTGCTCTGCCTCCTCCTCCAGACCAATCTCCCCTCATTCTGCCTCCTACAGACCAATCTCCCTTCACTCTGCCTCCTCCTCCAGACCAATCACCCCTCACTCAGCAACCTCCTCCAAACAAATCTCCCCTCAATCTGCCTCCTCCTCCAGAACAATCCCCCTTTATTATGCCTCCTCCAGACAAATCTTGCCTCATTCTGCCTCCTCCAGACCAATCTTCCCTCATTCTGCCTCTTCCAGACCAATCTCCCATCACTCTGCCTCCTACAGCCCAATCTCCATTCAATATGTTCTACTCCAAATCAATCCCCCCTCAATCTCCCTCCTCCAGACAAATCACCCCTCACTCTGCCTCATCAAGACCAATCTCCCCTCACTTTACCACCTCCCGACTAATCTCCCATTACTCTACCTCCTCCGGACCAATCTCCCTTCACTTTGCATCCTCCTCCAGTCCAATCTCCCCTCACTCTGCAACGTCCTCCAAACAAATCTCCCCTCACTCTGCCTCCACCTCCAGACCAATCTCCCCTCACCCTGCCTCCTCCTCCAGACCAATCACCACTTCACTCTGTCTCCTCCAGACCAAGCTCCCTTCACTCTGTTCCTCGTCCAGACCAATCCCCCTCACTCTGCCTCCTCCACACCAATCTTCCATTTCTCTGCCTCCTTCTCCAGTCCAATCTCCCTTTACTCTGCCTCCTCATCCAGACAAATCTCCCTTCTCTCTACCTCTTGCCCCAGACCAATCTCCCTCACGCTGACTCCACGTCAAGACAAATCTCCTCTAAATCTGCCTCCTCCTCCAGACCTATCCTGTTCACTCTGCCTCCTCCAGACCAATCTCCCCTGACTCTCGCTCAACTCTGCCTCCTCCTCCAGACCAATCTACACTCAATCTGCCTCCTCCGGACCAATCTCCCCTCACTCTGCCTCCTCCTCCAGGCCAATCGCCCTTAACTTAGCCTCCTCCAAACTCTGCACCCTCCAGTCAAATCTCCCATCACTATGCCTCCTCCTCCAGACCACTCGCCCCTTACTCTGCCTCCCCCATGCCAATCTCCCCTCACTCTGCACCCTCCTCCATGCCAATCGACATTCACTTTACCTTCTCCTCAGGACCAATCGCCCCTCACTCTGCCTCCAATTGCTGACCAATCTCCACTCACTCTAGATCCTCTAGACAAATCTCGCTTCACTCTGCCTCCTCCTCCACACCAATCTCCACTCCATCTGCCTCCTCCAGACCAATCTCCCCTCACTTGCCTTCTCATCCTGACCATTCTTACCTCACTCTGCCTCCTCCTCCAGACCAAACTCCCCTCGCTCTGCCTCCTCCTCCAGACCAATGTCCCCTTGCTCTGCCTCCTCCTCCAGACCACTCTCCCCTTACTCTGCCTCCCCCAGGCCAATCTCCCCTCACTCTGCGTCCTCCTCCAGACCAATCTCCATTCACTCTACCTCCTCCACCAGACCAATCGCCCCTCACTCTGCCTCCTCCTTCAGATGAATTTCCACTCACTGTAGATCCTCCAGACAAATCTCGCTTCACTCTGCCTCCTCCTCCAGACCAATCTACACTCAATCTGCCTCCTCCAGACCAATCTCCCCTCACTTGCCTCCTCCTCCAGACCATTCTTACCTCACTCTGCCTCCTCCTCCAGACCAATCTCCCCTCGCTCTGCCTCCTCCTCCAGACCAATGTCCCCTTGCTCTGCCTCCTCCTCCAGACCAATCTCCCCTCATTCTGCCTCCTCCAGACCAATCTCCCTTCACTCTGCCTCCTCCTCCAGACCACTCACCCCTCACTCTGCAACCTCCTCCAAACAAATCTCCACTCAATCTGCCTCCTCCTCCTGAAGAATCCCCCTTTATTATGCCTCCTCCAGACAAATCTTCCCTCATTCTGCCTCCTCCAGACCAATCTTCCCTCACTCTGCCTCTTCCAGACCAATCTCCCATCACTCTGCCTCGTACAGGCCAATCTCCCTTCAATATGTTCTACTCCAAACCAATCCCCCCTCAATCTCCCTCCTCCAGACAAATCACCCCTCACTCTGTCTCATCAAGACCAATCTCCCCTCACTTTACCACCTCCAGACCAATCTCCCATCACTCTACCACCTCCAGAGCAATCTCCCATCACTCTACCTCCTCCAGACCAATCTCCCTTCACTTTGCATCCTCCTCCAGTCCAATCTCCCCTCACTCTGCCTCCTCCTCCAGACCAATCACCCCTTCACTCTGCCTCCTCCAGACCAAACTCCCTTCACTCTGTTCCTCGTCCAGACCAATCCCCCTCACTCTGCCTCCTCCACACCAATCTTCCATTTCTCTGCCTCCTTCTCCAGTCCAATCTCCCTTTACTCTGCCTCCTCATCCAGACAAATCTCCCTTCTCTCTACCTCTTGCCCATGACCAATCTCCCTCACGCTGACTCCACCTCAAGACAAATCTCCCCTCACTCTGCCTCCTCCAGACCAATGACCCCTCACTCTGCCTCCTCCAGAACAATCTCCCTTCATTCTGCCTCCTCCTCCAGACCAATCACCCCTCACTCTGCCTCCTCCTCCAGACCTATCCTGTTCACTCTGCCTCCTGCAGACCAATCTCCCCTGACTCTACTTCCTACAGGCACATCTCACCCCAATCTGCCTCATCAAGACCAATCACACCTCACTTTACCACCTCCAGAACAATCTCCCCTCACTCTACATCCTCCGGAACAATCTCCCCTCACTCTGCCTCCTCCTCCAGGCCAATACCCCTTCACTTTGCCTCCTCCAGACCCATCTCCACTCACTCTGCACCCTCCAGTCAAATCTCCCCTCACTATGCCTCCTCCTCCAGACCACTCTCCCCTTACTCTGCCTCCCCCAGGCCAATCTCCCCTCACTCTGCCTCCTCCTTCTGATGAATTTCCACTCACTCTAGATCCTCCAGACAAATCTCGCTTCACTCTGCCTCCTCCTCCAGACCAATCTCCCCTCACTCTGCCTTCTCCAGACAAATCTCCCCTCACTCTGCCTCCTCCAGACCAATCCCCCTCACTCTGCCTCCTACACCAGACAAAATTCCCTTCACTCTGCATCCTCCTCCAGTCCAATCTCCTTTAATCTGCCTCCTCATCCTGACAAATCTCCCTTCTCTCTACCTCTTGCTCCAGACCAATCTCCCTCATGCAGACTCCTCCTCAAGACCAATCTTCCCTCACTCTGCCTCCTCCAGACCAATGACCCCTCACTCTGCCTCCTCCAGAAAAATATCCCTTCATTCTGCCTCCTCCTCCAATCCAATCTCCCCTCACTCTCCCTCCTCCTCCAGAGCAAACCCCTAACACTCTGCCTCCACCAGACCAATCACCCCTCACTCTGCCTCCTCCTCCAGACCTAACCCATTCACTCTCCCTCATCCAGACCAATCTCCCCTCACTCTACTTCCTACAGGCACGTCTCCCCTCACTCTGCCTCATCAAGACCAATCTCTGCTCAATTTACCACCTCCAGACCAATCTCCCATCACTCTACCTCCTCCAGACCAATCTCCCTTCACTTTCCCTCCTCCTCCAGTCCAATCTCCCCTCACTCTGCAACCTGCTCCAAACAAATCTCCCCTCACTCTGCCTCCACCTCCAGACCAATCACCCCTTCAGTATGCATCCTCCAGACCAATTCCCTTAACTCTGTTCCTCGTCCAGACAAATCCCCCTCACTCTGCCTCCTCCAGACAAATCTTCCATCACTCTGCCTCCTCCAGACAAATCTCCCCTCACTCTGCCTCCTCTAGACCAATCACGCCTCACTCTGCCTACTCCACCAGACCAATCTCCCTTCACTCTGCCTCCTCATCCAGACAAATCTCCCTTCTCTCTACTTCTTGCCGCAGACCAATCTCGCTCACGCTGACTCCTCAAGACCAATCACCCCTCACTCTGCCTCCTCCTACAGACCAATCTCCCTTCACTCTGCCTCCTCCTCCAGACCAATCTCCCTTTACTCTGACACCTCATCCAGACAAATCTCCCTTCAATCTACTTCTTGCTCCAGACCAATCTCCATCACGCTGACTCCTCCTCAAGACCAATCTCCACTCGCTCTGCCTCCAGCAACCCAATCTCCCCTCACTCTGCCACCTCCAGAACAATATCCCTTCATTCTACCTCCTCCTCCAGTCCAATCTCCCCTCACTCTCCCTCCTCCTCCAGAGCAATCCCCTCTCACTCTGCCTCCTCCAGACCAATCACCCCTCACTCTGCCTCCTCCTCCAGACCTCTCCCATTCACTCTGCCTCATCCAGACCAATCTCCCCTCACTCTACTTCCTACAAGCACATCTCCCCTCACTCTGCCTCATCAAGACCAATCTACCCTCACTTTACCACCTCCAGCCGAATCTCCCATCACTCTACCTCCTCCAGATCAATCTCCCTTCACTTTGCCTCCTACACCAGACAAAATTCCCTTCACTCTGCATCCTCCTCCAGTCCAATCTCCTTTAATCTGCCTCCTCATCCTGACAAATCTCCCTTCTCTCTACCTCTTGCTCCAGACCAATCTCCCTCATGCAGACTCCTCCTCAAGACCAATCTTCCCTCACTCTGCCTCCTCCAGACCAATGACCCCTCACTCTGCCTCCTCCAGAAAAATATCCCTTCATTCTGCCTCCTCCTCCAATCCAATCTCCCCTCACTCTCCCTCCTCCTCCAGAGCAAACCCCTAACACTCTGCCTCCACCAGACCAATCACCCCTCACTCTGCCTCCTCCTCCAGACCTAACCCATTCACTCTCCCTCATCCAGACCAATCTCCCCTCACTCTACTTCCTACAGGCACGTCTCCCCTCACTCTGCCTCATCAAGACCAATCTCTGCTCAATTTACCACCTCCAGACCAATCTCCCATCACTCTACCTCCTCCAGACCAATCTCCCTTCACTTTCCCTCCTCCTCCAGTCCAATCTCCCCTCACTCTGCAACCTGCTCCAAACAAATCTCCCCTCACTCTGCCTCCACCTCCAGACCAATCACCCCTTCAGTATGCATCCTCCAGACCAATTCCCTTAACTCTGTTCCTCGTCCAGACAAATCCCCCTCACTCTGCCTCCTCCAGACAAATCTTCCATCACTCTGCCTCCTCCAGACAAATCTCCCCTCACTCTGCCTCCTCTAGACCAATCACGCCTCACTCTGCCTACTCCACCAGACCAATCTCCCTTCACTCTGCCTCCTCATCCAGACAAATCTCCCTTCTCTCTACTTCTTGCCGCAGACCAATCTCGCTCACGCTGACTCCTCAAGACCAATCACCCCTCACTCTGCCTCCTCCTACAGACCAATCTCCCTTCACTCTGCCTCCTCCTCCAGACCAATCTCCCTTTACTCTGACACCTCATCCAGACAAATCTCCCTTCAATCTACTTCTTGCTCCAGACCAATCTCCATCACGCTGACTCCTCCTCAAGACCAATCTCCACTCGCTCTGCCTCCAGCAACCCAATCTCCCCTCACTCTGCCACCTCCAGAACAATATCCCTTCATTCTACCTCCTCCTCCAGTCCAATCTCCCCTCACTCTCCCTCCTCCTCCAGAGCAATCCCCTCTCACTCTGCCTCCTCCAGACCAATCACCCCTCACTCTGCCTCCTCCTCCAGACCTCTCCCATTCACTCTGCCTCATCCAGACCAATCTCCCCTCACTCTACTTCCTACAAGCACATCTCCCCTCACTCTGCCTCATCAAGACCAATCTACCCTCACTTTACCACCTCCAGCCGAATCTCCCATCACTCTACCTCCTCCAGATCAATCTCCCTTCACTTTGCCTCCTCCTCCAGTTCAATTGCCCCTCACTCTGCAACCTCCTCCAAACAAATCTCCCCTCACTCTGCCTCCACCTCCAGACCAATCTCCCCTCACCCTGCCTTTTCCTCCAGACCAAACACCCCTTCACTCTGCCTCCTCCAGACAAAACTCCCTTCACTCTGTTCCTCATCCAGACCAATCCCCCTCACTCTGCCTCCTCCAGACCAATCTTCCATCATTCTGCCTCCTCCAGACTAATCTCCCCTCACTCTGCCTCCTCTAGACCAATCATCACTCACTCAGCCTACTCCACCAGACCAATCTCCCTTCACTCTGCCTCCTCCTCCAGTCCAATCTCCCTTTACTCTGCCTCCTCATCCAGACAAATCTCCCTTCTCTCTACCTCTTGCTCCAGACCAATCTCCCTCAAGCTGACTCCTCCTCAAGACAAATCTCCCCTCACTCTGCCTCCTCCAGACCAATGACCCCTCACTCTGCCTCCTCCAGAACAATCTCCCTTCATTCTGCCTCCTCCTCCAGACCTATCCTGTTCACTCTTCCTCCACCAGACCAATCTCCCCTGACTCTACTTCCTACAGACACATCTCACCTCACTCTGCCTCATCAAGACCAATCACCCCTCACTTTACAACATCCAGACCAATCTCCCCTCACTCTGCCTCCTCCTCCAGGCCAATCCCCCTGCACTTTGCCTCCTCCAGACCTATCTCCACTCACTCTGCACCCTCCAGTCAAATCTCCCCTCACTATGCCTCCGCCTCCAGACCACACTCCCCTTACTCTGCCTCCCCCAGGCCAATCTCCCTTCACTCTGCGTCCTACTCAAGGTCAATCTCCATTCACTCTACGTCCTCCTACCGACCAATCTCCACTCTCTCTGCCTCCTCCAGACCAATCTCCCCTCACTCTGCCTCCTCCAGACCAATCACCCCTCACTCTGCCTCCTCCTACAGACCAAATTACCTTCACTCTGCCTCCTCCTCCAGACCAATCTCCCTTTACTCTGACTCCTCATCCAGACAAATTTCCCCTCACTCTGCCTCCTCCAGACCAATGACCCCTCACTCTGCCTCCTCCAGAACAATCTCCCTTCATTCTGCCTCCTCCTCCAGACCAATCACCCCTCACTCTGCCTCCCCCTCCAGACCTATCCTGTTCACTCTGCCTCCTCCAGACCAATCTCCCCTGAATCTACTTCCTACAGACACATCTCCCCTCAGTCTGCCTCATCAAGACCAATCTCCCCTCAGTCTGGCTCCTCCTCCAGGCCAATCCCATTCACTTTGCCTCCTCCAGACCCATCTCTATTCACTCTGCAACCTCCAGTCAAATCTCCCCTCACTATGCCTCCTCCTCCAGACCACACTCCTCTTATTCTGCCTCCCCCAGGCCAATCACCCCTCACTCTGTGTCCTCCTCCAGGTCAATCTCCATTCACTCAACCTTCTCCTCCAGACCAATCGCCCCTCACTCTGCCTCCTATTGCTGACCAATCTCCACTCAATCTGCCTCCTCCAGACCAATCTCCCCTCATTTGCCTCCTCCCCAAGACCATTCTTACCTCACTCTTCCTCCTCCTCCAGACCAATGTCCCCTTGCTCTGCCTCCTCCTCCAGAACAATTTCCCTTCATTCTGCCTCCTCCAGACCAATCTCCCTTCACTCTGCCTCCTCCTCCAGACCTATCACCCCTCACTCAGCAACCTCCTCCAAACAAATCTCCCCTCACTCTGCCTCCTCCTCCAGAATAATCCCCCTTCATTCTGCCTCCTCCAAACAAATCTCCCCTCACTCTGCCTCCTCCTCCAGACAAATTTCCCTCATTCTGCCTCCTCCAGACCAATCTTCGCTCACTCTGCCTCTTCCAGACCAATCTCCCCTCACTCTGCCTCCTCCATCCCAATCTCCCTTCACTATGTTCCTACTCCAGACCAATCCCCCCTCAATCTCCCTCCTCCAGACAAAGCACCCCTCACTCTGCCTCCTTTCCCAGTCCAATCACCCCTCAGTCCGCCTCCTCCTCCAGACCTATCCCTTTCACTCTGCCTCCTCCAGACCAATCTCCACTCACTCTACTTCCTCCAGGCACATCTCCCCTCACTCTGCCTCATCAAGATCAATCTCCCCTTACTTTACCACATCCAGACCAATGTCTCCTCACTCTACCTCCTCCAGACCAATCTCCCCTCACTCTGCCTCCTCCTCCAGCCCAATCCCCCTTCACTTTGCCTCCTCCAGACCCATCTCCACTCACTCTGCACCCTCCAGTCAAATCTCCCCTCACTATGCCTCCTACTCCAGACAACACTCCCCTTACTCTGCCTCCCCCAGGCCAATCTCCCCTCACTCTGCATCCTCCTCCAGGTCAATCTCCATTCACTCTACCTACTCCTCCAGACCAATCGCCCCTCACTCTACCTCCAATTGCTGACCAATTTCCACTCACTCTAGAACCTCCAGACAAATCTCGCTTCACTCTGCCTCCTCCTCCAGACCAATCTCTACTCAATCTGCCTCTTCTAGACCAATCTCCCCTCATTTGCCTCCTCCTCCAGACCATTCTTACTTCACTTTGCCTCCTCCTTCAGACCAATCTCCCTTCACTCTGCCTCCTCCTCCAGACCTATCACCCCTCACTCAGCAACCTCCTCCAAACAAATCTCCCCTCACTCTTCCTCCTCCTCCAGAACAATCCCCCTTTATTCTGCCTCCTCCAGCCCAATCTCCCTTCACTATGTTCCTACTCCAGACCAATCCCCCCTCAATTTCCCTCCTCCAGACAAAGCACCCCTCACTCTGCCTCCTCCTCCAGACCTATCCCATTCACCCTGCCTCCTCCAGACCAATCTCCGCTCACTCTACTTCCTCCAGGCACATCTCCCCTCACTCTGCCTAATCAAGATCAATCCCCCTCACTTTACCACCTCCAGACCAATCTCCCCTCACTCTACCTCCTCCAGACCAATCTCCCCTCACTCTGTCTCCACCTCCAGACCAAACTCCCCTCACCCTGTCTCCTCCTCCAGACCAATCTCCCCTTCAGTCTGCCTCCTCCAGACCAAACTCCCTTCACTCTGTTCCTCGTCCAGACCAATCCCCCTCAATCTACCTCCTCCACCAGACCAATCTCCCTTCACTCTGCATCCTCCTCCAGACCAATCTCCCTTTACTCTGACTCCTCATCCAGACAAATCTCCCTTCAATCTAGCTCTTGCTCCAGACCAAACTCGCTCACGCTGACTCCTCCTCAAGACCAATCTCCCCTCACTCTGCCTCCTCCAGACCAATGACCCCCCACTTTGCCTCCTCCAGGACAATCTCCCTTCATTCTGCCTCCTCCTCCATTCCAATCTCCCCTCACTCTCCGTCCTCCTCCAGAGCAATCCCCTCTCACTCTGCCTCCTCCAGACCAATCACTCCTCACTCTGCCTCCTCCTCCAAACCTATCCCGTTCACTCTGCCTTCTCCCGACCAATCTTCCATCACTCTGCCTCCTCGAGACAAATCTCCCCTCTCGCTGCCTCCTCCAGACCAATCACCCCTCACTCTGCCTCCTCCTACAGACCAATCTCCCTTCACTCTGCCTCCTCCTCCAGACCAATCTCCCTTTACTCTGACTCCTCATCCAGACAAATCTCCCTTCAATCTACCTCTTGCTCCAGACCAATCTCCCTCACGCTGACTCCTCCTCAAGACCATACTCCCCTCGCTCTGCCTCATCCAACCCAATCTCCCCTCACTCTGCCTCCTCCAGAACAATATCCCTTCATTCTGCCTCCTCCTTCAGTCCAATCTCCCTTCACTCTCACTCCTCCTCCAGAGCAAACCCCTCTCACTCTGCCTCCACCAGACCAATCACCCCACACTCTGCCTACTCCTCATGACCTATCCCATTTACTCTGCCTCATCCAGACCAATCGCCCCTCACTCTGCCTCCTCCTCCAGACCTATCACCCCTCACTCAGCAAACTCCTCCAAACAAATCTCCCCTCACTCTGCCTCCTCCTTCAGAACAATCCCCCTTTATTCTGCCTCCTCCAGACAAATCTTCACTCATTCTGCCTCCTCCAGACCAATCTCCCCTCACTCTGCCTCCTCCAGCCCAATCTCCCTTCACTATGTTCCTACTCCAGACCAATCTCCCCTCAATCTCCCTCCTCCAGACAAATCACCCCTCACTCTGCCTCCTCTTCCAGACCAATCACCCCTCAGTCTGCCTCCTCCTCCAGACCTATCCTGTTCACTCTGCCTCCTCCAGACCAATCTCCCCTGACTCTACTTCGTACAGACACATCTCCCCTCAGTCTGCCTCATCAAGACAAATCACCCCTCACTTTACAACCTCCAGACCAATCTCCCCTCACTCTACCTCCTCCAGACCAATTTCCCCTCACTCTGCCTCCTCCAGTACAATCTCCCTTCATTCTGCCTCCTCCTCCAGACCAATCACCCCTCACTCTGCCTCCTCCTCCAGACCTATCCTTTTCACTCTGCCTCCTCCAGACCAATCTCCCCTGAATCTACTTCCTACAGACACATCTCCCCTCACTCTGCCTCATCAAGACCAATCACCCCTCACTTTACAACATCCAGACCAATCTCCCCTCACTCTACCTCCTCCAGACCAATCTCCCCTCACTCTGCCTCCTCTTCCAGGCCAATCCCATTCACTTTGCCTCCACCAGACCCATCTCTACTCACTCTGCACCCTCCAGTCAAATCTCCCCTCACTATGCCTCCTCCTCCAGACCACACTCCTCTTATTCTGCCTCCCCCAGGCCAATCACCCCTCACTCTGCGTCCTCCTCCAGGTTAGTCTCCATTCACTCAACCTTCTCCTCCAGACCAATCGCCCCTCACTCTGCCTCCTATTGCTGACCAATCTCCACTCACTCTAGATCATCCAGACGAATCTCGCTTCACTCTGCCTCCTCCTCCAGACCAATCTCCACTCAATCTGCCTCCTCCAGACCAATCTCCCCTCATTTGCCTCCTCCCCAAGACCATTCTTACCTCACTCTGCCTCCTCCTCCAGACCTATCACCCCTCACTCAGCAACCTCCTCCAAACAAATCTCCCCTCAATCTGCCTCCTCCTCCAGAATAATCCCCCTTCATTCTGCCTCCTCCAAACAAATCTCCCTCATTCTGCCTCTTCCAGACCAATCTCCCCTCACTCTGCCTCCTCCATCCCAATCTCCCTTCACTATGTTCCTACTCCAGACCAATCCCCCCTCAATCTCCCTCCTCCAGACAAAGCACCCCTCACTCTGCCTCCTTTCCCAGTCCAATCACCCCTCAGTCCGCCTCCTCCTCCAGACCTATCCCTTTCACTCTGCCTCCTCCAGACCAATCTCCGCTCACTCTACTTCCTCCAGGCACATCTCCCCTCACTCTGCCTCCACCTCCAGACCAAACTCCCCTCACCCTGCCTCCTCCTCCAGACCAATCTCCCCTTCACTCTGCCTCCTCCAGACCAAACTCTCTTCACTCTGTTCCTCGTCCAGACCAATCCCCCTCACTCTGCCTCCTCCACCAGACCAAACTCCCTTCACTCTGCATCCTCCTCCAGTCCAATCTCCTTTAATATGCCTCCTCATCCAGACAAATCTCCCTTCTCTCTACCTCTTGCTACAGACCATCTCCCTCACGCTGATTCCTCCTCAAGACCAATCTCCCCTCACTCTGCCTCCTCCAGACCAAAGACCCCTCACTATGCCTCCTCCAGAACAATCTCCCTTCATTCTGACTCCTCCTCCATTTCAATCTCCCCTCACTCTCCCTGCTCCTCCAGAGCAATCCCCTCTCACTCTGCCTCCTCCAGACCAATCACTCCTCACTCTGCCTCCTCCTCCAGACCTGACCCATTCACTCGGCCTCCTCCAGACCAATCTCCCTTCACTCTGTTCCTCCTCCAGACCAATCTCCCCACACTCTGCCTTCTCCCGACCAATCTTCCATCACTCTGCCTCCTCCAGACAAATCTCCCCTCACTCTGCCTCCTCCAGACCATTCACCCCTCACTCTGCCTCCTCCCACAGACCAATCTCCCTTCACTTTGCATCCTCCTCCAGACCAATCACCCTTTACTCTGACTCCTCTTCCAGACAAATCTCCCTTCAATCTGCCTCTTGCTCCAGACCAATCTCCCTCACGCTGACTCCTCCTCAAGACCAATCTCCCCTCGCTCTGCCTCCTCCAACCCAATCTCCCCTCACTCTGCCTCCTCCAGAACAATATCCCTTCGTTCTGCCTCCTCCTTCAGTCCAATCTCCCTTCACTCTCCCTCCTCCTCCAGTGCAAACCCCTCTCACTCTGCCTCCTCCTCCAGACCAATCACCCCTCACTCTGCCTACTCCTCATGACCTATCCCATTTACTCTGCCTCATCCAGACCAATCTCCCCTCACTCTGCCTCCTCCTCCATACCTATCACCCCTCACTCAGCAACCTCCTCCAAACAAATCTCCCCTCACTCTGCCTCCTCCTCCAGAGTAATCCCGCTTTATTCTGCCTCCTCCAGACAAATCTTACCTCATTCTGCCTCCTCCAGACCAATCTTAGCTCAATCTGCCTCGTCCAGAACAATCTCCCCTCACTCTGCCTCCTCCAGCCCAATCTCCCTTCACTATGTTCCTACTCCAGACAAATCCCATCTCAATCTCCCTCCACCAGACAAATCACCCCTCACTCTGCCTCCTCTTCCAGACCAATCACCCCTCAGTCTGCCTCCTCCTCCAGACATATTCTGTTCACTCTGCCTCCTCCAAACCAATCTCCCCTGACTCTACTCCCTACAGACACATCTCCCCTCACTCTGCCTCATCAAGACCAATCACCCCTCACTTTACAACCTCCAGACCAATGTCCCCTCACTCTACCTCCTCCAGACCAATCTCCCCTCACTCTGCCTCCTCCTCCAGGCCAATCCCCCTTCACTTTGCCTCCTCCAGACCCATCTCCACTCACTCTGCACCCTCCAGTCAAATCTCCCCTCACTATGCCTCCTACTCCAGACAACACTCCCCTTACTCTGCCTCCTCCAGGTCAATCTCCATTCACTCTACCTCCTCCTCCAGACCAATCGCCCCTCACTCTACCTCCAATTGCTGACCAATTTCCACTCACTCTAGAACCTCCAGACAAATCTTGCTTCACTCTGCCTCCTCCTCCAGACCAATCTCCACTCAATCTGCCTCTTCCAGACCAATCTCCCCTCATTTGCCTCCTCCTCCAGACCATTGTTACCTCACTTTGCCTCCTCCTCCAGACCAATCTCCCTTCACTCTGCCTCCTCCTCCAGACCTATCACCCCTCACTCAGCAACCTCCTCCAAACAAATCTCCCCTCACTCTGCCTCCTCCTCCAGAACAATCCCCCTTTATTCTGCCTCCTCCAGACAAATCTCCCTCATTCTGCCTCCTCCAGACCAATCTTCGCTCACTCTGCCACTTCCAGACCAATCTCCCCTCACTCGGCCTCCTCCAGCCCAATCTCCCTTCACTATGTTCCTACTCCAGACCAATCCCCCCTCAATTTCCCTCCTCAAGACAAAGCACCCCTCACTCTGCCTGCTCTCCCAGACCAATCACCCCTCAGTCTGCCTCTTCCTCCAGACCAATCCCATTCACCCTGCCTCCTCCAGACCAATCTCCGCTCACTCTACTTCCTCCAGGCACATCTCCCCTCACTCTGCCTAATCAAGATCAATCCCCCTCACTTTACCACCTCCAGACCAATCTCCCCTCACTCTACCTCCTCCAGACAAATCTCCCCTCACTCTGCCTCCACCTCCAGACCAAACTCCCCTCACCCTGTCTCCTCCTCCAGACCAATCTCCCCTTCAGTCTGCCTCCTCCAGACCAAACTCCCTTCACTCTGTTCCTCGTCCAGACCAATCCCCCTCAATCTACCTCCTCCACCAGACCAATCTCCCTTCACTCTGCATCATCCTCTAGTCCAATCTCCTTTAATCTGCCTCCTCATCCAGACAAATCTCCCTTCTCTCTACCTCTTGCTCCAGACCAATCTCGCTCATGCTGACTCCTCCTCAAGACCAATCTCCCCTCACTCTGCCTCCTCCATACCAATGACCCCACACTCTGCCTCCTCCAGAACAATCTCCCTTCATTCTGTCTCCTCCTCCATTCCAATCACCCCTCACTCTCCCTCCTCCTCCAGAGCAATCCCCTCTCACTCTGCCTCCTCCAGACCGATCACTCCTCACTCTGCCTCCTCCTCCAGACCTATCACCCCTCACTCAGCAACCTCCTCCAAACAAATCTCCCCTCACTCTGCCTCCTCCTCCAGAACAATCCCCATTTATTCTGCCTCCTCTAGACAAATCTTCCCTCATTCTGCCTCCTCCAGACAAATCTTCGCTCAATCTGCCTCTTCCAGACCAATCTCCCCTCACTCTGCCTCCTCCAGCCCAATTTCCCTTCACTATGTTCCTACTCCAGACCAATCCCCCCTCAATCTCCCTCCTCCTCCAGAGCAATCACCCCTCACTCTGCCTCCTCTTCCAGACCAATCACCCCTCACTCTGCCTCCTCCTCCAGACCTATCCTGTTCACTCTGCCTCCTCCAGACCAATCTCCCCTGACTCTACTTCCTAAAGACACATCTCCCCTCACTCTGCCTCATCAAGACAAATCACCCCTCACTTTACAACCTCCAGACCAATCTCCCCTCACTCTACCTCCTCCAGACCAATCTCCCCTCACTCTGCCTCCTCCTCCAGGCTAATCCCCCTTCACTTTGCCTCTTCCAGACCCATCTCCACTCACTCTGCACCCTCCAGTCAAATCTCCCCTCACTATGCCTCCTCCTCCAGACCACACTCCCCTTACTCTGCCTCCCCCAGGCCAATTACCCCTCACTCTGCATCCTCCTCCAGGTTAATCTCCATTCACTCTACCTCCTCCTCCAGACCAATCGCCCCTCACTCTGCCTCCTATTGCTGACCAATCTTCACTCACTCTAGATCCTCCAGTCAAATCTCGCGTCACTCTGCCTCCTCCTCCAGACCAATCTCCACTCAATCTGCCTCCTCCAGACCAATCACCGCTCACTCTAATTACTCCAGGCACATCTCCCCACACTTTACAACCTCCAGACCAATCTCCCCTCACTCTACCTCCTCCAGACCAATCTCCCCTCACTCTGCCTCCACCTCCAGACCAAACACCCCTCACCCTGCCTCATCCTCCAGACCAATCTCCCCTTCACTCTGCCTCCTCCAGACCAAACTCCCTTCACTCTGTTCCTCGTCCAGACCAATCCCCCTCACTCTGCAGCCTCCTCCAGTCCAATCTCCTTTAATCTGCCTCCTCATCCAGACAAATCTCCCTTCTCTCTACCTCTTGCTCCAGACCAATCTCCCTCACGCTGAATCCTCCTCCAGACCAATGACCCCTCACTCAGCCTCCTCCAGAACAATCTCCCTTCATTCTACCTCCTTCTCCATTCCAATCACCCTCACTCTCCCTCTTCCTCCAGACCTATCCCGTTCACTCTGCCTCCTCCAGACCAATCTCCCTTCACTCTGTTCCTACTCCAGACCAATCTCCTCTCACTCTGCCTTTTCCCGACCAGTCTTCCATCACTCTGCCTCCTCCAGACAAATCTCCCCTCACTCTGCCTCCTCCAGACCAATCACCCCTGACTCTGCCTCCTCCTACAGAACAATCTCCCTTCACTCTGCATCCTCCTCCAGACCAATCTCCCTTTACTCTGACTCCTCATCCAGACAAAACTCCCTTCAATCTATCTCTTGCTCCAGACCAATCTCCTTCATGCTGACTCCTCATCAAGACCAATCTCCCCTCGCTCTGCCTCCTCCAACCCAATCTCCCCTCACTCTGCCTCCTCCAGAACAATATCCCTTCATTCTGCCTCCTCCTTCAGTCCAATCTCCCTTCACACTCCCTCCTCCTCCAGTGCAAACCCCTCTCACTCTGCCTCCCCAAGACCAATCACCCCTCACTCTGCCTCCTCCTCATGACCTATCCCATTTACTCTGCCTCATCCAGACCAGTCTCCCCTCACACTGCCTTCTCCACAATACCTATCACCCCTCACTCAGCAACCTCCTCCAAATAAATCTCCCCTCACTCTACCTCCTCCTCCAGAACAATCCCCCTTCATTCTGCCTCCTCCAGACAAATCTCCCTCATTCTGCCTCCTCCAGACCAATCTTGGCTCACTCTGCCTCTTCCAGACCAATCTCCCCTCACTCTGCCTCCTCCATCCCAATCTCCCTTCACTATGTTCCTACTCCAGACCAATCCCCCCTCAATCTCCCTCCTCCAGACAAAGCACCCCTCACTCTGCCTCCTTTCCCAGTCCAATCACCCCTCAGTCTGCCTCCTCCTCTAGACCTATCCCATTCACTCTGCCTCCTCCAGACCAATCTCTGCTCACTCTACGTCCTCCAGGCACATCTCCCCTCACTCTGCCTCATCAAGATCAATCTCCCCTTACTTTACCACCTCCAGACCAATCTCCCCTCACTCTACCTCCTCCAGACCAATCTCCCCTCACTCTGCCTCCACCTCCAGACCAATCTCCCTCACGCTGACTCCTCCTCAAGACCAATCTCCCCTCACTCTGCCTCCTCCAGACCAATGACCCCTCACTCTGCCTCCTCCAGAACAATATACCTTCATTCTGCCTCCTCCTCCATTCCAATCTTGCTTACTCTCCCTCTTCCTCCAGAGCAATCCCCTCTCATTCTGCCTCCTCCAGACCAATCACTCCTCACTCTGCCTCCTCCTCCAGACCTATCCCGTTCACTCTGCCTCCTCCAGACCAATCTCCCTTCACTCTGTTCCTCCTCCAGACCAACCACCCCTGACTCTGCCTCCTCCTACAGATCAATATCCCTTCACTCTGCATCCTCCTCCAGACCAATCTCCCTTTGCTCTGACTCCTCATCCAGACAAATCTCCCTTCAATCTACCTCTTGCTCCAGACCAATCTCCCTCACGCTGAATCCTCCTCAAGACCAATCTCCCCTCGCTCTGCCTCCTGCAATCCAATCTCCTCTCACTCTGCCTCCACCAGAACAATATCCCTTCATTCTGCCTCCTCCTCCAGTCCAATCTTCCTTCACTCTCTCTCCTCCTCCAGTGCAAACCCCTCTCACTCTGCCTCCCCAGACCAATCACCCCTCACTCTGCCTCCTCCTCATGACCTATCCCATTTAGTCTGCCTCATACAGACCAATCTCCCCTCACTCTACTTCCTACAGGCACGTCACCCCTCACTCTGCCTCATAAATACCAATCTCCGCACATTTTACCACCTCCAGAACAATCTCCCATCACTCTACCTCCTCCAGACCAATCTCCCTTCACTTTGCCTCCTCCTCCAGTCAAATCTCCTCTCACTCTGCAAACTCCTCCAAACAAATCTCCCCTCACTCTGCCTCCACCTCCAGACCAATCTCCCCTCACTCTGCCTCCTTCTCCAGACCAATCACCCCTTCACTCTGACTCCTCCAGACCAAACTCCCTTCACTCTGTTCCTCGTCGAGACCAATCCCCCTCACTCTGCCTCCTCCAGACCAATCTTATATCACTCTGCCTCCTCCAGACAAATCTCCCTTCTCTCTACCTCTTGCCCCAGACCAATCTCCCTCACGCTGACTCCTCCTCAAGACCAATCTCCCCTCACTCTGCCTCCTCCAGACCAATGACCCCTCACTCTGCCTTCTCCAGAACAATCTCCCTTCATTCTGCCTCTTCCTCCATTCCAATCTCCCCTCACTATCCCTCCTCCTCCACAGCTATCCCCTCTCACTCTGCCTCCTCCAGACCAATCACCCCTCACTCTGCCTCCTCCTCCAGACCTATCCCGTTCACTCTGCCTCCTCCAGACCACTCTCCCCTGACTCTACTTCCTACAGGCACATCTCCCCTCACTCTGCCTCTTCAAGACCAATCACCCCTCACTTTACCACCTCCAGACCAATCTCCCCTCACTCTACCTCCTCCAGACCAATCTCCCCTCACTCTGCCTCCTCCTCCAGGCCAATCTCCATTCACTCTACCTCATCCTCCAGACCAATCGCCCCTCACTCTGCCTCCTCCGGCTGACAAATATCAATTCACTCTAGATCTTCCAGTCAAATCTCCCTTCACTCTGCCTCCTCCTCCAGACTAATTACCACTCAGTCTGCCTCCTCCAGACCAATCTCCCCTCACTTGACTCCTCCTCCAGACCAATCACCCCTTCACTCTGCCTCCTCCAGACCAAACTCCCTTCACTCTGTTCCGCGTCCAGAACAATCCCCCTCACTCTGCCTCCTCCAGACCAATCTTCCATCACTCTGCCTCCTCCAGACAAAACTCCCTTCTCTCTACCTCTTGCCCCAGACCAATCTCCCTCATGCTGACGCCTCCTCAAGACCAATCTCCCCTCACTCTGCCTCCTCCAGACCAATGACCCCTCACTCTGCCTCCTCCAGAACAATCTCCCTTCATTCTGCCTCTTCCTCCATTCCAATCTCCCCTCACTCTCCCTCCTCCTCCACAGCTATCCCCTCTCACTCTGCCACCTCCAGACCAATCACCCCTCACTCTGCCTCCTTTTTCAGACCTTTCCCGTTCACTCTGCCTCCTCCAGACCAATCTCCCCTGACTCTGCACATTCCAGTCAAATCTCCCTCACTATGCCTCCTCGTCCAGACCACTCTCCCCTTACTCTGCCTCCCCCAGGCCAAACTCCCCTCACCCTGCCTCCTCCTCCAGGCCAATCTCCATTCACTCTACCTCATCCTCCAGACCAATCGCCCCTCACTCTGCCTCCTCCGGCTGACAAATCTCAATTCACTCTAGATCCTCCAGACAAATCTCCCTTCACTCTGCCTCCTCCTCCAGACCAATCGCCACTCAGTCTGCCTCCTCCAGACCAATCTCCCCTCACTTGCCTCCTCCTCCAGACTATTCTTACCTCACTCTGTCTCCTCCTCAAGACCAATCTCCCCTCGCTCTGCCTCCTCCTCCAGACGAATGTCCCCATGACCTGCCTCCTCCACCAGACCAATCTCCCCTCATTCTGCCTCCTCCAGACCAATCTCCCTTCACTCTGCCTCCTCCTCCAGACCAATCACCCCTCACTCAGCAACCTCCTACAGACAAATCTCCCCTCACTCTGCCTCCTCCTCCAGACCAATCCCCTTTCTTCTGCCTCCTCCAGACAAATCTTCCCTCAATCTCCATCCTCCAGACAAATCACACCTCACTCTGCCTCCTCCTCCAGACCTATCCCGTTCACTCTGCCTCCTCCAGACCAATCTCCCTTCACTCTGTTCCTCCTCCAGACCAATCTCCCCTCAGTCTGCCTTCTCCCGACCAATCTTCCATCACTCTGCCTCCTCCAACAAATCTCCCCTCACTCTGCCTCCTCCAGACCAATCACCCCTCACTCTGCCTCCTCCTACAGACCAATCTCCCTTCACTCTGCCTCCTCCTCCAGACCAATCTCCCTTTACTCTGACTCCTCATCCAGCCAAATCTTCCTTCAATCTACCTCTTGCTCCAGACCAATCTCCCTCACGCTGAATCCTCCTCAAGACCAATCTCCCCTCGCTTTGCCTCCTGCAAACCAATCTCCCCTCACACTGCCTCCACCAGAACAATATCCCTTCATTCTGCCTCCTCCTCCAGTCCAATCTCCCTTCACTCTCCCTCGTCCTCCAGTGCAAACCCCTCTCACTCTGCCTCCCCCAGACCAATCACCCCTCATTCTGCCTCCTCCAGACCAATCTCCCTTCACTCTGCCTCCTCCTCCAGACCAATCACCCCTCACTCAGCAACCTCCTACAGACAAATCTCCCCTCACTCTGCCTCCTCCTCCAGACCAATCCCCTTTCTTCTGCCTCCTCCAGACAAATCTTCCCTCAATCTCCATCCTCCAGACAAATCACACCTCACTCTGCCTCCTCCTCCAGACCTATCCCGTTCACTCTGCCTCCTCCAGACCAATCTCCCTTCACTCTGTTCCTCCTCCAGACCAATCTCCCCTCAGTCTGCCTTCTCCCGACCAATCTTCCATCACTCTGCCTCCTCCAACAAATCTCCCCTCACTCTGCCTCCTCCAGACCAATCACCCCTCACTCTGCCTCCTCCTCCAGACCAATCCCCTTTCTTCTGCCTCCTCCAGACAAATCTTCCCTCAATCTCCATCCTCCAGACAAATCACACCTCACTCTGCCTCCTCCTCCAGACCTATCCCGTTCACTCTGCCTCCTCCAGACCAATCTCCCTTCACTCTGTTCCTCCTCCAGACCAATCTCCCCTCAGTCTGCCTTCTCCCGACCAATCTTCCATCACTCTGCCTCCTCCAACAAATCTCCCCTCACTCTGCCTCCTCCAGACCAATCACCCCTCAATCTCCCTCCTCCAGACAAATCACCCCTCACTCTGCCTCATCAAGACCAATCTCCCCTCACTTTACCACCTCCAGACCAATCTCCCATCACTCTACCTCCTCCAGACCAATCTCCCTTCACTTTGCCTCCTCCTCCAGTCAAATCTCCCATCACTCTGCAACCTCCTCCAAACAAATCTCCCCTCACTCTGCCTCCACCTCCAGAACAATCTCCCCTCACCCTGCCTCCTCCTCCAGACCAATCACCCCTTCACTCTGCCTCCTCCAGACCAAACTCCCTTCACTCTGTTCCTCGTCGAGACCAATCCCCCTCACTCTGCCTCCTCCAGACCAATCTTATAACACTCTGCCTCCTCCAGACAAATCTCCCATCACTCTACCTCTTGCCCCAGACCAATCTCCCTCACGCTGACGTCTCCTCAAGACCAACCTCCCCTCACTCTGCCTCCTCCAGACCAATGACCCCTCACTCTGCCTCCTCCAGAACAATCTCACTTCATTCTGCCTCTTCCTCCATTCCATTCTCCCCTCATTCTCCCTCCTCCTCTACAGCTATCCCCTGTCACTCTGCCTCCTCCAGACCAATCACCCCTCACTCTGCCTCCTTCTTCAGACCTATCCCATTCACTCTGCCTCCTCCAGACCAATTTCCCCTAACTCTACTTCCTACAGGAACATCTCCCCTCACTCTGCCTCTTCGAGACCAATCACCCCTCACTTTACCACCTCCAGACCAATCTCCCCTCACTCTACCTCCTCCAGACCAATCTCCCCTCACTCTGCCTCCTCCTCCAGGACAATTCCCCTTCACTTTGCCTCCTGCAGACCCATCTCCCCTGACTCTGCACACTCCAGTCAAATTTCCCTCACTATGCCTCCTCCTCCAGACCACTCTCCCCTTACTCTGCCTCCTCCAGGCCAATCTCCCCTCACTCTGCCTCTTCCTCCAGGCCAATCTTTATTCACTCTACCTCCTCCTCCAGACCAATCGCCCCTCACTCTGCCTCCTCCGGCTGACAAATCTCAATTCACTCTAGATCCTCCAGACAAATCTCCCTTCACTCTGCCTCCTCCTCCAGACCAATCGCCACTCAGTCTGCCTCCTCCAGACCAATCTCCCCTCACTTGCCTCCTCCTCCAGACCATTCTTACCTCACTCTGTCTCCTCCTCCAGACCTATCTCCCGTCGCTCTTCCTCCTCCTCCTCCAGACGAATGTCCCCATGCCCTGCCTCCTCCTCCAGACCAAACTCCCCTCATTCTGCCTCCTCCAGAGCAATCTCCCTTCACTCTGCCTCCTCCTCCAGACCAATCACCCCTCACTCCGCAACCTCCTCCAAACAAATCTCCCCTCACTCTGCCTCCTCCTACAGACCAATCCCCTTTCTTCTGCCTCCTCCAGACAAATCTTCCCTCAATCTCCATCCTCCAGACAAATCACAACTCACTCTGCCTCCTCTTCCAGACCAATCAGCGCTAAGCCTGCCTCCTCCTACAGACCTATCCCGTTCACTCTACTTCCTCCAGGCACATCTCCCCTCACTCTGCCTCATCAAGACCAATCACCCCTTACTTTACCAGCTCCAGACCAATCTCCCCTCACTCTGCCTCCTCATCCAGGACAATCCCCCTTCATTTTGCCTCCTCCAGACCTATCATCACTCACTCAGCACCCTCCAGTCAAATCTCCCCTCACTATGCCTCCTCCTCCAGACCACTCTCCCCTTACTCTGCCAACCCAGCCAATCTCCCCTCACTCTGCCTCCTCCTCCAGGCCAATCTCCATTCACTCTACCTCCTCCTCCAGACTAAACATCCCTCACTCTGCCTCCTCCTGCTGACCAATCTCCACTCACTCTAGATTCTCCAGACAAATCTCCCTTCACTCTGCCTCCTCCTCCAGTCCAATCTCCTTTACTCTGCCTCCTCATCCAGACAAATCTCCCTTCTCTCTACCTCTTGGTCCAGACCAATCTACCTCACGCTGACTCCTCCTCAAGTCCAAACTCCCTTCGTTCTGCCTCCTCCAATCCAATCACGCCGCAATCTGCCTCCTCCAGACCAATCTTCCATCACTCTGCCTCCTCCAGATAAATCTCCCCTCACTCTGCCTCCTCCAGACCAATCACCCCTCACTCTGCTTCCTCCTACAGACCAATCTCCCTTCTCTCTGCCTCCTCCTCCAGACCAATCTCCCTTCAATCTACCTCTTGCTCCAGACTAATCTCCCTCATGCTGACTCCTCCTCAAGACCAATCTCCCCTCGCGCTGCCTCCTCCAATCCAATCTCCCCTCAATCTGCCTTCACCATACCAATATCCCTTTATTCTGCCTCCTCCTCCAGTCCAATCTCCCCTCACTCTCTCTCCTCCTCCTGAGCAAACCCCTCTCACTCTGCCTCCCCCAGACCAATCACCCCTCAGTCTGCCTCCTCCTCCAGACCTATCCCATTCACTCTGCCTCATCCAGACCAATCTCCCCTCACTCTACTTCCTACAGGCACATCTACCCTCAATCTGCCTCAGCAAGACCAATCTTCGCTCACTTTACCACGTCCAGACCAATCTCCCATCACTCTACCTCCTCCAGACCAATCTCCCTTCACTTTGCCTCCTCCTCCAGTCCAATCTCCCCTCACTCTGCAACCTCCTCCAAACAAATCTCCCCTCACTCTGCCTCCTCCTCCAGACCAATTTCCCTTTACTCTGACTCCTCATCCAGACAAATCTCCCTTCAATCTACCTCTTGCTCCAAACCAATCTCGCTCACGCTGACTGCTCCTCAAGACAATCTCCCCTCGCACTGCCTCCTCCAATCCAATCCCCCCTCACTCTGCCTCCTCCAGAAAAATATCACTTCAATCTGCCTCCTCCTCCAGTCCAATCTCCCCTCACTCTCCCTCCTCCTCCAGAGCAAACCCCTCTCACTCTGCCTCCCCCAGAACAATCACCCATCAATCTGCCTCCTCCTCCAGGCCTATCCCATTCACTGTGCCTCATCCAGACCAATCTCCCCTCACCCTACTTCCTACAGGCACATCTCCCCTCACTCTGCCTCATCAAGACCAATCTCTGCTCACTATACCACCTCCAGACCAATCTCCCATCACTCTACCTCCTCCAGACCAATCTCACTTCACTTTGCCTCCTCCTCCAGTCCAATCTCCCCTCACTCTGCAACCTCCTCCAAACAAATCTCCCCTCACTCTGCCTCCACCTCCAGACCAATCTCGGCTCTCCCTGCCTCCTCCTCCAGACCAATCACCCCTTCACTCTGCCTCCTCCAGACCAAACTCCCTTCACTCTGTTCCTCGTCCAGACCAATCCCTCTCACTCTGCCTCCTCCAATCCAAGCGTCCATCACTATGCCTCCTCCAGACAAATCTCCCCTCACTCTGCATCCTCTAGACCAATGACCCCTCACAATGCCTCCTCCACCGGACCAATCTCCCTTCACTCTGCCTCCTCCTCCAGACCAATCTCCCTTTACTCTGCCTCCTCATCCAGACAAATCTCCCTTCTCTCTACCTCTTGCCACAGACCAATCTCCCTCACGCTGAATCCTCCTCAAGACCAATCACCCCTCACTCAGCCTCCTCCAGACCAATGACCCCTCACTCTGCCTCCTCCAGAACAATCTCCCTTCATTCAGCCTCCTCCTCCATTCCAATCTCCCCTCACTCTCCCTCCTCCTCCACAGCTATCACCTCTCACTCTGCCTCCTCCTCCAGACCTATCCTGTTCACTCTGCCTCCTCCAGACCAATCTCTCCTGACTCTACTTTCTACAGGCACATCTCCCCTCACTCTGCCTCATCAAGACCAATCACCCCTCACTTTACCACCTCCAGACCAATCTCCCCTCACTCTACCTCCTCCAGACCAATCACCCCTCACTCTGCCTCCTCCTCCAGGCCAACCTCCCTTCACGCTGCCTCCTCCAGACCCATCTCCACTCACTCTGCACCCTCCAGTCAAATCTCTCCTCACTATGCCTCCTCCTCCAGAACACTCTCCCCTTACTCGGACTCCCCCAGGCCAATCTCCCCTCACTCTACCTCCTCCTCCAGACAAATCACCCCTCACTCTGCCTCCTCCTCCAGACCAATCTCCACTCAATCTGCCTCCTCCAGACCTATCTCCCCTCACTTGCCTCCACCTCCAGATCATTCTTACCTCACTCTGCCTCCTCCTCCAGACCAATCTCCCCTCGCTCTGCCTCATCCTCCAGACCAATGTCCACTTGCTCTGCCTCCTCCTCCAGACAAATCTCCCCTCATTCTTACTCCGCCAGACCAATCTCCCTTCACTCTGCCTCCACCTCCAGACCAATCACCCCTCACTCAGCAACCTCCTCCAAACAAATCTCCCCTCACTCTGCCTCCTACTCCAGACCAATCCCCCTTTATTCTGCCTCCTCCAGACATATCTTCCCTCATTCTGCCTCCTCCAGATAAATCTTTCCTCACTCTGCCTCTTCCAGACCAATCTCCCCTCACTCTGCCTCCTCCAGCCCAATCTCCCTTCACTATGTTCCTACTCCAGACCAATCCCCCATCAATCTCCCTTCTCCAGACAAATCACCCTCACTCTGCCTCCTCTTCCAGACCAATCACCCCTCAGTCTGCCTCCTCCTCCAGACCTATCCCGTTCACTCTGCCTCCTCCAGACCAATCTCCGCTCATTCTACTTCCTCCAGATACATCTCCCTTCACTCTGCCTCATCACGACCAATCTCCCCTCACTTTACCTCTTCCAGACCCATCTCCCCTCACTCTACCTCCTCCAGACCAATCTCCCCTCACTCTGCCTCCACCTCGACACCAAACTCCCCTCACCCTGCCTCCTCCTCCAGACCAATCTCCCCTTCACTCTGCCTCCTCCAGACCAAACTCCCTTCACTCTGTTCCTCGTCCAGACCAATCCCCCTCACTCTGCCTCCTCGAGACAAATTTTCTATCACTCTGCCTCCTCCAGACCAATCTTCCATCACTCTTGCCTCATCCAGACAAATCTCCCCTCAGTCTGCCTCCTCTAGACCAATCACCCCTCACTCTGCCTCCTCCACCAGACCAATCTCCCTTCACTCTGCCTCCTAATCCAGTCCAATCTCCTTTACTCTGCCTCCTCAATCAGACAAATCTCCATTCTCTCTACCTCTTGCTCCAGACCAATCTCCCTCACGCTGACTCCACCTCAAGACCAATCTCCCTTCACTCTGCCTCCTCCTCCAGACCAATCTCCCCTCACTCAGCAACCTCCTCCAAACAAATCTCCCCTCACTCTGCCACCTCCTCCAGACCAATCCCCCTTTATTCTGCCTGCTCCAGACAAATCTTCCCTCACTCTGCATCTTCCAGACCAATCTCCCCTCACTCTGCCTCCTCCAGCCCAATCTCCCTTCACTATGTTCCTACTCCAGACCAATCCCCCATCAATCTCCCTTCTCCAGACAAATCACCCTCACTCTGCCTCCTCTTCCAGACCAATCACCCCTCAGTCTGCCTCCTCCTCCAGACCTATCCCGTTCACTCTGCCTCCTCCAGACCAATCTCCGCTCATTCTACTTCCTCCAGATACATCTCCCTTCACTCTGCCTCATCACGACCAATCTCCCCTCACTTTACCTCTTCCAGACCCATCTCCCCTCACTCTACCTCCTCCAGACCAATCTCCCCTCACTCTGCCTCCACCTCGACACCAAACTCCCCTCACCCTGCCTCCTCCTCCAGACCAATCTCCCCTTCACTCTGCCTCCTCCAGACCAAACTCCCTTCACTCTGTTCCTCGTCCAGACCAATCCCCCTCACTCTGCCTCCTCGAGACAAATTTTCTATCACTCTGCCTCCTCCAGACCAATCTTCCATCACTCTTGCCTCATCCAGACAAATCTCCCCTCAGTCTGCCTCCTCTAGACCAATCATCCCTCACTCTGCCTCCTCCACCAGACCAATCTCCCTTCACTCTGCCTCCTAATCCAGTCCAATCTCCTTTACTCTGCCTCCTCAATCAGACAAATCTCCATTCTCTCTACCTCTTGCTCCAGACCAATCTCCCTCACGCTGACTCCACCTCAAGACCAATCTCCCTTCACTCTGCTTCCTCCTCCAGACCAATCTCCCCTCACTCAGCAACCTCCTCCAAACAAATCTCCCCTCACTCTGCCACCTCCTCCAGACCAATCCCCCTTTATTCTGCCTGCTCCAGACAAATCTTCCCTCACTCTGCATCTTCCAGACAAATCACCCCTCACTCTGCCTCCTTCAGCCCAATCTCCCTTCACCCTGTTCCTACTCCAGACCAATCCCCCCTCAATCTCCCTCCACCAGACAAATCTCCCCTCACTCTGCCTCCTCCTCCAGACCAATCACCCCTCACTCTGCCTCCTCCTACATACAAATCTCCCTTCACTCTGCCCCCTCTTCCAGGCCAATCTCCCCTCACTCTGCCTCCTCCTCCAGACGTATCCTCCTTCACTCTACCACCTCCAGACCAATCTCCCCTTACTCTGCCGCCTCCAGACCAATCTCCCCTCACTCTGCCTCTTCCTCCAGACCAATCTTTCTTCACTCTGCCTCCTCCAGACCAAGCTCCTCTTACTCTGCCTCCTCCTCCAGACCACTCTCCCCTCAATCTACATCCTCCAGTCAAATCTCCTTTCACTTTGCCTCCTCGTCCAGATGAATCCCCCCTCAGTCTGCCTCCTCCAGACAAATCTCCCCTCACTCTGCCTCCTACCAACCAATCTCTCTTCACTCTGCTTCCTACACTAGACCAATCTTCCCTCACTCCGCATCCTCCTGCAGACCAAGCTCCCCTCGCTCTGCCTCCTCCTCCAGACCAATCTCCCTTCACTTTGCCTCCTCCTCCTGTCCAATCCCCCGTCACTCTGCCTTCTCCAGTCCAATCTTCCCTCACGCTGCCTCCTCCAGACCAATCTCCCCTCACTCTGCCTCCTCCTCCAGAACAATCTCCCTTCATTCTGTCTCCTCCTCCAGACCAATCTCCTTTCACTCCACCTCCTCTCCCAGACAAATCTCCCTCTACTCTGCCTCGTCCAGAACAATCTCCCCTCACTCTACCTCCTCCTGCAGACCAATCTCCCCTCACTCTGCCTCCTCCTCCAGACCAATCCCAATTTATTCTGCCTCTTCCAGACCAATCTCCACCCAATCTGCCTCCTTCAGCTCAATCGCCCTTCACTCGGGTCCTATGCCAGAACAATCCCCCCTCAATATCTCTCCTCCAGACAAAGCACCCCTCACTCTGCCTCCTCCTCCAGACCTATCCCATTCACTCTGAATCCTCCAGACCAATCTCCCCTCACTCTACTTCCTACAGGCACATCTAACCTTACTCTGCCTCATCCACACCAATCTCCCCTCAATTCACCACCTCCAGACCAATCTCCCCTCACTCTACCTCTTCCAGACCAATCTCCCCTCGCTCTGCCTCATCCTCCAGACCAATGTCCCCTTGCTCTGCCTCCTCCTCCAGACAAATCTCCCCTCATTCTGCCTCCTCTAGACCAATCTCCCTTCACTCTGCCTCCACCTCCAGACCAATCACCCCTCACTCAGCAACCTCCTCCAAACAAATTTCCCCTCACTCTGCCTCCTACTCCAGACCAATCCCCCTTTATTCTGCCTCCTCCAGACATATCTTCCCTCATTCTGCCTCCTCCAGATAAATCTTCCCTCACTCTGCCTATTCCAGACCAATCTCCCCTCACTCTGCCTCCTCCAGCCCAATCGCCCTCATCTATGTTCCTCCTCCAGACCAATCCCCCATCAATCTCCCTCCTCCAGACAAATCACCCTCACTGTGCCTCCTCTTCCAGACCAATCACCCCTCAGTCTGCCTCCTCCTCCAGACCTATCCCGTTCACTCTGCCTCCTCCAGACCAATCTGCGCTCACTCTACTTCCTCCAGGCACATCTCCCTTCACTCTGCCTCATCACGACCAATCTCCCCTCACTTTACCTCCTCCAGACCAATCTTCCATCAATCTGCCTCCTCCAGACAAATCTTCCATCACTCTGCCTCCTCCAGACCAATGACCCCTCACTCTGCCTCCTCCAGAACAATCTCCCTTCATTCTGCCTCCTCCTCCATTCCAATCTCCCCTCACTCTCCCTCTTCCTCCACAGTTATTCCCTTTCACTCTGCCTCCTCCAGACCAATCACCCCTCACTCTGCCTCCTCCTCCAGACCTATCCTGTTCACTCTGCCTCCTCCAGACCAATCTCAACTGACTCTACTTCCTACAGGCACATCTCCCCTCACTCTGACTCATCAAGACCAATCACCCCTCACTTTACCACCTCCAGACCAATCTCCCCTCACTCTACCTCCTCCAGACCAATCACCCCTCACTCTGCCTCCTCCTCCAGGCCAACATCCCTTCACGCTGCCTCCTCCAGACCTATCTCCACTCACTCTGCACCCTCCAGTCAAATCTCCCCTCACTATGCCTCCTCCTCCAGAACACTCTCCCCTTACTCTGCCTCACCCAGGCCAATCTCCCCTCACTCTGCCTCCTCCTCCAGGCCAATCTCCATTCACTCTACCTCCTCCTCCAGACCAATCACCCCTCACTCTGCCTCCTCCTCCAGGCCAACTGCCCTTCACTCTGCCTCCTCCTCCACAACAATCCCCACTCAATCTGCCTCCTCCAGACCTATCTCCCCTCACTTGCCTCCACCTCCAGATCATTCTTACCTCACTCTGCCTCCTCCTCCAGACCAATCTCCCCTCGCTCTGCCTCCTCCTCCAGACCAATGTCCCCTTGCTCTGCCTCCTCCTCCAGACAAATCTCCCCTCATTCTTACTCCTCCAGACCAATCTCCCTTCACTCTGCCTCCACCTCCAGACCAATCACCCCTCACTCAGCAACCTCCTCCAAACAAATCTCCCCTCACTCTGCCTCCTACTCCAGACCAATCCCCCTTTATTCTGCCTCCTCCAGACAAATCTTCCCTCATTCTGCCTCCTCCAGATAAATCTTCCCTCACTCTGCCTCTTCCAGACCAATCTCCCCTCACTCTGCCTCCTCCAGCCCAATCTCCCTTCACTATGTTCCTACGACAGACCAATCCCCCATCAATCTCCCTCCTCCAGACAAATCACCCTCACTCTGCCTCCTCTTCCAGACCAATTACCCCTCAGTCTGCCTCCTCCTCCAGACCTATCCCGTTCAGTCTGCCTCCTCCAGACCAATCTCCGCTCACTCTACTTCCTCCAGGCACATCTCTCTTCACTCTGCCTCATCACGACCAATCTCCCCTCACTTTACCTCTTCCAGACCAATCTCCCCTCACTCTACCTCCTCCAGACCAATCTCCCCTCACTCTGCCTCCACCTCGACACCAAACTCCCCTCACCCTGCCTCCTCCTCTAGACCAATCTCCCCTTCACTCTGCCTCCTCCAGACCAAACTCCCTTCACTCTGTTCCTCGTCAAGACCAATCCCCCTCACTCTGCCTCCTCCAGACAAATCTTCTATCACTCTGCCTCCTCCAGACCAATCTTCCATCACTCTTGCCTCATCCAGACAAATCTCCCCTCAGTCTGTCTCCTCTAGACCAATCACCCCTCACTCTGCCTCCTCCACCAGACCAATCTCCCTTCACTCTGCCTCCTCCTCCAGTCCAATCTCCTTTACTCTGCCTCCTCATCCAGACAAATCTCCATTCTCTCTACCTCTTGCGCCAGACCAATCTCCCTCACGCTGACTCCTCCTCAAGACCAATCTCCCCCCATTCTGCCTCCTCCAGACCAATGACTCCTCACTCTGCCTCCTCCAGAACAATCTCCCTTCATTCTGCCTCCTCCTCCATTCCAATCTCCCATCACTCTCCCTCCTCCTCCAGAGCAATCCCCTCTCACTCTGCCTCCTCCAGACCAATCACTCCTCACTCTGCCTCCTCCTTCAGACCTATCCTGTTCACTCTGCCTCCAACAGACCAATCTCTCCTGACTCTACTTCCTACAGGCACATCTCACCTAACTCTGCCTCATCAAGACTAATCACCCCTCACTTTACCACCTCCAGACGAATCTCCCCTCACTCTACCTCCTCCAGACCAATCTCCCCTCACTCTGCCTTCTCCTCCAGGCCAATCCTCCTTCGCTTTGCATCCTCCAGACCCATCTCCACTCACTCTGCACCCTCCTGTCAAATCTCCCCTCACTATGCCTCCTCCTCCAGAACACACTCCCCTTACTCTGCCTCCCCCAGGCCAATCTCCCCTCACTCTGCCTCCTCCTCCAGGCCAATCTCCATTCACTCTACCTCCTCCTCCAGACCAATCGCCCCTCACTCTGCCTCCTCCTGCTGACCAATCTCCACTCACTCTAGATCCTCCAGACAAATGTCCCTTCACTCTGCCTCCTCCTCCAGACCAATCTCCACTCAATCTGCCTCCTCCAGACCTATCTCCCCTCACTTGCCTCCACCTCCAGATCATTCTTACCTCACTCTGCCTTCTCCTCCAGACCAATCTCCCCTCGCTCTGCCTCCTCCTCCAGACCAATGTCCCCTTGCTCTGCCTCCTCCTCCAGACAAATCTCCCCTCATTCTGCCTCCTCCAGACCAATCTCCCTTCACTCTGCCTCCACCTCCAGACCAATCACCCCTCACTCAGCAACCTCCTCCAAACAAATTTCCCCTCACTCTGCCTCCTACTCCAGACCAATCCCCCTTTATTCTGCCTCCTCCAGACATATCTTCCCTCATTCTGCCTCCTCCAGACCAATCTTCGCTCACTCTGCCTCTTCCAGACCAATCTCCCCTCACACTGCCTCCTCCAGCCCAATCTCCCTTCTCTATGTTCCTCCTCCAGACCAATCCCCCATCAATCTCCCTCCTCCAGACAAATCACCCTCACTCTGCCTCCTCTTCTAGACCAATCACCCCTCAGTCTGCCTCCTCCTCCAGACCTATCCCGTTCACTCTGCCTCATCACGACCAATCTCCCCTCACTTTACCTCCTCCAGACCAATCTCCCCTCACTCTACCTCCTCCAGACCAATCTCCCCTCACTCTGCCTCCTCCTGCTGACCAATCTCCAATCACTCTAGATCCTCCAGCCAAATCTCCCTTCACTCTGCCTCCTCCTCCAGACCATTCTCCACTCAATCTGCCTCCTCCAGACCAATCTCCCCTCACTTGCCTCCTCCTCCAGACCATTCTTACCTCACTCTGCCTCCTCCTCCAGACCAATCTCCCCTCATTCTGCCTTCTCAGACCAATCTCCCTTCAATCTGCCTCCTCCTCCAGGCCAATCACCCCTCACTCAGCAACCTCCTCCACACAAATCTCCCCTCACTCTGCCTCCTCCTCCAGACCAATCCCCCTTTATTCGGCCTCCTCCAGACAAATCTTCCCTCATTCTGCCTCCTCCAGACCAATCTCCCCTCACTCTCCCTCCTCCTCCAGAGCAATCCCCTCTCACTCTGCTTCCTCCAGAACAATCACCCCTCACTCTGCCTCCTCCTCCAGACTTATCCCGTTCACTCTGCCTCCTCCAGACCAATCTCTGCTCACTCTACTTCCTACATGCACATCTCCCCTCACTCTGCTTCATCAAGACCAATCTCCCTTCACTTTTCCTCCACCAGACCAATCTCCCCTCACTCTACCTCCTCCAGACCAATTTCCCCTCACTCTGCCTCCTCCAATTGGCCAATCCCCCTTCACTTTGCATCCTCCAGACCCATCTCCACTCACTCTGCATCCTCCAGACAAATCTCCCCTCACTCTGCCTCCTCCTCCAGACCACACTCCCCTTACTTTGACTCCCCCAGGCCAATCTCCCCTAACTCTGCCTCCTCCTCCAGGCCAATCTCCATTCACTCTACCTCCTCCTCCAGACCAATCGCCCCTCACTCTGCCTCCGCCTGCTGACAAATCTCCACCCACTCTAGATCCTCCAAACAAATCTCCCCTCACTTGCCTCCTCTTCCAGAACATTCTTACCTCACTCTGCCTCCTCCACCAGACCAATGTCCCCTCGCTCTGCCTCCTCCTCCAGACCAATGTCCCCTTGCTCTGCCTCCTCCTCCAGACCAATCTCCCTTCACTGTGCCTCCTCCTCCAGACCAATCACCCCTCACTCAGCAACCTCCTCCAAACTAATCTCTCCTCACTCTGCCTCCTCCTCCAGACCAATCACTTTATTCTGCCTCCTCCATACCAATCATCCCTCATTCTGCATCCTCCAGACCAATCTTCCCTCACTCTGCCTCTTCCAACCAATCTCCCCTCACTCTGCCTCCTCCAGCCAAATCTCCCTTCACTCAGTACCTACTCCAGACAAATCCCCCCTCAATCTCCCTCCTCCAGACAAATCACCCCTCACTCTGCCACCTCCTCCAGACCAATCACCCCTCACTCTGCCTCCTCCTACAGACAAAACTCCCTTCACTCTGCCTCCTCCTCCAGACCAATCTCCACTCACTTTGCCTCCTCCTCCAGACGTATCTGCCTTCACTCTACCTCCTCCAGACCAATCTCCCCTCACTCTGCCTTTTCTTCCAGACCAATCTTCACTCTGCCGCTCCAGACCAAACTCCACTTACTCTGCGTCCTCCTCCAGTCCACTCTCCCCTCAATCTACATCCTCCAGTCAAATCTCCCTTCACTCTGCCTCCTCGTCCAGATGAATCCCCCCTCAGTCTGCCTCCTCCAGACAAATCTCCCCTCACTCTGCCTCCAACCAACCAATCTCCCTTCACTCTGCTTCCTCCTCTTGACCAATCTTCCTCACCCCGCATCCTCCTGCAGACCAAGCTCCCCTCGCTCTGCCTCCTCCTCCAGACCAATCTACCTTCACTTTGCCTCCTCCTCCAGTCCAATCTCCCGTCACTCTGCCTCCTCCAGTCCAATCTCCCCTCACTCTGCCTCCTCCAGACCAATCACCCCTCACTCTGCCTCCTCCTCCAGACCAATCTACCTTCACTTTGCCTCCTCCTCCAGTCCAATCTCCCGTCACTCTGCCTCCTCCAGTCCAATCTCCCCTCACTCTGCCTCCTCCAGACCAATCACCCCTCACTCTGCCTCCTCCTCCAGACCAATCTCCCTTCACTCTGCCTCCTCCTCCAGACCAATCTCCCCTCACACTTTCTCCTCCAGAACAATCTCCCTTCATTCTGCCTCCTCCTCCAGAGCAATCTCCCCTCAATCTACGTCCTCCAGACCAATCTCCCCTCACTCTGCCTATGCCAGACCCATCACCACTCACTCTGCCTCCTCCAGACAAATCTCCCCTCACTCTGCCTCCTCCTCCAGACCAATCGCCCCTCACTCTGCCTCTTCCAGACCCTTTTCCACTCACTCTGCCTCCTCCAGACAAATCTCCCCTCACTCTGCCTCCGCCTCCAGACAAATCTCCCCTCACTCTACCTCCTCCAGGCCAATCCCCCTTCAGTCTGCCTCCTCCAGACCCATCTCCACTCACTCTGCCTCCTCCAGACTGATCTCCCCTCACTCTTCCTCCTTCTCCAAACCACTCTCCCCTCACTATGCCTCCTCCAGACAAATCTCCCCTCACTCTGCCTCCCCTAGGCCAATCTCCCCTCACTCTGCCTCCTCCTCCAGGCCAATCTCCATTCACTCTACCTCCTCCTCCAGACCAATCGCCCTTAACTCTGCCTCCTCCTGCTGACCAATCTTCACTCACTCTAGATCCTCCAGACAAATCTCCCTTCACTCTGCCTCCTCCTCCAGACCAATCTCCACTCACTCTGGCTCCTCCGGACCAATCTCCCCTCACTTGCCTCCTCCTCCAGACCATTTTTACCTCACTCTGCCTCCTCCTCCAGACCAATCTCCCTCGCTTTCCCTCCTCTTCCAGACCAATGTACCCTTGCTTCGTGTCCTACTCCAGACCAATCTCCCCTCATTCTGCCCCCTCCAGACCAATCTCCCTTCACTCTGCCTCCTCCTCCAGACCAATCTCCCCTCACTCCGCAACCTGCACCATACAAATCTCCCCTCACTCTACCCCCTCCGCCAGACCAATGCCCCTTTATTCTGCCTCCTCCAGACCAATCTCCCCTCACTATGCCTCTTCCAGAACAATCTCCCCTCACTCTGCCTCCTCCTGCCCAATGTCCCTTCTCTCTGTTCCTACTCCGGACCAATCCCCCCTCAATCTCCCTCCTCCAGACAAATCACCCCTCACTCTGCCTACTCCTCCAGAACAATCATTCCTCACTCTGCCTACTCCTCCAGAACAATCATTCCTCACTCTGCCTCCTCCTACTGACAAATCTCCCTTCACTCTGCCTCCTCCTGCAGACAAATCTCCGCTCACTCTGCCTCCTCCTCCAGACGTATCTGCCTTCATTCTACCTCCTCCAGACCAATCTCCCCTCACTCTGCCTCCTCCAGACCAATCACCCCTCACTCTGCCTCTTCCTCCAGACCAATCTTTCTTCACACTGCCTCCTGCAGACCAAGCTCCTCTTACTCTGCCTCCTCCTCCAGACCACTCTCCCCTCAATCTACATCTTCCAGTCAAATCTCCCTTCACTCTGCCTCCTCGTCCAGACGAAACCCACTCAGTCTGCCTCCTCCAGACAAATCTCCCCTCACTCTGTCTCCTACCATCCAATCTCCCCTCACTCTGCTTCCTCCTACACACCAATCTTCCCTCACTCTGCATCCTCCTGCAGACCGAGCTCCCCTCGCTCTGCCTCCTCATCCAGACGAATCTCCCTTCACTTTGCCTCCTCCTCCAGTCCAATCTCCCCTCACTCTGCCTCCTCCAGTCCAATCTTGCCTCACTCTGCCTCCTCAATTCTAATCTCCCCTCACTCTGCCTCCTTCTCCAGACCAATCTCCCTTCATTCTGCCTCCTCCTCCAGACCAATCTCCATTCACTCCAACTCCTCTCCCAGACAAATCTCCCTCTACTCTGCCTCGTCCAGACCAATCTCCCCTCACTCTACCTCCTCCTCCAGACCAATCTCCCCTCACTCTGCCTCCTCCTCCAGACCAATCCCCCTTTATTCTGCCTCTTTCAGACGAATCTCCTCTCTCTCTGCCTCCTCCAGACCAATCTCCCCTCACTTTGCCTCTTCCTCCAGTTGAAACTTTCTTCACACTGCCTTCCCCAGACCACGCTCCTCTTACTCTGCCTCCTCCTCCAGACCACTCTCCCCTCAATATACATCTTCCTGTCAAATCTCCCTTCACTCTGCCTCCTTGTCCAGACGAATCCCCCCTCAGTCTGTCCCTCCAGACAAATCTCCCCTAACTCTGCCTCCTACCATCCAATCTCCCCTCACTCTGCTTCCTCCTCCAGACCAATTTTCCCTCACTCTGCATCCTCCTGCAGACCAAGCTCCCCTCGCTCTGCCTCTTCCTCCAGATGAATCGCCCTTCACTTTGCCTCATCCTCCAGTCCAATCTCCCCTCACTCTGCCTCCTCCAGTCAAATCTCCCCTCACTCTGCCTCCTTCTCCAGACCAATCTCCCCTCACGCTACCTCCTCCTCGAGACCAATCTCCCCTCACTCTGCCTCCTCCTCCAGACCAATCCCGCTTTATTCTGCCTCGTCCTGACGAATCCCCCCTCAGTCTGCCTCCTCCAGACAAATCTCCCCTCACTCTGCCACCCACCATCCAATCTCCCCTCACTCTGCTTCATCCTCCAAACCAATCTTCCCTCACTCCGCATCCTCCTGCAGACCAAGCTCCCTTCGCTCTGCCTCCTCCTCCAGACCAATCTCCCTTCACTTTGCCTCCTCCTCCAGTCCAATCTCCCATCACTCTGCCTCCTCCAGTCCAATCTCCTCTCACTCTGCCTCCTCCAACCAATATCCCCTGACTCTGCATCCTTCTCCAGACCAATCTCCCCTCACTCTGCCTCCTCCTCCAGAGCAATCTCCCCTCACTCTGCCTACTCCTCCAAACCAATCCCCCTTTATTCTGCCTCTTCCAGACGAATCTCCTATCACTCTGCCTTCTCCAGCCCAATCTCCCTTCACTCTGTTCCTACTCCAGACCAATCTCCCCTCACTCTACCTCCTCCAGACCAATCTCCCCTCACTCTGCCTCCTCCTGCTGACCAATCTCCAATCACTCTAGATCCTCCAGCCAAATCTCCCTTCACTCTGCCTCCTCCTCCAGACCATTCTCCACTCAATCTGCCTCCTCCAGACCAATCTCCCCTCACTTGCCTCCTCCTCCAGACCATTCTTACCTCACTCTGCCTCCTCCTCCAGACCAATCTCCCCTCATTCTGCCTTCTCAGACCAATCTCCCTTCAATCTGCCTCCTCCTCCAGGCCAATCACCCCTCACTCAGCAACCTCCTCCAAACAAATCTCCCCTCACTCTGCCTCCTCCTCCAGACCAATCCCCCTTTATTCGGCCTCCTCCAGACAAATCTTCCCTCATTCTGCCTCCTCCAGACCAATCTCCCCTCACTCTCCCTCCTCCTCCAGAGCAATCCCCTCTCACTCTGCTTCCTCCAGAACAATCACCCCTCACTCTGCCTCCTCCTCCAGACTTATCCCGTTCACTCTGCCTCCTCCAGACCAATCTCTGCTCACTCTACTTCCTACATGCACATCTCCCCTCACTCTGCTTCATCAAGACCAATCTCCCTTCACTTTTCCTCCACCAGACCAATCTCCCCTCACTCTACCTCCTCCAGACCAATTTCCCCTCACTCTGCCTCCTCCAATTGGCCAATCCCCCTTCACTTTGCATCCTCCAGACCCATCTCCACTCACTCTGCATCCTCCAGACAAATCTCCCCTCACTCTGCCTCCTCCTCCAGACCACACTCCCCTTACTTTGACTCCCCCAGGCCAATCTCCCCTAACTCTGCCTCCTCCTCCAGGCCAATCTCCATTCACTCTACCTCCTCCTCCAGACCAATCGCCCCTCACTCTGCCTCCGCCTGCTGACAAATCTCCACCCACTCTAGATCCTCCAAACAAATCTCCCCTCACTTGCCTCCTCTTCCAGAACATTCTTACCTCACTCTGCCTCCTCCACCAGACCAATGTCCCCTCGCTCTGCCTCCTCCTCCAGACCAATGTCCCCTTGCTCTGCCTCCTCCTCCAGACCAATCTCCCTTCACTGTGCCTCCTCCTCCAGACCAATCACCCCTCACTCAGCAACCTCCTCCAAACTAATCTCTCCTCACTCTGCCTCCTCCTCCAGACCAATCACTTTATTCTGCCTCCTCCATACCAATCATCCCTCATTCTGCATCCTCCAGACCAATCTTCCCTCACTCTGCCTCTTCCAACCAATCTCCCCTCACTCTGCCTCCTCCAGCCAAATCTCCCTTCACTCAGTACCTACTCCAGACAAATCCCCCCTCAATCTCCCTCCTCCAGACAAATCACCCCTCACTCTGCCACCTCCTCCAGACCAATCACCCCTCACTCTGCCTCCTCCTACAGACAAAACTCCCTTCACTCTGCCTCCTCCTCCAGACCAATCTCCACTCACTTTGCCTCCTCCTCCAGACGTATCTGCCTTCACTCTACCTCCTCCAGACCAATCTCCCCTCACTCTGCCTTTTCTTCCAGACCAATCTTCACTCTGCCGCTCCAGACCAAACTCCACTTACTCTGCGTCCTCCTCCAGTCCACTCTCCCCTCAATCTACATCCTCCAGTCAAATCTCCCTTCACTCTGCCTCCTCGTCCAGATGAATCCCCCCTCAGTCTGCCTCCTCCAGACAAATCTCCCCTCACTCTGCCTCCAACCAACCAATCTCCCTTCACTCTGCTTCCTCCTCTTGACCAATCTTCCTCACCCCGCATCCTCCTGCAGACCAAGCTCCCCTCGCTCTGCCTCCTCCTCCAGACCAATCTACCTTCACTTTGCCTCCTCCTCCAGTCCAATCTCCCGTCACTCTGCCTCCTCCAGTCCAATCTCCCCTCACTCTGCCTCCTCCAGACCAATCACCCCTCACTCTGCCTCCTCCTCCAGACCAATCTACCTTCACTTTGCCTCCTCCTCCAGTCCAATCTCCCGTCACTCTGCCTCCTCCAGTCCAATCTCCCCTCACTCTGCCTCCTCCAGACCAATCACCCCTCACTCTGCCTCCTCCTCCAGACCAATCTCCCTTCACTCTGCCTCCTCCTCCAGACCAATCTCCCCTCACACTTTCTCCTCCAGAACAATCTCCCTTCATTCTGCCTCCTCCTCCAGAGCAATCTCCCCTCAATCTACGTCCTCCAGACCAATCTCCCCTCACTCTGCCTATGCCAGACCCATCACCACTCACTCTGCCTCCTCCAGACAAATCTCCCCTCACTCTGCCTCCTCCTCCAGACCAATCGCCCCTCACTCTGCCTCTTCCAGACCCTTTTCCACTCACTCTGCCTCCTCCAGACAAATCTCCCCTCACTCTGCCTCCGCCTCCAGACAAATCTCCCCTCACTCTACCTCCTCCAGGCCAATCCCCCTTCAGTCTGCCTCCTCCAGACCCATCTCCACTCACTCTGCCTCCTCCAGACTGATCTCCCCTCACTCTTCCTCCTTCTCCAAACCACTCTCCCCTCACTATGCCTCCTCCAGACAAATCTCCCCTCACTCTGCCTCCCCTAGGCCAATCTCCCCTCACTCTGCCTCCTCCTCCAGGCCAATCTCCATTCACTCTACCTCCTCCTCCAGACCAATCGCCCTTAACTCTGCCTCCTCCTGCTGACCAATCTTCACTCACTCTAGATCCTCCAGACAAATCTCCCTTCACTCTGCCTCCTCCTCCAGACCAATCTCCACTCACTCTGGCTCCTCCGGACCAATCTCCCCTCACTTGCCTCCTCCTCCAGACCATTTTTACCTCACTCTGCCTCCTCCTCCAGACCAATCTCCCTCGCTTTCCCTCCTCTTCCAGACCAATGTACCCTTGCTTCGTGTCCTACTCCAGACCAATCTCCCCTCATTCTGCCCCCTCCAGACCAATCTCCCTTCACTCTGCCTCCTCCTCCAGACCAATCTCCCCTCACTCCGCAACCTGCACCATACAAATCTCCCCTCACTCTACCCCCTCCGCCAGACCAATGCCCCTTTATTCTGCCTCCTCCAGACCAATCTCCCCTCACTATGCCTCTTCCAGAACAATCTCCCCTCACTCTGCCTCCTCCTGCCCAATGTCCCTTCTCTCTGTTCCTACTCCGGACCAATCCCCCCTCAATCTCCCTCCTCCAGACAAATCACCCCTCACTCTGCCTACTCCTCCAGAACAATCATTCCTCACTCTGCCTACTCCTCCAGAACAATCATTCCTCACTCTGCCTCCTCCTACTGACAAATCTCCCTTCACTCTGCCTCCTCCTGCAGACAAATCTCCGCTCACTCTGCCTCCTCCTCCAGACGTATCTGCCTTCATTCTACCTCCTCCAGACCAATCTCCCCTCACTCTGCCTCCTCCAGACCAATCACCCCTCACTCTGCCTCTTCCTCCAGACCAATCTTTCTTCACACTGCCTCCTGCAGACCAAGCTCCTCTTACTCTGCCTCCTCCTCCAGACCACTCTCCCCTCAATCTACATCTTCCAGTCAAATCTCCCTTCACTCTGCCTCCTCGTCCAGACGAAACCCACTCAGTCTGCCTCCTCCAGACAAATCTCCCCTCACTCTGTCTCCTACCATCCAATCTCCCCTCACTCTGCTTCCTCCTACACACCAATCTTCCCTCACTCTGCATCCTCCTGCAGACCGAGCTCCCCTCGCTCTGCCTCCTCATCCAGACGAATCTCCCTTCACTTTGCCTCCTCCTCCAGTCCAATCTCCCCTCACTCTGCCTCCTCCAGTCCAATCTTGCCTCACTCTGCCTCCTCAATTCTAATCTCCCCTCACTCTGCCTCCTTCTCCAGACCAATCTCCCTTCATTCTGCCTCCTCCTCCAGACCAATCTCCATTCACTCCAACTCCTCTCCCAGACAAATCTCCCTCTACTCTGCCTCGTCCAGACCAATCTCCCCTCACTCTACCTCCTCCTCCAGACCAATCTCCCCTCACTCTGCCTCCTCCTCCAGACCAATCCCCCTTTATTCTGCCTCTTTCAGACGAATCTCCTCTCTCTCTGCCTCCTCCAGACCAATCTCCCCTCACTTTGCCTCTTCCTCCAGTTGAAACTTTCTTCACACTGCCTTCCCCAGACCACGCTCCTCTTACTCTGCCTCCTCCTCCAGACCACTCTCCCCTCAATATACATCTTCCTGTCAAATCTCCCTTCACTCTGCCTCCTTGTCCAGACGAATCCCCCCTCAGTCTGTCCCTCCAGACAAATCTCCCCTAACTCTGCCTCCTACCATCCAATCTCCCCTCACTCTGCTTCCTCCTCCAGACCAATTTTCCCTCACTCTGCATCCTCCTGCAGACCAAGCTCCCCTCGCTCTGCCTCTTCCTCCAGATGAATCGCCCTTCACTTTGCCTCATCCTCCAGTCCAATCTCCCCTCACTCTGCCTCCTCCAGTCAAATCTCCCCTCACTCTGCCTCCTTCTCCAGACCAATCTCCCCTCACGCTACCTCCTCCTCGAGACCAATCTCCCCTCACTCTGCCTCCTCCTCCAGACCAATCCCGCTTTATTCTGCCTCGTCCTGACGAATCCCCCCTCAGTCTGCCTCCTCCAGACAAATCTCCCCTCACTCTGCCACCCACCATCCAATCTCCCCTCACTCTGCTTCATCCTCCAAACCAATCTTCCCTCACTCCGCATCCTCCTGCAGACCAAGCTCCCTTCGCTCTGCCTCCTCCTCCAGACCAATCTCCCTTCACTTTGCCTCCTCCTCCAGTCCAATCTCCCATCACTCTGCCTCCTCCAGTCCAATCTCCTCTCACTCTGCCTCCTCCAACCAATATCCCCTGACTCTGCATCCTTCTCCAGACCAATCTCCCCTCACTCTGCCTCCTCCTCCAGAGCAATCTCCCCTCACTCTGCCTACTCCTCCAAACCAATCCCCCTTTATTCTGCCTCTTCCAGACGAATCTCCTATCACTCTGCCTTCTCCAGCCCAATCTCCCTTCACTCTGTTCCTACTCCAGACCAATCTCCCCTCACTTGCCTCCTCCTCCAGACCATTCTTACCTCACTCTGCCTCCTCCTCCAGACCAATCTCCCCTCATTCTGCCTTCTCAGACCAATCTCCCTTCAATCTGCCTCCTCCTCCAGGCCAATCACCCCTCACTCAGCAACCTCCTCCAAACAAATCTCCCCTCACTCTGCCTCCTCCTCCAGACCAATCCCCCTTTATTCGGCCTCCTCCAGACAAATCTTCCCTCATTCTGCCTCCTCCAGACCAATCTCCCCTCACTCTCCCTCCTCCTCCAGAGCAATCCCCTCTCACTCTGCTTCCTCCAGAACAATCACCCCTCACTCTGCCTCCTCCTCCAGACTTATCCCGTTCACTCTGCCTCCTCCAGACCAATCTCTGCTCACTCTACTTCCTACATGCACATCTCCCCTCACTCTGCTTCATCAAGACCAATCTCCCTTCACTTTTCCTCCACCAGACCAATCTCCCCTCACTCTACCTCCTCCAGACCAATTTCCCCTCACTCTGCCTCCTCCAATTGGCCAATCCCCCTTCACTTTGCATCCTCCAGACCCATCTCCACTCACTCTGCATCCTCCAGACAAATCTCCCCTCACTCTGCCTCCTCCTCCAGACCACACTCCCCTTACTTTGACTCCCCCAGGCCAATCTCCCCTAACTCTGCCTCCTCCTCCAGGCCAATCTCCATTCACTCTACCTCCTCCTCCAGACCAATCGCCCCTCACTCTGCCTCCGCCTGCTGACAAATCTCCACCCACTCTAGATCCTCCAAACAAATCTCCCCTCACTTGCCTCCTCTTCCAGAACATTCTTACCTCACTCTGCCTCCTCCACCAGACCAATGTCCCCTCGCTCTGCCTCCTCCTCCAGACCAATGTCCCCTTGCTCTGCCTCCTCCTCCAGACCAATCTCCCTTCACTGTGCCTCCTCCTCCAGACCAATCACCCCTCACTCAGCAACCTCCTCCAAACTAATCTCTCCTCACTCTGCCTCCTCCTCCAGACCAATCACTTTATTCTGCCTCCTCCATACCAATCATCCCTCATTCTGCATCCTCCAGACCAATCTTCCCTCACTCTGCCTCTTCCAACCAATCTCCCCTCACTCTGCCTCCTCCAGCCAAATCTCCCTTCACTCAGTACCTACTCCAGACAAATCCCCCCTCAATCTCCCTCCTCCAGACAAATCACCCCTCACTCTGCCACCTCCTCCAGACCAATCACCCCTCACTCTGCCTCCTCCTACAGACAAAACTCCCTTCACTCTGCCTCCTCCTCCAGACCAATCTCCACTCACTTTGCCTCCTCCTCCAGACGTATCTGCCTTCACTCTACCTCCTCCAGACCAATCTCCCCTCACTCTGCCTTTTCTTCCAGACCAATCTTCACTCTGCCGCTCCAGACCAAACTCCACTTACTCTGCGTCCTCCTCCAGTCCACTCTCCCCTCAATCTACATCCTCCAGTCAAATCTCCCTTCACTCTGCCTCCTCGTCCAGATGAATCCCCCCTCAGTCTGCCTCCTCCAGACAAATCTCCCCTCACTCTGCCTCCAACCAACCAATCTCCCTTCACTCTGCTTCCTCCTCTTGACCAATCTTCCTCACCCCGCATCCTCCTGCAGACCAAGCTCCCCTCGCTCTGCCTCCTCCTCCAGACCAATCTACCTTCACTTTGCCTCCTCCTCCAGTCCAATCTCCCGTCACTCTGCCTCCTCCAGTCCAATCTCCCCTCACTCTGCCTCCTCCAGACCAATCACCCCTCACTCTGCCTCCTCCTCCAGACCAATCTACCTTCACTTTGCCTCCTCCTCCAGTCCAATCTCCCGTCACTCTGCCTCCTCCAGTCCAATCTCCCCTCACTCTGCCTCCTCCAGACCAATCACCCCTCACTCTGCCTCCTCCTCCAGACCAATCTCCCTTCACTCTGCCTCCTCCTCCAGACCAATCTCCCCTCACACTTTCTCCTCCAGAACAATCTCCCTTCATTCTGCCTCCTCCTCCAGAGCAATCTCCCCTCAATCTACGTCCTCCAGACCAATCTCCCCTCACTCTGCCTATGCCAGACCCATCACCACTCACTCTGCCTCCTCCAGACAAATCTCCCCTCACTCTGCCTCCTCCTCCAGACCAATCGCCCCTCACTCTGCCTCTTCCAGACCCTTTTCCACTCACTCTGCCTCCTCCAGACAAATCTCCCCTCACTCTGCCTCCGCCTCCAGACAAATCTCCCCTCACTCTGCCTCCTCCTCCAGACCACACTCCCCTTACTTTGACTCCCCCAGGCCAATCTCCCCTAACTCTGCCTCCTCCTCCAGGCCAATCTCCATTCACTCTACCTCCTCCTCCAGACCAATCGCCCCTCACTCTGCCTCCGCCTGCTGACAAATCTCCACCCACTCTAGATCCTCCAAACAAATCTCCCCTCACTTGCCTCCTCTTCCAGAACATTCTTACCTCACTCTGCCTCCTCCACCAGACCAATGTCCCCTCGCTCTGCCTCCTCCTCCAGACCAATGTCCCCTTGCTCTGCCTCCTCCTCCAGACCAATCTCCCTTCACTGTGCCTCCTCCTCCAGACCAATCACCCCTCACTCAGCAACCTCCTCCAAACTAATCTCTCCTCACTCTGCCTCCTCCTCCAGACCAATCACTTTATTCTGCCTCCTCCATACCAATCATCCCTCATTCTGCATCCTCCAGACCAATCTTCCCTCACTCTGCCTCTTCCAACCAATCTCCCCTCACTCTGCCTCCTCCAGCCAAATCTCCCTTCACTCAGTACCTACTCCAGACAAATCCCCCCTCAATCTCCCTCCTCCAGACAAATCACCCCTCACTCTGCCACCTCCTCCAGACCAATCACCCCTCACTCTGCCTCCTCCTACAGACAAAACTCCCTTCACTCTGCCTCCTCCTCCAGACCAATCTCCACTCACTTTGCCTCCTCCTCCAGACGTATCTGCCTTCACTCTACCTCCTCCAGACCAATCTCCCCTCACTCTGCCTTTTCTTCCAGACCAATCTTCACTCTGCCGCTCCAGACCAAACTCCACTTACTCTGCGTCCTCCTCCAGTCCACTCTCCCCTCAATCTACATCCTCCAGTCAAATCTCCCTTCACTCTGCCTCCTCGTCCAGATGAATCCCCCCTCAGTCTGCCTCCTCCAGACAAATCTCCCCTCACTCTGCCTCCAACCAACCAATCTCCCTTCACTCTGCTTCCTCCTCTTGACCAATCTTCCTCACCCCGCATCCTCCTGCAGACCAAGCTCCCCTCGCTCTGCCTCCTCCTCCAGACCAATCTACCTTCACTTTGCCTCCTCCTCCAGTCCAATCTCCCGTCACTCTGCCTCCTCCAGTCCAATCTCCCCTCACTCTGCCTCCTCCAGACCAATCACCCCTCACTCTGCCTCCTCCTCCAGACCAATCTACCTTCACTTTGCCTCCTCCTCCAGTCCAATCTCCCGTCACTCTGCCTCCTCCAGTCCAATCTCCCCTCACTCTGCCTCCTCCAGACCAATCACCCCTCACTCTGCCTCCTCCTCCAGACCAATCTCCCTTCACTCTGCCTCCTCCTCCAGACCAATCTCCCCTCACACTTTCTCCTCCAGAACAATCTCCCTTCATTCTGCCTCCTCCTCCAGAGCAATCTCCCCTCAATCTACGTCCTCCAGACCAATCTCCCCTCACTCTGCCTATGCCAGACCCATCACCACTCACTCTGCCTCCTCCAGACAAATCTCCCCTCACTCTGCCTCCTCCTCCAGACCAATCGCCCCTCACTCTGCCTCTTCCAGACCCTTTTCCACTCACTCTGCCTCCTCCAGACAAATCTCCCCTCACTCTGCCTCCGCCTCCAGACAAATCTCCCCTCACTCTACCTCCTCCAGGCCAATCCCCCTTCAGTCTGCCTCCTCCAGACCCATCTCCACTCACTCTGCCTCCTCCAGACTGATCTCCCCTCACTCTTCCTCCTTCTCCAAACCACTCTCCCCTCACTATGCCTCCTCCAGACAAATCTCCCCTCACTCTGCCTCCCCTAGGCCAATCTCCCCTCACTCTGCCTCCTCCTCCAGGCCAATCTCCATTCACTCTACCTCCTCCTCCAGACCAATCGCCCTTAACTCTGCCTCCTCCTGCTGACCAATCTTCACTCACTCTAGATCCTCCAGACAAATCTCCCTTCACTCTGCCTCCTCCTCCAGACCAATCTCCACTCACTCTGGCTCCTCCGGACCAATCTCCCCTCACTTGCCTCCTCCTCCAGACCATTTTTACCTCACTCTGCCTCCTCCTCCAGACCAATCTCCCTCGCTTTCCCTCCTCTTCCAGACCAATGTACCCTTGCTTCGTGTCCTACTCCAGACCAATCTCCCCTCATTCTGCCCCCTCCAGACCAATCTCCCTTCACTCTGCCTCCTCCTCCAGACCAATCTCCCCTCACTCCGCAACCTGCACCATACAAATCTCCCCTCACTCTACCCCCTCCGCCAGACCAATGCCCCTTTATTCTGCCTCCTCCAGACCAATCTCCCCTCACTATGCCTCTTCCAGAACAATCTCCCCTCACTCTGCCTCCTCCTGCCCAATGTCCCTTCTCTCTGTTCCTACTCCGGACCAATCCCCCCTCAATCTCCCTCCTCCAGACAAATCACCCCTCACTCTGCCTACTCCTCCAGAACAATCATTCCTCACTCTGCCTACTCCTCCAGAACAATCATTCCTCACTCTGCCTCCTCCTACTGACAAATCTCCCTTCACTCTGCCTCCTCCTGCAGACAAATCTCCGCTCACTCTGCCTCCTCCTCCAGACGTATCTGCCTTCATTCTACCTCCTCCAGACCAATCTCCCCTCACTCTGCCTCCTCCAGACCAATCACCCCTCACTCTGCCTCTTCCTCCAGACCAATCTTTCTTCACACTGCCTCCTGCAGACCAAGCTCCTCTTACTCTGCCTCCTCCTCCAGACCACTCTCCCCTCAATCTACATCTTCCAGTCAAATCTCCCTTCACTCTGCCTCCTCGTCCAGACGAAACCCACTCAGTCTGCCTCCTCCAGACAAATCTCCCCTCACTCTGTCTCCTACCATCCAATCTCCCCTCACTCTGCTTCCTCCTACACACCAATCTTCCCTCACTCTGCATCCTCCTGCAGACCGAGCTCCCCTCGCTCTGCCTCCTCATCCAGACGAATCTCCCTTCACTTTGCCTCCTCCTCCAGTCCAATCTCCCCTCACTCTGCCTCCTCCAGTCCAATCTTGCCTCACTCTGCCTCCTCAAGTCTAATCTCCCCTCACTCTGCCTCCTTCTCCAGACCAATCTCCCTTCATTCTGCCTCCTCCTCCAGACCAATCTCCATTCACTCCAACTCCTCTCCCAGACAAATCTCCCTCTACTCTGCCTCGTCCAGACCAATCTCCCCTCACTCTACCTCCTCCTCCAGACCAATCTCCCCTCACTCTGCCTCCTCCTCCAGACCAATCCCCCTTTATTCTGCCTCTTTCAGACGAATCTCCTCTCTCTCTGCCTCCTCCAGACCAATCTCCCCTCACTTTGCCTCTTCCTCCAGTTGAAACTTTCTTCACACTGCCTTCCCCAGACCACGCTCCTCTTACTCTGCCTCCTCCTCCAGACCACTCTCCCCTCAATATACATCTTCCTGTCAAATCTCCCTTCACTCTGCCTCCTTGTCCAGACGAATCCCCCCTCAGTCTGTCCCTCCAGACAAATCTCCCCTAACTCTGCCTCCTACCATCCAATCTCCCCTCACTCTGCTTCCTCCTCCAGACCAATTTTCCCTCACTCTGCATCCTCCTGCAGACCAAGCTCCCTTCGCTCTGCCTCTTCCTCCAGATGAATCGCCCTTCACTTTGCCTCATCCTCCAGTCCAATCTCCCCTCACTCTGCCTCCTCCAGTCAAATCTTCCCTCACTCTGCCTCCTCATGACCAATCTCCCCTCACTCTGCCTCCTTCTCCAGACCAATCTCCCCTCACGCTACCTCCTCCTCGAGACCAATCTCCCCTCACTCTGCCTCCTCCTCCAGACCAATCCCGCTTTATTCTGCCTCGTCCTGACGAATCCCCCCTCAGTCTGCCTCCTCCAGACAAATCTCCCCTCACTCTGCCACCCACCATCCAATCTCCCCTCACTCTGCTTCATCCTCCAAACCAATCTTCCCTCACTCCGCATCCTCCTGCAGACCAAGCTCCCTTCGCTCTGCCTCCTCCTCCAGACCAATCTCCCTTCACTTTGCCTCCTCCTCCAGTCCAATCTCCCATCACTCTGCCTCCTCCAGTCCAATCTCCTCTCACTCTGCCTCCTCCAACCAATATCCCCTGACTCTGCATCCTTCTCCAGACCAATCTCCCCTCACTCTGCCTCCTCCTCCAGAGCAATCTCCCCTCACTCTGCCTACTCCTCCAAACCAATCCCCCTTTATTCTGCCTCTTCCAGACGAATCTCCTATCACTCTGCCTTCTCCAGCCCAATCTCCCTTCACTCTGTTCCTACTCCAGACCAATCCCCCCTCAATCTCCCTCCTCCAGACCAATCACCCCTCACTCTGCCTCCTCCTACAGACCAATCTCCCTTCACTCTGCCTCCTCCTCCAGACCAATCTCCCCTCACTCTGCCTCTTCCTCCAGACGTATCCGCCTTCAGTCTGCCTCCTCCGGACCAATCGCTCATCACTCTGCCTCCTCCTGACCAATCTCCCCTCACTCTGCCTCCTCCTCCAATCTAATCTCCCCTCACTCTGCCTTCTCCAGACCAATCTCCCTTCAGTCTGTTCCTCCTCCAGACCAATCTCCCCTCAGTCTGCCTCCTCCTCCAGACCAATCTCCCCTCACCCTGCCTCCTCCTCTAGACCAATCTCCCCTTCACCCTGCCTCCTCCAGACCAATCTCCCTTCACTCTGTTCCTCCTCCAGAACAATCCCCCCTCACTCTGCCTCCTCCAGACCAATCTTCCATCAGTCTGCCTCCTCCAGACCAATCTCCCCTCACTCTCCCTCCTCTTCCAGAGCAATCCCCTCTCACTCTGCCTCCTTCAGACCAATCACTCCTCACTCTACTTCCTACAGGCACATCTACCCTCACTCTGCCTCATCAAGACCAATCAACCCTCAATTTACAACCCCCAGACCAATTCCTCCTCACTCTACCTCCTCCAGACAAATCTCCCCTCACTCTGCCTCCTCCACCAGGCCAATCACCCTTCACTCTGCCTCCTTCAGACCCATCTCAACTCACTTTACCTCCTCCAGGGCAATCTACCCTCACTCTACGTCCTCCAGATAAATCTCCCTTCACTCTGCCTCCTCCACCAGGCCAATCATCCTTCACTCTGCCTCCTCCAGACGAATCTCCCCTTACTCTGCCTCCCCTAGGCCATTCTCCCCTCATTCTGCCAACTCCTCCAGGCCAATCGCCATTCACTCTACCTACTCCTCCAGACCAAGCGCCCTTCACTCTGCCTCCTCCTGCTGACCAATCTTCACTCACTCGAGAACCTCCAGACAAATCTCCCTTCACTCTGCCTCCTCCTCCAGACCAATCTCCACTCACTCTGCCTCCTCCAGACCAATCTCCCCTCACTTGCATCCTCCTCCAGACCATTCTGAACTCACTCTGCCTCCTCCTCCAGACCAATCTCCCCTCGCTTTCCCTCCTCTTCCAGACCAATGTCCCCTTGCTCCGCGTCCTACTCCAGACCAATCTCCCCTCATTCTGCCCCCTCCAGACCAATCTCCCTTCACTCTGCCTCCTCCTCCAGACCAATCTCCCCTCACTCCGCAACCTGCACCATACAAATCTCCCCTCACTCTACCCCCTCCGCCAGACCAATGCCCCTTTATTCTGCCTCCTCCAGACCAATCTCCCCTCACTATGCCTCTTCCAGAATAATCTCCCCTCACTCTGCCTCCTCCTGCCCAATCTCCCTTCTCTCTGTTCCTACTCCGGACCAATCCCCCCTCAATCTCCCTCCTCCAGACAAATCACCCCTCACTCTGCCTACTCCTCCAGAACAATCATTCCTCACTCTGCCTCCTCCTACTGACAAATCTCCCTTCACTCTGCCTCCTCCTCCAGACGTATCTGCCTTCATTCTACCTCCTCCAGACCAATCTCCCCTCACTCTGCCTCCTCCAGACCAATCACCCCTCACTCTGCCTCTTCCTCCAGACCAATCTTTCTTCACACTGCCTCCTGCAGACCAAGCTCCTCTTACTCTGCCTCCTCCTCCAGACCACTCTCCCCTCAATCTACATCTTCCAGTCAAATCTCCCTTCACTCTGCCTCCTCGTCCAGACGAAACCCACTCAGTCTGCCTCCTCCAGACAAATCTCCCCTCACTCTGTCTCCTACCATCCAATCTCCCCTCACTCTGCTTCCTCCTACACACCAATCTTCCCTCACTCTGCATCCTCCTGCAGACCGAGCTCCCCTCGCTCTGCCTCCTCATCCAGACGAATCTCCCTTCACTTTGCCTCCTCCTCCAGTCCAATCTCCCCTCACTCTGCCTCCTCCAGTCCAATCTTGCCTCACTCTGCCTCCTCAAGTCTAATCTCCCCTCACTCTGCCTCCTTCTCCAGACCAATCTCCCTTCATTCTGCCTCCTCCTCCAGACCAATCTCCATTCACTCCAACTCCTCTCCCAGACAAATCTCCCTCTACTCTGCCTCGTCCAGACCAATCTCCCCTCACTCTACCTCCTCCTCCAGACCAATCTCCCCTCACTCTGCCTCCTCCTCCAGACCAATCCCCCTTTATTCTGCCTCTTTCAGACGAATCTCCTCTCTCTCTGCCTCCTCCAGACCAATCTCCCCTCACTTTGCCTCTTCCTCCAGTTGAAACTTTCTTCACACTGCCTTCCCCAGACCACGCTCCTCTTACTCTGCCTCCTCCTCCAGACCACTCTCCCCTCAATATACATCTTCCTGTCAAATCTCCCTTCACTCTGCCTCCTTGTCCAGACGAATCCCCCCTCAGTCTGTCCCTCCAGACAAATCTCCCCTAACTCTGCCTCCTACCATCCAATCTCCCCTCACTCTGCTTCCTCCTCCAGACCAATTTTCCCTCACTCTGCATCCTCCTGCAGACCAAGCTCCCCTCGCTCTGCCTCTTCCTCCAGATGAATCGCCCTTCACTTTGCCTCATCCTCCAGTCCAATCTCCCCTCACTCTGCCTCCTCCAGTCAAATCTTCCCTCACTCTGCCTCCTCATGACCAATCTCCCCTCACTCTGCCTCCTTCTCCAGACCAATCTCCCCTCACGCTACCTCCTCCTCGAGACCAATCTCCCCTCACTCTGCCTCCTCCTCCAGACCAATCCCCCTTTATTCTGCCTCGTCCTGACGAATCCCCCCTCAGTCTGCCTCCTCCAGACAAATCTCCCCTCACTCTGCCACCCACCATCCAATCTCCCCTCACTCTGCTTCATCTTCCAAACCAATCTTCCCTCACTCCGCATCCTCCTGCAGACCAAGCTCCCTTCGCTCTGCCTCCTCCTCCAGACCAATCTCCCTTCACTTTGCCTCCTCCTCCAGTCCAATCTCCCATCACTCTGCCTCCTCCAGTCCAATCTCCTCTCACTCTGCCTCCTCCAACCAATATCCCCTGACTCTGCATCCTTCTCCAGACCAATCTCCCCTCACTCTGCCTCCTCCTCCAGAGCAATCTCCCCTCACTCTGCCTACTCCTCCAAACCAATCCCCCTTTATTCTGCCTCTTCCAGACGAATCTCCTATCACTCTGCCTTCTCCAGCCCAATCTCCCTTCACTCTGTTCCTACTCCAGACCAATCCCCCCTCAATCTCCCTCCTCCAGACCAATCACCCCTCACTCTGCCTCCTCCTACAGACCAATCTCCCTTCACTCTGCCTCCTCCTCCAGACCAATCTCCCCTCACTCTGCCTCTTCCTCCAGACGTATCCGCCTTCAGTCTGCCTCCTCCGGACCAATCGCTCATCACTCTGCCTCCTCCTGACCAATGTCCCCTCACTCTGCCTCCTCCTCCAATCTAATCTCCCCTCACTCTGCCTTCTCCAGACCAATCTCCCTTCAGTCTGTTCCTCCTCCAGACCAATCTCCCCTCAGTCTGCCTCCTCCTCCAGACCAATCTCACTTCACTCTACCTCTTCCTCCAGACCAATCTCCCTCACTCTGACTCCTCCTCAAGACCAATCTCCCCTCACACTTTCTCCTCCAGAAAAATCTCCCTTCATTCTGCCTCCTCCTCCAGAGCAATCTCCCCTCACTCTACGTCCTCCAGACCAATCTCCCCTCACTCTGCCTATGCCAGACCCATCACCACTCACTCTGCCTCCTCCAGACAAATCTCCCCTCACTCTGCCTCCTCCTCCAGACCAATCGCCCCTCACTCTGCCTCTTCCAGACCCTTTTCCACTCACTCTGCCTCCTCCAGACAAATCTCCCCTCACTCTGCCTCCGCCTCCAGACAAATCTCCCCTCACTCTACCTCCTCCAGGCCAATCCCCCTTCAGTCTGCCTCCTCCAGACCCATCTCCACTCACTCTGCCTCCTCCAGACTGATCTCCCCTCACTCTTCCTTTTTCTCCAGACCACTCTCCCCTCACTATGCCTCCTCCAGACAAATCTCCCCTCACTCTACCTCCCCTAGGCCAATCTCCCCTCACTCTGCCTCCTCCTCCAGGCCAATCTCCATTCACTCTACCTCCTCCTCCAGACCAATCGCCCTTAACTCTGCCTCCTCCTGCTGACCAATCTTCACTCACTCTAGATCCTCCAGACAAATCTCCCTTCACTCTGCCTCCTCCTCCAGACCAATCTCCACTCACTCTGGCTCCTCCGGACCAATCTCCCCTCACTTGCCTCCTCCTCCAGACCATTTTTACCTCACTCTGCCTCCTCCTCCAGACCAATTTCCCCTCGCTTTCCCTCCTCTTCCAGACCAATGTCCCCTTGCTCCGCGTCCTACTCCAGACCAATCTCACCTCATTCTGCCCCCTCCAGACCAATCTCCCTTCACTCTGCCTCCTCCTCCAGACCAATCTCCCCTCACTCCGCAACCTGCACCATACAAATCTCCCCTCACTCTACCCCCTCCGCCAGACCAATGCCCCTTTATTCTGCCTCCTCCAGACCAATCTCCCCTCACTATGCCTCTTCCAGAACAATCTCCCCTCACTCTGCCTCCTCCTGCCCAATCTCCCTTCTCTCTGTTCCTACTCTGGACCAATCCCCCCTCAATCTCCCTCCTCCAGACAAATCACCCCTCACTCTGCCTACTCCTCCAGAACAATCATTCCTCACTCTGCCTCCTCCTACTGACAAATCTCCCTTCACTCTGCCTCCTCCTGCAGACAAATCTCCGCTCACTCTGCCTCCTCCTCCAGACGTATCTGCCTTCATTCTACCTCCTCCAGACCAATCTCCCCTCACTCTGCCTCCTCCAGACCAATCACCCCTCACTCTGCCTCTTCCTCCAGACCAATCTTTCTTCACACTGCCTCCTGCAGACCAAGCTCCTCTTACTCTGCCTCCTCCTCCAGACCACTCTCCCCTCAATCTACATCTTCCAGTCAAATCTCCCTTCACTCTGCCTCCTCGTCCAGACGAAACCCACTCAGTCTGCCTCCTCCAGACAAATCTCCCCTCACTCTGTCTCCTACCATCCAATCTCCCCTCACTCTGCTTCCTCCTACACACCAATCTTCCCTCACTCTGCATCCTCCTGCAGACCGAGCTCCCCTCGCTCTGCCTCCTCATCCAGACGAATCTCCCTTCACTTTGCCTCCTCCTCCAGTCCAATCTCCCCTCACTCTGCCTCCTCCAGTCCAATCTTGCCTCACTCTGCCTCCTCAAGTCTAATCTCCCCTCACTCTGCCTCCTTCTCCAGACCAATCTCCCTTCATTCTGCCTCCTCCTCCAGACCAATCTCCATTCACTCCAACTCCTCTCCCAGACAAATCTCCCTCTACTCTGCCTCGTCCAGACCAATCTCCCCTCACTCTACCTCCTCCTCCAGACCAATCTCCCCTCACTCTGCCTCCTCCTCCAGACCAATCCCCCTTTATTCTGCCTCTTTCAGACGAATCTCCTCTCTCTCTGCCTCCTCCAGACCAATCTCCCCTCACTTTGCCTCTTCCTCCAGTTGAAACTTTCTTCACACTGCCTTCCCCAGACCACGCTCCTCTTACTCTGCCTCCTCCTCCAGACCACTCTCCCCTCAATATACATCTTCCTGTCAAATCTCCCTTCACTCTGCCTCCTTGTCCAGACGAATCCCCCCTCAGTCTGTCCCTCCAGACAAATCTCCCCTAACTCTGCCTCCTACCATCCAATCTCCCCTCACTCTGCTTCCTCCTCCAGACCAATTTTCCCTCACTCTGCATCCTCCTGCAGACCAAGCTCCCTTCGCTCTGCCTCTTCCTCCAGATGAATCGCCCTTCACTTTGCCTCATCCTCCAGTCCAATCTCCCCTCACTCTGCCTCCTCCAGTCAAATCTTCCCTCACTCTGCCTCCTCATGACCAATCTCCCCTCACTCTGCCTCCTTCTCCAGACCAATCTCCCCTCACGCTACCTCCTCCTCGAGACCAATCTCCCCTCACTCTGCCTCCTCCTCCAGACCAATCCCGCTTTATTCTGCCTCGTCCTGACGAATCCCCCCTCAGTCTGCCTCCTCCAGACAAATCTCCCCTCACTCTGCCACCCACCATCCAATCTCCCCTCACTCTGCTTCATCCTCCAAACCAATCTTCCCTCACTCCGCATCCTCCTGCAGACCAAGCTCCCTTCGCTCTGCCTCCTCCTCCAGACCAATCTCCCTTCACTTTGCCTCCTCCTCCAGTCCAATCTCCCATCACTCTGCCTCCTCCAGTCCAATCTCCTCTCACTCTGCCTCCTCCAACCAATATCCCCTGACTCTGCATCCTTCTCCAGACCAATCTCCCCTCACTCTGCCTCCTCCTCCAGAGCAATCTCCCCTCACTCTGCCTACTCCTCCAAACCAATCCCCCTTTATTCTGCCTCTTCCAGACGAATCTCCTATCACTCTGCCTTCTCCAGCCCAATCTCCCTTCACTCTGTTCCTACTCCAGACCAATCCCCCCTCAATCTCCCTCCTCCAGACCAATCACCCCTCACTCTGCCTCCTCCTACAGACCAATCTCCCTTCACTCTGCCTCCTCCTCCAGACCAATCTCCCCTCACTCTGCCTCTTCCTCCAGACGTATCCGCCTTCAGTCTGCCTCCTCCGGACCAATCGCTCATCACTCTGCCTCCTCCTGACCAATCTCCCCTCACTCTGCCTCCTCCTCCAATCTAATCTCCCCTCACTCTGCCTTCTCCAGACCAATCTCCCTTCAGTCTGTTCCTCCTCCAGACCAATCTCCCCTCAGTCTGCCTCCTCCTCCAGACCAATCTCCCTTCACTCTACCTCTTCCTCCAGACCAATCTCCCTCACTCTGACTCCTCCTCAAGACCAATCTCCCCTCACACTTTCTCCTCCAGAACAATCTCCCTTCATTCTGCCTCCTCCTCCAGAGCAATCTCCCCTCACTCTACGTCCTCCAGACCAATCTCCCCTCACTCTGCCTATGCCAGACCCATCACCACTCACTCTGCCTCCTCCAGACAAATCTCCCCTCACTCTGCCTCCTCCTCCAGACCAATCGCCCCTCACTCTGCCTCTTCCAGACCCTTTTCCACTCACTCTGCCTCCTCCAGACAAATCTCCCCTCACTCTGCCTCCGCCTCCAGACAAATCTCCCCTCACTCTACCTCCTCCAGGCCAATCCCCCTTCAGTCTGCCTCCTCCAGACCCATCTCCACTCACTCTGCCTCCTCCAGACTGATCTCCCCTCACTCTTCCTTTTTCTCCAGACCACTCTCCCCTCACTATGCCTCCTCCAGACAAATCTCCCCTCACTCTGCCTCCCCTAGGCCAATCTCCCCTCACTCTGCCTCCTCCTCCAGGCCAATCTCCATTCACTCTACCTCCTCCTCCAGACCAATCGCCCTTAACTCTGCCTCCTCCTGCTGACCAATCTTCACTCACTCTAGATCCTCCAGACAAATCTCCCTTCACTCTGCCTCCTCCTCCAGACCAATCTCCACTCACTCTGGCTCCTCCGGACCAATCTCCCCTCACTTGCCTCCTCCTCCAGACCATTTTTACCTCACTCTGCCTCCTCCTCCAGACCAATCTCCCCTCGCTTTCCCTCCTCTTCCAGACCAATGTCCCCTTGCTCCGCGTCCTACTCCAGACCAATCTCACCTCATTCTGCCCCCTCCAGACCAATCTCCCTTCACTCTGCCTCCTCCTCCAGACCAATCTCCCCTCACTCCGCAACCTGCACCATACAAATCTCCCCTCACTCTACCCCCTCCGCCAGACCAATGCCCCTTTATTCTGCCTCCTCCAGACCAATCTCCCCTCACTATGCCTCTTCCAGAACAATCTCCCCTCACTCTGCCTCCTCCTGCCCAATCTCCCTTCTCTCTGTTCCTACTCTGGACCAATCCCCCCTCAATCTCCCTCCTCCAGACAAATCACCCCTCACTCTGCCTACTCCTCCAGAACAATCATTCCTCACTCTGCCTCCTCCTACTGACAAATCTCCCTTCACTCTGCCTCCTCCTGCAGACAAATCTCCGCTCACTCTGCCTCCTCCTCCAGACGTATCTGCCTTCATTCTACCTCCTCCAGACCAATCTCCCCTCACTCTGCCTCCTCCAGACCAATCACCCCTCACTCTGCCTCTTCCTCCAGACCAATCTTTCTTCACACTGCCTCCTGCAGACCAAGCTCCTCTTACTCTGCCTCCTCCTCCAGACCACTCTCCCCTCAATCTACATCTTCCAGTCAAATCTCCCTTCACTCTGCCTCCTCGTCCAGACGAAACCCACTCAGTCTGCCTCCTCCAGACAAATCTCCCCTCACTCTGTCTCCTACCATCCAATCTCCCCTCACTCTGCTTCCTCCTACACACCAATCTTCCCTCACTCTGCATCCTCCTGCAGACCGAGCTCCCCTCGCTCTGCCTCCTCATCCAGACGAATCTCCCTTCACTTTGCCTCCTCCTCCAGTCCAATCTCCCCTCACTCTGCCTCCTCCAGTCCAATCTTGCCTCACTCTGCCTCCTCAAGTCTAATCTCCCCTCACTCTGCCTCCTTCTCCAGACCAATCTCCCTTCATTCTGCCTCCTCCTCCAGACCAATCTCCATTCACTCCAACTCCTCTCCCAGACAAATCTCCCTCTACTCTGCCTCGTCCAGACCAATCTCCCCTCACTCTACCTCCTCCTCCAGACCAATCTCCCCTCACTCTGCCTCCTCCTCCAGACCAATCCCCCTTTATTCTGCCTCTTTCAGACGAATCTCCTCTCTCTCTGCCTCCTCCAGACCAATCTCCCCTCACTTTGCCTCTTCCTCCAGTTGAAACTTTCTTCACACTGCCTTCCCCAGACCACGCTCCTCTTACTCTGCCTCCTCCTCCAGACCACTCTCCCCTCAATATACATCTTCCTGTCAAATCTCCCTTCACTCTGCCTCCTTGTCCAGACGAATCCCCCCTCAGTCTGTCCCTCCAGACAAATCTCCCCTAACTCTGCCTCCTACCATCCAATCTCCCCTCACTCTGCTTCCTGCTCCAGACCAATTTTCCCTCACTCTGCATCCTCCTGCAGACCAAGCTCCCCTCGCTCTGCCTCTTCCTCCAGATGAATCGCCCTTCACTTTGCCTCATCCTCCAGTCCAATCTCCCCTCACTCTGCCTCCTCCAGTCAAATCTTCCCTCACTCTGCCTCCTCATGACCAATCTCCCCTCACTCTGCCTCCTTCTCCAGACCAATCTCCCCTCACGTTACCTCCTCCTCGAGACCAATCTCCCCTCACTCTGCCTCCTCCTCCAGACCAATCCCCCTTTATTCTGCCTCGTCCTGACGAATGCCCCCTCAGTCTGCCTCCTCCAGACAAATCTCCCCTCACTCTGCCACCCACCATCCAATCTCCCCTCACTCTGCTTCATCCTCCAAACCAATCTTCCCTCACTCCGCATCCTCCTGCAGACCAAGCTCCCTTCGCTCTGCCTCCTCCTCCAGACCAATCTCCCTTCACTTTGCCTCCTCCTCCAGTCCAATCTCCCATCACTCTGCCTCCTCCAGTCCAATCTCCTCTCACTCTGCCTCCTCCAACCAATATCCCCTGACTCTGCCTCCTTCTCCAGACCAATCTCCCCTCACTCTGCCTCCTCCTCCAGACCAATCTCCCCTCGCTCTGCCCCCTCCTCCAGACCACTGTCCCCTTGCTCTGGCTCCTCCTCCAGACCAATCTCCCCTCATTCTGCCCCCTCCAGACCAATCTCCCTTCACTCTGCCTCCTCCTCCAGACCAATCTCCACTCACTCAGCAACCTCCTCCAAACAAATCTCCCCTCACTCTGCCTCCTCCTCCAGACCAATCCCCCTTTATTCTGCCTCCTCCAGACAAATATTCCCTCACTCTGCAACTTCCAGACCAATCACCCCTCCTTCTGCCTCCTCCAGCCCAATCTCCCTTCACTCTGTTCCTATACCAGACCAATCCCCAATCAATCTCCCTCCTCCACACAAATCACCCCCAACTCTGCCTCCTCCTCCAGACCAATCACCCCTCACTCTGCCTCCTCCTACAGGCAAATCTCCCTTCACTCTGCCCCCTCTTCCAGACCAATCTCCCTTCACTCTGCCGCCTCCAGACCAATCGCCCCTCACTCTGCCTCCTCCTCCAGACGTATCCGCCTTCACTCTGCCTCCTCCAGATCAATCTCCCCTCACTCTGCCGCCTCCAGACCAATCGCCCCTCACTCTGCCTCCTCCTCCAGACGTATCCGCCTTCACTCTGCCTCCTCCAGATCAATCTCCCCTCACTCTGCCTCTACCAGACCAATCGCCCTTCACTCTACCTCCTCCACACCAATCGCTCCTCACTCTGTCTCCTCCTGACCATTCTCCCCTCACTCTGCCTCCTCCTCCAATCTAATCTCCCCTCACTCTGCCTCCTCCAGACCAATCTCCCTTCACTCTGTTCCTCTTCCAGACCAACCCCCCCTCACTCTGCCTCCTCCAGACCAATCTTCCATCACTCTGCCTCCTCCAGACCAATCTCCCCTCACTCTCCCTCCTCTTCCAGAGAAATCCCCTCTCACTCTGCCTCCTTCAGACCATTCACTCCTCAAACAGCCTGCTCCTCCAGAACTATACCGTTCACTCTGACACCTCCAGACCAATCGCCCCTCACTCTACTTCCTACCGGCACATCTACCCTCTCTCTGCCACATCAAGACCAATCTCCCCTCAATTTTCAACCCCCAGACAAATCTCCCCTCACTCTGCCTCCTTCAGAACCATTTCCACTCACTTTACCTCCTCCAGATCAATCTCCCCTCACCCTACCTCCTCCAGACAAATTTCCCCTCACTCTGCCTCCTCCACCAGGCCAATCCCCCTTCACTCTGCCTCCTGCAGACAAATGTCCCCTTACTCTGCCTCCCCCAGGCCAATGTCCCCTCATTCTGCCTCCTCCTCCAGGCCAATCGCCATTTACTCTACCTCCTCCTCCAGACCAATCGCCCTTCACTCTGCCTCCTCCTGCTGACCAATCTCCACTCACTCTCGAACCTCCAGAAAAGTCTCCCTTCACTCTGCCTCCTCCTCCAGACAAATCTCCACTCACTCTGCCTCCTCCAGACCAATCTCCCCTCACTTGCCTCCTAATCCAGACCATTCTGAACTCACTCTGCCTCCTCCTCCAGACCAATCTCCTCTCGCTCTGCCCCCTCCTCCAGACCAATGTCCCCTTGCTCCGCCTCCTCCTCCAGACCAATCTCCCCTCATTCTGCCCCCTCCAGACCAATCTCCCTTCACTCTGCTTCCTCCTCCAGACCAATCTCCCCTCACTCAGCAAACTCCTCCAAACAAATCTCCCCTCACTCTGCCACCTCCTCCAGACCAATCCCCCTTTATTCTGCCTGCTCCAGACAAATCTTCCCTCACTCTGCATCTTCCAGACAAATCACCCCTCACTCTGCCTCCTCCAGCCCAGTCTCCCTTCACTCTGTTCCTACTCCAGACCAATCCCCCCTCAATCTCCCTCCACCAGACAAATCACCCCTCACTCTGCCTCCTCCTCCAGACCAATCACCCCTCACTCTGCCTCCTCCTACAGACAAATCTCCCTTCACTCTGCCCCCTCTTCCAGGCCAATCTCCCCTCACTCTGCCTCCTCCTCCAGACGTATGCTCCTTCACTCTACCACCTCCAGACCAATCTCCCCTTACTCTGCCGCCTCCAGACCAATCTCCCCTCACTCTGCCTCTTCCTCCAGACCAATCTTTCTTCACTCTGCCTCCTCCAGACCAAGCTCCTCTTACTCTGCCTCCTCCTCCAGACCACTCTCCCCTCAATCTACATCCTCCAGTCAAATCTCCTTTCACTCTGCCTCCTCGTCCAGATGAATCCCCCCTCAGTCTGCCTCCTCCAGACAAATCTCCCCTCACTCTGCCTCCTACCAACCAATCTCTCTTCACTCTGCTTCCTACACTAGACCAATCTTTCCTCACTCCGCATCCTCCTGCAGACCAAGCTCCCCTCGCTCTGCCTCCTCCTCCAGACCAATCTCCCTTCACTTTGCCTCCTCCTCCTGTCCAATCCCCCGTCACTCTGCCTTCTCCAGTCCAGTCTTCCCTCACGCTGCCTCCTCCAGACCAATCTCCCCTCACTCTGCCTCCTCCTCCAGAACAATCTCCCTTCATTCTGTCTCCTCCTCCAGTCCAATCTCCTTTCACTCCACCTCCTCTCCCAGACAAATCTCCCTCTACTCTGTCTCGTCCAGAACAATCTCCCCTCACTCTACCTCCTCCTGCCGACCAATCTCCCCTCACTCTGCCTCCTCCTCAGACCAATCCCACTTTATTCTGCCTCTTCCGGACCAATCTCCCCCCACTCTGCCTCCTTCAGCTCAATCTCCCTTCACTCGGGTCCTATGCCAGACCAATCCCCCCTCAATATCTCTCCTCCAGACAAAGCACCCCTCACTCTGCCTCCTCCTCCAGACCTATCCCATTCACTCTGAATCCTCCAGACCAATCTCCCCTCACTCTACTTCCTACAGGCACATCTAACCTTACTCTGCCTCATCCACACCAATCTCCCCTCAATTCACCACCTCCAGACCAATCTCCCCTCACTCTACCTCTTCCAAACAAATCTCCCCGAACTCTGCCTCCTCCTCCAGACCAATCACCCCTCACTTTTCCTCCTCCTACAGAAAAATCTCCCTTCACTCTGCCCCCTCTTCCAGACCAATCTGCCCTCAATCTGCCTCCCCCACCAGGCCAATCCCCCTTCACTCTGCCTCCTGCAGACCCATCTCCACTCAACTTTACCTCCTCCAGACCAATCTCCCCTCACTGTACCTCCTCCAGACCAATGTCCCCTCACTCTGCCTCCTCCACCAGGCCAATCCCCCTGCACTCTGCCTCCTCCAGACCCATCTCCTCTCACTCTGCCTCCTCCAGACAAATCTCCCCTCACTCTGCCTCCTCCTCCAGACCACTCTCCCCTCACTATGCCTCCTCCAGACAAATCTCCCCTAACTCTACGTCCCCCAGGCCTAATCTCCCCTCACTCTGCCTCATCCTCCAGGCCAATCTCCATTCGCAATACCTCCTCCTCCAGACCCATCGCCCTTCAATCTGCATCTTCCTGCTGACCAATCTCCACCTTCTCTTGATCCTCCAGACAAATCACCCTTCACTCCGCCTCCTCCACCAGACTAATCTCCCCTCATTCTTCCCCCTCCAGACCAATCTCCCTTCACTCTGCCTCCTCCTCTAGACCAATCCCCCTTTATTCTGCCTCCTCCAGACAAATCTTCCCTCACTTTGCCTCTTCCAGACCAATCTCCCCTCACTCTGCCTCTTCCAGACAAATCACCCCTGACTCTGCCTCCTCCAGCCCAATCTCCCTTCACTCTGTTCCTACTCCAGACCAATCCCCCCTCAATCTCCCTCCTCCAGACAAATCACCCTTCACTTTGCCTCGTCCTTCAGACCAATCTCCCCTCACTCTGCCTCCTCCTCCAGACGTATCCGCCTTCACTCTACCTCCTCCAGACCAATCTCCCCTCACTCTACCTCCTCCAGACCAACCTCACCTCACTCTGCCTCCTCCACCAGGCCAATCCCCCTGCACTCTGCCTCCTCCAGACTCATCTCCTCTCACTCTGCCTCCTCCTCCAGACCACTCTCCCCTCACTATGCCTCCTCCAGACAAATCTCCCCTAACTCTACATCCCCCAGGCCTAATCTCCCCTCACTCTGCCTCATCCTCTAGGCCAAACTCCATTCGCACTACCTCCTCCTCCAGACCCATCGCCCTTCACTCTGCATCTTCCTGCTGACCAATATCCACTCACTCTTGATCCTCCAGACAAATCTCCCTTCACTCCGCCTCCTCCTCCAGACTAATCTCTCCTCATTCTGCCCCCTCCAGACCAATCTCCCTTCACACTGCCTCCTCCTCCAGACCAATCTCCCCTCACCCACAACCTCCTCCAAACAAATCTCCCCGCACTCTGCCTCCTCTTCTAGACCAATCCCCCTTTATTCTGCCTCCTCCAGACAAATCTTCCCTCAATTTGCCTCTTCCAGACCAATCTCCCCTCACTCTGCCTCTTCCAGACAAATCACCCCTGACTCTGCCTCCTCCAGCCCAATCTCCCTTCACTCTGTTCCTACTCCAGACCAATCCCCCCTCAATCTCCCTCCTCCAGACAAATCACCCTTCACTTTGCCTCCTCCTTCAGACCAATCACCCCTCACTCTGCCACCTCCTACAGACAAATCTCCCTTCACTGTGCCTCCTCCTCCAGACCAATCTCCCCTCACTCTGCCTCCTCCTCCAGACGTATCCGCCTTCACTCTACCTCCTCCAGACCAATCTCACCTCACTCTGCCTTCACCAGACCAATCTCCCCTCACTCTGCCTCTTCCTCCAGACCAATCTTTCTTCACTCTGCCTCCACCAGACCAAGCTCATCTTTCTCTACCTCCTCCTCCAGACCACTCTCCCCTCAATCTACATCCTCCAGTCAAATCTCCCTTCACTCTGCCTCCTCGTCCAGATGAATCCCCCCTCAGTCTGCCTCCTCCAGACAAATCTCCCCTCACTCTGCCTCCTACCGACCAATCTCCCTTCACTCTGCTTCCTCCTCCAGACCAATCTTCCCTCACTCTGCATCCTCCTGCAGACCAAGCTCCCCTCGCTCTGCCTCCTCCTCCAGACCAATCTCCCTTCACTTAGCCTCCTCCTCCAGTCCCATCTCCCCTCACTCTGCCTCCTCCAGTCCAATCTTCCCTCACTCTGCCTCCTCCAGACCAATCTCCCCTCACTCTTCCTCCTCCTCCTGACCAATCTTCCTTCATTCTGCCTCCTCCTCCAGACCAATCTCTTTTCACTCCACCTCCTCTCCCAGAGAAATCTGCCTCTACTCTGCCTCGTCCAGACCAATCTCCCCTCACTCTACCTCCTCCTCCAGACTAATCTCCCCTCACTCTGCCTTTTCCTCCAGACCAATCCCCCTTTATTCTGCCTCTTCCAGACCAATCTCCCCTCACTCTGCCTCCATCAGCCTAATCTCCCTTCATCCTGTTCCTACTCCAGACCAATCCCCCCTCAATCTCCCTCCTCCAGACAAATCACCCCTCACTCTGCCTCCTCCTCCAGACCAATCACCCCTCACTTTGGCTCCTCCTACAGACAAATCTCCCTTCACTCTGCCTCCTCCTCCAGACCAATCTCCCCTCTCTCTGCCTCCCCCAGACCAATCACGATTCACTCTACCTCCTCCAGACCAATCTCCCCTCACTCTGCCTCCTCCAGACAAATCTCCCCTTACTCTGCCTCCTCCTCCAAACCAATCTCCCCTCACTCTGCCTCCTCAAGACCAATTACCGCTCACTCGGCCTCTTCCTCCAACCAATCTTTCTTCACTCAGCCTTCTCGAGCCCAAGCTCCTCTTTCTCTGCCTCCTCCTCCAGACCACTCTCCCCTCAATCTACATCTTCCAGTCAAATCTCCCTTCACTCTGCCTCCTCGTCCAGACAAATCCCCCCTCAGTCTGCCTCCTCCAGACAAATCTCCTCTCACTCTGCCTCCTTCTGACCAATCTCTCTTCACTCATCTTCCTCCTCTAGACCAATCTTCCCTCACTCCGCATGTCCTGCAGGCCAAGCGCCCCTCACTCTGCCTCCTCCAGACCAATCACCCCTCAATCTGCCTTCTCCTCCTGACCAATCCCCCTTTATTCTGCTTCTCCTCCAGACCAATCTCCTTTCACTCCACCTCCTCTCCCAGAGAAATCTGCCTCTACTCTGCCTCGTCCAGACCAATCACCCCTCACTCTGCCTCCTCCTCCAGACCAATCACCCCTCACTTTGCCTCCTCCTACAGACAAATCTCCCTTCATTCTGCCTCCTCTTCCAGACCAAACTCCCCTCACCCTGCCTCCCCCAGACCAATCACCATTCACTCTACCTCCTCCAGACCAATCTCCCCTCACTCTACCTCCTCCAGACCAATCTCCCCTCACTCTGCCTCCTCCTCCAATCCAATCTCCCCTCACTCTGCCTCCTCAAGACCAATCACCCCTCACTCGGCCTCTTCCTCCAGAACAATCTTTCTTCACTCTGCCTTCTCCAGACCAAGCTCTTCTTATTCTGCCTCCTCTTCCAGACAACTCCCCACTCAATCTACATCCTCCAGACAAATCTCCCTTCACTCTGCCTGCTCGTCCAGACGAATCCCCCCTCAATCTGTCTCCTCCAGACAAATCTCCACTCATTCTGCCTCCTACCATCCAATCTCCCCTCACTCTGCTTCCTCCTCTAGACCAATCTTCCCTCACTCCGCATCCTCCTGCAGACCAAGCTCCCCTCGCTCTGCATCCTCCTCCTGACCAATCTCCCCTCACTCTGCCTCCTCCAGTCCAATCTTCAATCACTCTGCCTCATCCAGACATATCTCCCCTCACTCTGCCTCCTCCAGAGCAAACACCCCTCACTCTGCCTCCTCCTCTAGACCAATCTCCCCTCACTCTGCGTCCTGCTGACAATCACCCCTCTCTCAGCCTCCTCCTCCAGACCAATCTCCCTTCCCTCTGCCTCCTCCAGACCAATCTCCCTTCACTCTGTTCCTCCTCCAGACCAATCACCCCTCACTCTGCCTCCTCCAGACCAATCTTCCATCACTCTGCCTCCTCCAGAAAAATCTCCCCTCACTCTGCCTCCTCCAGACCAATCACCCTTCACTTTGGCTCCTCCTCCAGACCAATCTCCCTTTACTCTGCCTCCGATCCAGACAAATCTCCCTTCACTCTACTTCTTCCTCCAGACCAATCTCCCTCACTGTGCCTCCTCCCGACCAATCTCCCTTCCTTCTGACACCTCCTCCAGACCAATTTCCCCTCGCTCTGACTCCTCCAGACCAATGTCCCCTCACTCTGCCTCCTCCAGGACAATCTCCTGTCATTCTGCCTCCTCCTCCAGGTGAATCTCCCCTCAATCTCCCACCTCCTCCATAGCAATCCCCTCTCACTCTGCCTCCTCCAGACCAATCGCCCCTCACTCTGCCTCCTCCTCCAGATCAATCTCTCTTCACTCTACCTCCGCTCCCAGACAAATCTCCCTCTACTCTGCCTCGTCGAGACCAATCTCCCCTCACTCTACCTTCTCCTCCAGACCAATCACCCCTCACTCTGCCTCCTCCTCCAGACAAATCTCCCCTCACTCTGCAACCTCCTGCATACCTATCTCCCCTTACTCTGCCTCCTCCTCCAGACCAATCTCCATTCATTCTGCCTCCTCCTCCAGACCAATCTCTCTTCACCCCACCTCCTCTCCCAGACAAATCTCTCTCTACTCTGCCTCGTCGAGACCAATCTCCCCTCACTCTAACTTCTCCTCCAGACCAATCTCCCTAAACTTTGCCTCCTCCTCCAGACCAATCACCCCTCACTCTGCAACCTCCTCCAAACAAAGCTCCGCTCACTCTGCCTCCTCCTCCAGACCAATGTCCCTTCACTGCACCTCCTCTCCCAGACTAATCTCCCTCTACTCTGCCTCATCCAGACCAATCTCCCCTCACACTACTTCCTCCTCCAGACGAATCTCCCCTTATTCTGCCTCCTCCTCCAGCCCAATCTCACTTCACTCTACCTCCTCCTCCAGACCAATCTCCTTTCACTCTGCCGCCTCCTCCGGCCCAATCTCCCTATACTCTGCCACCTCCAGACCAATCAACCCTCACTCTGCCTCCTGCTCCAGACATATCCCCCTTCACTCTGCCTCCTTCAGATCAATCTCCCCTCACTCTGCATCCCCCAGACCAATCACCCTTCACTCTACCTACTCAAGACCAATCTCCCCTCCTTCTTTCTCCTCCAGACCTATCTCCCCTCTCTCTGCCTCCTCCAGACCAATCTCCCCTCACTCTGCCTCCTCCAGACCAATCTCCCCTCACTCTGCCTCCTCCTCCAGATCACTCTCCGATCAATCTACGTCCTCCAGACAAATCTACCCTCACTCTTCCTCCTCTTCTGAACCAATCTCCCTTCACTTTGCCTCCTCCTACAGACTAATCTCCCCTCACTCTACCTCGTCCAGTCCAAACTCACTTCACTCTGTTCCTCCTCCAGACCAATCCCCCCTAACTCTGCCTCCTCCAGTCTTACCTTCCCTCACACTGCCTCCTCCAGACCAATCACACCTCACTCTACCTCCTCCTCCAGACCAATCTCCCTTCACTCCACCTCCTCTCCCAGACCAATCTTCCTCTACTCTGCCTCGTCCAGAACAATCTCCCCGCACTCTGCCTCCTCCTCCAGACAAATCGCCACTCACATTGCCTCCTCCTCCAGACCAATCTCCCCTCACCCTGTCTCCTCCTGCAGACCAATCTCCCTTCACTCTGTTCCTCCTCCAGACCATTCACCCCTCACTCTGCCTCCTCTAGACCAATCTTTCCTCACTCTGCCTCCTGCAGACCAAGCTCCCCTCACTCTGCCTCCTCCAGACCAATCACTCCTCACTCTGCCTCCTCCTTCAGACCAATCTCCCTTCACTCTGCCTCCTCCTCCAGACCAATCTCCCTTCACTCCACCTCCTCTCCCTGACCAATCACCCCTCACTCTACCTCCTCCAGACCAATCTTACCTCACTCTGCCTACTCCTCCAGACCAATCACCCCTCACTCTGTCTCCTACTCCAGACCAATGTCCCCTCGCTCCGCCTCCTCCTCCAAACCAATCTCCCCTCATTCTGCCTCCTCCAGACCTTTTCCCCTTCACTCTGCCTCCTCCTCCTGACCAATCTCCCCTCACTCAGCAACCTCCTCCAAACAAATCTCCCCTCACTCTGCCTCCTCCTCCAGACCAATCCCCGTTTATTCTGCCTCCTCCAAAAAAATCTCCCGACACTCTGCCTCCTCTTCCAGACCAATCCTCCTTCACTCTGCCTCCTCCAGACCAATCGCCCCTTACTCTGCCTCCTCCTCCAGACCAATCTCTCTTTACTCCACCTCCTCTCCCAGAAAAATCTCCCTCTACTCTGCCTCGTTGAGACCAATCTCCCCTCACTCTACCTTCTCCTCCAGTCCAATCTCCCCTCACTCTGCAACCACCTCCAAACAAAGCTCCCCTCACTCTGCCTCCTCCTCCAGACCAATGTCCCTTCACTGCACCTCCTCTCCCCGACCAATCTCCCTCTACTCTGCCTCGTCCAGACCAATCTCCCCTCACACTACCTCCTCCTCCAGACAAATCTCCCCTCACTCTGCAACCTCCTGCATACCAATCTCCCCTTACTCTGCCTCCTCCTCCAGACCAATCTCCATTCATTCTGCCTCCTCCTCCAGACCAATCTCTCCTCACCCCACCTCCTCTCCCAGACAAATCTCTCTCTACTCTGCCTCGTCGAGACCAATCTCCCCTCACTCTAACTTCTCCTCCAGACCAATCTCCCCTCACTCTGCCTCCTCCTCCAGACTAATCTCCCTAAACTTTGCCTCCTCCTCCAGACCAATCACCCCTCACTCTGCAACCTCCTCCAAACAAAGCTCCCCTCACTCTGCCTCCTCCTCCAGACCAATGTCCCTTCACTGCACCTCCTCTCCCAGACTAATCTCCCTCTACTCTGCCTCATCCAGACCAATCTCCCCTCACACTACCTCCTCCTCCAGACGAATCTCCCCTCACTCTGCCACCTCCTGCAGACCAATCTCCCCTTACTCTACCTCCTCCTCCAGCCCAATCTCACTTCACTCTACCTCCTCCTCCAGACCAATCTCCTTTCACTCTGCCTCCTCCTCCGGCCCAATCTCCCTATACTCTGCCTCATCCTGCAGAAAAATCTCTCTTCATCCTACCTCCTCCTCCAGACAAATCTCCCGTAACTCAGCCTCCTCCTCCAGACCAATCTCCCGTCACTCTGCCTCCTGCTCCAGACCAATCTCCTCTCACTCTGCCTCCTCCAGACCAATCAACCCTCACTCTGCCTCTTGCTCCAGACATATCCCCCTTTACTCTGCCTCCTTCAGATCAATCTCCCCTCACTCTGCCTCCCCCAAACCAATCACCCTTCACTCTACCTCCTCAAGACCAATCTCCCCTCATTCTTTCTCCTCCAGACCAATCTCCCCTCTCTCTGTCTCCTCCAGACCAATCTCCCCTCACCCTGCCTCCTCCTGCAGACCAATCTCCCTTCACTCTGTTCCTCCTCCAGACCAATCCCCCCTCACTCTGCCTCCTCTAGACCAATCTTTCCTCACTCTGCCTCCTGCAGACCAAGCTCCCCTCACTCTGCCTCCTCCAGACCAATCACCCCTCACTCTGTCTCCTCCTTCAGACCAATCTCCCCTCACTCTGCCTCCTCCAGGCCAAGCTCCTCTTACTCTGCCTCCTCCTCCGGATCACTCTCCGATCAATCTACGTCCTCCAGACAAATCTCCCCTCACTCTTCCTCCTCTTCTGAACCAATATCCCTTCACTTTGCCTCCTCCTACAGACCAATCTCCCCTCACTCTACCTCGTCCAGTCCAAACTCACTTCACTATGTTCCTCCTCCAGACCAATCCCCCCTCACTCTGCTTCCTCCAGTCCAATCTTCCCTCACACTGCCTCCTCCAGACCAATCAAACCTCACTCTACCTCCTCCTCCAGACCAATCTCCCTTCACTCTGCCTCCTCCTCCAGACCAATCTCCCTTCACTCCACCTCCTTTCCCAGACCAATCTTCCTCTACTCGGCCTCATCCAGACCAATCTCCCCTCACTCTGCCTCCTCCTCCAGACCAATCGCCACTCACTTTGCCTCCTCCTACAGACCAATCACCCCTCACTCTGCAACCTCCTCCAAACAAAGCTCCACTCACTCTGCCTCCTCCTCCAGACCAATGTCCCTTCACTGCACCTCCTCTCCCAGACCAATCTCCCTCTACTCTGCCTCGTCCAGTCCAATCTCCCCTCACACTACCTCCTCCTCTTGACAAATCTCCCCTCACTCTGCAACCTCCTGCATACCAATCTCCCCTTACTCTGCCTCCTCCTCCAGACCAATCTCCATTCATTCTGCCTCCTCCTCCAGACCAATGTCCCTTCACTGCACCTCCTCTCCCAGACTAATCTCCCTCTACTCTGCCTCAACCAGACCAATCTCCCCTCACACTACCTCCTCCTCCAGACGAATCACCCCTCACTCTGCCACCTCCTGCAGACCCATCTCCCCTTACTCTACCTCCTCCTCCAGCCCAATCTCACTTCACTCTACATCCTCCTCCAGACCAATCTCCTTCAACTCTGCCTCCTCCTCTGGCCCAATCTCCCTATAGTCTGCCTCCTCCTACAGAAAAAATCTCTCTTCATTCTACCTCCTTCTCCAGACAAATCTCCTCTAACTCAGCCTCCTGCTCCAGACCAATCTCCCGTCACTCTGCCTCCTCCAGACCAATCAACCCTCACTCTGCCTCCTGCTCCAGACATATCCCCCTTCACTCTGCCTCCTTCAGATCAATCTCCCCTCACTCTGCCTCCCCCAGACCAATCACCCTTCACTCTACCTCCTCAAGATCAATCTCCCCTCATTCTTTCTCCTCCAGACCAATCTCCCCTCTATCTGCCTCCTCCAGACCAATCTCCCCTCACTCTGCCTCCTCCAGACCAAGCTCCTCTTACTCTGCCTCCTCCTCCAGATCACTCTCCGATCAATCTACGTCCTCAAGGCAAATCTCCCCTCACTCTTCCTCCTCTTCTGAACCAATCTCCCTTCACTTTGCCTCCTCCTACAGACCAATCTCCCCTCACTCTAACTCGTCCAGTCCAAACTCCCTTCACTCTGTTCCTCCTCCAGACCAATCCCCCCTCACTCTGCCTCCTCCAGTCCAATCTTCCCTCACACTGCCTCCTCCAGACCAATCACAGCTCACTCTACTTCCTCCTCCAGACCAATCTCCCTTCACTCCACCTCCTCTCCCAGACCAATCTTCCTCTACTCGGCCTCGTCCAGACCAATCTCCCCTCACTCTGCCTCCTCCTCCAGACCAATCTCCCCTCACCCTGCCTCCTACTGTAGACCAATCTCCCTTCACTCTGTTCCTCCTCTAGACCAATCCCCCCTCACTCTGCCTCCTCTAGACCAATCTTTCCTCACTCTGCCTCCTGCAGACCAAGCTCCCCTCACTCTACCTCCTCCTGACCAATCTCCCCTCACTCTGCCTCCTCCTCCAGACCAATCTCCCCTCACTCTACCTCCTCCTCCAGCCCAATCTCACTTCAGACTATCTCCTCCTCCGGACCAATCTCCCCTCATCTGCCTCCTGCAGACCAATCTCCCCTCACTCTACCTCCTCCTGACCAATCTCCCCTCACTCTGCCTCCTCCTCCAGACCAATCTCCCCTTACTCTGCCTCCTCCTCCAGGCCAATCTCCATTCACTCTACCTCCTCCTCCAGACCAATCTCCCCTCTCTCTGCCTCCTCCTGCTGACCAATCTCCACTCACTCTAGATCCTCCATACAAATCTCCCTTCACTCTGCCTCCTTCTCCAGACCAATCTCCACTCACTCTTCCTCCTCCAGACCAATCTCCCCTCACTTGCATCCTCTTCCAGACCATTCTTACCTCACTCTGCCTACTGCTCCAGACCAATCTCCCCTCACTCTGTCTCCTACTCCAGACCAATGTCCCCTCGCTCCGCCTCCTCCTCCAAACCAATCTCCCCTCATTTTGCCTCCTCCAGACCAATACCCCTTCACTCTGCCTCCTCCTCCTGACCAATCTCTCCTCACTCAGCAACCTCCTCCAAACAAATCTCCCCTCACTCTGCCTCTTCCTCCAGACCAATCCCCGTTTATTCTGCCTCCTCCAAACAAATCTTCCGACACTCTGCCTCCTCTTCCAGACCAATCCTCCTTCAAACTGCCTCCTCCAGACCAATCGCCCCTCACTCTGCCTCCTCGTCCAGACCAATCTCCCCTCACTCTGCAACCTCCTGCATACCAATCTCCCCTTACTTTGCCTCCTCCTCCAGACCAATCTCCATTCATTCGGCCTCCTCCTCCAGACCAATCTCTCCTCACCCCACCTCCTCTCCCAGACAAATCTCTCTCTACTCTGCCTCGTCGAGACCAATCTCCCCTCACTCTAGCTTCTCCTCCAGACCAATCTCCCCTCACTCTGCCTCCTCCTCCAGACTAATCTCCCTAAACTCTGCCTCCTCCTCCAGTCCAATCACCCCTCACTCTACTTCCTCCTCTAGACCAATCTCCCTTCACTCTGCCTCCTCCTCCAGTCCAATCTCCCTTCACTCCACCTCCTCTCCCAGACCAATCTTCCTCTACTCGGCCTCGTCCAGACCAATCTCCCCTCACTCTGCCTCCTCCTCCAGACCAATCGCCACTCACTTTGCCTCCTCCTACAGACCAATCTCACCTCACCCTGCCTCCTCCTGCAGACCAATCTCCCTTCACTCTGTTCCTCCTCCAGACCAATCCCCCCTCACTCTGCCTCCTCTAGACCAATCTTTCCTCACTCTGCCTCCTTCAGACCAAGCTCCCCTCACTCTGCCTCCTCCAGACCAATCACCCCTCACTCTGCCTCCTCCTTCAGACCAATCTCCCGTCACTCTGCCTCTTCCTCCAGACCAATCTCCCTTCACTCCACCTCCTCTCCCTGACCAATCTCCCTCTACTCTGCCTGATCCAGACCAATGTCCCCTCACTCTACCTTCTCCTCCAGACCAATCTCCCCTCACTATGCCTCCTCCTCCAACCCAATCTCACTTCACTCTACCTCCTCCTCCAGACCAATCTCCCCTCACTCTACCTCCTCCTCCAGCCCAATCTCACTTCACTCTACCTCCTCCTCCGGACCAATCTGCCCTCACTCTGCCTCCTGCAGACCAATCTCCCCTCACTCTGCCTCCTCCAGACCAATCTCCCTTCACTCTGCCTCCTCCTCCAGACCAATCTCCGCTTACTCTGCATCCTCCTCCAGCCCAATCTCACTTCACTCTACCTCCTCCTCCAGACCAATCTCCCCTCACTCTACCTCATCCTCCAGACCAATCTCCCCCTCACTCTGCCTCCTCCTGCAGACCAATCTCCCTTCACTCTACCTCCTCCTCCAGACCAAGCTCCCCTCACTCTGCCTTCTCCAGACCAATCACCCCTCACTCTGCCTCCTCCTCCAGACCAATCTCCCTTCACTCTGCCTCCTCCTCCAGACCAATCTCCCTTCACTCCACCTCCTCTCACAGACCAACCTCCATCTACTCTACGTCATCCAGACCAATCTCCCCTCACTCTACCTTCTCCTCCAGACCAATCTCCCCTCACTCTGCCTCCTCCTCCAACCCAATCTCCCCTCACTCTACCTCCTCCTCCAGCCCAATCTCACTTAACTCTACCTCCTCCTCCGGACCAATCTCCCCTCACTCTGCCTCCTGCAGACCAATCTCCCCTCACTCTACCTCCTCCAGGCCAATCTCCCCTCACTCTGCCTCCTCCTCCAGACCAATCTCCCCTTACTCTGCCTCCTCCTCCAGCCCAATCTCACTTCACTCTACCTCCTCCTCCAGCCCAATCTCACTTCACTCTACCTTCTCCTCCAGACCGATCCCCCTCACTCTACCTCCTCCTCCACACCAATGTCCCCTCACTCTGACTCCTCCTCCAACCCAACCTCACTTCACTCTACCTCCTCCTCCAGACCAATCTCCCCTCACTCTACCTCCTCCTCCAGCCCAATCTCACTTCACTCTACCTCCTTCTCTGGACCAATCTCCCCTCACTCTGCCTCCTGCAGACCAATCTCCCCTCACTCTACCTCCTCCAGACCAATCTCCCCTCACTCTGCCTTCTCCTCCAGAACAATCACCCCTTACACTGCCTCCTCCTCCAGCCCAATCTCACTTCACTCTACCTCTTCCTCCAGACCAATCTCCCCTCACTCTGCCTCCTCCAGTCCAATCCCCCCTCACTCTACCTCCTCCTCCAGACCAATCTCCCCTCACTCTACCTCCTCCTCCAGACCAAGCTCCTCTTACTCTGCCTCCTCCTCCAGATCACTCTCCGATCAATCTACATCCTCCAGACAAATCTCCCCTCACTCTTCCTCCTCTTCTAGAATATCTCCCTTCACTTTCCCCCTCCTCCAGACCAATCTCCCCTCACCCTACCTCGTCCTGTCCAAACTCCCTTCACTCTGTTCCTCCTCCAGACCAATCCCCCCTCACTCTGCCTACTCCAGTCCAATCTTCACTTACACTGCCTCCTCCAGACCAATCACCCCTCACTCTACCTCCTCCTCCAGACAAATCTCCCCTCACCCTGCCTCCTCCTCCAGACCAACCTCCCTTCACTGTCCCTCCTCCTCCAGACCAACCTCACTTCACTCTTTTCCTCCTCCAGACAAATCCCCCCTCACTCTGCCTCCTCTAGACCAATCTTTCCTCACTCTGCCTCCTGCAGACCAAGCTCCCCTCACTCTGCCTCCTGCAGACCAATCTCCCCTCACTCTGCCTCCTCCTCCAGTCCAATCTCCCCTTACTCTGCCTCCTCCTCCAGGCCAATCTCCATTCACTCTACCTCCTCCTCCAGACCAATCTCCCCTCTCTCTGCCTCCTCCTGCTGACCAATCTCCACTCACTCTAGATCCTCCATACAAATCTCCCTTCACTCTGCCTCCTTCTCCAGACCAATCTCCACTCACTCTGCCTCCTCCAGATCAATCTCCCCTCACTCAGCAACCTCCTCCAAACAAATCTCCCCTCACTCTGCCTCCTCCTCCAGACCAATGCCCGTTTATTCTGCCTCCTCCAAACAAATCTCCCGACACTCTGCCTCCTCTTCCAGACCAATCCTCCTTCACTCTGCCTCCTCCAGACCAATCGCCCCTCACTCTGCCTCCTCCTCCAGACCAATCTCTCTTCACTGCACCTCCTCTCCCAGACCAATCTCCCTCTACTCTGCCTCGTCCAGACCAATCTCCCCTCACACTACCTCCTCCGCCAGACAAATCTCCCCTCACTCTGCAACCTCCTGCATACCAATCTCCCCTTACTCTGCCTCCTCCTCCAGACCAATCTCCATTCATTCTGCCTCCTCCTCCAGACCAATCTCTCCTCACCCCACCTCCTCTCCCAGACAAATCTCTCTCTACTCTGCCTCATCGAGACCAATCTCCCCTCACTCTAACTTCTCCTCCAGACCAATCTCCCCTCACTCTGCCTCCTCCTCCGGACTAATCTCCCTAAACTTTGCCTCCTCCTCCAGACCAATCACCCCTCACTCTGCAACCTCCTCCAAACAAAGCTCCCCTCACTCTGCCTCCTCCTCCAGACCAATGTCCCTTCACTGCACCTCCTCTCCCAGACTAATCTCCCTCTACGCTGCCTCATCCAGACCAATCTCCCCTCACACTACCTCCTCCTCCAGACGAATCTCCCCTCACTCTGCCACCTCCTGCAGACCAATCTCCCCTTAATCTACCTCCTCCTCCAGCCCAATCTCACTTCACTCTACCTCCTCCTCCAGACCAATCTCCTTTCACTCTGCCTCCTCCACTGGCCCAATCTCCCTATACTCTGCCTCCTCCTACAGAAAAATCTCTCTTCATTCTACCTCCTCCTCCAGACAAATCTCCCCTAACTCAGCCTCCTCCTCCAGACCAATCTCCCGTCACTCTGCCTCCTGCTCCAGAACAATCTCCTCTCACTCTGCCTCCTCCAGACCAATCAACCCTCACTCTGCCTCCTGCTCCAGACAGATCCCCCTTTACTCTGCCTCCTTCAGATCAATCTCCCCTCACTCTGCATCCCCCAAACCAATCACCCTTCACTCTACCTCCTCAAGACCAATCTCCCCTCATTCATTCTCCTCCAGACCAATCTCCCCTCACTCTGCCTCCTCCAGACCAAGATCCTCTTACTCTGCCTCCTCCTCCAGATCACTCTCCGATCAATCTACGTCCTCCAGACAAATCTCCCCTCACTCTTCCTCCTCTTCTGAACCAATCTCCCTTCACTTTGCCTCCTCCTACAGACCAATCTCCCCTCACTCTACCTCGTCCAGTCCAAACTCACTTCACTCTGTTCCTCCTCCAGACCAATCCCCCCTAACTCTGCCTCCTCCAGTCCAATCTTCCCTCACACTGCCTCCTCCAGACCAATCACACCTCACTCTACTTCCTCCTCCAGACCTATCTCCCTTCACTCTGCCTCCTCCTCCAGACAAATCTCCCTTCACTCCACCTCCTCTCCCAGTCCAATCTTCCTCTACTCGGCCTCATCCAGACCAATCTCCCCGCACTCTGCCTCCTCCTCCAGACCAATCGCCACTCACTTTGCCTCCTCCTCCAGACCAATCTCCCCTCACCTTGCCTCCTACTGCAGACCAATCTCCCTTCACTCTGTTCCTCCTGCAGACCAAGACCCCCTCACTCTGCCTCCTCTAGACCAATCTTTCCTCACTCTGCCTCCTGCAGACCAAGCTCCCCTCACACTGCCTCCTCCAGACCAATCACCCCTCACTCTGCCTCATCCTTCAGACCAATCTCCCTTCACTCTGCCTCCTCCTCCAGACCAATCTCCCTTCACTCCACCTCCTCTCCCTGACCAATCTCCCTCTACTCTGCCTGATCCAGACCAATGTCCCCTCACTCTACCTTCTCCTCCAGACCAATCGCCCCTCACTCTGCCTCCTCCTCCAACCCAATCTCACTTCACTCTACCTCCTCCTCCAGACCAATCTCCCCTCACTCTACCTCCTCTCCAGCCCAATCTCACTTCACTCTACCTCCTCCTCCGGACCAATCTCCCCTCACTCTGCCTCCTGCAGACCAATCTCCCCTCACTCTACCTCCTCCAGACCAATCTCCCCTCACTCTACCTCCTCCTCCAGACCAATCTCCCCTTACTCTGCCTCCTCCTCCAGCCCAATCTCACTTCACTCTACCTCCTCCTCCAGACCAATCTCCCCTCACTCTACCTCCTCCTCCAGACCAATCTCCCCTCACCCTGCCTCCTCCTGCAGACCAATCTCCCTTCACTCTGCCTCCTCCTCCAGACCAACCTCCCTTCACTCTGTTCCTCCTCCAGACCAATCCCCCCTCACTCTGCCTCCTCTAGACCAATCTTTCCTCACTCTGCCTCCTGCAGACCAAGCTCCCCTCACTCTGCCTTCTCCAGACCAATCACCCCTCACTCTGCCTCCTCCTCCAGTCCAATCTCCCTTCACTCTGCTTCCTCCTCCAGACCAATCTCCCTTCACTCCACCTCCTCTCACTGACCAACCTCCATCTACTCTACCTCCTCCAGACCAATCTCCCCTCACTCTACCTTTTCCTCCAGCCCAATCTCCCCTCACTCTGCCTCCTCCTCCAACCCAATCTCACTTCACTCTACCTTCTCCTCCAGACCAATCTCCCCTCACTCTACCTCCTCCTCCAGCCCAATCTCACTTCACTCTACCTCCTCCTCCGGACCAATCTCCCCTCACTCTGCCTCCTGCAGACCAATCTCCCCTCACTCTACCTCCTCCAGGCCAATCTCCCCTCACTCTGCCTCCTCCTCCAGACCAATCTCCCCTTACTCTGCCTCCTCCTCCAGCCCAATCTCACTTCACTCTACCTCCTCCTCCAGACCAATCTCCCCTCACTCTGCCTCCTCCTCCAGCCCAATCTCACTTCACTCTATTTTCTCCTCCAGACCGATCCCCCTCACTCTACCTCCTCCTCCAGACCAATCTCCCTTCACTCTGCCTCCTCCTCCAACCCAACCTCACTTCACTCTACCTCCTCCTCCAGACCAATCTCCCCTCACTCTACCTCCTCCTCCAGCCCAATCTCACTTCACTCTACCTCCTTGTCTGGACCAATCTCCCCTCACTCTACCTCCTCCAGCCCAATCTCCCCTCACTCTGCCTCCTCCTCCAGACCAATCACCCCTTACACTGCCTCCTCCTCCAGCCCAATCTCACTTCACTCTACCTCCTCCTCCAGACCAATCTCCCCTCACTCTACCTCCTCCTCCAGACCAATCTCCCCTCACTCTGCCACCTCCAGACCAAGCTCCTCTTACTCTGCCTCCTCCTCCAGATCACTCTCCGATCAATCTACGTCCTCAAGACAAATCTCCCCTCACTCTTCCTCCTCTTCTAGAATATCTCCCTTCACTTTGCCTCCTCCTCCAGACCAATCTCCCCTCACCCTACCTCGTCCTGTCCAAACTCCCTTCACTCTGTTCCTCCTCCAGACCAATCCCCCCTCACTCTGCCTCCTCCAGTCCAATCTTCCCTTACACTGCCTCCTCCAGACCAATCACACCTCACTCTACCTCCTCCTCCAGACCAATCTCCCCTTACCCTGCCTCCTCCTCCAGACCAATCTCCCTTCACTGTCCCTCCTCCTCCAGACCAACCTCACTTCACTCTTTTCCTCCTCCAGACCAATCCCCCCTCACTCTGCCACTTCTAGACCAACCTTTCCTCACTCTGCCTCCTGCAGACCAAGCTCCCCTCACTCTGCCTCCTCCAGACCAATCACCCCTCACTCTGCCTCCTCCTCCAGACCAATCTCCCTTCACTCTGCCTCCTCCTCCAGGCCAATCTCCCTTCACTCCACCTCCTCTCCCTGACCAATCTCCCTCTACTCTGCCTCATCCAGACCAATCTCCCCTCACTCTACCTTCTCCTCCAGACCAATCACCCCTCACTCTGCCTCCTCCTCCAACCCAATCTCACTTCACTCTGCCTCCTCCTCCAGACCAATCTCCCCTCACTCTACTTCCTCCTCCAGCCCAATCTCACTTCACTCTACCTCCTCCTCTGGCCCAATCTCCCCTCACTGTGCATCCTCCAGACCAATCTCCCCTCACTCTACCTCCTCCAGACCAATCTCCCCTCACTCTACCTCCTCCTCCAGACCAATCTCCCCTTACTCTGCCTCCTCCTCCAGCCCAATCTCACTTCACTCTACTTCCTCCTCCAAACCCATCTCCCCTCACTTTGCATCCTCCAGACCAATCTCCCCTCACTCTACCTCCTCCAGACCAATCTCCCCTCACTCTGCCTCCTCCTCCAGAACAATCTCCCCTCACTCTACCTCCTCCAGACCAATCTCCCCTCACTCTGCCTCCTCCTCCAGACCAATCTCCCCTCACTCTACTTCCTCCAGACCAATCTCCCCTCACTCTACCTCCTCCTCCAGACCAATCTCCCCTCACTCTGCCTTCTCCAGACCAATCTCCCCTCACTCTGACTCCTCCAGACTAATCTCCCCTCACTCTGACTCCTCCAGACCAATCTCCCCTCACTCTGCCTCCACCTTCAGACCAATCTCCCCTCACTCTGCCTCCTTCAGACCAATCTCCCTCACTTTGCCTCATCCTCCAGACCAATCTCCTTTCATGCTGTCTCCTCCTGCTCTAACACATGTGTGTTGCTGTCCATGGATTACCATTGGATTGGTCCATGATTATGCTTAGCAAAGTAGTGCAGTGGTTTGTCATTCCCTCCTGCAGTTTGGCTTACCGGGAAACCTTCTCGCTATTCCCTCTTCCATTAGGCTGCCTGCAAGGCTTTACAGACTGGTAGTCAACCTGATTGGCCACATTATGAATACATTTTCCATGTCCATCAAGTCCTGAAGTGGGACTTGAACCAGAGGTAGGGAAACAACCAATGCCCACGCCAGTGCTCCCTCTTCACACAGCACACTATCAAAATACAACAAAGAGAGAATCCAAAACAAAAACAGAATTACCTGGAAAAACTCAGCAGGTCTGGCAGCATCGGCACCAACTTTAACTTTAACACCTATGTGTTCTATTGTACTATTGTCGTTGACATCTTTTGATGATCTGCTTCTATCACTGCTTGTTTGTCCCTACAACCACACCCCCTCCCCCCTCTCTCTCTCTCTATCTCTCCGCCCCCCACACACACACCTTAAACCAGCTTATATTTCAACTCTTTCTTGGACTCGAACTCAAGTTCTGTCGAAGGGTCATGAGGACTCGAAACGTCAACTCTTTTCTTCTCCGCCGATGCTGCCAGACCTGCTGAGTTTTTCCAGGTAATTCTGTTTTTGTTTTGGATTTCCAGCATCCGCAGTTTTTTTGTTTTTATATATATAAGAGAGAATCCATTTGGCTGTGTGGTGCGAAAAACAACTCATTTTAACTCATATTTTGCATCTGGTTTCTGGTAGACAATCAGCTGGAAGGAGTGGCCCATAGTTCCATAGTCTGAACAGCAAGTTGTAAACCGGTACACTGCAAATTGCTCAGGATATCAGAATATTCCCCTGGCCTTATATAAGCAAGATTCCATGTACTGATATGTACCAGGTTAGAGTAATGCCTGGATTTTAAAATTCTCATCTTGATATTCAAATCCCTCCATGGACTCACCTCCCTGCAGCCCCCCACACCACCCCCCATCTCTCTAGCCCTGCAAGCTGCTAGATCTGTAGTATCCCTTCAATTCTGCCCTCTTGCACATCCTTGACCTCTATAGCTCTGCCTTTGGCAGCCGTGCATTCAGCTGCCAAGGTCTAAAATTCAGGAGTTCCTGACCTAAACGTCTGCAGCTCATTCTCCTTCATTAAGGCATTCTTTCCAACCTCCTGTTTGACCGAACCTTTAGTCATCCATCCTAACATCTCTTTGTGTTACTGGGTATTAATATTTGTCTGATTCTGTTCCTCGGAAGCGCCGTCAATAATCCAGCATTAACGATTAGTGAGGCCTTGTAGGCAAGGTTTCACCTCCCCTTGCCTAACCTGTGGTGATGTTTCTAAAAGCCCATCCTTACCAAGAGCCCCATCAGCTCAAGGCTTCAGTCCCTTTGAGAAGGAATCCAATTCTAGCTTGAGTCCCCAAACAACTCAAGCTCAGCTATCTGAGGAATAATTTTAAAATCCTTTTGACAAATTGAGTGCAATGTTTTTTTTTGTAAAGCACAGCTGTAACTTGTTACTGGGCAGGAGGCCGAGGCTTGTAACATAAACTTGGTATATGAAAGATGTGTTAAAATCCTCTCTGGCTTTCAATGATAGAACAGCTGCAAAAATCATCACTTCAGTACAGTGCAGTGCTCAGTTTTGCTGAGTTACAGCTCTGGACAGAACAATATTGCATGTTGTGGCACTGCGCCACACAAGACAGAGGCCCCCCTGGGCTAAACCATGGATTTCTGCTCCAGGATGATCGATTTCTGCTCCAGGCCACCCCCAGTGGCCTCTGCTGGAAGTGCTGCCATGCAGATGCTGTGTTGCACCTGGATTGGATTTAGGTGTGATTCGTTCCGTTTTAATAACTTGCCAACTGCCGAGGCTGGCACATGAGGAATGGTGAGGTGGGCAAGTTGCTGGAGGGGGTGTCAATGGTGATGGAACTGGGCCCTATGTCAGTCAACACTGTGAGGATTGGGAAAAGGAAGATCTCAATTGGATCCTGTTTCAGGATAACTGGTTCATGCCTGCATACAATCAATGTACACAGCATTGCAATGCAGTAGTCAATAGTTCTGTGTTTGATTATGTGAGTCTGTTTACAATTGATGCTCACTGTGCTTAATTGGTTAAGCCTGGGTTTGGACTCAGAGAAAAGTAAACGAAGCTGTAGGAAAAGATGGAAACTAGAGCTGAAGCATGGAGCAGACATTTTAAAGCATTGTGAATGAAACCTGTTACCCACTTAGAAACTAGTGTCATCTGTGGAAAGGCGGTGGCATAGTGGTATGTTCACTGGCCTGGTGATCCAGCGACCCAGAACAATGCTCTGGGGACCTGGGTTCCATCTGCCATGGTGAAATTTGAATTCAATAAAAAATCTGGAAATAAAAGTCTGATGATGACCATGAAACCATTGTTGATTATCATAGAAACCCATCTGGTTCACTAATGCCCTTTAGGGAATGTGGCAGATCTGGATCAGACCACGTCTTTATGTGGTTGACTCTCAAATGCCCTCTGCAATTAGGGATGGGCAATAAATGCTGGCCTAGCCAGCGGATAAAAAAAAATCTCTGCATAGCTCTGAAATACAAAATATGCAAAATACAGCACAAACCTTGTTATCTTGGATCTTCCTCCCTCTGTGGGTCAATACCTCCCTTCACGAGGATGACATTTTGGGAATGGGAGATTCCCCAAGCTTCTGCCATAACTTTAGCCAGAGGGATTCTGGGAAAGTTACACCAGGAGGAGATTCATATAGATTTTCCACAATAAGTTCCGCTGACCTGGTATCTTCACCAGGAGATTGGTGCAAACAGCTCCTTCCTCCAGCTCTACAGTGTTTACACCAAGAGGGACAGCAGGAGATGACGAGAACCCCAGTGAAGATTCTAGCTGGACAATAACAACAATAACTTGTGTTTAGATAGCACCTTTCATGTAATAAAACATCCCAAGGTGCATAACAGTGTAGGCTCGAGTCACATAAAAATGACCAAAAGCTTGGTCAATGAAATAAGTTTTAAGGAGTGTCTTAATAGAGAAAAGAGAGAGGAAAAGGAGGTTAAGGACAGAATTCCAGAGCTTGTAGCCGAGGTAACTGAAGGTACAGGCACCAATGGCGGAGTGATTAGAATCAGAGACATGCAAGAGGTCAGAATTAGAGGAGCTCAGGCATCTCGGAGGCTTGAGGGGTTGAAGGAGGTTACAGAGATTGGGAAGGTTGAGACCTTGGGGATTTTAAGAGGTGTTGCTAGATCAGGAGCCAGTGTGGATGAGGGAGCACGGGGCTGATAGGTGAATGGAGTTTGGCGTAAGTTAAGAGCAGCAGAGGCTCCAACATCCCTTCCAGTGACACTCTCCCAGCAGCGCCCACCTCTCCCAGTGACAGTCTTACTGCAGTGCCCACCTGTCCCAGTGACACTCTCAAAGCAGTGCCCATCTCTCCCAGTGACGGTCTCACAGCAGTGCCCACCTCTCCCAGTGACATTCTCACAGCAGTGCCCAAATTTCCCAGTGACACACTCACAGCAGTGCCCACCTCTCCCAGTGATGCTCTCACAACTGTGCCAGCTCTCCCAGTGATGCTTTCATAGCCGTGCCCAGCTCTCCCAGTGACACGCTCACAGCAGTGCACACCTCTCCCAGTGATGCGCGCACAGCAGTCCCCATCTCTCCCAGTGACAATCTCACAGAAGTGGCCACCTCTCCCAGTGACATACAGCTGTACCCTGCCCTCCCATTGATGCTCTCACAAAAATGCCCACCTCTCCCTGTGACACTGTCACAGCAGTGCCCACCTATCTCAGTGACACTCGCACTGCACTGCCTACCTCTCCCAGTGACGCTCTCACAGCAGTTCCCGCCTCTCACAGTGATACTCTCACAGCAGTGCCCCACCTCCCAGTGACTCTCCCACAGCATTGCCCACTTCTTGCAATGACCCTCTCACGGCAAAGCCCACATCTCCCAGTGACAGTCTCTCAACAGTGCCCACCTCACCCAGTGATGTTCTCACAGCAGTGCCCACCTCTCCCTGTGATGCACTCACAGCAGTGCGCATCTATCCCAGTGATGTTCTCACAGCAGTGCCCACCTCTCCCATTGACTATCTCACAGCAGTGCCACCTCTTCGAGTGAAGCTTTCACAGCAGTGCCACCTCTCCCAGTGACACTCCCACAGCAGTGCCCAACTCTCCCAGTGATGATCTCACAACAATGTCCACCTCTCCAAATGGCACTCTCACAGCAGTGCCCACATCTCCGGGTGAAACTCTCTCAGCAGTCCCCACCTCTCACATTGACAGTGTCATGGCACTGCCCACCTCTCCCAGTGACACTTTCAAAGCAGTACCCACCTCTCCCAGTGGCACTCTAATAGCAGTGCCCACCTCTCCCAGTGACAATCTCACAGCAGTGCCCTGCTCTCCCAGTGACGCTTTCACAACAACGCCCACCTCTCCCAGTTACACTCTCACAGCCATGCCCACATCTCCCAGTGACACCCTCACAGCAGTGCCCACCTCTCCCAGTGATGCTGTCAAAGCAGTGCCCAGCTCTCCCAGTGATACTCTCACAAATGCGCCAGCTCTACCAGTGTTGCTCTTACAGCAGTGCCCACCTCTCCCAGTGACACTCTCAAATCAGTGCCCACATCTCCCAGTGACACCCTCACAGCAGTGCCCACCTCTCCCAGTGATGCCTTCAAAGCCGTGCCCAGCTCTCCCAGTGATTCGCTTACAACTGCGCCAGCTCTCCCAGTGACAATCTCACAGTATTGCCCACCTCTCCCAGTGACACTCGCACTGCAGTGCCCACCCCTTCCAGTGACACTCTCTCAGCAGTGCCCACCTCTCCCAGTGACAGTCTCACTGCAGTACCCACCTTTCCCAGTGATGCTCTCACAACTGTGCCAGCTCTCCCAGTGATGCTTTCACAGCCGTGCCCAGCTCTCCCAGCGACACTCTCACAGCAGTGCACACCTCTCTCAGTGATGTTCGTACAGCAGTCCCTAGCTCTCACAGTGACACTCGCACTGCACTGCCCACATCTCCCAGTGACACTCTCAAAGCAGTGCCCACCACTCACCATAATGCTCTCAGAGCAGTGCCTATCTGTCCCAGTGAAGCTCTCACTACAGTTCCCACCTCTCCCAGTGACACTCTCACAGCAGTGCCCACTTCTCCCAGTGACACTCTCAGAGAAGTTTTCACCACTCGCCATAATGCTCTCAGAGCAGTGCCTACCTGAAACAGTGAAGCTCTCATGGCAGTGCCCACCTCTCCCAGTGACACTCTCACAGCAGCGCCCATCTCACCCAATGGCGCTTGCACAGCAGTGCCCACCTCTCCCAGTGACTCTCCCACAGCATTGCCCACTTTTCCCAATGACCCTCTCACAGCAATGCCCACATCTCCCAGTGACAGTCACAACAGTGCCCACCTCACCCAGTGATGTTCTCACAGCAGTGCCCACAACTCCCCCTGATGCTCTAACAGCAGTGCCCATCTATCCCAGTGATGTTCTCATAGCAGTGCCCACCTCTCCCATTGACTATCTCACAGCAGTGCCACCTCTCCAAGTGAAGCTTTCACAGCAGTGCAACCTCTCCCAGTGAAGCTCTCAAAGCAGTGCCCACCTCTCCAAGTGACACTCTCACTACAGTGCCCACCTCTCCTACTGACACTCACACTGCATTGCCCACCTCTCCCAGTGACACACTCACAGCAGTGTCCACATCTCCCAGTGACACTCTCAAAGCAGTGCCCACCTCTCCCAGTGATGCACTCACAGCTGTCCCCACTCTCGCAGTGACAGTCTCACAGCAGTGCCCACCTCTCCCAGTGATGCACTCACAGCTGTCCCCACTCTCGCAGTGACAGTCTCACAGCAGTGCCCACCTCTCCCAGTCACGGCCTTACAGCAGAGCCCACGTCTCCCAGTGACACACTCACAATAGTGCCCACCTGTCCCGGTGATGCCCTCACAACTGTGCCAGCTCTCCTAGTGATGCTTTCACAGCCTTGCCCAGCTCTCCCAGTGACACTCTCACAAAAGTGCCCAACTCTCCCAGTGATTCACTCACAGCTGTGCCCAACTTTCCCAGTGACACTCCAACAGCAGTGCCCACATCTCCCAGTGACATTCTCACAGCATTGCCCAACTCACCCAGTGACTCTATCAGAGCAATGCACAACTCTCCCAGTGATGGTCTCACAGCAGTGCCGACCTCTCCCAGGGATAGTCTTTTAGCAGTGCCCACCTCTCCCATTGACAGTCTCACTGCATTGCCCACCCCTTCCAGTGACACTCTCACAGCAGTGCCCACCTCTCCCAGTGACAGTCTCACCACAGTGCCCACCTCTCCCAGTGAAACTCTCAAAGCAGTGCAAACCTTTACCAGATACAGTCTGAAAGCAGTGCCCACCTCTCCCAGTGACACTCTCACAGCAGTGCCCACAACTCCCAGTGAAACTCTCACAGCAGTGCCCATCTCACCCAATGGCGCTTGCACAGCAGTGCCCACCTCTCCCAGTGACTCTCCCACAGCATTGCCCACTTTTCCCAATGACCCTCTCACAGCAATGCCCACATCTCCCAGTGACAGTCACAACAGTGCCCACCTCACCCAGTGCTGTTCTCACAGCAGTGCCCACATCTCCCCCTGATGCTCTAACAGCAGTGCCCATCTATCCCAGTGATGTTCTCACAGCAGTGCCCACCTCTCCCATTGACTATCTCACAGCAGTGCCACCTCTCCAAGTGAAGCTTTCACAGCAGTGCAACCTCTCCCAGTGAAGCTCTCAAAGCAGTGCCCACCTCTCCAAGTGACACTCTCACTACAGTGCCCACCTCTCCTACTGACACTCACACTGCATTGCCCACCTCTCCCAGTGACACACTCACAGCAGTGTCCACATCTCCCTGTGACACTCTCAAAGCAGTGCCCACCTCTCCCAGTGATGCACTCACAGCTGTCCCCACTCTCGCAGTGACAATCTCACAGCAGTGCCCACCTCTCCCAGTGATGCACTCACAGCTGTCCCCACTCTCGCAGTGACAGTCTCACAGCAGTGCCCACCTCTCCCAGTCACGGCCTTACAGCAGAGCCCATGTCTCCCAGTGACACACTCACAGCAGTGCCCACCTCTCCCAGTGATGCCTTCACATCTGTGCCAGCTCTCCCATTGATGCTTTGACAGCCGTGCCCAGCTCTCCCTGTGACACTCTCACAGCAGTGCACACCTCTCCCAGTGACGCTCGCACAGCAGTCCCCATCTCTCCCAGTGACAATCACACAGCAGTGTCCACCTCTCCCAGTGACAGTCTCAGAGCTGTACCCTGCCCTCCCATTGACGCTCTCACAACAACGCCCACCTCTCCCAGTGACACTCTCACAGCAGAGCCCACGTCTCCCAGTGACACACTCACAATAGTGCCCACCTGTCCCGGTGATGCCCTCACAACTGTGCCAGCTCTCCCAGTGATGCTTTCACAGCCTTGCCCAGCTCTCCCAGTGACACTCTCACAAAAGTGCCCACCTCTCCCAGTGACTCACTCACAGCAGTGCCCATCTCTCTCCGTGACTGAATCACAGCAGTGCCCAACTCTCCCAGTGATTCATTCACAGCTGTGCCCAACTTTCCCAGTGACACTCCAACTGCAGTGCCCACATCTCCCAGTGACATTCTCACAGCATTGCCCAACTCTCCCAGTGACTCTCTCAGAGCAATGCACAACTCTCGCAGTGCTGGTCTCACAGCAGTGCCGACCTCTCCCAGGTATAGTCTTTGAGCTGTGCCCACCTCTCCCATTGACAGTCTCACTGCATTGCCCACCCCTTCCAGTGACGCTCTCACAGCAGTGCCCACCTCTCCCAGTGACAGTTTCACTGCAGTGCCCACCTCTCCCAGTGACACTCTCAAAGCAGTGCCCACCTCTCCCAGTGACGGTCTCATAGCAGTGCCCACCTCTCCCAGTGACGGTCTCATAGCAGTGCCCACCTCTCCCGGTGACACTTTCATCGCAGTACCCACCTCTCCCAGTGGCACTCTAACAGCAGTGCCCACCTCTGCCAGTGATGCTCTAACAGCAGTGCCCACCTCTCCCAGTGACAGTCTCAAAGCCGTGCCCTGCTCTCCCAGTGATGCTCTCACAACAACACCCACCTCTCCCATTGACAATCTCAAAGCAGTGCCCACATCTCCCAGTGACACCCTCACAGCAGTGCCCACCTCTCCCAGTGATGCTCTCAAAGCCGTGACCAGCTCTCCCACTGATTCTCACACAACTGCGCCAGCTTCCCAGTGTTGCTCTCACGGCAGTGCCCACCTCTCCCAGTGACACTCTCACTGCAGTGCCCACCCCTTCCAGTGACACTCTCACAGCAGTGCCCACCTCTCCCAGTGATGCCTTCACATCTGTGCCAGCTCTCCCATTGATGCTTTGACAGCCGTACCCAGCTCTCCCTGTGACACTCACACAGCAGTGCACACCTCTCCCAGTGACGCTCGCACAGCAGTCCCCATCTCTCCCAGTGACAATCACACAGCAGTGTCCACCTCTCCCAGTGACAGTCTCAAACAGTGCCCACCTCTCCAAATGACGCTTTCACAGCAGTGCCCACCTCTCACAGTGACACTCTCACAGCAGTGCCCAACTCTCCCAGTGACGCTCTCACAATAACGCCAACCTCTCACAGTGACACTCTCACAGTAGTGCACTCATCTCCCAGTGAAACTCTCACAGTAGTGCTCACCTCTCACAGTGACAGTCTTACTGCACTGCCCACTTCTCCCAGTGACACTTACAAAGCAATACCCCCCTCTCCCAATGGCACTCTAACAGCAGTGCGCACCTCTCCCACTGACAATCTCACAGCAGTGCTCAACTCTCCCAGTGACTCACTCACAGCAGTACCCTGCTCTCCCTCTGACACTCTCACAACAACGCCCATATCTCCCACTGACACTCTCACAGCAGTGCCCACCTCTCACAGTGACGCTCTCACAATAACGCCCCCTATCCCAGTGATACTCTCACAGCAGTGCCCACATCTCCCAGTGACACCCTCACAGCAGTGCCCACCTCTCCCAGTGATGCTCTCAAAGCCGTGCCCAGCTCTCCCAGTGATTCTCTCACAACTGCGCCAGCTCTCCCAATGATGCTCTCACAGCAGTGCCCACCTCTCCCAGTGACACTCTCAATGGAGTGCCCACCTCTCCCAGTGACAGTCTCACAGCCTTACCCTGCCCTCCCAGTGACAATCTCACAACAACGCCAACCTCTCCCAGTGACTCTCTCACAGCGGTGCCCACATCTCCCAGTGACACACTCAAAGGAGTGCCCACCTGTCCCAGTGATGCTCTCACAACTGTGCCAGCTCTCCCAGTGATGCTTTCACAGCCGTGCCTAGCTCTCCCAGTGGCACTCTCACAGCAGTGCACACCTCTCCCACTGAAGCTCGCACAGCAGTCCCCATCTCTCCCAGTGACACTCTCACAGCAGTGCCCTCCACTCACCATGACGCTCTCAGAGCAGTGCCTATTTATCCCAGTGAAGCTCTCACAGTATTGCCCACGTCTCCCAGTGACACTCTCACAGCAGTGCTCACCTCTCCAATTGACACTCTCACAGCAGTGCCCACGTCTCCCAGTGACACTCTCACAGAGGTTTTCACCACTCGCCATAATGCTCTCAGAGCAGTGCCTACCTGACCCAGTGAAGCTCTCACAGCAGTGCCCACCTCTCCCAGTGACACTCTCACAGCAATGCCCGCCTCACCCAGTGAAAATCTCACAGCAGTGCCCACTTCTCCCAATGACCCTCTCACAGCAGTGCCCGCCTCTCCCAGTGATACTCTCACAGCAGTGCCCACCTTTCACAATGACTCTCTCACAGCAATGCCCACATCTCCCAGGGACACTCTCACAACATTGCGCACCTCACCCAGTGATGTTCTCACAGCAGTGCCCACCTCTCCCCAAGATGCTCTCAAAGCAGTGCCCATCTATCCCAGTGATGTTCTCACAGCAGTGCCCACCTCTCCCAGTGACTGTCTCACAGCAGTGCCACCTCTCCCAGTGACGTTCTCACAGCAGTGCCACCTCTCCCAGTGACACTTTCAAAGCAGTGCCCACCTCTTCCAGTGACACACTCATAGCAGTGCCCACTTCTCCCAGTGACACTCTCAAAACAGTGCCCACCTCTGCCAGTGACACTCTCACAGCATTGCCCCCCTCCCGGTGAATCTACCACAGTTTTGTCAACTTCTCCCAATGACCCTCTCACAGCAATGCCCACATCTCCCAGTGACACTCTCACAATAGAGCACACCTCACCCAGTGATGTACACAAAGCAGTGACCAACTCTCCCCGTGATGCTCTCACAGCACTGCCCATCTATCCCAGTGATGTTCTCACAGCAGTGCCCACCTCTCCCATTGACTATCTCACAGCAGTGCCACCTCTCCAAGTGAAGCTTTCACAGCAGTGCAACCTCTCCCAGTGAAGCTCTCAAAGCAGTGCCCACCTCTCCAAGTGACACTCTCACTACAGTGCCCACCTCTCCTACTGACACTCACACTGCATTGCCCACCTCTCCCAGTGACACACTCACAGCAGTGTCCACATCTCCCTGTGACACTCTCAAAGCAGTGCCCACCTCTCCCAGTGATGCACTCACAGCTGTCCCCACTCTCGCAGTGACAATCTCACAGCAGTGCCCACCTCTCCCAGTGATGCACTCACAGCTGTCCCCACTCTCGCAGTGACAGTCTCACAGCAGTGCCCACCTCTCCCAGTCACGGCCTTACAGCAGAGCCCATGTCTCCCAGTGACACACTCACAGCAGTGCCCACCTCTCCCAGTGATGCCTTCACATCTGTGCCAGCTCTCCCATTGATGCTTTGACAGCCGTGCCCAGCTCTCCCTGTGACACTCTCACAGCAGTGCACACCTCTCCCAGTGACGCTCGCACAGCAGTCCCCATCTCTCCCAGTGACAATCACACAGCAGTGTCCACCTCTCCCAGTGACAGTCTCAGAGCTGTACCCTGCCCTCCCATTGACGCTCTCACAACAACGCCCACCTCTCCCAGTGACACTCTCACAGCAGAGCCCACGTCTCCCAGTGACACACTCACAATAGTGCCCACCTGTCCCGGTGATGCCCTCACAACTGTGCCAGCTCTCCCAGTGATGCTTTCACAGCCTTGCCCAGCTCTCCCAGTGACACTCTCACAAAAGTGCCCACCTCTCCCAGTGACTCACTCACAGCAGTGCCCATCTCTCTCCGTGACTGAATCACAGCAGTGCCCAACTCTCCCAGTGATTCATTCACAGCTGTGCCCAACTTTCCCAGTGACACTCCAACTGCAGTGCCCACATCTCCCAGTGACATTCTCACAGCATTGCCCAACTCTCCCAGTGACTCTCTCAGAGCAATGCACAACTCTCGCAGTGCTGGTCTCACAGCAGTGCCGACCTCTCCCAGGTATAGTCTTTGAGCTGTGCCCACCTCTCCCATTGACAGTCTCACTGCATTGCCCACCCCTTCCAGTGACGCTCTCACAGCAGTGCCCACCTCTCCCAGTGACAGTTTCACTGCAGTGCCCACCTCTCCCAGTGACACTCTCAAAGCAGTGCCCACCTCTCCCAGTGACGGTCTCATAGCAGTGCCCACCTCTCCCAGTGACGGTCTCATAGCAGTGCCCACCTCTCCCGGTGACACTTTCATCGCAGTACCCACCTCTCCCAGTGGCACTCTAACAGCAGTGCCCACCTCTGCCAGTGATGCTCTAACAGCAGTGCCCACCTCTCCCAGTGACAGTCTCAAAGCCGTGCCCTGCTCTCCCAGTGATGCTCTCACAACAACACCCACCTCTCCCATTGACAATCTCAAAGCAGTGCCCACATCTCCCAGTGACACCCTCACAGCAGTGCCCACCTCTCCCAGTGATGCTCTCAAAGCCGTGACCAGCTCTCCCACTGATTCTCACACAACTGCGCCAGCTTCCCAGTGTTGCTCTCACGGCAGTGCCCACCTCTCCCAGTGACACTCTCACTGCAGTGCCCACCCCTTCCAGTGACACTCTCACAGCAGTGCCCACCTCTCCCAGTGATGCCTTCACATCTGTGCCAGCTCTCCCATTGATGCTTTGACAGCCGTACCCAGCTCTCCCTGTGACACTCACACAGCAGTGCACACCTCTCCCAGTGACGCTCGCACAGCAGTCCCCATCTCTCCCAGTGACAATCACACAGCAGTGTCCACCTCTCCCAGTGACAGTCTCAAACAGTGCCCACCTCTCCAAATGACGCTTTCACAGCAGTGCCCACCTCTCACAGTGACACTCTCACAGCAGTGCCCAACTCTCCCAGTGACGCTCTCACAATAACGCCAACCTCTCACAGTGACACTCTCACAGTAGTGCACTCATCTCCCAGTGAAACTCTCACAGTAGTGCTCACCTCTCACAGTGACAGTCTTACTGCACTGCCCACTTCTCCCAGTGACACTTACAAAGCAATACCCCCCTCTCCCAATGGCACTCTAACAGCAGTGCGCACCTCTCCCACTGACAATCTCACAGCAGTGCTCAACTCTCCCAGTGACTCACTCACAGCAGTACCCTGCTCTCCCTCTGACACTCTCACAACAACGCCCATATCTCCCACTGACACTCTCACAGCAGTGCCCACCTCTCACAGTGACGCTCTCACAATAACGCCCCCTATCCCAGTGATACTCTCACAGCAGTGCCCACATCTCCCAGTGACACCCTCACAGCAGTGCCCACCTCTCCCAGTGATGCTCTCAAAGCCGTGCCCAGCTCTCCCAGTGATTCTCTCACAACTGCGCCAGCTCTCCCAATGATGCTCTCACAGCAGTGCCCACCTCTCCCAGTGACACTCTCAATGGAGTGCCCACCTCTCCCAGTGACAGTCTCACAGCCTTACCCTGCCCTCCCAGTGACAATCTCACAACAACGCCAACCTCTCCCAGTGACTCTCTCACAGCGGTGCCCACATCTCCCAGTGACACACTCAAAGGAGTGCCCACCTGTCCCAGTGATGCTCTCACAACTGTGCCAGCTCTCCCAGTGATGCTTTCACAGCCGTGCCTAGCTCTCCCAGTGGCACTCTCACAGCAGTGCACACCTCTCCCACTGAAGCTCGCACAGCAGTCCCCATCTCTCCCAGTGACACTCTCACAGCAGTGCCCTCCACTCACCATGACGCTCTCAGAGCAGTGCCTATTTATCCCAGTGAAGCTCTCACAGTATTGCCCACGTCTCCCAGTGACACTCTCACAGCAGTGCTCACCTCTCCAATTGACACTCTCACAGCAGTGCCCACGTCTCCCAGTGACACTCTCACAGAGGTTTTCACCACTCGCCATAATGCTCTCAGAGCAGTGCCTACCTGACCCAGTGAAGCTCTCACAGCAGTGCCCACCTCTCCCAGTGACACTCTCACAGCAATGCCCGCCTCACCCAGTGAAAATCTCACAGCAGTGCCCACTTCTCCCAATGACCCTCTCACAGCAGTGCCCGCCTCTCCCAGTGATACTCTCACAGCAGTGCCCACCTTTCACAATGACTCTCTCACAGCAATGCCCACATCTCCCAGGGACACTCTCACAACATTGCGCACCTCACCCAGTGATGTTCTCACAGCAGTGCCCACCTCTCCCCAAGATGCTCTCAAAGCAGTGCCCATCTATCCCAGTGATGTTCTCACAGCAGTGCCCACCTCTCCCAGTGACTGTCTCACAGCAGTGCCACCTCTCCCAGTGACGTTCTCACAGCAGTGCCACCTCTCCCAGTGACACTTTCAAAGCAGTGCCCACCTCTTCCAGTGACACACTCATAGCAGTGCCCACTTCTCCCAGTGACACTCTCAAAACAGTGCCCACCTCTGCCAGTGACACTCTCACAGCATTGCCCCCCTCCCGGTGAATCTACCACAGTTTTGTCAACTTCTCCCAATGACCCTCTCACAGCAATGCCCACATCTCCCAGTGACACTCTCACAATAGAGCACACCTCACCCAGTGATGTACACAAAGCAGTGACCAACTCTCCCCGTGATGCTCTCACAGCACTGCCCATCTATCCCAGTGATGTTTCAAAGCAGTGCCCACCTCTCCCATTGACTATCTCAAAGCAGTGCCACCTCACCGAGTGAAGCTTTCACAGCAGTGCCACCGCTCCAAGTGAAGCTCTCAAAGCAGTGCCCACCTCTCCCAGTGACACTCTCACAACAGTGCCCACCTCTCCTTGTGACACTCACACTGCAGTGCCCACTTCTCCCAGGGACACTCTCACAGCAGTGCCCAAAACTCGCCCAAACACTCTCACAGCAGTGCCCACCTCTCCCAGTGACACGCTCACAGCAGTGCCCATCTCTCCCAGTGACGCATGCACAGCAGTGCCCAACTCTCCCTGTGACACTCTCAGAGCAGTGCCCACCTCTCCCAGTGAAACTCTCACAGCAGTGTCCACCTCTCCCTGTGACTCGCTCACAGCAGTGACCAACTATCCCAGTGATGCTCTCACAACTGTGCTCACCTCTCCCAGTGACGCATGTGCCCACCATTCAATGGGAAAATCTCACAGCAGTGCCAAACTCTCCCAGTTACACTATCAGAGCAGTGCCCACCTCTCCAGTGATACTCTCACAACAGAGCCCACCTCTCCCATTGACACTCTCACAGCAGTGCCCATCTCTCCCAGTGGCACTCTCACAGCAGTGCCCATCTCTCACATTGACAGTCTCACTGCAGTGCCCACCTCTCCCAGTGACACTCTCAAAACAGTGCCCACCTCTGCCAGTGACACTCTCACAGCATTGCCCAACTCTCCCAGTGACAATCTCACAACAACGCCCACCTCTCCCAGTGACAGTCTCACAGCAGTGCCCAAATCTCCCAGTGAAACTCTCACAGCAGTGCTCCCCTCTCACAGTGACAGTCTCACTGCACTGCCCAACTCTCCCAGTGCCACTTTCAAAGCAATACACACCTCTCCCAGTGGCACTCTAACAGCAGTGCGCACCTCTCCCAGTGACGCATGCACAGCAGTGCCCACCATTCTCTGGGACAATCTCAGAGCTGTGCCAAACTCTCCCAGTTACACTCTCACAGCAGTGTCTAACTCGCCAGTGATACTCTCACAACAGTGCCCACCTCTCCCACTGACACTCTCACTGCACTGCCCACCTCTCCCAGTGACACGTTCAAAGCAATACCCACCTCTCCCAGTGGCACTCTAACAGCAGTGCGCACCTCTCCCAGTGACAATCTCACAGCAGTGCCCACCTATCCCAGTGATGTTCTCACAACTGTGCTCACCTCTCCCACTGATGCATGAACAGCAGTGCACACTTCTCCCAGTGGCACTCTCACAGCAGTGCCCACCTCTCACAGTGACAGTCTCACTGCAGTGCCCACCTCTCCCCGTGAAACTCTCAAATCAGTTCCCACATCTGCCAGTGACGCTTTCACAGCAGTGCCCACATCTCCTAGTGACACTATCAAATAGGATTTCACCACTCGCCATAATGCTCTCACAGCAGTGCCACCTGACCCACTGAAGCTCTCACAGCAGTGCTCACCTCTCCCAGTGACAATCTCACAACAACGCCAACCTCTCCCAGTGATACTCTCACAGCACTGCCCACATCTCCCAGTGACACACTCAAAGCAGTGCCCACCTGTCCCAGTGATGCTCTCACAACTGTGCCAGCTCTACCAGTGCTTTTTTCACAGCCGTGCCTAGCTCTCCCAGTGACACTCTCACAGCAGTGCCATCCAATCGCCATGATGCTCTCAGAGCAGTGCCTATCTATCGCAGTGAAGCTCTCGCAATAATGTCCACGTCTCCCAGTGACACTGTCACAGCAGAGCCCACCTCTCCCAGTGACACTCTCACAGCAGTGCCCACATCTCCTAGTGACACTCTCACAGAGGATTTCACCGCTCGCCATAATGCTCTCACAGCAGTGCCACCTGACCCACTGAAGCTCTCACAGCAGTGCCCACCTCTCCCAGTGACACTCTCACAGCAGTTCCCATTTCTCCCAGTGATGCTCTCACAGCAGTGCCCATCTCAGCCAAAGTCGCTTGCACAGCAGTGCCCGCCTCTCCCTGTGATACTCTCACAGCAGTGCCCACTTCTCCCAATGACCCTCTAACAACATTGCCCGCCTCTTCCAGTGATACTCACACAGCAATGCCCACATCTCCCAGTGACACTCTCACAACAGTGCCCACCTCACCCAGTGTTCTCACAGCAGTGCCCACCTCTCCCCGTGATGCTCTCACTGCAGTGCCCATCTATCCCAGTGATGTTTTCACAGCAATGCCCACCTCTCCCAGTGACTGTCTCACAGCAGTGCTACCTCGCAGAGTGACTATTTCACAGCAGTGCCAACTCACCCTGTGAAGATCTCAAAGCAGTGCCCACCTCTCCCAGTGACACTCACACTGCAGTGCTGTCCTATCCCAGTGACTCACTCAAAGCAGTTCCCACCTCACCCAGTGACACTCTCACAGCAGTGACACCTCTCCCAGTGACATGCTCACAGCAGTGCGCATCTCCCCCAGTGATGCTCTCACAGCAGTGCCCATCTCAGCCAATGTTGCTTGAACAGCAGTGCCCGCCTCTCTCAGTGATAATCTCACAGCAGTGCCCAGTTCTCCCAATGACCCTCTCACAGCAGTGCCCACCTCTCCCAGTGATGCTCTCACAAATGTGCTCACCTCTCCCACTGACGCATGAACAGCAGTGCACACCATTCTCTTGGACAATCTCACAGCAGTGCCAAACTCTCCCAGTTACGGTCTCAGAGCAGTGCCCACCTCTCCAGTGATACACTCACAACAGTGCCCACCTCTCCCACTGACACTCTCGCAGCAGTGCCCACCTCTCCCAGTGGCACTCTCACAGCAGTGCCCACCTCCCACAGTGACAGTCTCACTGCAGTGCCCACCTCTCCCAGTGAAACTCTCAAAGCAGTGCCCACATCTGCCAGTGACGCTTTCACAGCAGTGCCCACCTCTCCCAGTGACACTCTCACATCAGTGCCCAATTCTCCCAGTGACGCTCTCACAACAACGCCCAACTCTCCCAGTGACACTCTCACAGCAGTGTCCACGTGTCCCAATGAAACTCTCACAGCAGTGCTCACCTCTCACAGTGACAGTCTCACTGCACTGCCCACCTCTCCCAGTGATACTTTCAAAGCAATACCCACCTCTCCCAGTGGCACTCTAACAGCAGTGGGCACCTCTCCCAGTGACAATCTCACAGCAGTGCCCACCTCTCCCAGTGAAACTCTCAAAGTAGGGCCCACATCTGGCAGTGACACTTTCACAGCAGTGCCCACCTCTCCCAGTGACACTCTCACAGCAGTGTCCACATCTCCCAATGAAACTCTCACAGCAGTGCTCACCTCTCCCAGTGACAATCTCACTGCACTGCCCACCTCTCCCAGTGACACTTTCAAAGCAATACCCATCTCTCCCAGTGGCACTCTAACAGCAGTGCGCACCTCTCCCGGTGACAATCTCACAGCAGTTCTCAACTCTCCCAGTGACTCACTCACAACAGGGCCCTGCTTTCCCTCTGGCGCTCTCACAACAACGCCCATCTCTCCCACTGACACTCTTGCAGCAGAGCCCACCTCTCCCATTGGCACTCTCACAGCACTGCCCACCTCTCACAGTGACGCTCTCACAACAACGCCCACCTCTCCCAGTGATACTCTCACAGCAGTGTCCACATCTCCCAGTGACACCCTCACAGCAGTGCCCACCTCTCCCAGTGATGCTCTCAAAGCCGTGCCCAGCTCTCCCAGTGATTCTCTCACAACTGCGCCAGCTCTCCCAGTGATGCTTTCACAGCAGTGCCCACCTCTCCCAGTGACACTCTCACAGCAGTGCCCACCTTTCCCAGTGACAGTCTCACAGCTGTACCCTGCCCTCCCAGTGACAATCTCACAACAACGCCAACCTCTCCCAGTTACTCTCTCACAGCAGTGCCTACATTTCCCAGTGACACACTCAAAGCAGTGCCCACCTGTCTCAGTGATGCTCTCACAACTGTGCCAGCTCTCCCAATGATGCTTTCACAGCCGTGCCTAGCTCTCCCAGTGACACTCTCACAGCAGTGCCCTCCAATCGCCATGACGCTCTCAGACCAGTGCCTATCTATCCCAGTGAAGCTCTCACAGTAATGCCTACGTCTCCCAGTGACACTGTCAAGCAGTGACCACCTCTCCCAGTGACACTCTCACAGCAGTGCCCTACATCTCCCAGTGACACTCTCACAGAGGTTTTCACCTCTCACCATAATGCTCTCAGAGCAGTGCCTACCTGATACAGTGAAGCTCTCACAGCAGTGCCCACCTCTCCCAGTGACAATCTCACAGCAGTTCTCAACTCTCCCAGTGACACTCCCACAGCAGTGCCCTGCTCTCCCATTGGCACTGTCACAGCAGTGCCCACCTCTCACAGTGACGCTCTCACAACAACGCCCACCTCTCCCAGTGACAATCTCACAGCAGTGCCCACATCTCACAGTGACACCCTCACTGCAGTGCCCACCTCTTCCAGTGAAACTCTCAAAGCAGTGCCCACATCTGCCAGTGACGCTTTCACAGCAGTGCCCAACTCTCCCAGTGACGCTCTCACAACAACGCCCAACTCTCCCAGTGAATCTCTCACAGCAGTGTCCACATCTCCCAATGAAACTCTCACAGCAGTGCTCACCTCTCACAGTGACAGTCTCACTGCACTGCCCACCTCTCCCAGTGACACTTTCAAAGCAATACCCACCTCTCCCAGTGGCACTCTAACAGCAGTGCGCACCTCTCCCAGTGACTATCTCACAGCAGTGCCCACCTCTCCAAGTGATGCTCTCACAACTGTGCTCACCTCTCCCACTGACGCATGAACAGCAGAGCACACCTCTCCCAGTGGCACTCTCACAGCAGTGCCCACTTCTCACAGTGACAGTCTCACTGCAGTGCCCACCTCTCCCAGTTAAACTCTCAAAGCAGTGCCCACATCAGCCAGTGACGCTTTCACAGCAGTGCCCACCTCTCCCAGTGACAATCTCACAGCAGTTCTCAACTCTCCCAGTGACTCACTCACAGCAGGGCCCTGCTCTCCCTCTGACGCTCGCACAGCAGTGCCCACATCTCCCACTGACACTCTCACAGCAGTGTCCACATCTCCCAATAAAACTCTCACAGCAGTGCTCACCTCTCATAGTGACATTCTCACTGCACTGCCCACCTCTCCCAGTGACACTTTCAAAGCAATACCCACCTCTCCCAGTGGCACTCTAACAGCAGTGCGCACCTCTCCCGGTGACAATCTCACAGCGGTTCTCAACTCTCCCAGTGACTCACTCACAGCAGGGCCCTGCTCTCCCTCTGACGCTCGCACAGCAGTGCCCACATCTCCCACTGACACTCTCACAGCAGTGCCCACCTTTCCCAGTGACAGTCTCACAGCTGTACCCTGCCCTCCCAGTGACAATCTCACAACAAAGCCAACCTCTCCCAGTTATTCTCTCTCAGCAGTGCCTACATCTCCCAGTGACACACTCAAAGCAGTGCCCACCTGTCCCACTGATGCTCTCACAACTGTGCCAGCTCTCCCAGTGATGCTTTCACAGCCGTGCCAAGCTCTCCCAGTGACACTCTCACAGCAGTGCCCTCCAATCGCCATGATGATCTCAGACCAGTGCCTATCTATCCCAGTGAAGCTCTCACAGTAATGCCCATGTCTCCCAGTGACACTGTCAAGCAACGCCCACCTCTCCCAGTCACACTCTCACAGCAGTGCCCTACGTCTCCCAGTGACACTCTCAGAGAGGTTTTCACCACTCGCCATAATGCTCTCACAGCAGTGCCTACCTGATTCAGTGAAGCTCTCACAGCAGTGCCCACCTCTCCCAGTGACAATCTCACAGCAGTTCTAAACTCTCCCATTGACACTCTCAAAGCAGTGCCCTGCTGTCCCATTGGCACTCTCACAGCAGTGCCCACCTCTCACAGTGACGCTCTCACAACAACGCCCACCTCTCCCAGTGATACTCTCACAGAAGTGTCCACATCTCCCAGTGACACCCTCACAGCAGTGCCCACCTCTCCCAGTGATGCTCTCAAAGCCGTGCCCAGCTCTCCCAGTGATTCTCTCACAACTGCGCCAGCTCTCCCAGTGATGCTTTCACAGCAGTGCCCACCTCTCCCAGTGACACTCTCACAGCAGTGCCCACCTTTCCCAGTGACAGTCTCACAGCTGTACCCTGCACTCCCAGTGACAATCTCACAACAAAGCCAATCTCTCCCAGTTACTCTCTCACAGCAGTGCCTACATCTCCCAGTGACACACTCAAAGCAGTGCCCACCTGTCCCACTGATGCTCTCACAACTGTGCCAGCTCTCCCAGTGATGCTTTCACAGCCGTGCCTAGCTCTCCCAGTGACACTCTCACAGCAGTGCCCTCCAATCGCCATGACGCTCTCAGACCAGTGCCTAGCTATCCCAGTGAAGCTCTCACAGTAATGCCCACGTCTCCCAGTGACACTGTCAAGCAGTGACCACCTCTCCCAGTGACACTCTCACAGCAGTGCCCTACATCTCCCAGTGACACTCTCACAGAGGTTTTCACCACTCGCCATAATGCTCTCAGAGCAGTGCCTACCTGATACAGTGAAGCTCTCACAGAAGTGCCCACCTCTCCCAGTGACAATCTCACAGCAGTTCTCAACTCTCCCAGTGACACTCCCACAGCAGTGCCCTGCTCTCCCATTGGCACTGTCACAGCAGTGCCCACCTCTCACAGTGACGCTCTCACAACAACGCCCACCTCTCCCAGTGACATTCTCACAGCAGTGCCCACATCTCACAGTGACACCCTCACTGCAGTGCCCACCTCTTCCAATGAAACTCTCAAAGCAGTGCCCACATCTGCCAGTGACGCTTTCACAGCAGTGCCCACCGCTCCCAGTGACACTCTCACATCATTGCCCAACTCTCCCAGTGACGCTCTCACAACAAAGCCCAACTCTCCCAGTGACACTCTCACAGCAGTGTCCACATCTCCCAATGAAACTCTCACAGCAGTGCTCACCTCTCACAGTGACAGTCTCACTGCACTGCCCACCTCTCCCAGTGACACTTTCAAAGCAATACCCACCTCTCCCAGTGGCACTCTAACAGCAGTGCGCACCTCTCCCAGTGACTATCTCACAGCAGTGCCCACCTCTCCCAGTGATGCTCTCACAACTGTGCTCACCTCTCCCACTGACGCATGAACAGCAGAGCACACCTCTCCCAGTGGCACTCTCACAGCAGTGCCCACCTCTCACAGTGACAGTCTCACTGCAGTGCCCACCTCTCCCAGTTAAACTCTCAAAGCAGTGCCCACATCTGCCAGTGACGCTTTCACAGCAGTGCCCACCTCTCCCAGTGACACTCTCACAGCAGTGCCCAACCCTCCCAGTGACGCACTTATAACAACGCCCAACTCTCCCAGTGACACTCTCACAGCAGTGTCCACATCTCCCAATAAAACTCTCACAGCAGTGCTCACCTCTCATAGTGACATTCTCACTGCACTGCCCTCCTCTCCCAGTGACACTTTCAAAGCAATACCCACCTCTCCCAGTGGCACTCTAACAGCAGTGCGCACCTCTCCCGGTGACAATCTCACAGCGGTTCTCAACTCTCCCAGTGACTCACTCACAGCAGGGCCCTGCTCTCCCTCTGACGCTCGCACAGCAGTGCCCACATCTCCCACTGACACTCTCACAGCAGTGCCCACCTTTCCCAGTGACAGTCTCACAGCTGTACCCTGCCCTCCCAGTGACAATCTCACAACAAAGCCAACCTCTCCCAGTTACTCTCTCACAGCAGTGCCTACATCTCCCAGTGACACACTCAAAGCAGTGCCCACCTGTCCCACTGATGCTCTCACAACTGTGCCAGCTCTCCCAGTGATGCTTTCACAGCCGTGCCAAGCTCTCCCAGTGACACTCTCACAGCAGTGCCCTCCAATCGCCATGACGCTCTCAGACCAGTGCCTATCTATCCCAGTGAAGCTCTCACAGTAATGCCCATGTCTCCCAGTGACACTGTCAAGCAACGCCCACCTCTCCCAGTCACACTCTCACAGCAGTGCCCTACGTCTCCCAGTGACACTCTCAGAGAGGTTTTCACCACTCGCCATAATGCTCTCACAGCAGTGCCTACCTGATTCAGTGAAGCTCTCACAGCAGTGCCCACCTCTCCCAGTGACAATCTCACAGCAGTTCTAAACTCTCCCATTGACACTCTCAAAGCAGTGCCCTGCTGTCCCATTGGCACTCTCACAGCAGTGCCCACCTCTCACAGTGACGCTCTCACAACAACGCCCACCTCTCCCAGTGATACTCTCACAGAAGTGTCCACATCTCCCAGTGACACCCTCACAGCAGTGCCCACCTCTCCCAGTGATGCTCTCAAAGCCGTGCCCAGCTCTCCCAGTGATTCTCTCACAACTGCGCCAGCTCTCCCAGTGATGCTTTCACAGCAGTGCCCACCTCTCCCAGTGACACTCTCACAGCAGTGCCCACCTTTCCCAGTGACAGTCTCACAGCTGTACCCTGCACTCCCATTGACAATCTCACAACAAAGCCAATCTCTCCCAGTTACTCTCTCACAGCAGTGCCTACATCTCCCAGTGACACACTCAAAGCAGTGCCCACCTGTCCCACTGATGCTCTCACAACTGTGCCAGCTCTCCCAGTGATGCTTTCACAGCCGTGCCTAGCTCTCCCAGTGACACTCTCACAGCAGTGCCCTCCAATCGCCATGACGCTCTCAGACCAGTGCCTAGCTATCCCAGTGAAGCTCTCACAGTAATGCCCACGTCTCCCAGTGACACTGTCAAGCAGTGACCACCTCTCCCAGTGACACTCTCACAGCAGTGCCCTACATCTCCCAGTGACACTCTCACAGAGGTTTTCACCACTCGCCATAATGCTCTCAGAGCAGTGCCTACCTGATACAGTGAAGCTCTCACAGAAGTGCCCACCTCTCCCAGTGACAATCTCACAGCAGTTCTCAACTCTCCCAGTGACACTCCCACAGCAGTGCCCTGCTCTCCCATTGGCACTGTCACAGCAGTGCCCACCTCTCACAGTGACGCTCTCACAACAACGCCCACCTCTCCCAGTGACATTCTCACAGCAGTGCCCACATCTCACAGTGACACCCTCACTGCAGTGCCCACCTCTTCCAATGAAACTCTCAAAGCAGTGCCCACATCTGCCAGTGACGCTTTCACAGCAGTGCCCACCGCTCCCAGTGACACTCTCACATCATTGCCCAACTCTCCCAGTGACGCTCTCACAACAAAGCCCAACTCTCCCAGTGACACTCTCACAGCAGTGTCCACATCTCCCAATGAAACTCTCACAGCAGTGCTCACCTCTCACAGTGACAGTCTCACTGCACTGCCCACCTCTCCCAGTGACACTTTCAAAGCAATACCCACCTCTCCCAGTGGCACTCTAACAGCAGTGCGCACCTCTCCCAGTGACTATCTCACAGCAGTGCCCACCTCTCCCAGTGATGCTCTCACAACTGTGCTCACCTCTCCCACTGACGCATGAACAGCAGAGCACACCTCTCCCAGTGGCACTCTCACAGCAGTGCCCACCTCTCACAGTGACAGTCTCACTGCAGTGCCCACCTCTCCCAGTTAAACTCTCAAAGCAGTGCCCACATCTGCCAGTGACGCTTTCACAGCAGTGCCCACCTCTCCCAGTGACACTCTCACAGCAGTGCCCAACCCTCCCAGTGACGCACTTATAACAACGCCCAACTCTCCCAGTGACACTCTCACAGCAGTGTCCACATCTCCCAATAAAACTCTCACAGCAGTGCTCACCTCTCATAGTGACATTCTCACTGCACTGCCCTCCTCTCCCAGTGACACTTTCAAAGCAATACCCACCTCTCCCAGTGGCACTCTAACAGCAGTGCGCACCTCTCCCGGTGACAATCTCACAGCGGTTCTCAACTCTCCCAGTGACTCACTCACAGCAGGGCCCTGCTCTCCCTCTGACGCTCGCACAGCAGTGCCCACATCTCCCACTGACACTCTCACAGCAGTGCCCACCTTTCCCAGTGACAGTCTCACAGCTGTACCCTGCCCTCCCAGTGACAATCTCACAACAAAGCCAACCTCTCCCAGTTACTCTCTCACAGCAGTGCCTACATCTCCCAGTGACACACTCAAAGCAGTGCCCACCTGTCCCACTGATGCTCTCACAACTGTGCCAGCTCTCCCAGTGATGCTTTCACAGCCGTGCCAAGCTCTCCCAGTGACACTCTCACAGCAGTGCCCTCCAATCGCCATGACGCTCTCAGACCAGTGCCTATCTATCCCAGTGAAGCTCTCACAGTAATGCCCACGTCTCCCAGTGACACTGTCAAGCAACGCCCACCTCTCCCAGTCACACTCTCACAGCAGTGCCCTACGTCTCCCAGTGACACTCTCAGAGAGGTTTTCACCACTCGCCATAATGCTCTCACAGCAGTGCCTACCTGATTCAGTGAAGCTCTCACAGCAGTGCCCACCTCTCCCAGTGACAATCTCACAGCAGTTCTCAACTCTCCCAGTGACACTCTCACAGCAGTGCCCTGCTCTCCCATTGGCACTGTCACAGCAGTGCCCACCTCGCACAGTGACGCTCTCACGCCCACCTCTCCCAGTGATACTCTCACAGAAGTGTCCACATCTCCCAGTGACACTCTCACAACAGTGCCCTCCATTCGCCATGACGCTCTCAGACCAGTGCCTATCTATCCCAGTGAAGCTCTCACAGTAATGCCCACGTCTCCCAGTGACACTGTCAAGCAGTGACCACCTCTCCCAGTGACACTCTCACAGCAGTGCCCTACATCTCCCAGTGACACTCTCACAGAGGTTTTCACCACTCGCCATAATGCTCTCAGAGCAGTGCCTACGTGATACAGTGAAGCTCTCACAGCAGTGCCCACCTCTCCCAGTGACAATCTCACAGCAGTTCTCAACTCTCCCAGTGACACTCCCACAGCAGTGCCCTGCTCTCCCATTGGCACTGTCACAGCAGTGCCCACCTCTCACAGTGACGCTCTCACAACAACGCCCACCTCTCCCAGTGACAATCTCACAGCAGTGCCCACATCTCACAGTGACACCCTCACTGCAGTGCCCACCTCTTCCAGTGAAACTCTCAAAGCAGTGCCCACATCTGCCAGTGACGCTTTCACAGCAGTGCCCTCCGCTCCCAGTGACACTCTCACATCATTGCCCAACTCTCCCAGTGACGCTCTCACAACAACGCCCAACTCTCCCAGTGAATCTCTCACAGCAGTGCTCACCTCTCACAGTGACAGTCTCACTGCACTGCCCACCTCTCCCAGTGACACTTTCAAAGCAATACCCACCTCTCCCAGTGGCACTCTAACAGCAGTGCGCACCTCTCCCAGTGACAATCTCACAGCAGTGCCCACCTCTCCCAGTGATGCTCTCACAACTGTGCTCACCTCTCCCACTGACGCATGAACAGCAGAGCACAACTCTCCCAGTGGCACTCTCACAGCAGTGCCCACCTTTCACAGTGACAGTCTCACAGCAGTGCCCAACCCTCCCAGTGACGCACTTAAAACAACGCCCAACTCTCCCAGTGACACTCTCACAGCAGTGTCCACATCTCCCAATAAAACTCTCACAGCAGTGCTCACCTCTCATAGTGACATTCTCACTGCACTGCCCACCTCTCCCAGTGACACTTTCAAAGCAATACCCACCTCTCCCAGTGGCACTCTAATAGCAGTGCGCACCTTTCCCGGTGACAATCTCACAGCGGTTCTCAACTCTCCCAGTGACTTACTCACAGCAGGGCCCTGCTCTCCCTCTGACGCTCGCACAGCAGTGCCCACATCTCCCACTGACACTCTCACAGCAGTGCCCACCTTTCCCAGTGACAGTCTCACAGCTGTACCCTGCCCTCCCAGTGACAATCTCACAACAAAGCCAACCTCTCCCAGTTACTCTCTCACAGCAGTGCCTACATCTCCCAGTGACACACTCAAAGCAGTGCCCACCTGTCCCACTGATGCTCTCACAACTGTGCCAGCTCTCCCAGTGATGCTTTCACAGCCGTGCCAAGCTCTCCCAGTGACACTCTCACAGCAGTGCCCTCCAATCGCCATGACGCTCTCAGACCAGTGCCTATCTATCCCAGTGAAGCTCTCACAGTAATGCCCACGTCTCCCAGTGACACTGTCAAGCAACGCCCACCTCTCCCAGTCACACTCTCACAGCAGTGCCCTACGTCTCCCAGTGAAACTCTCAGAGAGGTTTTCACCACTCGCCATAATGCTCTCACAGCAGTGCCTACCTGATTCAGTGAAGCTCTCACAGCAGTGCCCACCTCTCCCAGTGACAATCTCACAGCAGTTCTCAACTCTCCCATTGACACTCTCACAGCAGTGCCCTGCTCTCCCATTGGCACTGTCACAGCAGTGCCCACCTCGCACAGTGACGCTCTCACAACGCCCACCTCTCCCAGTGATACTCTCACAGAAGTGTCCACATCTCCCAGTGACACCCTCACAGCAGTGCCCACCTCTCCCAGTGATGCTCTCAAAACCGTGCCCAGCTCTTCCAGTGATTCTCTCACAACTGCGCCTTCTCTCCCAGTGATGCTGTCACAGCAGTGCCCACCTCTCCCAGTGACACTCTCACAGCAGTGCCCACTTTTCCCAGTGACAGTCTCACAGCTGTACCCTGCCCTCCCAGTGACAATCTCACAACAAAGACAACCTCTCCCAGTGACTCTCTCACAGCAGTGCCCAAATCTTCAGGTGACACACTCAAAACAGTGCCCACCTGTCCCAGTGATGCTCTCACAACTGTGCCAGCTCTCCCAGTGATGCTTTCACTGCCGTGCCTTGCTCTCCCAGTGACACTCTCACAGCAGTGCCCTCCAAACGCCATGACGCCCTCAGACCAGTGCCTATCTATCCCAGTGAAGCTCTCACAGTAATGCCCACGTCTCCCAGTGACACTGTCACAGCAGTGCCCACCTCTCCCAGTGACACTTTCACAGCAGTGCCCTACGTCTCCCAGTGACACTCTCACAGAGGTTTTCACCACTCGCCATAATGCTCTCAGAGCAGTGCCTACCTGATTCAATGAAGCTCTCACAGCAGTGCCCATCTCTCCCAGTGATGCTCTCACAGCAGTGCCCATCTCAGCCAAAGTCGCTTGCACAGCAATGCCCACCTCTCCCAGTGATACTCTCACAGCAGTGCCCACTTCTCCCAATGACCCTCTCACAGCAATGCCCACCTCTCCCAGTGACACTCTCACAGCAGTGCCCATCTCACCTAATGACGCTTGCACAGCAGTGCCCACCTCTCCCAGCGACGCTCTCATAGCAGAGCCTGCCTCTCCCAGTGATACTCTCACAGCTGTGCCCCCCCTCCCAGTGAATCTCCCACAGCATTGTCCACTTCTCCCAATGACCCTCTCACAGCAATGCCCACATCTCCCAGTGACACTCTCACAGCAGTGCAAAGCTCACACAGTGATATTCCCACAGCAGTGCCCAACTCTCCCCGTGATGCTCTCACAGCACTGCCCATCTATCCCAGTTATGTTTCACAGCTGTGCCCACCTCTCCCATTGACTATCTCACAGCAGTGACAACTCTCCGAGAGAAGCTTTCAAAGCAGTGCCATCGCTCCCAGTGAAGCTCTCAAAGCAGTGCCCACCTCTCCTAGTGACACTCTGCAGTGCCCACCTCTCCCAGTGGCACTCTCACAGCAGTGCCCACCTCTCCCAGTGACACTCTCACAACAGTGCCCACCTCTCCTAGTGACACTCACTCTGCAGTGCCCACCTCTCACAGTGGCACTCTCACAGCAGTGCCCAACACTCGCCGTAATGCTCTCACAACAGTGCCCACCTCTCCCAGTGACACGCTCACAGCAGTGCCCATCTCTCTCAGTGACGCATGCACAGCAGTGCCCAACTCTCCCAGTGACACTCTCACAGCAGTGTCCAACTGTCCCTGTGACTCTTTCACAGCAGTGCCCAAATCTCCCAGTGAAACTCTCACAGCAGTGCTCCCCTCTCACAGTGACAGTCTCACTGCACTGCCCAACTCTCCCAGTGCCACTTTCAAAGCAATACACACCTCTCCCAGTGGCATTCTAACAGCAGTGCGCACCTCTCCCAGTGAATCTCCCACAGCATTGTCCACTTCTCCCATTGACCCTCTCACAGCAATGCCCACATCTCCCAGTGACACTCTCACAGCAGTGCAAAGCTCACACAGTGATATTCCCACAGCAGTGCCCAACTCTCCCCGTGATGCTCTCACAGCACTGCCCATCTATTCCCGTTATGTTTCACAGCAGTGCCCACCTCTCCCATTGACTATCTCACAGCAGTGACAACTCTCCGAGAGAAGCTTTCAAAGCAGTGCCATCGCTCCCAGTGAAGCTCTCAAAGCAGTGCCCACCTCTCCTAGTGACACTCACTCTGCAGTGCCCACCTCTCCCAGTGGCACTCTCACAGCAGTGCCCACCTCTCCCAGTGACACTCTCACAACAGTGCCCACCTCTCCTAGTGACACTCACTCTGCAGTGCCCACCTCTCACAGTGGCACTCTCACAGCAGTGCCCAACACTCACCGTAATGCTCTCACAACAGTGCCCACCTCTCCCAGTGACACGCTCACAGCAGTGCCCATCTCTCTCAGTGACGCATGCACAGCAGTGCCCAACTCTCCCAGTGACACTCTCACAGCAGCGTCCAACTGTCCCTGTGACTCTTTCACAGCAGTGCCCAACTCTCCCAGTGATGCTCTCACAACTGTGCTCACCTCTCCCAGTGACACTCTCACAGCAGTGCCCATCACTCCCAGTGATGCTCTCACAGCAGTGCCCACCTCACCCAGTGACACTCTCACAGCAGTGCCCATCACTCCCAGTAATGCTCTCACAGCAGTGCCCATCTCAGCCAATGTCGCTTGCACAGCAGTGCCCGCCTCTCCCAGTGATAATCTCACAGCCGTGCTACCTCTCCGAGTGACACTTTCACAGCAGTGCCACCTCTCCCAGTGACACTTTCAAAGCATTGCCCACCTCTTCCAGTGACACACTCATAGCAGTGCTCACTTCTCCCAGTGACACTCTCACAGATGTTTTCACCACTCGCCATAACGTGCTCAGAGCAGTGCCTACCTGAAACAGTGAAGCTCTCACAGCAGTGCCCACCTCTCCCAGTGACACTCTCACAGCAGTGCCCATCTCACCTAATGACGCTTGCACAGCAGTGCCCACCTCTCCCAGCGACACTCTCATAGCAGAGCCTGCCTCTCCCAGTGATACTCTCACAGCTGTGCCCCCCCTCCCAGTGAATCTCCCACAGCATTGTCCACTTCTCCCAATGACCCTCTCACAGCAATGCCCACATCTCCCAGTGACACTCTCACAGCAGTGCAAAGCTCACACAGTGATATTCCCACAGCAGTGCCCAACTCTCCCCGTGATGCTCTCACAGCACTGCCCTTCTATCCCAGTTATGTTTCACAGCAATGCCCACCTCTCCCATTGACTATCTCACAGCAGTGACAACTCTCCGAGAGAAGCTTTCAAAGCAGTGCCATCGCTCCCAGTGAAGCTCTCAAAGCAGTGCCCACCTCTCCTAGTGACACTCACTCTGCAGTGCCCACCTCTCCCAGTGGAACTCTCACAGCAGTGCCCACCTCTCCCAGTGACACTCTCACAACAGTGCCCACCTCTCCTAGTGACACTCACTCTGCAGTGCCCACCTCTCACAGTGGCACTCTCACAGCAGTGCCCAACACTCGCCGTAATGCTCTCACAACAGTGCCCACCTCTCCCAGTGACACGCTCACAGCAGTGCCCATCTCTCTCAGTGACGCATGCACAGCAGTGCCCAACTCTCCCAGTGACACTCTCACAGCAGTGTCCAACTGTCCCTGTGACTCTTTCACAGCAGTGCCCAAATCTCCCAGTGAAACTCTCACAGCAGTGCTCCCCTCTCACAGTGACAGTCTCACTGCACTGCCCAACTCTCCCAGTGCCACTTTCAAAGCAATACACACCTCTCCCAGTGGCACTCTAACAGCAGTGCGCACCTCTCCCAGTGACAATCTCACAGCAGTGCCCATGTCTCCCAGTGATGCTCTCACAACTGTGCTCACCTCTCCCAGTGACGCATGCACAGCAGTGCCCACCATTCTCCGGGACAATCTCACAGCAGTGCCAAACTCTCCCAGTTACACTCTCACAGCAGTGCCCTCATCTCCAGTGATACTCTCACAACAGTGCCCACCTCTCCCACTGACACTCTCACAGCAGTGCCCACCTCTCCCAGTGATGCTCTCACACCAGTGCCCACCTCTCACAGTGACAGTCTCACTGCAGTGCCCACCTCTCCCAGTGACACTCTCAAAGCAGTGCCCACCTCTGCCAGTGACGCTTTCACAGCAGTGCCCATCTCTCCCAGTGACACTCTCACAGCAGTGCCCAATTCTCCCAGTGACGCTTTCACAACAACGCCCACATCTCCCTGTGCAACTCTCACAGCAGTGCTCACCTCTCACAGTGACAGTCTCACTGCACTGCCCACCTCTCCCAGTGACACATTCAAAGCAATACCCACCTCTCCCAGTGGCACTCTAACAGCAGTGCGCACCTCTCCCAGTGACAATCTCACAGCAGTGCCCAACTCTCCCAGTGGCACTCTCACAGCTGTGCCCACCTCTCACAGTGATGCTCTCACAACAACGCCCACCTCTCCCAGTGATACTCTCACAGCAGTGCCCACATCTCCCAGTGAGCCCCTCACAGCAGTGCCCACCTCACCCAGTGATGTTCCCACAGCAGTGCCCAACTCTCCCCGTGATGCTTTCACAGCACGGCCCATCTATCCCAGTGATGTTTCAAATCAGTGCCCACCTCTCCCATTGACTATCGCACAGCAGTGCCACCTCTCCGAGTGAAGATTTTACAGCAGTGCCACAGCTCCCAGTGAAGCTCTCAGAACAGTGCCCACCTCTCCCATTGACACTCTCACAACAGTGCCCCCCTCTCCTAGTGACACACACTGCAGTGCCCACCTCTCCCAGTGACACTCTCACAGCAGTGCCCAACACTCGCCATAACGCTCTCACAGCAGTGCCCACCTCTCCCAGTGACACTCTCACAACTGTGCTCACCTCTCCCAGTGACGCATGCACAGCAGTGCCCACCATTCTCTGGGACAATCTCACAGCAGTGCCAAACTATCCCAGTTACACTCTCAGAGCAGTGCCCACCTCTCCAGTGATACTCTCACAGCAGTGCCCACCTCTCCCAGTGACACTCTCAAAGCAGTGCCCACCTCTGCCAGTGACACTTTCACAGCAGTGCCCACCTCTCCCAGTGACACTCTCACAGCAGTGCCCAACTCTCCCAGTGATGCTCTCACAACGCCCACCTCTCCCAGTGACAGTCTCACTGCACTGCCCACATCTCCCAGTGACACTTGCAAAGCAATATCCACCTCTCCCAGTGGCACTCTAACAGCAGTGCGCACCTCTCCCAGTAACTCACTCACAGCTGTGCACTGCTCTCCCTCTGATGCTCTCACAACAACGCCCATCTCTCCCACTGACACTCTCACAGCAGAGCCCACCTCTCCCATGCCACTTTCACAGCAGTGCCCACCTCTCACAGTGACGCTCTCACAACAACGCCCACCTCTCCCAGTGACACTCTCACAGCAGTGCCCACATCTCCCAGTGACACCCTCACTGCAGTGCCCACCTCTCCCAGTTATGCTCTCAAAGCCGAGCCCAGCTCTCCCAGTGATTCTCACACAGCAGTGCCCACATCTCCCAGTGACACACTCAAAGCAGTGCCCACCTGTCCCAGTGATGCTCTCACAACTGTGTCAGCTCTCCCAGTGATGCTTTCACAGCCGTGCCTAGCTCTCCCAGTGACACTCTCACAGCAGTGCCCTCCACTCGCCATGACGTTTTCAGAGCAGTGCCTGTCTATCCCAGTTAAGCTCTCACAATAATGCCCACATCTCCCAGAGACACTGTCACAGCAATGCCCACCTCTCCCAGTGACACTCTCACAGCAGTGCCCACATCTCCCAGTGACACTCTCACTGAGGTTTTCACCACTCGACACAATGCTCTCACAGCAGTGCCCATCTCCCCCAGTGATACTCTCACAACAGTGCCCACCTCACCCAGTGATGTTCTCACAGCAGTGCCCACCTCTCCCCGTGATGCCCTCACAGCAGTGCCCATCTATCCCATTGATGTTCTCACAGCAGTGCCCACCTCTCCAAGTGACTGTCTCACAGCAGTGCCACCTCTCCGAGTGACACTTTCACAGCAGTGCCAAATCTCCCTGTGAAGCTATCAAAGCAGTGCCCACCTCTCCCAGTGACACTCACACTGCAGTGCTGTCCTATCCCAGTGACTCACTCACAGCAGTTCCCACCTCTCCCAGTGACTGTCTCACAGCAGTGACACCTCTCCGAGTGACACTTTCAAGGCAGTGCCAAATCTCCCAGTGATACTCTCACTGCAGTGCCCACCTCTCCCAGTGACACTCACACTGCAGTGCTGTCCTATCCCAGTGTCTCACTCACAGCAGTTCCCACCTCTCCCAGTGACACTCTCACAGCAGAGCCCAACACAGGCCGTAACACTCTCACAGCAGTGCCCACCTCTCCCAGTGACACGCTCACAGCATTGCCCAACTCTCCCAGTGATGCAAGCACAGCAGTGCCCAGCTCTCCCTGTGACACTCTCAGAGCAGTGCCAACCTCTCCCAGTGACACTCTTACAGCAGTGCCCACCTCTCCCTTTGATTCTCTCAAAGCAGTGCCCAACTCTTCCAGTGATGATCTCACAGCTGTGCTCACCTGTCCCAGTGACGCATGCACAGCAGTGCCCACCATTCTCTGTGACGGTCTCACAGCAGTGCCAAACTCTACCACTGACACTGTCACCGCAGTGCCCATCTCTCCCTGTGATTCTTGCACAGCAATGCCCAACTCTCCCAGTGACGCTATCACAGCATTGCCCACCACTAGCCATGACGCTGTCGGAGCATTGCCCACTTGTCCCAGTGAAGCTCTCACAGCAGTGACCACCTCTCCCAGTGACAATCTCACAGCAGTTCACACCTCTCCCAGTTTCACAATCACAGCCGATCCCACCTCTCCCATTGACACTCTCACAGTAGAGCCTACCTCTCACAGTGATGCATGCACAGAAATGCCCACCTCTCCCAGTGGCACTCTCAAAGCAATGCCCACCTCTCCCAGTGACTCTCTCACAGCATTGCCCACGTCTCCCTGTGACACGCTCACAGCAGTGCTCACCTCTCCCAGTGACGCTCTCACAACAGTGCCCACCTCTGCCAGTGACACTCTCACTGCAGTGCCGACCTCTCCCAGTGAAGCTTGCACAGCAGGGCCCACCTCTGCCAGTGACTCAGTCACAGCTGTGCCCACCTCTCCCCGTGACTCACTCACAGCAGTGCCCACCTCTCCCAGTCACGCTCTTACAGCAGTGACCATCTCTCCCAGTGACACTCTCACAGCAGTACCCACATCTCCCAGTGACATTCTCACAGCAGTGCCCACCTCTCACAGTGACTCACTCACAGCAGTGCCCATCTCTCCCTGTGACAGGCACACAGCAGTGACCATTTCTCCCAGTGACTAATTCACAGCCGTGCCAAACTCTCCCAGTGACTCTCTCAGAGCATTGCACAGCTCTCCCAGTGATGGTCTCACAGCAGTGCCCACCTCTCCCAGTGATGGTCTTTCAGCAATGCCCACCTCTCCCATTGACAATTTCATTGCAGTGCCCACCCCTTCCAGTGACACTCTCACAGCAGTAACAACCTCCCACAGTGACAGTCTCACTGCAGTGCCCACCTCTCCCAGTGTCACTCTCACAGCAGTGCCCACCTCTCCCCGTGACAGGCTCACAGCAGTGCACACCTCTCCCAGTGACACTCTCACAGCAATGCCCAACTCTCCCAGTGACACTCTCACAAAAACGCCCACCTCTCCCAGTGACAATCTCACAGCAGTGCCCACATCTCCCAGTGAAACTCTCACAGCAGTGCCCACCTCTCACATTGACAGTCTCACTGCACTGCCCTGCTCTCCCAGTGATGCTCTCACAACAACGCCGACCTCTCCCAGTGACACTCTCACAGCAGTGCCCACATCTCCCAGTGAAAGGCTCACAGCAGTGCCCACCTCTCCCAGTGATGCTGTCAAAGCTGTGCCAAGCTGTCCAAGTCATTCTCTCACAACTGTGCCACCTCTCCCAGTGACGCTCTCACAGCAGTGCCCTCCTCTCCCAGTGACACTCTCACAGCAGTGCCCACCTCTCCCAGTGACACTCTCACAGCAGTGCCCTGCTCTCCCATGACGCTCTCACAACAACTCCCACCTCTCCCAGTGACACTCTCAAATCATTGCCCTCATCTCCCAAGTCAAACTCTCACAGCAGTGCACACCTCTCCCAGTGACACTCTCAAAGCAGTGCCCACCTCTCCCAGTGATGCTTTCACAGCATGCCCACCTCTCCCAGTGACACTCTCACAACAGTGCCCATCTCTCCCAGTGACGATCTCACAACAACGCCCACCTCTCCCAGGGACACTCTCACAGCAGTGCCCACATCTCCCAGTGAAAGGCTCACAGCAGTGCCCACCTCTCCCAGTGATGCTGTCAAAGCTGTGCCAAGCTGTCCAAGTCATTCTCTCACAACTGTGCCACCTCTCCCAGTGACGCTCTCACAGCAGTGCCCTCCTCTCCCAGTGACACTCTCACAGCAGTGCCCACCTCTCCCAGTGGCACTCTCACAGCAGTGCCCTGCTCTCCCATGACGCTCTCACAACAACTCCCACCTCTCCCAGTGACACTCTCAAATCATTGCCCTCATCTCCCAAGTCAAACTCTCACAGCAGTGCACACCTCTCCCAGTGACAATCTCAAAGCAGTGCCCATCTCTCCCAGTGACGCTCTCACAACAACGCCCACCTCTCCCAGGGACACTCTCACAGCAGTGCCCACATCTCCCAGTGAAACTCTCAGAGCAGTGCTCACATCTCACAGTGACAGTGTCACTGCACTGCCCAATTCTCCCAGTGACACTTTCAAAGCAATACCCACCTCTCCCAGTGGCACTCTAACAGCAGTACCCACCTCTCCTAGTGACAATCTTACAGCAGTGCCCAACTCTCCCAGTGACTCACTCACACCAGTGCCCTGCTCTCCCATTGACGCTCTCACAACACCGCCCATCTCTCCCACTGACACTCTCACAGCAGAGCCCAACTCTCCCAGTGGCACTCTCACAGCAGTGCCCACCTCTCACAGTGACACTTTCATAGCAATACCCACCTCTTCCAGTGACACTGTAACAGCAGTGCCCACCTCTCCCAGTGAAAATCTCACAGCAGTGCCCAACTCTCCAAGTGACTCACTCACAGCAGTGCCCAGCTCTCCCAGTGACGCTCTCATAGCAGTGCCCTGCTCTCCCAGTGATGCTCTCACAACAATGCCCACCTCTCCCAGTGATACTCTCACAGCAGTGCCCAAATCACCCAGGGAAAATCTCACAGCAGTGCCCACCTCTCACAGTGACAGTCTCACTGCACTGCCCACCCATCCCAGTGACACTTTCAAAGCAATACCCACCTCTCCCAGTGACACTCTAACAGCAGTGCCCACCTCTCCAGTGACGATATCACAGCAGTGCCCAACTCTCCCAGTGACTCACTCACAGCAGTGCCCACCTCTCCCAGTGACGCTCTCGCAGCAGTGCCCTGCTCTCCCAGTGACGCTCTCACAACAACGCCCATCTCTCCCAGTGACACTCTCACAGCAGTGCCCACATCTCCCAGTGACACAGGCACAGCAGTGTCCAACTCTCCCAGTGATGCTCTCAAAGCCGTGCCCAGCTCTCCCAGTGATTCTCTCACAACTGCGCCAGCTCTCCCAGTGATGCTCTCACAGCAGTGCCCACCTCTCCCAGTGACACTCTCACTGCAGTGCCCACCTCTCCCACTGACAGTCTCACAAGGGTGCCCACCTCTCCCACTGACACTCTCACAACAGTGCCCACCTCTCCCACTGACACTCTCACAACAGTGCCCACCTCTCCCAGTGATTCTTGCACAGCAACGCCCAACTCCCCCAGTGACGACTTCACTGCATTGCCCACCACTAGCCGTGACACTCTCAGACCATTGCCCACTTGTCCCAGTGAAGCTCTCACAGCAGTGACCACCTCTCCCAGTGACAATCTCACAACAGTGCCCACCTCTCCCAGTGACTCTCTCACAGAAGTGCCCAACTCTCCCTGTAACACACTCACAGCAGTGCTCACATCTCCCAGTGACTCTCTCACAGGAGTGCCCACCTCTGCCTGTGACACGCTCACAGCAGTGCTCACCTCTCACAGTGACGCTCTCTCAACAGTGCCCACCTCTGCCACTGACACTCTCACCACAGTGCCGACCTCTCCCAGTGATGCTTGCACAGCAGGACCCACCTCTCCCAGTGACTCACTCACAGCTGTGCAGACCTCTCCCAGTGACTCACACAAAGCCGTGCCCACCTCTCCCAGTCACGCTCTTACAGTTTTGCCCACCTCTCCCAGTGGCACTCTCAAAGCAATGCCCATCTCTCCAAGTGATGGTCTTTCAGCAGTGCCCACCTCTCCCATTGACAATTTCACTGCAGTGCCCACCCTTCCAGTGACACTCTCACAGAAGTGCCCACCACTCACAGTGACAGTCTCACTGCAATGCCCACCTCTCCCAGTGACACTCTCACAGCATTGCCCACCCTTCCCGTGACAGGCTCAAAGCAATGCCCAACTCTCCCACTGACTCACTCACAGCTGTGCCCAACTTTCCCAGTGACACTCTCAGAGCAGTGCACAGATATCCCAGTGACTCACTCACAGCAGTGCCCACCTCTCCCAGTGATGGTCTTTCAGCAGTGCCCACATCTCCCATTGACAATTTCACTGCAGTGCCCACCTCTCCCAGTGATTCTCTCAAAGCAGTGCCCACTCTCCCAGTGACGCTCTCACAGTGGTGCTCACCTCTCCCAGTGACACTCTCAAAGCAGTGCCCAACTCTCCCAGTGACGCTCACACAACTACGCCGACCTCTCCCAGTGACACTCACACAGCAGTGCCCACATCTCCCAGTGACAGGCTCGCAGCAGTGCCCACCTCTCCCAGTGATGCTCTCAAAGCTGTGCCCAGCTGTCCCAGTCATTCTCTCACATCTGTGCCACCTCTCCCAGTGACGCTCTCACAGCAGTGCCCACCTCTCCCAGTGACACTATCACAGCAGTGCCCTCATCGCCCATGTGAAACTCTCACAGCAGTGCCCAAATCGCCCAGTGAAAATCTCACAGCAGTGCACACCTCTCACAGTGAAAGTCTCACTGCATGGCCCACCCATCCCAGTGACACTTTCAAAGCAATACCCACTTATCCCAATGACACTCTAACAGCAGTGCCCACCTCTCCAAGTGACAATCTCACAGCAGTGCCCAACTGTCCCAGTGACTCACTCACAGCAGTGCCCACCTCTCCCAGTGACGCTCTCGCAACAGTGCCCTGCTCTCCCAGTGACGCTCTCACAACAACGCCCACCTCTCCCACTGACACTCTCACAGCAGTGCCCACATCTCCCAAAGACACATGCACAGCAGTGTCCAACTCTGCCAGTGATGCTCTCAAAACCGTGCCCACATCTCATGGTGATTCTCTCACAACTGCGCCAGCTCTCCCAGTGATGCTCTCACAGCAGTGCCCACCTCTCCTAGTGATGCTCTCACAAGTTTGCCCACCTCTCCCAGTGACACTTTTACAGCAGAGCACACCTCTCGCAGTGGTGCTTGCACAGCATCTCGCAGTGCCACCTCTCCCAGTGGCACTCTCAAAACAATGCCCTCCTCTCCCAGTGAAGCTCTCACAGCATTGCCCACCTCTCCCAGAGGCACTCGCAAAGCAATGCCCATCTCTCCCAGTGATGTTTTTTCAACAGTGCCCACCTCTCCCATTGACAACTTCACTGCAGTGCCCACCCGTTCCAGTGACACTCTCACAGCAATGCCCACCTCTCACAGTGACAGTCGCACTGCAGTGCCCACATCTCCCAGTGACACTCTCACAGCATTGCCCACCTCTTCCCTTGACAGGCTCACAGCAGTGCCCAACTCTCCCAGTGACTCACTCACAGCTGTGCCCAACTTTCCCGGTGACACTCTCAGAACATTGCACAGCTCTCCCTGTGATGATCTCACAGCAGTGCACACCTCTCCCATTGATGGTCTTTCAGCAGTGCCCACCTCTCCCATTGACAATTTCACTGCAGTGCCCACCCCTGCCAGTGACACTCTCACAGCAGAGCACACCTCTCCCAGTGGCACTCTCAAAGCAGTGCCCAGCTCTCCCAATGATGCTCTCAAAGCCGTGCCCTGCTCTCCCAGTGATTCTCTCACAACTGCGCCTGCTCTCCCAGTGATGTTCTCACAGCAGTGCCCACCTCTCCCAGTGATTCTCTCACAACTGCGCCTGCTCTCCCAGTGATGTTCTCACAGCAGTGCCCACCTCTCCCAGTGACTGTCTCACAGCATTGCCCACCTCTCCGATTGACACTTTCACAGCAGTGCCACCTCTCCCTGTGAAGCTCTCAAAGCAGTGGCCACCTCTCCCAGTGACAGTCTCACTGCAGTGCCCACCTCTCCCAGTGACACTCAAGCTGCAGTGCTGACCTATCCCAGTGACTCACTCACAGCAGTTCTCACCTCTTCCAGTGACACTCTCACAGCAGTGCCCAACACAAGCCGTAACGCTCTCACAGCAGTGCCCACCTCTCCCAGTGACAAGCTCACAGGAGTGTCCATCTCTCCCAGTGACGCATGCACAGCAGTGCCCACCTCTCCCTGTAACACTCTCAGAGCAGTGCCCAACTCTCCCTGTGACTCTCTCAAAGCAGTGCCCAACTCTTCCAGTGATGATCTCACAACTGTGCTCACCTCTCCCAGTGGCGCATGCACAGCAGTGCGCACCATTCTCTGTGACGCTCTCACAGCAGTGCCAAACTCTCCCACAGACACTCTCACAGCAGTGCCCACATCTCCCTGTGATTCTTGCACAGCAACGCCCAACTCTCCCAGTGATTCTCTCACTGCATTGCCCACCACTAGCTGTGACGCTCTCAGACCATTGCTGACTTGGCCCAGTGAAGGTCTCACAACAGTGCCCACCACTCCCAGTTTCACACTCACAGCCGTTCCCACCTCTCCCATTGACACTCGCACAGCAGAGCCCACCTGTCGCAGTGATGCATGCACAGCAATACCCACCTCTCCCATTGGCACTCTCAAAGCAATGCCCACCCCTCCCAGTGACGCTCTCACAGCATTGCCCACTTCTCCCAGTGGCACTCTCAAAGCAGTGCCCACCTCTCCCAGTGACACTCTCACAGCAGTGCCCACGTCTCCCAGTGACACTCTCACAGCAGTGTCCTGCTCTCCCATGACGCTCTCACAACAACTCCCACCTCTCTCAGTGACACTCTCAAAGCATTGCCCTCATCTCCCAAGTGAAACTCTCACAGCAGTGCACACCTCTCACAGTGACAGTCTCACTGCACTGCCGACGTCTCCCAGTGACACTTTCAAAGCAGTGCCCACCTCTCCCAGTGGCACGCTCACAGCAGTGCACACCTCTCACAGTGACAGTCTCACTGCACTGCCCACCTCTCCCAGTGACACTCTCAAAGAAGTGCCCACCTCTCCCAGTGATGCTCTCACAGCATGCCCACCTCTCCCAGTGGCGCTCTCACAGCAGTGCCCAACTCTCCCAGTGACGCTCTCACAACAACGCCCACCTCTCCCAGGGACACTCTCACAGCAGTGCCCACATCTCCCAGTGAAACTCTCACAGCAGTGCTCACATCACACAGTGACAGTCTCAGTGCACAGCCCACCTCTCCCAGTGACACTTTCAAAGCAATACCCACCTCTCCAAGTGGCACTCTAACAGTTGTGCCCACCTCTCCCAGTGACAATCTCACAGCAGTGCCCAACTCACCCAGTGACTCACTCAAAACAGTGCCCTGCTCTCCCAGTGATGCTCTCACAACAATGCACATCTCTCCCACTGACACTCTCACAGCAGAGCCCACCTCTCCCAGTGGCACTCTCACAGCAGTGCCCACCTCTCACAGTGAAGCTCTCACAACAACGCCCTCCTCTCCCAGTGACACTTCCAAAGCAATACCCACCTCTCCCAGTGATACTCTAAAAGCAGTGCCCACCTCTCCCAGTGACAATCTCACAGCAGTGCCCAACTCTCCCAGTGACTCACTCACAGCAGTGCGCACCTCTCCCAGTGAGACTCTCACAGCAGTGCCAACATCTCCCAGTGTCGCATGCACAACGGTGCCCACCTCTCCCAGTGATGCTCTAACAGCAGTGCCCACCTCTCCTAGTGGCGCTCTCACAAGTTTGCCCACCTCTCCCAATGATTCTTGCACAGCAACGCCCAACTCTCCCAGTGACGCTCTCACGGCATTGCCCACCACAAGCCGTGACGCTCTCAGAGCATTGCCCACTTGTCCCAGTGAAGGTCTCACAGCAGTGACCACCTCTCCCAGTGACAATCTCACAGCAGTGCCCACCTCTCCCAGTTTCACTCTCACAGCCATTCCCACCTCTCCCAGTGACACTCTCACAGCAGAGCCTACCTCTCGCAGTGATGCTTGCACAGCAATGCCCATCTCTCCCAGTGGCACTCTCAAAGCAATGCCCACCTCTCCCAGTGACGCTCTCACAGCATTGCCCACTTCTCCCAGTGACTCTCTCACAGCAGTGCCCAACTATCCCTGTAACACGCTCACAGCAGTGTTCACATCTCCCAGTGACTCTCTCACAGCAGTGCCCACCTCTCCTGTGACACGCTCACAGCAGAGCTCACCTCTCCCAGTGACAATCTCACAACAGTGCCCACCTCTGCCAGTGACACTCTCACCGCAGTGCCGACCTTTCCCAGTGATGCTTGCACAGCAGGGCCCACCTCTCTCAGTGACTCACTCACAGCTGTGCCCAGTCTCCCAGTGACTCACTCACAGCAGTGCCCACCTCTCCCAGTCACGCTCTTACAGCATTGCCCACCTCTCCCAGTGGCACTCTCAAAGCAATGCCCATCTCTCCCAGAGATTGTTTTTCAGCAGTGCCCACCTCTCCCATTGACAATTTCACTTCAGTGCCCACCCCTTCCAGTGACACTCTCACAGCAGTGCCCACCTCTCCCAGTCACGCTCTTACAGCATTGCCCACCTCTCCCAGTGGCACTCTCAAAGCAATGCCCATCTCTCCCAGTGATTGTTTTTCAGCAGTGCCCACCTCTCCCATTGACAATTTCACTGCAGTGCCCACCCCTTCCAGTGACACTCTCACAGCAGTGCCCACCTCTCCCAGCGACAATCTCACAGCAGTGCCCACCTCTCCCATTGACAATTTCACTGCAGTGCCCACCCCTTCACAGCATTGTCCACCTGCCCCAGTGATTCACTCACTGCAGTGCCCATCTCTCCCCGTGACAGGCTCACAGCAGTGCCCAACTCTCCCAGTGACTCACTCACAACTGTGCCCAACTTTCCCAGTGAAACTCTCACAGCAAAGCCAAACTCTCCCAGTGATTCTCTCAAAGCAGTGCCCACCTCTCCTAGTGATGCTCGCACAGTGGTGCCCACCTCTCACAGTGACACTGTCTCAGCAGTGCCCAATCTCCCAGTGACGCTCTCACAACAACGCCCACCTCTCGCAGTGACACTCTCACAGCAGTGCCCACATCTCCCAGTGAAACTCTCACAACAGTGCCCACCTCTTACTGTGACAGTCTCACTGCACTGCCCTGCTCTCCCTGTGACACTCTCACAACAATGCCCACCTCTCCCAGTGACACTCTCACAGCAGTGCCCACATCACCCAGTGATGCTCTCACAGCAGTGCCCACCTCTCCCAGTGATGCTCTCACAGCAGTGCCCACATCTCCTAGTGACGCTCGCACAAGTTTGCCCACCTCTCCCCGTGACGCTCTCATAGCAGTGCCCACCTCTCCCAATGATTCTTGCACAGCAACGCCCAACTCTCCCAGTGACACTCTCACAGCATTGCCCACTTGTCCCAGTGAAGGTCTCACAGCAGTGACCACCTCTCCCAGTGACAATCTCACAGCAGTGCCCACCTCTCCCAGTTTCTCTCTCACAGCCATTCCCACCTCTCCCAGTGACACTCTCACAGCACAGCTCACCTCTCGCAGTGATGCTTGCACAGCAATGCCCATCTCTCGCAGTGGCACTCTCAAAGCAATGCCCATCTCTCCCAGTGACGCTCTCACAGCATTGCCCACCTCTCCCAGTGACTCTCTCACAGCAATGCCCATCTCTCCCTGTAACACGCTCACAGCAGTGCTCACATCTCCCAGTGACTTTCTCACAGCAGTGCCCACCTCTCCTGTGACACGCTCGCAGCAGTGCTCACCTCTCCCAGTGACCCTCTCACAACAGTGCCCACCCTTGCCAGTGACACTCTAAAAGCAGTGCCCACCTCTCCCAGTGACTCACTCACAGCTGTGCCCACCTCTCCTAGTGATGCTCTCACAAGTTTGCCCACCTCTCCCCGTGACGCTCTCACAGCAGTGCCCACCTCTCCCAATGATTCTTGCACAGCAACACCCAACTCTCCCAGTGACGCTCTCACTGCATTGCCCACCACTAGCTGTGATGCTCTCAGAGCATTGCCCACTTGTCCCAGTGAAGGTCTCACAGCAGTGACCACCTCTCCCAGTGACAATCTCACAGCAGTGCCCACCTCTCCCAGTTTCACTCTCACAGCCATTCCCAGCTCTCCCAGTGACACTCTCACAGCAGAGCCTACCTCTCGCAGTGATGCTTGCACAGCAATGCCCATCTCTCCCAGTGGCACTCTCAAAGCAATGCCCACCTCTCCCAGTGACGCTCTCACAGCATTGCCCACATCTCCCAGTGACTCTCTCACAGCATTGCCCAACTATCCCTGTAACACGCTCACAGCAGTGCTCACATCTCCCAGTGACTCTCTCACAGCAGTGCCCACCTCTCCTGTGACACGCTCACAGCAGTGCTCACCTCTGCCAGTGACGCTCTCACCGCAGTGCCGACCTTTCCCAGTGATGCTTGCACAGCAGGGCCCACCTGTCTCAGTGACTCACTCACAGCTGTGCCCAGTCTCCCAGTGACTCACTCAAAGCAGTGCCCACCTCTCCCAGTCACACTCTTACAGCATTGCCCACGTCTCCCAGTGGCCCTCTCAAAGCAATGCCCATCTCTCCCAGTGATTGTTTTTCAGCAGTGCCCACCTCTCCCATTGACAATTTCACTGCAGTGCCCACCCCTTCCAGTGACACTCTCACAGCAGTGCCCATCTCTCCCCGTGACAGGCTCACAGCAGTGCCCAACTCTGCAAGTGACTCACTCACAGCTGTGCCCAACTTTCCCAGTGACACTCTCACAGCAATACCAAACTCTCCCAGTGATTCTCTCAAAGCAGTGCCCATATCTACCATTGACGGTCTCACACAAGTGCCCACCTCTCAAAGTGGCAGTCTCACTGCAGTGCCCACCTCTCCCAGTGAAACTCTCAAAGCAGTTCCCACATCTGCCAGTGACGCTTTCACAGCAGTGCCCACCTCTCTCATTGACTCACTCACAGCAGTGCCCATCTCTCCCCGTGACAGGTTCACAGCAGTGCCCAACTCTCCCAGTGACTCACTCACAACTGTGCCCAACTTTCCCAGTGACACTCTCAAAGCAAAGCCAAAATCTCCCAGTGATTCTCTCAAAGCAGTGCCCACCTCTCCTAGTAATGCTCGCACAGTGGTGCCCACCTCTCACAGTGACACTGTCTCCGCAGTGCCCAATCTCCCAGTGACGCTCTCACAACAACGCCCACCTCTCGCAGTGACACTCTCACAGCAGTGCCCACATCTCCCAGTGAAACTCTCACAACAGTGCCCACCTCTCACTGTGACAGTCTCACTGCACTGCCCTGCTCTCCCAGTGACACTCTCACAACAATGCCCACCTCTCCCAGTGACACTCTCACAGCAGTGCCCACATCACCCAGTGATGCTCTCACAGCAGTGCCCACCTCTCCTAGTGATGCTCTCAGAAGTTTGCCCACCTCTCCCCGTGACGCTCTCATAGCAGTGCCCACCTCTCCCATTGATTCTTGCACAGCAACGCCCAACTCTCCCAGTGACGCTCTCTCGGCATTGCCCACCAATAGCCGTGATGCTCTCAGAGCATTGCCCACTTTCCCAGTGAAGGTCTCACAGCAGTGACCACCTCTCCCAGTGACAATCTCACAGCAGTGCCCACCTCTCCCAGTTTCTCTCTCACAGCCATTCCCACCTCTCCCAGTGACACTCTCACAGCACAGCCCACCTCTCGCAGTGATGCTTGCACAGCAATGCCCATCTCTCGCAGTGGCACTCTCAAAGCAATGCCCATCTCTCCCAGTGACGCTCTCACAGCATTGCCCACCTCTCCAAGTGACTCTCTCACAGCAATGCCCATCTCTCCCTGTAACACGCTCACAGCAGTGCTCACATCTCCCAGTGACTCTCTCATAGCAGTGCCCACCTATCCTGTGACACACTCGCAGCATTGCTCACCTCTCCCAGTGACACTCTCACAACAGTGCCCACCTCTGCCAGTGACACTCTCACCGCAGTGCCGACCTCTGCCAGTGATGCTTGCACAGCAGGGCCCACCTCTCCCAGTGACTCACTCACAGCTGTGCCCAGTCTCCCAGTGACTCACTCACAGCAGTGCCCACCTCTCCCAGTCACACTCTTACAGCATTGCCCACCTCTCCCAGTGGCACTCTCAAAGCAATGCGCATCTCTCCCAGTGATTGTTTTTCAGCAGTGCCCACCTCTCCCATTGACAATTTCACTGCAGTGCCCACCCCTTCCAGTGACACTCTCACAGCAATGCAAAACTCTCCCAGTGATTCTCTCAAAGCAGTGCCCACCTCTCCCAGTGACGGTCTCACAGCAGTGCACAACTCTCGCCATGACGCTGTCAGAGCAGTGCCTATCTGTCCCAGTGAAGCTCTCACAGCAGTGCCCATGTCTCGCAGTGACACTCTCAAAGCAGTGCCCACCTCTCTCATTGACTCACTCACAGCAGTGCCCATCTCTCCCCGTGACAGGCTCACAGCAGTGCCCAACTCTCCCAGTGACTCACTCACAGCTGTGCCCAACTTTCCCAGTGACACTCTCACAGCAATGCAAAACTCTCCCAGTGACACTCTCACAGCAATGCAAAACTCTCCCAGTGATTCTCTCAAAGCAGTGCCCACCTCTCCCAGTGACGGTCTCACAGCAGTGCTCACCTTTCACAGTGACAGTCTCACTGCAGTGCCCACCTCTCCCAGTGATACTCTCACCGCAGTGCCCACCTCTCCCATTGACTCACTCACAGCAGTGCCCATCTCTCCCCGTGACAGGCTCACAGCAGTGCCCAACTCTCCCAGTGACTCACTCACAACTGTGCCCAACTTTCCCAGTGACACTCCAACAGCAAAGCCAAACTCTCCCAGTGATTCTCTCAAAGCAGTGCCCACTTCTCCCAGTTACGCTCGCACAGTGGTGCCCACCTCTCACAGTGACCCTCTCACAGCAATGCCCAACTCTCCCAGTGACGCTCTCACAACAACGCCCACCTCTCCCAGTGACACTCTCACAGCAGTGCCCACATCTCCCAGTGAAACTCTCACAGCAGTGCCCACCTCTCACAGTGACAGTCTCATTGCACTGCCCTGCTCTCCCAGTGATGCTCTCACAACAACGCCGACCTCTCCCAGTGACACTCTCACAGCCATACCCACATCTCCCAGTGATGCTCTCACAGCTGTGCCCAGCTCTCCCAGTCATTCTCTCACAACTGTGCCACCTCTCCCAGAGACACTCTCACAGCAGTGCCCACCTCTCCCAGTGACACTCTCACAGCAGTGCACTGCTCTCCCATGAAGCTGTCACAACAACACCCACCTCTCCTAGAGACACACTCAAAGCATTGCCCTCATCTCCCAGTTAAACTCTCACAGTGTTGCACACCTTTCCAGTGACACTCTCACTGCACTGCCCACCTCTCCCAGTGACAGTTTCAAAGCACTGCCCACCTCTCCCAGTGGCACTCTCACAGCAGTGCACACCTCTCAGTGACGCTCTCACAACAACGCCACCTCTCCCATTGACACTCTCACAGCAGTGCCCACATCTCCCAGTGACACTTTCAATGCAATGCCCACCTCTCCCAGTGACACTCCCACATCAGTGCCCACCTCTCCCAGTGACACTCTCACAGATGTGTCCAAAACTCACCATAACGCTCACACAGCAGTGCCCACCACTCATCATAATGCTCTCAGATCATTGCTTACCTGTCCCAATGAACCTTCACAGCAGAGCCCACCTCTCGCAGTGGCACTCTCAAAGCAATGCTCACCTCTCCCAGTGATGCTCTCACAGCATTGCCCACCTCTCCCAGTGACTCTCTCACAGCAAGGCCCAACTCTCCCTTTAACAAGCTCACAGCAGTGCCCACCTCTTCCATTGACAATCTCACTGCAGTGCCCTGCTCTCCCAGTGACGCTCTCACAACAACGCCCACCCCTCCCAGTGACAGTCTCACAGCACTGCCCTCATCTCCCAGTGACACCCTCACGGCAGTGCCCACCTCTCCCAGTGATGCTCTCAAAGCCGTGCCCAGCTCTCCCAGTCACAGTCTCACAGCATTGCCCACCTTTCCCAGTGACTGTCTCACAGCTGTACCCTGCCCTCCCAGTGACGGTCTCACAACAACACCCACCTCTCCCAGTGACACTCTCATAGCAGTGCCCACATCTCCCAGTGACACACTCACAGCAGTGCCCACCTGTCCCAGTGATGCTCTCACAACTGTGCCCAGCTCTCCCAGTGATGCTTTCACAGCCGTACCCAGCTCTCCCAGTGACACTCTCACAGCAGTGCACACCTCTCCCATTGACGCTGGCACAGCAGTCCCCATCTCTCCCAGTGACACTCTCACAGCAGTGCCCACATCTCCCAGTGACACTCTCACAGCAGTGCACAACTCTCGCCATGACGCTCTCAGAGCAGTGCCTATCTGTCCCAGTGAAGCTCTCACAGCAGTGCCCATGTCTCCCAGTGACACTCTCAAAGCAGTGCCCACCTCTCTCATTGAATCACTCACAGCAGTGCCCATCTCTCCCCGTGACAGGCTCACAGCTGTGCCCAACTTTCCCAGTGAAACTCTCACAACAGTGCCCACCTCTCACTGTGACAGTCTCACTGCACTGCCCTGCTCTCCCAGTGACACTCTCACAGCAATGCCCACCTCTCCCAGTGACACTCTCACAGCAGTGCCCACATCACCCAGTGATGCTCTCACAGCAGTGCCCACCTCTCCTAGTGACGCTCTCAGAAGTTTGCCCACCTCTCCCCATGATGCTCTCATAGCAGTGCCCACCTCTCCCATTGATTCTTGCACAGCAACGCCCAACTCTCCCAGTGACGCTCTCACAGCATTGCCCACCAATAGCCGTGATGCTCTCAGAGCATTGCCCACTTGTCCCAGTGAAGGTCTCAAAGCAGTGACCACCTCTCCCAGTGACAATCTCACAGTAGTGCCCACCTCTCCCAGTTTCTCTCTCACAGACATTCCCACCTCTCCCAGTGACACTCTCACAGCAGTGCCCACGTCTCCCAGTGACACTCTCAAAGCAGTGCCCTTCTCTCCCAGTGACACTCTCACAGCAGTGCCAATCTCTCCCAGTGACATCCCACAGGAGTGCCCATCTCGCCCAATGACGCTTGCACAGCAGTTCTCACCTCTCCCTGTGTGTCTCTCACAGCAGTGCCCACCTCTCCTAGTGACTCTCTCACAAGATTGCTCACCTCTCCCAGTGACGCTCTCACTGCATTGCCCACCACTAGCCATGACGCTCTCAGAGCATTGCCCACTTGTCCCAGTGAAGCTCTCACAGCAGTGACCACCTCTCCCAGTGACACTCTCACAGCAGAGCCCACCTCTCCCAGTGACTCTCTCACAGCAGTGCCCAACTCTCCCTGTAACACGCTCACAGCAGTGCTCACATCTCCCAGTGACTCTCACAGCAATGCCCACTTCTCCCAGTCACATTCTCACGGCAGTGCCCACCTCTCCCTGTGACACGCTCACAGCAGTGCCCATCTCTGCCAGTGACACTCTCACCGCAGTGCCGACCTCTCCCAGTGATGCTTGCACAGCAGGGCCCACCTCTCCCAGTGACTCATTCACAGCTGTGCCCACCTCTCCCAGTGACTCACTCACAGCAGTGTCCACCTCTTCCAGTCATGCTCTTACAACAGTGCCCACCTCTCCAAATGGCACTCTCAAAGTAATGCCCAACTCTCCTAGTGACGCTCTCACAGCGTTCACACCTCTCCCAATGACATGCTCACAGCAGTGCCCACCTCTCACAGTGACACTCTCACAGCAGTGCGCACCTCTCCCAGTGACTCCCTCACAGTAGTGCCCATCTCTCCCGGTGACAGGCTCACAGCAGTGCCCAACTCTCCCAGTGACTCACTCACAGCTGTGCCCAACATTCCCAGTGACACTCGCACAACAATGCCCACATCTCCCAGTGACACTCTCATAGCATTGCCTAACTCTCCCAGTGACTCTCTCAGAGCATTGCACATCTCTCCCAGTGGTGTTCTCACAGCAGTGCCCACCTCTCCCAGTGATGGTCTTTCAGCAGTGCCCATCTCTCCCATTGACAATCTCACTGCAGTACCCACCTTACACAGTGACAGTCTCACTGCAGTGCCCACCTCTCCCAGTGATTCTCTCAAAGCAGTGCACACCTCTCCCAGTGACGCTCTCAGAGTGGTGCCCAACTCTTCCAGTGACACTCTCACAGCCGTGCCCTGCTCTCCCAGTGATGCTCTCACAACAATGCCCACCTCTCCTAGTGACACTCTCACAGCAGTGCCCACATCTCCCAGTGACGGGCTCACAGCAGTGCCCACCTCTCCCAATGATGCTCTCACAGCTGTGCCCAGCTGTCCCAGTGATTCTCTCGCAACTGTGTCACCTCTCCCAGTGACGCTCTCACAGCAGTGCCCACCTCTCCCAGTGACACTCTAACAGCACTGCACTGCTCTCCCATGACGCTATCACAACAACGCCCACCTCTCCCAGTGACACTATCCAAGAATTGCCCTCATCTCCCAGTTAACCTCTCACAGCAGTGCCCACCTCTCACAGTGACACTTTCAAAGCAGTACCCACCTCTCCCAGTGACAATCTCACAGCCGTGCCCTGCTCTCCCAGTGACGCTCTCACAACAATGCCCACCTCTCCCAGTGACACTCTCACAGCAGTGCCCACATCTCCCATTGACGGGCTCACAGCAGTGCCCACCTCTCCCAATGATGCTCTCACAGCTGTGCCCAGCTGTCCCAGTGATTCTCTCACAACTGTGTCACCTCTCCCAGTGACGCTCTCACAGCAGTGCCCACCTCTCCCAGTGACACTCTAACAGCACTGCACTGCTCTCCCATGACGCTATCACAACAATGCCCACCTCTCCCAGTGACACTATCCAAGAATTGCCCTCATCTCCCAGTGAAACTCTCACAGCAATGCACACCTCTCACAGTGACAGTCTCACTGCTCTGCCCACATCTCCCAGTGGCACTCTCACAACAATGCCACCTCTCCCATTGACACTCTCACAGCAGTGCCCCCTTCTCCCAGTGACACTCTCAAAGCAGTGCCCAACTCTCCCAGTGATGCTCTCACAGCTGTGCCCAGCTCTCCCAGTGACACTCTCACAGATGTGTCCACCACACGCCATAACGCTCTCATAGCAGTGCCCCCCTCTTCTAATGATGCTCTCACAGCTGTGCCTAGCTCTCCCAGTGACACTCTCACAGCAGTGCACACCACTTATCATAACGCTCTCAGAGCATTGCCTACCTGTCCCAATGAAGCTCTCACAGCAGAGCTAACCTCTCGCAGTGATGCTTGCAAAGCAATGCCCACCTCTCCCAGTGATACTCTTACAGCAGTGCCCACCTCTCACCATGACACGCTCACAGCAGTACCCACCTCTCTCAGTGATGCTCTAACAGCAGTGCCCACTTCTCCCAGTGATGCTCTCACACCAGAGCCCACCTCTCCCAGTGACACTCTCACAGCAGTACCCACCTCTCCCAGTGACATTCTCACAGCAGTGCACACCTCTCCCCGTGATTCACTCACTGCAGTGCCCATCTCTCCCCGTGACAGGCTCATAGCAGTGCCAACTCTCCCAGTGATTCACTCACAACTGTGCCCATCTTTCCCATTGACACTCCCAGAGCATTGCCCACATCTCCCAGTTACACTCACACTGCATTGCCCACATTTCCTAGTGACGCTCTCAGAGCATTGCACATCTCTCCTGGTGATGGTCTCACAGCAGTGCCCACCTCTCCCAGTGATAGCCTTTCAGCAGTGCCCAACTCTCCCATTGACAGTCTCACTGCAGTGCCCACCTCTCCCTTTGACAGTCTCACTGCAGTGCCCACCTCTCCCTTTGACAGTCTCACTGCAGTGCCCACATCTCCCAGTAACAGTCTCACAGCAGTGCCCAACTCTCCCAGTGATGCTCTCACAACAACGCCCAACTCTCCCAATGAAACCCTCACAGCAGTGCTCACCTCTCACAGTGACAGTCTCACTGCACTGCCCACCTCTCCCAGTGACACTTTAAAGCAGTGCCCACCTCTCCCAGTGATGCTCTCACTGCTGTGCCAAGCTCTCCCAGTGATTCCCTCACAACTCTGCCACCTCTCCCAGTGACACTCTCACAGCAGTGCCCAAGTCTCCCGTGACGCACTCACAACAACGCCCACCTCTCCCAGTGACACTATCAAAGAATTGCCCTCATCTCCCAGTGAAACTCTCACAGCACTGCACACCTCCCACAGTGATAGTCTCACTGCACTGCCCACATCTCCCAGTGACACTCTCACAGCAGTGCTCACCTCTCCCAGTGATGCTCTCAAAACAATGCCACCTCTCCCATTGACACTTTCAAAGCAATGCCCACCTCTCCCAGTGATGCTCTCACAGCTGTGCCCAGCTCTCCCAGTGATACGATCACAGCAGTGCCTACATCTCCCAAAGAAATTCTCACAGCAGTGCCCTCCTCTTCCAGTGACACTCTCACAGATGTGTCCACCACTCACCATAACGCTCTCAAAGCAGTGGCCACCTCTCCTAGTGATGCTCTCACAGCAGTGCCTAGCTCTCCCTTTGGCACTCTTACAGCAGTGCCCACCACTCATCATAACGCTCTCAGAGCATTGCCTGCCTCTCCCAATGAAGCTCTCACAGCAGAGCCCACCCCTCGCAGTGACACTTGAACAGCAATGCCCAACTCTCCCAGTGATGATCTCACAGCAGTGCCCACCTCTCACCATGACACGCTCACAACAGTGCCCACCTCTCTCAGTGACACTCTCAAAGCAGTGCCCACCTCTCCCATTGATGCTCTCACACCAGTGCCCACCTCTCCCAGTGACACTCTCACAGCAGTACCCACCTCTCCCAGTGATTTACTCACAGCAGTGCCCAAGTCTCCCCGTGACAGGCTCACAGCAGTGCCCACCTCTCACAGTGACAGTCTCGCTGAACTGCCCACCTCTCCCATTGACACTTTCAAAGCAGGACCCACCTCTCCCAGTGGCACTCTCACAGCAGTGCCCAACTCTCCCAGTGACACTCTCACAGCAGTGCCCATCACTCACCATAACGCTCTCAGAGCATTGCCTACCTGTCCCAATGAAGCTCTCACAGCAGAGCCTACCTCTCGCAGTGATGCTTGCACAGCAATGCCCACCTCTCCAAGTTGCACTCTCAAAGCAATGCCCACCTCTCCCAGTGACGCTCTCACAGCATTGCCCACCTCTCCCATTGACTCTCTCACAGCAGTGCCCACCTCTCCCAGTGACTCACTCACAGCAGTGCCCACTTCTCCCAGTGGCACGCTCAAAGCAATGCCCACCTCTCCCAGTGACAGTCTCACAGCAGTGCCCACCTCTCACCATGACACGCTCACAGCAGTGTCCACCTCTCCCAGTGATGCTCGCACACCAGTGCCCACCTCTCCCAATGACACTCTCACAGCAGTACCCACCTCTACCAGTGACACTCTAATAGCAGTGCCCACCTCTCCCAGTGACTCACTCACAGCAGTGCCCATCTCTCTTCGTGACAGGCTCACAGCAGTGCCCAACTATCCCAGTCACTCAGTCACAGCAGTGCCCAACTGTCCCAGTGCCTCACTCACAGCTGTGCCAAACTTTCCCAGTGACAGTCCCATAGCATTGCCCACCTCTCCCAGTGTCTATCTCAGAGCATTGCACATCTCTCCCAGTGATAATCTCACAGTAGTGCCCACCTCTCCCAGTGATGGTCTTTCAGCAGTGCCCACCTCTCCCATTGACAGTCTCACTGCAGTGCACACCCCTTCCAGTGACACTCTCACAGAAGTGCCCACCTCTCCCAGTGACACTCTCACAGCAGTGCCCACCTCTCCCATTGACAGTCTCACAACTGTGCCAGCTCTCCCAGTGATGCTCTCACAGCAGTGCCCACCTCTCCCATTGACAGTCTCACAACTGTGCCAGCTCTCCCAGTGATGCTCTCACAGCAGTGCCCACCTCTCCCAGTGACACTCTCACAGCAGTGCCCACCTCTCCCATTGACAGTCTCACAACTGTGCCAGCTCTCCCAGTGATGCTCTCACAGCAGTGCCCACCTCTCCCATTGACAGTCTCACAACTGTGCCAGCTCTCCCAGTGATGCTCTCACAGCAGTGCCCACCTCTCCCAGTGATGCTCTCACAGCAGTGCCCAACTCTCCCAGTGAATCTCTCACAGCAGTGCCCACCTCTCATAGTGACAGTCTCACTGCAATGCCCACCTCTCCCTGTGACAATCTCAAAGCTGTGCCCTGCTCTCCCAGTGACGGTCTCACAACAACGCCCACATCTCCCAGTGACACTGTCACAGCAGTGTCCACATCTCTCAGTGATGCTCTCACAGCAGTGCCCACCTCGCCCAGTGACAGTCTCACAGCAGTGCCCACCTCTCCGAGTGACAGTCTCACAGCGGTGCCCTTCTTTCCCAGTGACACTCTGACATGCCCACCTCTCCCAGTGACACGCTCACAGCAGAGCCCACCTGTCCCAGTGATGCTCTCACAACTGTGCCAGGTCTCCCAGTGCTGCTCTCACAGCTGTGCCAGGTCTCCCAGTGCTGCTCTCACAGCTGTGCCCAGCTTTCCCAGTGACACTATCACAGCAAAGCACACCTCACCCAGTGACACTCACAGCAGTGCCCACCTCTCCCAGTGACACTCACAGCAGTGCCCAGCACTCACCATGACGCTCTCAGAACAGTGCCTATCTGTCCCAGTGATGCTCTCAGAGCAGTGCCCACATCTCCCAGTGACACTCACAGCAGTGCCCAACTCTCACCATGACACGCTCACAGCAGTGTCCACCTCTCCCAGTAATGCTCGCACACCAGTGCCCACCTCTCCAAATGACACTCTCACAGCAGTACCCACCTCTCCCAGTGTCACTCTCAAAGAAGTGCCCACATCTCCCAGTGACACTATCACAGAAGTGTTCACCACTCTCCATAACGCCCTCAGAGCAGTGCCTACCTGTCCCAGTGAAGCTCTCACATCAGTGCCAACCTCTCCCAGTGACACTCTCACAGCAGTGCCCATCTCTCCCAGTGATGCTCTCACAGCAGTGCCCACCTCACCCAGTGAAGCTCTCACAGCAGTGCCCGCCTCTCCCAGGGATACTCTCATAGCAGTGCCCAACTCACCCAGTGACACTCCCAATGCAGTGCCCACGTCTCCCAGTGACACTCTCACAGAAGTGTTCACCACTCACCATAACGCCTCAGAGCAGTGCCAACCTGAACCAGTGACACTCTCACAGCAGTGCCCATCTCTCCCAATGACGCTCTCACAGCACTGCCCATCTCACCCAATGACACTTGCACAGCAGTGTCCACCTCACCCAGTGACGCTCTCACAGCAGTGCCCGCCTCTCCCAGTGATACTCTCATAGCAGTGCCCAACTCTCCCAGTGACCCTCTCACAGCATTGCCCACTACTCCCAATGAGCCTCTCACAGCAATGACACCTCTCCCAGTGACACTCACACAACAGTGCCCACCTCACCCAGTGATGGTCTCACAGCAGTGCCTACCTCTCCCCATGATGCTCTCACAGCAGTGCCCACCTATCACAGTGATGTTCTCACAGCAGTGCCCACCTCTCCCAGTGACGCTCTCACAACAACACCCACCTCTCCCAGTGACACGCTCACAGCAGTGCCCACCACTCACAATAACGCTCTCAGAGCATTGCCTACCAGTCCTAATGAAGCTCTCACAGCAGAGCCTACCTCTCGCAGTGATGCTTGCACAGCAATGCCCACCTCTCCAAGTTGCACTCTCAAAGCAATGCCCACCTCTCCCAGTGACGCTCTCACAGCATTGCCCACCTCTCCCATTGACTCTCTCACAGCAGTGCCCACTTCTCCCAGTGGCACGCTCAAAGCAATGTCCACCTCTCCCAGTGACGGTCTCACAGCAGTGCCCACCTCTCACCATGACACGCTCACAGCAGTGTCCACCTCTCCCAGTAATGCTCGCACACCAGTGCCCACCTCTCCAAATGACACTCTCACAGCAGTACCCACCTCTACCAGTGATGCTCTAATAGCAGTGCCCACCTCTCCCAGTGACTCACTCACAGCAGTGCCCATCTCTCCCCGTGACAGGTTCACAGCAGTGCCCAACTATCCCAGTCACTCAGTCACAGCAGTGCCCAACTGTCCCAGTGCCTCACTCACAGCTGTGCCAAACTTTCCCAGTGACACTCCCATAGCATTGCCCACCTCTCCCAGTGACTATCTCAGAGCATTGCACATCTCTCCCAGTGATGGTCTCACAGTAGTGCCCACCTCTCCCAGTGATGGTCTTTCAGCAGTGCCCACCTCTCCCATTGACAGTCTCACTGCAGTGCACACCCCTTCCAGTGACACTCTCACAGCAGTGCCCACCTCTCCCATTGACAGTCTCACAACTGTGCCAGCTCTCCCAGTGATGCTCTCACAGCAGTGCCCACCTCTCCCAGTGACACTTTCACAGCAGTGCCCACCTCTCACAGTGACAGTCTCACAACTGTGCCAGCTCACCCAGTGATGCTCTCACAGCAGTGCCCACCTCTTCCAGTGACACTCTCATAGCAGTGCCCACCTCTCATAGTGACAGTCGCACTGCAATGCCCACCTCTCCCTGTGACAATCTCAAAGCTGTGCCCTGCTCTCCCAGTGACGGTCTCACAACAACGCCCACATCTCCCAGTGACACCGTCACAACAGTGTCCACATCTCTCAGTGATGCTCTCACAGCCGTGCCCAGCTCTCCCAGTGATGCTCTCACAGCAGTGCCCACCTCTCCCAGTGACAGTCTCACAGCAGTGCCCACCTCTCCGAGTGACAGTCTCACAGCGGTGCCCTTCTTTCCCAGTGACGCTCTAACATGCCCACCTCTCCCAGTGACACTCTCACAGCAGTGCCCACATCTCCCAGTGACACACTCACAGCAGTGCCCACCTGTCCCAGTGATGCTCTCACAACTGTGCCAGGTCTCCCAGTGCTGCTCTCACAGCTGTGCCCAGCTTTCCCAGTGACACTATCACAGCAAAGCACACCTCACCCAGTGACACTCACAGCAGTGCCCACCTCTCCCAGTGACACTCACAGCAGTGCCCAGCACTCACCATGACGCTCTCAGAACAGTGCCTATCTGTCCCAGTGTCACTCTCAAAGAAATGCCCACGTCTCCCAGTGACACTCTCACAGAAGTGTTCACCACTCTCCATAACGCCCTCAGAGCAGTGCCTACCTGTCCCAGTGAAGCTCTCACATCTGTGCCAACCTCTCCCAGTGACACTCTCACAGCAGTGCCCATCTCTCCCAGTGATACTCTCATAGCAGTGCCCAACTCACCCAGTGAAACTTGCAATGCAGTGCCCACGTCTCCCAGTGACACTCTCACAGAAGTGTTCACCACTCACCATAACGCCCTCAGAGCAGTGCCAACCTGAACCAGTGAAGCTCTCAAAGCAGTGCCCAACTCTCCCAGTGACACTCTCACAGCAGTGCCCATCTCACCCAATGACACTTGCACAGCAGTGTCCACCTCTCCCAGTGATGGTTTTTCAGCAGTGCCCACCTCTGCCATTGACAGTCTCACTGCAGTGCCCACCCCTTCCAGTGACACTCTCACAGCATTGCCCACCTCTCACAGTGACAGTCTCACTGCAGTGCCCACCTCTCCCAGTGACACTCTCTAAGCAGTGCCCACCTCTGCCAGTGACTCACTCACAGCAGTGCCCACTTCTCCCAGTGGCACTCTCAAAGCAGTGCCCACCTCTCCCAGTGATGGTTTTTCAGCAGTGCCCACCTCTGCCATTGACAGTCTCACTGCAGTGCCCACCCCTTCCAGTGACACTCTCACAGCATTGCCCACCTCTCAAAGTGACAGCCTCACTGCAGTGCCCACCTCTCCCAGTGACACTCTCAAAGCAGTGCCCACCTCTGCCATTGACACTCTCACAGCAGTTCCCAACTCTCCCAGTGACAGTCTCACTGCAGTGCCCACATCTCCCAGTGAACCTCTCACAGCAGTGCCCACCTCTCAAAGGGACAGTCTCACTGCACTGCCCACCTCTCCCAGTGAAACTTTCAAAGCAGTACCCACATCTCCCAGTGGCACTCTCACAACAGTACCCACCTCTCCCAGTGACAATCTCACATCTGTGCACTGCTCTCACAGTGACGCTCTCACAGCAATGCCCACCTCTCCCATTGACACCCTCACAGCAGTGTGCACATCTCCCAGTGATGCTCTCACAGCCGTGCCCAGCTCTCCCAGTGATTCTCTCACAACTGTGCCAGTTCTCCCAGTGTTGCTTTCACAGCAATGCCCACCTCTCCCAGTGACACTCTCACAGCAGTGCCCACCTCTCACAGTGACAGTCTCACAGCGGTGCCCTTCTTTCCCAGTGATGCTCTGACAACGACGCCCACCTCTCCCAGTGACCCTCTCACAGCAGTGCCCACATCTCCCCGTGACACTCTCACAGCAGTGCCCAAATGTCCCAGTGACTGTCTCACAGCCGTGCCCAGCTCTCCCAGTGACACTGTCACAGCAGTGCACACCTCTCCCAATGACGCTCGCACAGCAGTGCCTTCCTCTCCCAGTGACACTCTCACAGCAGTGCCCAACACTCGCCATGATGATCTCAGAGCAGTGCCTATCTGTCCCAGTGAAGCTCTCACAGCAGTGCCCACGTCTCCCAGTGACACTCACAGCAGTGCCCATCTCTCCCAGTGACACTTTCAAAGCAGTGCTCACGTCTCCCAATGGCACTCTCACAGAAATGTTCACCACTGGCCATAACGCTCTCAGAGCAGTGTCGACCTGACCCTGTGAAGCACTCACAGCAGTGCCCACCTCTCCCAATGATGCTCTCACAACAACACCCACATCTCCCAGTGACACCCTCACAGCAGTGTCCACATCTCCCAGTGATGCTCTCATAGCCGTGCCCAGCTCTCCCAGTGATTCTCTCACAACTGTGCCATCTCTCCCAGTGATGCTCTCACAGCAGTGCCCAACTCTCCCAGTGACATTCTCACAGCAGTGCCCACCTCTCCCAGTGACAGTCTCACAGTGATGTCCTTCTTTCCCAGTGACGCTCAGACAACAATCCCCACCTCTCCCAGTGCCACTCTCACAGAAGTGCCCACATCTCCCAATGACATGCTCACAGCTCTGCCTGCCTGTCCCAGTGACATTCTCACAGCAGTGCACACCTCTCCCAGTGACTCTAGCACAGCAGTGACCACCTCTCCCAGTGACACTGACAGCAGTTCCCACCTCTCCCAGTGACACTCACAGCAGTGCCCAGCACTCGCCATGACGCTCTGACAGCAGTGCCTATCTGTCCCAGTGAAGCTCTCACAGCAGTGCCCACATCTCCCAGTGACACACACAGCAGTGCCCAACTCTCCCAGTGACACTCTCACAGCAGTGCCCACGTCTCCCAGTGACACTCTCACAGAAGTGTTCACCTCTCCCAGTGACACTCTCACAACAGTGCCCATCTCACCCAGTGACGCTCTCACAGCAGTGCCCACCTCTCCCAGTGATACTCTTTTAGCAGTGCCCAACTCTCCCAGTGACAATCTCAAAGCAGTGCCCACGTCTCCCAGTGACACACTCACAGAAGTGTTCACCACTCGCCATAACACCCTCAGAGCAGTGCCTACCTGACCCAGTGAAGCTCTCACAGCAGTGCCCACCTCTCCCAGTGACACCCTCACAGCAGTGCCCATCTATTCCAATGACGCTCTCACTGCAGTGCCCAGCTCATGCAATGACGCACTCACAGCAGTGCCCGCATCTCCCAGTGATAATCTCATAGCAGTGCCCAACTCTCCCAGTGACCCTCTCACAGCATTGCACACTATTCCCAATGACCCTCTCACAGCAATGACACCTCTCCCTGTGACACTCTCACAACAGTCCCCACCTCACCCAGTGATGATCTCACAGCAGTGCCCATCTATCCCAGTGATGTTCTCACAGCATTGCCACCTCTCCCAGTGACGCTCTCACAGCAGTAGTACCTCTAACAGTGAAGCTCTCAAAGCAGTGCTCACCTCTCCCAGTGACACTCTCACTGCAGTGCCCACCTCTCCCAGTGACACTCACACTATAGTGCACACCTCTCCCAGTAATAATCTCATAGCAGTGCCCAACTCCCCCAGTGACGCTCTCACAACAACGCCCACCTCTCCCAGTGACATGCTCACAGCTGTGCCCACCACTCACCATAATGCTCTCAGATCATTGCCTACCTGTCCCAATGAAGCTCTCACAGCAGAGCCCACCTCTCGCAGTGATGCTTGCACAGCAATGCCCACCTCTCCCGGTGGCAACCTCAAAGCAATGCCCCCATCTCCCAGTGACGCTCTCACAGCATCGCCCATCTCTCCCATTGACTCTCTCAAAGCAGTGCCCAACTCTCCCTGAAACAAGCTCACAGCAGTACTCACATTTCCCAGTGACTTTCTCACAGCAGGGCCCACCTCTCCCAGTGACAATCTCACATCTGTACCCTGCTCTCCCAGTGACGCTCTCACAACAACGCCCACCTCTCCCAGTGACACCTTCACAGCAGTGTGCACATCTCCCAGTGATGCTCTCACAGCCGTGCCCTGCTCTCCCAGTGATTCTCTCACAACTGTGCCAGTTCTCCCAGTGATGCTCTCACATCAATGCCCACCTCTCCCAGTGACACTCTCACAGCAGTACCCACCTCTCCCAGTGACAGTCTCACAGCGGTGCCCTTCTTTCCCAGTGATGCTCAGACAACAACGCCCACCTCTCCCATTGACCGTCTCACAGCAGTGCCCACATCTCCCAGTGACACACTCAAAGCAGTGCCCTTCTGTCCCAGTGATGGTCTCACAGCCGTGCCCAGCTCTCCCAGTGACACTCTCACAGCCGTGCACACCTCTCCCAGTGATGCTCGCACAGCAGTGCCCACCTCTCCCAGTGACACTCTCACAGCAGTGCCCAACACACGCCATGACGCTCTCAGAGCAGTGCCTATCTGTCCCAGTGAAGCTCTCACAGGAGTGCCCAAGCCTCCCAATCGCACTCTCACAGAAGTGTTCACCACTGGCCATAACGCTCTCAGAGCAGTGTCTACCTGACCCAATGAAGCTCTCACAGCAGTGCCCACCTCTCCCAGTGACACTCTCACAGCAGTGCCCATCTCTCCCAGTGACGCACTCACAGCAGTGCCCACCTCACCCAGTGACGCTCTCACAGCAGTGCCCACCTCTCCCAGTGATACTCTTTTAGCAGTGCCCAACTCTCCCAGTGACAATCTCAAAGCAGTGCCCATGTCTCCCAGTGACACACTCAAAGAAGTGTTCACCACTTGCCATAACGCCCTCAGAGCAGTGCCTACCTGACCCAGTGAAGCTCTCACAGCAGTGCCCTGCTCTCCCAGTGACATTCTCACAGCAGTGCCCATCTATTCCAATTACGCTCTCACTGCAGCGCCCAGGTCACGCAATGACACTTGCACAGCAGTGCCCACCTCACCCAGTGACGCACTCACAGCAGTGCCCGCATCTCCCAGTGATAATCTCATAGCAGTGCCCAACTCTCCCAGTGACCCTCTCACAGCATTGCACACTACTCCCAATGACCCTCTCACAGCAATGACACCTCTCCCAGTGACACTCTCACAACAGTCCCCACCTCACCCAGTGATGATCTCACAGCAGTGCCCATCTACCCCATTGATGTTCTCACAGCAGTGCCACCTCTCCCAGTGACGCTCTCACAGCAGTAGTACCTCTAACAGTGAAGCTCTCAAAGCAGTGCTCACCTCTCCCAGCGACACACTCACTGCAGTGCCCACCTCACCCAGTGACGCACTCACAGCAGTGCCCGCATCTCCCAGTGATAATCTCATAACAGTGCCCAACTCCCCCAGTGACACTCACACAACAGTGCCCACCTCACCCAGTGATGGTCTCACAGCAGTGCCCACCTCTCCCCATGATGCTCTCACAGCAGTGCCCACCTATCACAGTGATGTTCTCACAGCAGTGCCCACCTCTCCCAGTGACGCTCTCACAACACCCACCTCTCCCAGTGACACGCTCACAGCAGTGCCCACCACTCACCATAACGCTCTCAGAGCATTGCCTACCTGTCCCAACGAAGCTCTCACAGCAGGGCCCTCCTCTCCCAGTGACAATCTCACATCTGTACCCTGCTTTCCCAGTGATGCTCTCACAACAACGCCCACCTCTCCCAGTGACACCCTCACAGCAGTGTGCACGTCTCCCAGTGATTCTCTCACAACTGTGCCAGTTCTCCCAGTGATGCTCTCACAGCAATGCCCACCTCTCCCAGTGACACTCTCACAGCAGTACCCACCTCTCCCAGTGACAGTCTCACAGCGGTGCCCTTCTTTCCCAGTGATGCTCTGACAACAACGCCCACCTCTCCCAGTGACCCTCTCACAGCAGTGCCCACATCTCCCAGTGACACACTCACAGCAGTGCCCATCTGTCCCAATGATGGACTCACAGCCGTGCCCAGCTCTCCCAGTGACACTCTCACAGCCGTGCACACCTCTCCCAGTGACGCTCGCCCAGCAGTGCCCACCTCTCCCAGTGACACTCTTACAGCAGTGCCCTACACTCACCATGAAGCTCTCAGAGCAGTGCCTATCTGTCCCAGTGAAGCTCTCACAGAAGTGCCCACGCCTCCCAATGGCACTCACACAGAAGTGTTCACCACTGGCCATAAAGCTCTCAGGGCAGTGTCTACCTGACCCAATGAAGCTCTCACAGCAGTGCCCACCTCTCCCAGTGACGCTCTCAAAACAACACGCACATGTCCCAGTGACACCCTCACAGCAGTGTCCACATCTCCCAGTGATGCTCTCATAGCCATGCCCAGTTCTCCCAGTGACACTCTCACAGCAGTGCCCACCTCTCCCAGTGACAGTCTCACAGCGATGCCCTTCTTTCCCAGTGACGCTCTGACAACAATGCCCACCTCTCCCAGTGACACTCTCACAGAAGTGCCCACATCTCCCAGTGACACGCTCACAGCAGTGCCCACCTGTCCCAGTGATGCTCTTACATCTGTGCCAGCTCTCCCAGTGATGGTCTCACAGCCGTGCCCAGTTCTCCCAGTGACACTCTCACAGCAGTGCCCACCTCTCCCAGTGACAGTCTCACAGCGATGCCCTTCTTTCCCAGTGATGCTCTGACAACAATGCCCACCTCTCCCAGTGACACTCTCACAGAAGTGCCCACATCTCCCAGTGACACGCTCACAGCAGTGCCCACCTGTCCCAGTGATGCTCTTACATCTGTGCCAGCTCTCCCAGTGATGGTCTCACAGCCGTGCCCAGCTCTCCCAGTGACTCTAGCACAGCAGTGACCACCTCTCCCAGTGACACTCACAGCAGTGCACACCTCTCCCAGTGACACTCACAGCAGTGCCCAGCAGTCGCCATGACGCTCTCAGAGCAGTGCCTATGTGTCCCAGTGAAGCTCTCACAGCAGTGCCCAACTCTCCCAGTGACACTCACAGCAGTGCCCAACTCTCCCAGTGACACTCTCACAGAAGTGTTCACCACTCGCCATAACGGCCTCAGAGCAATGCCTACCTGACCCATTGAAGCTCTCACAGCATTGCCCAACTCTCCCAGTGACTCTCTCACAGCATTGCCCACTTCTCCAAATGACCCTCTCACAGCAATGCCACCTCTCCCAGTGACCCTCTCACAACAGTGCCCACCTCACCCAGTGATGTTCTCACAGCAGTGCCCAACTCTCCCCATGATGCTCTCACTGCAGTGCCCATCTATGCCAGTGATGTTCTCAAAGCAGTGCCCACCTCTCCCACTGACTGTCTCATAGCAGTGCCACCTCTCCCAGTGACGTTCTCAGAGCAGTGGTAACTCTAACAGTGAAGCTCTCAAAGCAGTGCCCACCTCTCCCAGTGATACTCTCATAGCAGTGTCCAATGCTCCCAGTGACGATCTCACAACAATGCCCACCTCTCCCATTGACATGCTATCGGCAATGCCCACCACTCACCATAACGCTCTGAGAGCATTGCACACCTGTCCCAATGAATCTCTCACAGCAGAGCCCACCTCTCGCAGTGATGCTTGCACTGTAATGCCCACATCTCCCAGTGGCACTCTCAAAGCAATCCCCACATGTCCCAGTGACACTCTCAAAGCATTGCCCATCTCTCCCATTGATTCTCTCACAGCAGTGCCCACCTCTCCCAGTAAAACTCCCACAGCAGTGCCCAACCCTCCCAGAGACGCGCTCACAACAGTGCCCAACTCTCCCTGTAACAAGCTCACAGCAGTGCTCACATTTCCCAGTGACTCTCTCACTGCAGTGCCCACCTCTCCCTGTGACACGCTCACAGCAGTACTCACCTCTCCCAGTGACGCTCTCCCAACTGTGCCCACCTCTGCCAGTGACACTCTCACTGCAGTGCCGACCTCTCGCAGTGATGATTGCACAGCAGGGCCTACCTCTCCCAATGACTCACTCATGGCTATGACCACCTCTCCCAGTGACTCCCTCACAGCAGTACCAACTTCTCCCAGTGACTGAATCACAGCAGTGCCCACTTCACTCAGTGGCACTCTCAAAGCAATGCCCACATCTCCAAGGGACTCTCTCAGAGCATTGCACATCTCTCCCAGTGATGGTCTCACAGCAGTGCCCACATCTCCCAGTAATGGTCTTTCAGCAGTGCCCACATCTCCCATTGACAGTCTCACTGCACTGCCCACCCCTTCCAGTGACAGTCTCACAGCAGTGCCCACTTCTCCCAGTAACACTCCCATAGCAGTGCCCAACCCTCCCAGAGACGCGCTCACAACAGCGCTCACCTCTCCCAGTGACAGTCCCACAGCAGTGCCCACATAGCCCAGTGAATCTCTCACAGCAGTGCCCACCTCTCACAGTGACAGTCTCACTGCACTGCCCACCTCTCCCAGTGACACTTTCAAAGCAGTACCCACCTCTCCCAGTGCAACTCTCACAGCAGTGCCCACCTCTCCCAGTGACAATCTCACAGTTGTGCGCCGCTCTCCCATTGACTCTCTCACAACAACGCCCACTTCTCCCAGTGACACCCTCCCAGCAGTGCGCACATCTCCCAATGATGCTCTCACAGCAGTGCCCCGCTCTCCCAGTGATTCTCTCACAACTGTGCCAGCTCTCCCAGTAATGCTCTCACAGCAGTGCCCACCTCTCCCAGTGACAATCTCACAGCAATGCCCACGTCTCCTAGTGACAGTCTCACAGCAGTGCCCTTCTTTCCCAGTGATGCTCTGACAACAACGCCCACCTCTCCCAGTGACCCTCTCACAGCAGTGCCCACATCTCCCAGTGACACACTCACAGCAGTGCCCAACTGTACCAGTGATGGTCTCCCAACTGTGCCAGCTCTCCCAGTGATGCTCTCACAGCCGTGCCAAGCTCGCCCAGTGACACTCTCACGGCAGTGCACACCTCTCCCAGTGACGCTCGCACAGCAGTGCCCACCTCACCCAGTGACGCTCTCACAGCAGTGCCGCCTCTCCCAGTGTTACTCTCATAGCAGTGCCCATCCATACCATTGACCCTCTCACAGCATTGCCCACTTCTCCCAATGACCCTCTCACAGAAATGACAGCTCTCCCAGTGACGCTCTCACAACAACGCCAACCTCTCCCCGTGACATTCTCACAGAAGTGCCCACATCTCCCAGTGAAACACTCACAGCATAGCCCACCTCTCACAGTGACAGTAACACTGCACTGCTCGCCTCTCCCAGAGACACTTTCAAAGCAGTACCCACCACTCCCAGTGGCACTCTCACAGCAGTGCCCACCTCTCCCAGTGACAATCTCACAGCAGTGCCCTGCTCTCCCAGTGACGCTCTCACAACAACGCCCACCTCTCCCAGTGACACCGTACCAGCAGTGTGCACATCTCACAATGATGCTCTCACAACAGTGCCCAGCTCTCCCAGTGATTCTCTCACAACTGTGCCAGCTCTCCCAGTAATGCTCTCACAGCAGTGCCCACCTCTCCCAGTGACAGTCTCACAGCGGTGCCCTTCTTTCCCAGTGATGCTCTGACAACAACGCCCACCTGTCCCAGTGACCCTCTCACAGCAGTGCCCACATCTCCCAGTGACACTCTCACAGCAGTGCACACCTCTCCCAGTGACGCTCGCAAAGCAGTGCCCACCACTCACCATGACGCTCTCAGAGCAGTGCCTATCTGTCCCAGTGAAGCTCTCACAGCAGTGCCCACGTCTCCCCATGACACTCACAGCAGTGTCCAACACTCCCAGTGACAATCTCACAACAGTGCCCACGTCTCCCAGTGACAGTCTCACAGCAGTGCCCTTCTTTCCCAGTGATGCTCTGACAACAACGCCCACCTCTCCCAGTGACACTCTCACAGAAGTGCCCACATCTCCCAGTGACACGCTCACAGCAGTGCCCACCTGTCCCAGTGATGCTCTCACAACTGTGCCAGCTCTCCCAGTGATGGTCTCACAGCCGTGCCCAGCTCTCCCAATGACACTCTCACATCAGTGCACACCTCTCCCAGTGACTCTAGCACAGCAGTGACCACCTCTCCCAGTGACACTCGCAGCAGTGCTCACCTCTCCCAGTGACACTCACAGCAGTGCCCAGTCCTCGCCATGACGCTCTCAGAGCAGTGCCTATCTGTCCCAGTGAAGCTCTCACAGCAGTGCCCACGTCTCCCAGTGACACTCACAGCAGTGCCCAACTCTCCCAGTGACACTCTCACAGAAGTGTTCACCACTCGCCATAACACCCTCAGAGCAGTGCCTACCTGACCCATTGAAGCTCTCACAGCATTGCCCAACTCTCCAAGTGACAATCTCACAGCAGTGCCCATCTCTCCCAGTGATGCTCTCACAGCAGTGCCCATCTCTCCCAGTGACGCTCTCACAGCAGGGCCCATCTCACCCAATGATGCTTGCACTGCAGTGCGCAACTCACCCAGTGACGCTGTCACAGCAGTTCCCGCCTCTCCCAGTGATACTCTCATAGCAGTAGCCAACTCTCCCAGTGACCCTCTCACAGCAATGCCACCTCTCCCAGTGACCCTCTCACAACAGTGCCCACCTCACCCAGTGATGTTCTCACAGCAGTGCCCACCTCTCCCCATGATGCTCTCACAGCAGTGCCCATCTATCCCAGTGATGTTCTCAAAGCAGTGCCCACCTCTCCCACTGACTGTCTCATAGCAGTGCCACCTCTCCCAGTGACGTTCTCACGGCAGTGGTACCTCTAAAAGTGAAGCTCTCAAAGCAGTGCCCACCTCTCCCAGTGATACTCTCATAGCAGTGCCCAATGCTCCCAGTGGTAATCTCACAACAATGCCCACCTCTCCCAGTGACATGCTCACGGCAATGCCCACCACTCACCATAATGCTCTGAGAGCATTGCACACACCTGTCCCAATGAATCTCTCACAGCAGAGCCCACCTCTCGCAGTGATGCTTGCACTGTAATGCCCACATCTCCCAGTGGCAATCTCAAAGCAATCCCCACCTCTCCCAGTGACGCTCTCACAGCATTGCCCATCTCTCCCATTGATTCTCTCACAGCAGTGCCCAACTCTCCCTGTAACAAGCTCACAGCAGTGCTCACATTTCCCAGTGACTCTCTCACTGCAGTGCCCACCTCTCCCTGTGACACGCTCACAGCAGTACTCACCTCTCCCAGTGACGTTCTCCCAACTGTGCCCACCTCTGCCAGTGACACTCTCACTGCAGTGCCGACCTCTCGCAGTGATGCTTGCACAGCAGGGCCTACCTCTCCCAATGACTCACTCACGGCTATGACCACCTCTCCCAGTGACTCCCTCACAGCAGTACCAACTTCTCCCAGTGACTGAATCACAGCAGTGCCCACTTCACCCAGTGGCACTCTCAAAGCAATGCCCACCTCTCCCAGGGACTCTCTCAGAGCATTGCACATCTCTCCCAGTGATGGTCTCACAACAGCGCTCACCTCTCCCAGTGACAGTCTCACAGCAGTGCCCACCTCTCACAGTGACAGTCTCACTGCACTGCCCACCTCTCCCAGTGACACTTTCAAAGCAGTACCCACCTCTCCCAGTGCCACTCTCACAGCAGTGCCCACCTCTCCCAGTGACAATCTAACAGCTGTGCCCTGCTCTCCCATTGACGCTCTCACAACAACGCCCACTTCTCCCAGTGACACCCTCCCAGTAGTGTGCACATCTCCCAATGATGCTCTCACAGCAGTGCCCAGCTCTCTCAGTGATTCTCTCACAACTGTGCCAGCTCTCCCAGTAATGCTCTCACAGCAATGCCCACCTCTCCCAGTGACAGTCTCACAGCAGTGCCCTTCTTTCCCAGTGATGCTCTGACAACAACGCCCACCTCTCCCAGTGACCCTCTCATAGCAGTGCCCACATCTCCCAGTGACACACTCACAGCAGTGCCCACCTGTCCCAGTGATGGTCTCACAACTGTGCCAGCTCTCCCAGTGATGCTCTCACAGCAGTGCACACCTCTCCCAGTGAGGCTCGCACAGCAGTGCCCATCTCACCGAATGACGCCCTCACTGCCGTGCGCAACTCACCCAGTGACACTGTCACAGCAGTTTCCGCCTCGCCCAGTGATACTCTCATAGCAGTACCCAACTCTCCCAATGACCCTCTCACAGCAATGCCACCTCTCCCAGTGACCCTCTCACAACAGTGCCAAACTCACCCAGTGATGTTCTCACAGCAGTGACCACCTCTCCCCATGATGCTCTCACAGCAGTGCCAATCTATCCCAGTGATGTTCTCAAAGCAGTGCCCACCTCTCCCACTGACTGTCTCATAGTAGTGCCACCTCTCCCAGTGACGTTCTCACAGCAGTGGCACCTCTAACAGTGAAGCTCTCAAAGCAGTGCCCACCTCTCCCAGTGATACTCTCATAGCAGTGCCCAATGCTCCCAGTGATGATCTCACAACCATGCCCACCTCTCCCAGTGACATGCTCACGGCAATGCCCACCACTCACCATAACGCTCTGAGAGCATTGCATACCTGTCCCAATGAAGCTCTCACAGCAGAGCCCACCTCTCGCAGTGATGCTTGCACTGTAATGCCCACATCTCCCAGTGGCACTCTCACAGCATTGCCCATCTCTCCCATTGATTCTCTCACAGCAGTGCTCACATTTCCCAGTGACTCTCTCACTGCAGTGCCCACCTCTCCCTGTGACACGCTCACAGCAGTACTCACCTCTCCCAGTGACGTTCTCCCAACCGTGCCACCTCTGCCAGTGTCACTCTCACTGCAGTGCCGACCTCGCGCAGTGATGCTTGCACAGCAGGGCCTACCTCTCCCATTGACTCACTCATGGCTATGACCACCTCTCCCAGTGACTCCCTCACAGCAGTACCAACTTCTTCCAGTGACTGAATCACAGCAGTGCCCACTTCACCCAGTGGCACTCTCAAAGCAATGCCCACATCTCCAAGGGACTCTCTCAGAGCATTGCACATCTCTCCCAGTGATGGTCTCACAGCAGTGCCCACATCTCCCAGTAATGGTCTTTCAGCAGTGCCCACCTCTCCCATTGACAGTCTCACTGCAGCGCCCACCCCTTCCAGTGACACTCTCACAGCAGTGCCCACCTCTCCCAGTAACACTCCCACAGCCGTGCCCAACCCTCCCAGAGACGCGCTCACAACAGCGCTCACCTCTCCCAGTGACAGTCTCACAGCAGTGCCCACATTGCCCAGTGAATCTCTCACAGCAGTGCCCACCTCTCACAGTGACAGTCTCACTGCACTGCCCACCTCTCCCAGTGACACTTTCAAAGCAGTACCCACCTCTCCCAGTGCAACTCTCACAGCAGTGCCCACCTCTCCCTGTGACAATCTCACAGCTGTGCCCTGCTCTCCCATTGACGCTCTCACAACAACGCCCACTTCTCCCAGTGACACCCTCCCAGCAGTGTGCACATCGCCCAATGATGCTCTCACAGCAGTGCCCAGCTCTCCCAGTGATTCTCTCACAACTGTGCCAGCTCTCCCAGTAATGCTCTCACAGCAATGCCCACCTCTCCCAGTGACACTCTCACAGCAGTGCCCACCTCTCCCAGTGACAGTCTCACAGCAGTGCCCTTCTTTCCCAGTGATGCTCTGACAACAACCCCCACCTCTCCCAGTGACCCTCTCACAGCAGTGCCCACATCTCCCAGTGACACACTCACAGCAGTGCCCACCTGTCCCAGTGATGCTCTCACAGCAGTGCCCACCTGTCCCAGTGATACTCTCATAGCAGTGCCCATCTCTCCCAGTGACCCTCTCACACCATTGCCCACTTCTCCCAATGACACTCTCACAGCAATGACAGCTCTCCCAGTGACGCTCTCACAACAACGCCAACCTCTCCCCGTGACATTCTCACAGCAGTGCCCACATCTCCCAGTGAAACACTCACAGCATAGCCCACCTCTCACAGTGACAGTAACACTGCACTGCTCGCCTCTCCCAGAGACACTTTCAAAGCAGTACCCACCTCTCCCAGTGGCACTCTCACAGCAGTGCCCACCTCTCCCAGTGACAATCTCACAGCTGTGCCCTGCTCTCCCAGTGACGCTCTCACAACAACGCCCACCTCTCCCAGTGACACCGTACCAGCAGTGTGCACATCTCACAATGATGCTCTCACAACAGTGCCCAGCTCTCCCAGTGATTCTCTCACAACTGTGCCAGCTCTCCCAGTAATGCTCTCACAGCAGTGCCCACCTCTCCCAGTGACAGTCTCACAGCGGTGCCCTTCTTTCCCAGTGATGCTCTGACAACAACGCCCACATCTCCCAGTGACCCTCTCACAGCAGTGCCCACATCTCCCAGTGACACTCTCACAGCAGTGCACACCTCTCCCTGTGACGCTCGCAAAGCAGTGCCCACCACTCACCATGACGCTCTCAGAGCAGTGCCTATCTGTCCCAGTGAAGCTCTCACAGCAGTGCCCACGTCTCTCCGTGACACTAACAGCAGTGTCCAACTCTCCCGGTGACAATATCACAGCAGTGCCCACGTGTCCCAGTGGCACTCTCACAGAGGTGTTCACCACTGTCCACAACGGTCTCAGAGCAGTGCCCACCTGACCCAGTGAAGCTCTCACAGCAGTGCCCACCTCTCCCATTGATGCTTGCACAGCAGTGCCCACCTCTCCCAGTGGCACTCTCACAGCAGTGCCCATTTCTCCCAGTTACAATCTCACAGCAGTGCCCTGCTCACCCAGTGACGCTCTCACAGCAGTGCCCACCTCACCCAGTTACAATCTCACAGCAGTGCCCTGCTCACCCAGTGATTCTCTCACAACTGTGCCACCTCTCCAAGTGAGACTCTCACAGCAGTGCCCACCTCTCCTAGTGAGACTCTCACAGCTGTGCCCTGCTCTCCCATGACGCTCTCACAACAATGCCCACCTCTCCCAGTGACACTATCAAAGAATAGCCCTCATCTCCCAGTGACACTCTCACAGCAGTGCACACCTCTCACAGTGACAGTCTCACTGCACTGCCCACATCTCCCAGTGACACTCTCACAGCAGTGCCCACCTCTCCCAGTGACGCTTTCACAACAATGCCCACCTCTCACATTGAAACACTTACAGCAGTGCCCACATCTCCCAGTGACACTCTTAAAGCAGTGCCCACCTCTCCCAGTGACACTCTCAAAGCAGTGCCCACCTCTCCCAGTGATGCTCTCACAGCAGTGCCCAACTCTCCCTTTAACAAGCTCACAGCAGTGCTCACATCTCCCAGTGACTCTCTCACAGCAGTGCCCACCTCTCCCTGTGACACGCTCACAGAAGTGCTCACCTCTCACAGTGACGCTCTCACAACAGTGCCCACCTCTGCTAAAGACAGTCTCACTGCAGTGCCGACCTCTCCCAGTGATGCTTGCACAGCAAAGCCTACCTCTCCCAATGACTCACTCACAGCTATGCCCAACTCTCCCAGTGACTCACACACAGCAGTGCCCACCTCTCCCAGTCACGCTCTTACAGTAGTGCCCACTTCTCCCAGTGGCACTCTCAAAGAAATGCCCACCTCTCCCAGTGACGCTCTCAGAGCAGTGCCCACCTCTCACCATGACATGCTCACAGCAGTGCCCACATCTCTTAGTGACGCTCTCACACCAGTGCCCACCTCTCCCAGTGACACTCTCACAGCAGTACCCACGTCTCCCAGTGACACTCTCACACCAGTGCCCACCTCTCCCAGTGACACTCTCACACCGGGCCCACCTCTCCCAGTAATTCACGCACAGCAGTGCGCATCTCTCCAGGTGACAGGCTCACAGCTGTGCCAACTCTCCCAGTGACTCACTCACAGCTGTGCTCATCTTCCCCAGTGGCACTCCCATAGCAATGCCCACGTCTACCAGTTACACTCGCACAGCATGGCCCACCTTTCCCAGTGACTCTCTCAGAGCATTGCACATCTCTCCCAGTGATGGTCTCACAGCAGTGCCCACCTCTCCCAGTGATGGTCTTTCAGCAGTGTCAACCTTTCCCATTGACAGTCTCACTGCAGTGCCCACCCCTTCCGGTGACACTCTCACAGCAGTGCCCACCTCTCACAGTGACAGTCTCACTGCAGTGCCCACCTTTCCCAAAGACACTCTCTAAGCAGTGCCCACGTCTCCCAGTGACGCTCTCACAACAACACCCAACTCTCCCAGTGACACTCTCACAGCAGTGCTCACCTCTCATAGTGACAGTCTCACTGCACTGCCCACCTCTCCCAGTGACACTTCCAAAGCAGTACCCACCTCTCCCAGTGGCACTCTCGCAGCAGTGCCCACCTCTATCAGAGACAATCTCACAGCTGCGCCCTGCTCTCCCAGTGACACTCTCACAGCAGTGCCCACCACTCACCATAATGCTCTCAGAGCATTGCCTACCTGTCCCAATGAAGCTCTCACAGCAGAGCCCACCTCTCCCAGTAGCACTCCCAAAGCAATGCCCACATCTCCCAGTGACGCTCTCACAGCATTGCACACCTCTCCCTGTGACACGCTCACAGCAGTGCTCACCTCTACCAGTGACGCTCTCACAACAGTGCCCACCTATGCCAGTGACACTCTCACTGCAGTGCCGACATATCCCAGTGATGCTTGCACAGCAGGGCCTACCTCTCCCAATGACTCACTCACAGCTATGCCCACCTCTCCCAGTGACTCACTCACAGCAGTGCCCACCTCTCCCAGTGTCTCACTCACAGCAATGCCCACTTCTCCCAGTGGCAATCTCAGAGCAATGCTCACATCTTCCAGTGACGCCTTACAGCAGTGCCCACCTCTCACAATGACAGGCTCACAGCAGTGCCCACCTCTCCCAGTGACACTCTCACAGCAGTACCCACCTCTACCAGTGACTCTCTCACAGCAGTGCCCACCTCTCCACGTGACAATCTCACAGCCGTGCCCTGCTCACCGAGTGATGCTCTCACAACAATGCCCACTTCTCCCAGTGACACTCTCACAGCGGTGCCCACATCTCCCAGTGACAGGCTCACAGCAGTGCCCACCTCTCCCAGTTATGCTCTCAGAGCTGTGCCCATCTCTCCCAGTGATTCTCTCACAACTGTGCCACCTCTCCAAGTGACGCTCTCACAGCAGTGCCCACCTCTCCCAGTGAGACTCTCACAGCAGTGCCCTGCTCTCCCATGACGCTCTCACAACAATGCCCACCTCTCCCAGTGACACTATCAAAGAATAGCCCTCATCTCCCAGTGACACTCTCACGGCAGTGCACACCTCTCACAGTGACAGTCTCACTGCACTGCCCACATCTCCCAGTGACACTCTCACAGCAGTGCCCACCTCTCACATTGACACACTTACAGCAGTGCCCACATCTCCCAGTGACACTCTCAAAGCAGTGCCCACCTCTCCCAGTGATGCTCTCACAGCTGTGCCCAGCTCTCCCAGTGACATTCTCAAAGCAGTGCCCACCGCTCCCAGTGACACTCTCACAGCAGTGCCCTCCTCTCCCAGTTACACTCTCACAGATGTCTCCACCAATCACAATAATGCCCTCAAAGCAGTGCCCAAATCTCCCAGTGATGCTCTCACAGATGTGTCTAGCTCTCCCAGTGACACTCTCACGGCATTGCCCACCACTCATCATAACGCTCTCAGAGCATTGCCTACCTGTCCCAATGAAGCTCTCATAGCAGAGCTAACCTCTCGCAGTGATGCTTGCATAGAAATGCCCACCTCTCCCAGTGGCACTCTCAAAGCAATGCCCACCTCTCCCAGTGACTCTCTCACAGCAGTGCCCAACTCTTCCTGTAACAAGCTCACAGCAGTGCTCACATCTCCCAGTGACTCTCTTACAGCAGTGCCCACCTCTCCCTGTGACACGCTCACAGCAGTGCTCACCTCTCACAGTGACGCTCTCACAACAGTGCCCACCTCTGCTTGTGACACTCTCACTGCAGTGCCGACCTCTCCCAATGATGCTTGCACAGCAAAGCCTACCTCTCCCAATGACTCACTCAGAGCTATGCCCAACTCTCCCAGTGACTCACACACAGCAGTGCCCACCTCTCCCAGTCACGCTCTTACAGCAGTGCCCACTTCTCCCACTGGCACTCTCAAAGCAATGCCCACCTATCCCAGTGACGCTCTCACAGCAGTGCCCACCTCTCACCATGACATGCTCACAGCAGTGCCCACCTCTCTTAGTGATGCTCTCACAGCAGTGCCCAACTCTCCCAGTGACACTCTCATAGCAGTACCCATGTCTCCCAGTGACACTCTCACACCGGGCCCACCTCTCCCAGTGATTCACGCACAGCAGTGCGCATCTCTCCCGGTGACAGGCTCACAGCTGTGCCAACTCTCCCAGTGACTCACTCACAGCTGTGCCCATCTTTTGCAGTGACACTCCCATAGCAGTGCCCACATCTACCAGTTACACTCGCACAGCATTGCCCACCTTTCCCAGTGACTCTCTCAGAGCATTGCACATCTCTCCCAGTGATGGTCTCACAGCAGTGCCCACCTCTCCCAGTGATGGTCTTTCAGCAGTGCCAACCTCTCCCATTGACAGTCTCACTGCAGTGCCCACCCCTTCCAGTGACACTCTCACAACAGTGCTTACATCTCACAGTGACACTCTCACAGCAGTGCTTACATCTCACAGTGACAGTCTCACTGCAGTGCCCACCTTTCCCAGTGACACTCTCTAAGCAGTGCCCACCTCTCCCATTGACACTCTCACAGCAGTGCCCACCTCTCCCAGTGACAGTCTCACAGCAGTGCCCAACTCTCCGAGTGACGCTCTCACAACAACACTCACCTCTCCCAGTGATACTCTCAGAGCAGTGCCCACATCTCCCAGTGAAACTCTCACAGCAGTGCTCACCTCTCCCAGTGACAGTCTCACTGCACTGCCCAACTCTCCCAGTGACACTTTGAAGCAGTACCCACCTCTCCCAGTGGCACTCTCACAGCAGTGCCCACCATTCCCTGTGACACGCTCAAAACAGTGCTCACTTCTCTCAGTGACGCTCTCACAACAGTGCCCAGCTATGCCAGTGACACTCTCACTGCAGTGCCGACCTCTCCCAGTGATGCTTGCACAGCAGGGACTACCTCTCCCAATGACTCACTCACAGCCAAGCCCACCTCTCCCAGTGACTCGCTCACAGCCGTGACCACCTCTCCCAGTGACTCACTCACAGCAGTGCCCACCTCTCCCAGTGATGCTCTCATAGAAGTGCCCACCTCTCCCAGTGACACTCTCACAGCAGTACCCACCTCTACCAGTGACACTCTCACAGCAGTGCCAACCTCTCCCAGTGACTCACTCACAGCAGTGCCCACGTCTCCCCTTGACAGGCTCACAGCAATGCCCAACTCTCCCAGTGACTCACTCACAGCTGTGCCCAACTTTCCCAGTGACACTCCAACAGCATTGCCCACCTCTCCCATTGACTCTCTCAGAGCATTGCACATCTCTCCCAGTGATGGTCTCACAGCAGTGCCCACCTCTCCCAGTGATGGTCTTTCAGCAGTGCCCACCTCTCCCATTGACAGTCTCACTGCAGTGCCCACCACTTCCAGTGACACTCTCACAGAAGTGCCCACCTCTCCCAGGGACAATCTCACAGCAGTGCTCACCTCTCCAAGTGACGCTCTCACAACAATGCCACCTCTCCCATTGACACTCTCACAGCAGTGCCCCCATCTCCCAGTGACACTCTCAAAGCAGTGCCTATCTCTCCCACTGACACTCTCACAGCAGTGCCCTCCTCTCCCAGTGACACTCTCACAGCAGTGCCCTCCTCTCCCAGTGACACTCTCACAGATGTGTCCACCACTCACCATAACGCTCTCAAATCAGTGCCCACCTCTCCCAGTGATGCTCTCACAGCTGTGCCTAGCTCTCCCTTTACAATCTCACAGCATTTCCCACCACTCATCATAACGCTGTCAGAGCATTGCCTACCTGTCCCAATGAAGCTCTCACAGCAGAGCTAACCTCTCGCAGTGATGCTTGCATAGAAATGCCCACCTCTCCCAGTGGCACTCTCAAAGCAATGCCCAGCTCTCCCAGTGACTCTCTCACAGCAGTGCCCAACTCTCGCTGTAACAAGCTCACAGCAGTGCTCACATCTCCCATTGGCTCTCTCACAGCAGTGCCCACCTCTCCCTTTGACATGCTCACAGCAGTGCTCACCTCTCCCAGTGACACCCTCACTGCAGTGCCGACCTCTCCCAGTGATGCTTGCACAGCAGAGCGTACCTCTCTCAATGACTCACTCACAGCTATGCCCACCTCGTCCAGTGACTCACTCACAGCAGTGCCCACCTCTCCCAGTCACGCTCTTACAGCAGTGCCCACTTCTCCCAGGGGCACTCCCAAAGCAATGCCCACATCTCCCAGTGACAATCTCACAGCAGTGCCCACTTCTCCCATGACAAGCTCACAGCAGTGCCCACCTCTCTCAGTGACGCTCTCACAGCGGTGCCCACCTCTACCAGTGATGCTCTCACACCAGTGTCCACCTCTCCCAGATAGACTCTCACAGCAGTACCCACCTGTCCCAGTGACACTCTCACAGCATGGCCCACCTCTCCCACTGATTCAGTCACAGCAGTGCCCATCTCTCCCCGTGACAGGCTCACAGCAGTGCCCACATCTCCCAGTTACACTCTCATAGCATTGCCCACAAGTCCCAGTGAATCTTTCAGAGCATTGCACATCTCTCACAGTGACAATCTCACAGCAATACCCACATCTCCCAGTGAATCTCTCACAGCAGAGGCCACCTCTCACAGTAAGTCTCACTGTACTGCCCACTTCTCCCAGTGACAATTTCAAAGCAGTACACAACTCTCCCAGTGGCACTCTCACAGCAGTGTCCCCCTCTCCCAGTGACAGTCTCACAGCAGTGCCCTGCTCTCCCAGTGACGCTCTCACAACGCCCACATCTCCCAGTGACCCCCTCACAGCAGTGCCCACATCTCCCAGTGACACCCTCACAGCAGTGTCCACATCTCCCAGTGATGCTCTCACAGCCGAGACCAGCTCTCCCAGTGATTCTCGCACAACTGTGCCAGCTCGGCCAGTAATGCGCTCACAGCAGTGCTCACCTCTCCCAGTAAAACTCTCACAGCAGTGCCCATCTCTCCCATTGACAGTCTCACAGCAGTGCCCGTCTTTCCCAGTGACGCTCTGACAACAACGCCCACCTCTCCCAGTGACACTCTCACAGCAGTGCCCACCTGCCCCGGGGATGCTCGCACAACTGTGCCAGCTCTCCCAGTGATGCTCTCACAGCAGTGCCCACCTGTCCCAGTGACACTCACAGCAGTGTCCACCTCTCCCAGTGACACTCTTAGCAGTGCCCACCTATCCCAGTGACACTCACAGCAGTGCCCACCACTCACCATGACGCTCTCAGAGCAGTGCCTGTCTGTCCCAGTGAAGCTCTCACAGCAGTGCCCACGTCTCCCAGTGACACTCACAGCAGTGCCCACCTCTCCCAGTGACACTCACAGCAGTGCCCAGAACTCGCCATGACGCTCTCAGAGCAGTGCCTATCTGTCCCAGTGAAGCTCTCACAGCAGTGCCCATATCTCCCAGTGACGCTGTCACAGCAGTGCCCAACTCACCCAATGATGCTTGCACAGCAGTGCCCACCTCACCCACTGACGCTCTCACTGCAGTGCCCGCCTCTCCCAGTGATACTCTCATAGCAGTGCCCAACTCTCCCAGTGACCCTCACACAGCATTGCCCACTTCTCCCAATAACCCACTCACAGCAATGCCACCTCTACCAGTGACACTCTCACAACAGTGCACACCTCACTCCGTGATGTTCTCACAGCAGTGCCCACCACTCCCAGTGACTTTCTCACAGCAGTGCCACCTCTCCCAGTGACGCTCTCACAGCAGTGGTACCTCTAACAGTGAAGCTCTCAAAGCAGTGCCCACCACTCCCACTGAAACTCTCTAAGCAATGCCCAACTCTCCCAGTGATGCTCTCACAAAAACGCCCACCTCTCCCAGTGACAGGCTCACAGCAGTGCCCACCACTCACCATAGCGCTCTCAGAGCATTGCCTACCTGTCCCAATGAAGCACTCACAGCAGAGCCCACCTCTCGCAGTGATGCTTGCACAGCAATGCCCACCTCTCCAAGTGGCACTCTCAAAGCAATGGCCACCTCTCCCAGTGACGCTCTCACAGCATTGCCAACCTCTCCCAGTGAATCTCTCACAGCAGTGCCCACCTCTCACAGTGACAGTCTCAATGCACTGCCCACCTCTCCCAGAGACACTTTCAAAGCAGTACCCACCTCTCCCAGTGACACTCTCACAGCAGTGCCCATCTCTCCTAGTGACGCTCTCACAACAACGCCCACCTCTCTCAGTGACACTCTCACAGCAGTGCACACCTCTCCCAGTGAATCTCTCACAGCAGTGCCCACCTCTCACAGTGACAGTCTCAATGCACTGCCCACCTCTCCCAGAGACACTTTCAAAGCAGTACCCACCTCTCCCAGTGGCACTCTCACAGCAGTGCCCACCTCTCCCAGTGAAAATCTCACAGCTGTTCCCTGCTCTCCCAGTGACGCTCTCACAGAAGTGCCCATAACACCCAATGACACTTGCACAGCAGTGCACACCTCACCCAGTGACAGTCTCACTGCACTGCCCACCTCTCCCACAGACACTTTCAAAGCAGTACCCACCTCTCCCAGTGGCACTCTCACAGCAGTGCCCACCTCTCCCATTGACGCTCTCACAGCAGAGCCCATCTCTCCCAATGACGCTCTCACAGAAGTGCCCATAACACCCAATGACACTTGCACAGCAGTGCATACCTCACCCAGTGACACTCTCAAAGCAGTGCCCGCCTCTCCCAGTGATACTCTCATAGCAGTGCCCAACTCTCCCAGTGACCCTCTCACAGCATTGCCCACTTCTCCCAATGACCCTCACACAGCAATGCAACCTCTCCCAGTGACATTCTTTCCACAGTGCCCACCTCACCCAGTGATGTTCTCACAGCAGTGCCACCTCTCCCAGTGACTGTCTCACAGCAGTGCCACCTCTCCCAGTGACTGTCTCACAGCAGTGCCCACCTCTCCCAGTGACTGTCTCACAGCAGTGCCACCTCTCCCAGTGACTGTCTCACAGCAGTGCCACCTCTCCCAGTGACGCTGTCACAGCAGTGCCCACCTCTCCCAGTGACACTCTCACAGCAGTGCCCACATCTCCCAGTGACAGTCTCACAGCAGTGCCCACCTCTCCCAGTTATGCTCTCAGAGCTGTGCCCATCTCTCCCAGTGATTCTCTCACAACTGTGCAACCTCTCCAAGTGACGCTCTCACAGCAGTGCCCACCTCTCCCAGTGAGACTCTCACAGCAGTGCCCTGCTCTCCCATTACGCTCTCACAACAATGCCCACCTCTCCCAGTGACACTGTCAAAGATTAGCCCTCATCTCCCAGTGACACTCTCACAGCAGTGCCCACCTCTCACATTGACACACTTACAGCAGTGCCCACATCTCCCAGTGACATTCTCAAAGCAGTGCCTACCGCTCCCAGTGACACTCTCACAGCAGTGCCCTCCTCTCCCAGTTACACTCTCACAGATATCTCCGCCAATCACAATAACGTTCTCAAAGCAGTGCCCACCTCTCCCAGTGATGCTCTCACAGATGTGCCTAGCTCTCCCAGTGACACTCTCACAGCAGTGCCCACCACTCATCATAACGCTCTCAGAGCATTGCCTACCTGTCCCAATGAAGCTCTCACAGCAGAGCTAACCTCTCGCAGTGATGCTTGCATAGAAATGCCCACCTCTCCCAGTGGCACTCTCAAAGCAATGCCCAGCTTTCCCAGTGACTCTCTCACAGCATTGCCCACCTCTCCCAGTGACTCTCTCACAGCAGTGCCCAACTCTCCCTGTAACAAGCTCACAGCAGTGCTCACAAATCCCAGTGACTCTCTCACAGCAGTGCCCACCTCTCCCTGTGACACGCTCACAGCAGTGCTCACCTCTCACAGTGACGCTCTCACAACAGTGCCCACCTCTGCTAGTGACACTCTCACTGCAGTGCCGACCTCTCCCAATGATGCTTGCACAGCAAAGCCTACCTCTCCCAATGACTCACTCAGAGCTATGCCCAACTCTCCCAGTGACTCACACACAGCAGTGCCCACTTCTCCCAGTCACGCTCTTACAGCAGTGCCCACTTCTCCCACTGGCACTCTCAAAGCAATGCCCACCTATCCCAGTGACGCTCTCACAGCAGTGCCCACCTCTCACCATGACATGCTCACAGCAGTGCCCAACTCTCCCAGTGACACTCTCACAGCAGTACCCACATCTCCCAGTGACACTCTCACACCGGGCCCACCTCTCCCAGTGATTCACGCACAGCAGTGCGCATCTCTCCCGGTGACAGGCTCACAGCTGTGCCAACTCTCCCAGTGACTCACTCACAGCTGTGCCCATCTTTTGCAGTGACACTCCCATAGCAGTGCCCACATCTACCAGTTACACTCGCACAGCATTGCCCACCTTTCCCAGTGACTCTCTCAGAGCATTGCACATCTCTCCCAGTGATGGTCTCACAGCAGTGCCCACCTCTCCCAGTGATGGTCTTTCAGCAGTGCCAACCTCTCCCATTGACAGTCTCACTGCAGTGCCCACCCCTTCCAGTGACACTCTCACAGCAGTGCTTACATCTCACAGTGACAGTCTCACTGCACTGCCCACCTTTCCCAGTGACACTCTCTAAGCAGTACCCACCTCTCCCAGTGACGCTCTCACAGCAGTGCCCACCTCTCCCAGTGACAGTCTCAAAGCAGTGCCCAACTCTCCCAGTGACAATCTCAAAACAACACCCACCTCTCCCAGTGACACTCTCAGAGCACTGCCCACATCTCCCAGTGAAACTCTCAAAGCAGTGCTCACCTTTCACAGTGACAGTCTCACTGCACTGCCCAACCCTCCCAGTGACACTTTGAAAGCAGTACCCACCTCTCCCAGTGGCACTCTCACAGCAGTGCCCACCACTACCTGTGTCAATCTCACAGCTGCGCAAAGCTCTCCCAGTGACACTGTCACAGCAGTGCCCACCACTCACCATAACGCTCTCAGAGCATTGCCTACCTGTCCCAATGAAGCTCTCACAGCAGAGCCCTCTTCTCCCAGTGGCACTCTAGAAGCAATGCCCACCTCTCCCAGTGACGCTCTCACAGCATTGCACACCTCTCCCATTGACTCTCTCACAACAGTGCCTGGCTATGCCAGTGACACTCTCACTGCAGTGCTGACCTCTCCCAGTGATGCTTGCACAGCAGGGACTACCTCTCCCAATGACTCACTCACAGCTATGCCCACCTCTCCCAGTGACTCACTCACAGCAGTGCCCACCTCTCCCAGTGATGCTCTCACAGAAGTGCCCACCTCTCCCAGTGACACTCTCACAGCCGTACCCACCTCTACCAGTGACGGTCTCACAGCAGTGCCAACCTCTCCCAGTGACTCACTCACATCAGTGCCCACCTCTCCCCTTGACAGGCTCACAGCAGTGCCCAACTCTCCCTGTGACTCACTCACAGCTGTGCCCAACTTTCCCAGTGACACTCCAACAGCATTGCCCACCTCTCCCATTGTCTCTCTCAGAGCATTGCACATCTCTCCCAGTGATGGTCTCACAGCAGTGCCCACCTCTCCCAGTAATGGTCTTTCAGCAGTGCCCACCTTTCCCATTGACAGTCTCACTGCAGTGCCCACCCCTTCCACGGACACTCTCCCAGAAGTGCCTACCTCTCCCATTGTCGCTCTCACAGCAGTGCCCACCTCTCCCAGTGAAAGTCTCACAGCAGTGCGCAACTCTCCCAGCGACGCTCTCACAACAACACCCACCTCTCCCAGTGACACTCTCAGAGCAGTGCCCACATCTCCCAGTGAAACTCTCACAGCAGTGCTCATCTCTCACAGTGACAGTCTCACTGCACTGCCCAACTCTCCCAGTGACACTTTCAAAGCAGTACCCACCTCTCCCAGTGGCACTCTCACAGCAGTGCCCACCTCTCCCAGTGATGGTCTTTCAGCAGTGCCCACCTTTCCCATTGACAGTCTCACTGCAGTGCCCACCCCTTCCAGGGACACTCTCACAGAAGTGCTCACCTCTCCCAGGGACAATCTCACAGCAGTGCCCACCTCTCCAATTGACGCTCTCACAGCATTGCACACCTCTCCCATTGACTCTCTCACAACAGTGCCCGGCTATGCCAGTGACACTCTCACTGCAGTGCCGACCTCTCCCAGTGATGCTTGCACAGCAGGGACTACCTCTCCCAATGACTCACTCACAGCTATACCCACCTCTCCCAGTGACTCACTCACAGCAGTGCCCACCTCTCCCAGTGATGCTCTCACAGAAGTGCCCACCTCTCCCAGTGACTCACTCACAGCAGTGCCCACCTCTCCCCTTGACAGGCTCACAGCAATGCCCAACTCTCCCAGTGACTCACTCACAGCTGTGCCCAACTTTCCCAGTGACACTCCAACAGCATTTCCCACCTCTCCCATTGACTCTCTCAGAGCATTGCACATCTCTCCCAGTGATGGTCTCACAGCAGTGCCCACCTCTCCCAGTAATGGTCTTTCAGCAGTGCCCAACTCTCCCATTGACAGTCTCACTGCAGTGCCCTCCCCTTCCAGTGACACTCTCCCAGAAGTGCCCACCTTTCCCAGGGACAATCTCACAGCAGTGCCCACCTCTCCCAGTGAAAGTCTCATAGCAATGCCCAACTCTCCCAGCGACGCTCTCACAACAACACCCACCTCTCCCAGTGACACTCTCAGAGCAGTGCCCACATCTCCCAGTGAAACTCTCACAGCAGTGCTCACCTCTCACAGTGACAGTCTCACTGCACTGCCCAACTCTCCCAGTGACACTTTGAAAGCAGTGCCCACCTCTCCCAGTGGCACTCTCACAGCAGTGCCCACCTCTCCCAGTGATGGTCTTTCAGCAGTGCCCACCTTTCCCATTGACAGTCTCACTGCAGTGCCCAAACCTTCCAGTGACACTCTCACAGAAGTGCCCACCTCTCCCAGGGACAATCTCACAGCAGTGCTCACCTCTCCAATTGACGCTCTCACAACAATGCCACCTCTCCCATTGACACTCTCACAGCAGTGCCCACATCTCCCAGTGACACTCTCAAAGCAGTGCCCACCTCCTCCCAGTGATGCTCTCACAGCTGTGCCCAGCTCTCCCAGTGACACTCCCAAAGCAGTGCCTATCTCTCCCAGTGACACTCTCACAGCAGTGCCCTCCTCTCCCAGTGACACTCTCACAGATGTGGCTACCACTCACCATAACGCTCTCAAATCAGTGCCCACCTCTCCCAGTGATGCTCTCACAGCTGTGCCTAGCTCTCCCTTTACAATCTCACAGCATTTCCCACCACTCATCATAACGCTGTCAGAGCATTGCCTACCTGTCCCAATGAAGCTCTCACAGCAGAGCTAACCTCTCGCAGTGATGCTTGCATAGCAATGCCCACCTCTCCCAGTGGCACTCTCAAAGCAATGCCCAGCTCTCCCAGTGACTCTCTCACAGCAGTGCCCAACTCTCGCTGTAACAAGCTCACAGCAGTGCTCACATCTCCCAATGACTCTCTCACAGCAGTGCCCACCTCTCCCATTGACACTCTCACAGCAGTGCCCACATCTCCCAGTGACACTCTCAAAGCAGTGCCCACCTCCTCCCAGTGATGCTCTCACAGCTGTGCCCAGCTCTCCCAGTGACACTCTCAAAGCAGTGCCTATCTCTCCCAGTGACACTCTCACAGCAGTGCCCTCCTCTCCCAGTGACACTCTCACAGATGTGTCCACCACTCACCATAACGCTCTCAAATCAGTGCCCACCTCTCCCAGTGATGCTCTCACAGCTGTGCCTAGCTCTCCCTTTACAATCTCACAGCATTTCCCACCACTCATCATAACGCTGTCAGAGCATTGCCTACCTGTCCCAATGAAGCTCTCACAGCAGAGCTAACCTCTCGCAGTGATGCTTGCATAGCAATGCCCACCTCTCCCAATGGCACTCTCAAAGCAATGCCCAGCTCTCCCAATGACTCTTTCACAGCAGTGCCCAAATCTCGCTGTAACAAGCTCACAGCAGTGCTCACATCTCCCATTGACTCTCTCACAGCAGTGCCCACCTCTCCCTGTGACATGCTCACAGCAGTGCTCACCTCTCCCAGTGACACTCTCACAACAGTGCCCACCTCTGCCAGTGACACCCTCACTGCAGTGCTGACCTCTCCCAGTGATGCTTGCACAGCAGAGCGTACCTCTCCCAATGACTCACTCACAGATATGCCCACCTCGTCCAGTGACTCACTCACAGCAGTGCCCACCTCTCCCAGTCACGCTCTTACAGCAGTGCCCACTTCTCCCAGGGGCACTCCCAAAGCAATGCCCACATCTCCCAGTGACAATCTCACAGCAGTGCCCACCTCTCCCATGACAAGCTCTCAGCAGTGCCCACCTCTCTCAGTGACGCTTTCACAGCAGTGCCCATCTCTCCCAGTGATGCTCTCACACCAGTGCCCACCTTTCCCAGTTACACTCTCACAGCAGTACCCACCTCTCCCAGTGATTCACTCACAGCAGTGCCCATCTGTCCCCGTGACAGGCTCACTGCAGTGCCAACTCTCCCAGTGACTCACTGACAGCTGTGCCCATCTTTCCCAGTGACACTCCCACAGCAGTGCCCACATCTCCCAGTGACACCCTGACAGCAGTGTCCACATCTCCCAGTGATGGTCTCACAGCCGAGACCAGCTCTCCCAGTAATTCTCTCACAACTGTGCCAGCTCGCCCAGTGATGCGCTCAGAGCAGTGCTCACCTCTCCCAGTAAAACTCTCACAGCAGTGCCCAACTCTCGCTGTAAAAAGCTCACAAAAGTGCTCACATCTCCCATTGACTCTCTCACAGCAGTGCTCACCTCTCCCAGTGACGCTCTCACAACAACGTCCACCTCTCCCAGTGACACTCCCACAGCAGTGCCCACATCTCCCAGTGACACCCTCACAGCAGTGTCCACATCTCCCAGTGATGCTCTCACAGCCGAGACCAGCTCTCCCAGTGATTCTCTCACAACTGTGCCAGCTCGCCCAGTGATGCGCTCACAGCAGTGCTCACCTCTCCCAGTAAAACTCTCACAGCAGTGCCCACCTCTCCCAGTGACAGTCTCACAGCAGTGCCCATCTTTCCCAGTGACGCTCTAACAACAACGCCCCCCTCTCCCAGTGACACTCTCGCAGCAGTGCCCACCTGTCCCAGTGATGCTCTCACAACTGTGCCAGCTCTCCCAGTGATGCTCTCACAGCCATGCCCAGCTCTCCCAGTGACACTCTCAGAGCAGTGCACACCTCTCCCAGTGACACTCGCACAGCAGTGCCCACCTGTCGGAGTGACACTCACAGCAGTGTCCACCTCTCCCAGTGACACTCTCAGCAGTGCCCATCTATCCCAGTGCCATTCACAAAAGTGCCCAACACTCACCATGACGCTCTCAGAGCAGTGCCGGTCTGTCCCAGTGAAGCTCTCTCAGCAGTGCCCACCTCTCCCTGTAACACTCACAGCAGTGCCCACCTCTCCCAGTGACACTCACAGCAGTGCCCAGAACTCGCCATGACGCTCTCAGAGCAGTGCCTATCTGTCCCAGTGAAGCTCTCACAGCAGAGCCCATCTCTCCCAGTGACGCTCTCACAGCAGTGCCCAACTCACCCAATGATGCTTGCACAGCAGTGCCCACCTCACCCAGTGACCCTCTCACAGCATTGCCCACTTCTCCCAATAACCCACTCACAGCAATGCCACCTCTACCAGTGACACTCTCACAACAGTGCGCACCTCACTCTGTGATGTTCTCACAGCAGTGCCCACCACTCCCAGTGACTTTCTCACAGCAGTGCCACCTCTCCCAGTGACACTCCCAGCAGTGCCCAGAACTCGCCATGATGCTCTCAGAGCAATGCCTATCTATCCCAGTGAAGCTCTCACAGCAGTGCCCATCTCTTCCAGTGACGTTGTCACAGCAGTGCCCAACTCACCCAATGATGCTTGCACAGCAGTGCCCACCTCACCCACTGACGCTCTCACAGCAGTGCCTGCCTCTCCCAGTGATACTCTCATAGCAGTGCCCAACTCTCCCAGTGACCCTCTCACAGCATTGCCCACTTCTCCCAATAACCCACTCACAGCAATGCCACCTCTACCAGTGACACTCTCACAACAGTGCACACCTCACTCAGTGATGTTCTCACAGCAGTGCCAACCAATCCCAATGACTTTCTCACAGCAGTGCCACCTCTCCCAGTGACGCTCTCACAGCAGTGGTACCTCTAACAGTGAAGCTCTCAAAGCAGTGCCCACCACTCCCACTGAGACTCTCACTGCAGTGCCCACCTCTCCCACTGACACTGTCTAAGCAATGCCCAACTCTCTCAGTGATGCTCTCACAACAACGCCCACCTCTCCCAGTGACAGGCTCACAGCAGTGCCCACCACTCACCATAGCGCTCTCAGAGCATTGCCTACCTGTCCCAATGAAGCTCTCACAGCAGAGCACACCTCTCGCAGTGATGCTTGCACAGCAATGCCCACCTCTCCAAGTGGCACTCTCAAAGCAATGCCCACCTCTCCCTGTAACAAGCTCACAGCAGTGCTCACATTTCCCAGTGACTCTCTCCCAACAGTGCCCACCTCTGCCAGTGACACTCACACTGCATTGCCGACCTCTCCCAGTGATGCTTGCACAGCAGGGCCTAACTCTCCCAATGACTCACTCACAGCAGTGCCCACCTCTCCCACTGACTCTCTCATGCATTGCACATCTCTCCCGGTGATGGTCTTTCAGCAGTGCTCACCTCTCCCATTGACAGTCTCACTGCAGTACCCACCCCTTCCAGTGACACTCTCACAGAAGTGCCCAACTCTACCAGTGACACTCTCAAGCAGTGCATTCTTCTCAAAGTGACATTCTCACAGCAGTGCCCACCTCTCCTAGAGAAACTCTCTAAGAAGTGCCCACCTCTCTCAGTGACGCACTCACAGCAGTGCTCACCTCTCACAGTGACACTCTCACAGCAGTGCCCAACTCTCCTAGTGACACTCTCACAACAACGCCCACCTCTCTCAGTGACACTCTCACAGCATTGCCCACCTCTCCCAGTGAATCTCTCACAGCAGTGCCCACCTCTCACAGTGACAGTCTCAATGCACTGCCCACCTCTCCCAGAGACACTTTCAAAGCAGTACCCACCTCTCCCAGTGGCACTCTCACAGCAGTGCTCACCTCTCCCAGTGACAATCTCACAGCTGTTCCCTGCTCTCCCAGTGACGCTCTCACAGAAGTGCCCATAACACCCAATGACACTTGCACAGCAGTGCAAACCTCACCCAGTGACAGTCTCACTGCACTGCCCACCTCTCCCACAGACACTTTCAAAGCAGAACCCCCCCCCCCCCCCCCCCCCCCAGTGGCACTCTCACAGCAGTGCCCACCTCTCCCATTGACGCTCTCACAGCAGAGCCCATCTCTCCCAATGACGCTCTCACAGAAGTGCCCATAACACCCAATGACACTTGCACAGCAGTGCATACCTCACCCAGTGACACTCTCAAAGCAGTGCCCGCCTCTCCCAGTGATACTCTCATAGCAGTGCCCAACTCTCCCAGTGACCCTCTCACAGCATTGTCCACTTCTCCCAATGACCCTCACACAGCAATGCAACCTCTCCCAGTGACATTCTCACCACAGTGCCCACCTCACCCAGTGATGTTCTCACAGCAGTGCCCACCTCTCCCAGTGACTGTCTCACAGCAGTGCCACCTCTCCCAGTGACGCTGTCACATCAGTGCCCACCTCTCCCAGTGATGCTCTCACACCAGTGCCCACCTCTACCAGTGACGCTCTCACAGCAGTGCCCACCTCTCCACGTGACAGGCTCACAGCAGTGCCCCACTCTCCCAGTGACTCACTCAAAGCTGTGCCCAACTTTCCCAGTGACTCTCCCACAGCATTGCCCACCTTTCCCAGTGTCTCTCTCAGAGCATTGCACATCTCTCCAGGTGATGGTCTTTCAGCAGTGCCCACCTCTCCCATTGACAGTCTCAGTGCAGTACCCACCCCTTCCAGTGACACTCTCACAGAAGTGCCCACCTCTCCCAGTGACACCCTCACAGCAGTGCCCTCTTCTCACAGTGACAGTCTCACAGCAGTGCCCACCTCTCCCAGTGAAACTCTCTAAGCAGTGCCCACCTCTCCCAGTGACGCTCTCACAGCAGTGCCCACCTCTCCCAGTGACACTCTCACAGCAGTGCCCAAATCTCGAGGTGAATCTCTCACAGCATTGCCCACCTCTAACAGTGACAGTCTCACTGCACTGCCCACCTCTCGCAGAGACACTTTCAAAGCAGTACCCACCTCTCCCAGTGGCACTCTCACAGCAGTGCCCACCTCTCCCAGTGACAATCTCACAGTTGTGCCCTGCTCTCCCAGTGATGCTCTCACAACAACGCCCACCTATCCCAGTGACACCCTCACAGCAGTGTCCACATCTCCCAGTGAGGCTCTCATAGCCGTGCCCAGCTCTCCCAGTGATTCTCTCACAACTGTGCCAGCTCTCTCAGTGAAGCTCTGACAACAACGCCCACCTCTTCCAGTGCCACTCTCACAGCAGTGCCCACATCTACCAGTGACACACTCACAGCAGTGCCCAACTGTCCCAGTGATGCTCTCACAACTGTGCCAGCTCTCCCAGTGATGCTCTCACAGCCATGCCCAACTCTCCCAGTGACACTCTCACAGCAGTGCACACCTCTCCCAGTGACACTCTCACAGAAGTGTTCACCACTCGCCATAACGCTCTCCGAGCGGTGCCTACCTGACCCACTAAAGCTCTCACAGCTGTGCCCACATCTCCCGGTGAAACTCTCACAGCAGTGCCCATCATTCCCAGTGATGCTTTCACAGCAGAGCCAAACTCACCCAGTGACGCTCTCAGAGCAGTGCCCGCCTCTCCAAGTGATACTCTCATAGCAGTGCCCAACTCTCCCAGTGACCCTCTCACAGCATTGCCCACTTCACCCATGACCCTCTCACAGCAATGCCACCTCTCCCAGTGACACTCTCACAACAGTGCCCACCTCACCCAGCGATGTTCTCACAGCATTGCCCACCTCTCCCAGTGACATTCTCACAGCAGTGCCACCTCTTCCAGTGACGCTCTCACAACAGTGGTACCTCTAACAGTGAAGCTCTCAAAGCAGTACCCAACTCTCCCCGTGACATTCTCACTGCAGTGCCCATCTCTCCCAGTGAAACTCACACTGCAGTGCCCACCCCTCCCAGTGACACTCTCACAGCAGTGCCCAACTCTCCCAGTGACGCTCTCACAACAACGCCCATCTCTCCCAGCGACACTCTCACAGCAGTGCCCACATCTCCCAGTGAATCTCTCACAGCACTGCCTACCTCTCACAGTGACAGACACTCTGCACTACCCACCTCTCCCAGTGGCACTCTCACAGCAGTGCGCACCTCTCCCACTGATGCTCTCACAACTGTGCCAGCTCTCCCAGTGATGCTTTCACAGCCATGCCCAGCTCTCCCAGTGACATTCTCACAGCAGTGCACACTTCTCACAGTGACGCTCGCACAGCAGTGACCACCTCTACCAGAGTCACTCACAGCAGTGCCCACCTCTCCCAGTGACACTCACAGCATTGCCCAATACTCGCCATGACGCTCTCAGAGCAGTGCCTATCTTTCCCAGTGAAGCTCTCACAGAGGTGCCCATCTCTCCCAGTGACACTTTCACAGCAGTGCCCACCTCACCAAGAGATGCTCTCACAGTAGTGCCCGCCTCTACCAGTGAGCCTCTCATAGCAGTGCCCAACTCACCCAGTGACCCTCTCACAGCATTGCCCACTTCTCCAAATGACCCTTTCTCAGCAATGCCACCTCTCCCAGTGACACTCTCACAACATTGTCCACCTCACCCAGTGATGTTCTCAGAGCAGTGCCTACCTCTCCCAGTGACTGTCTCACAGCAGTGCCACCTCTCCTAATGATGAGCTCACAGCAATGGTACCTCTAACAGTGAAGCTCTCAAAGCAGTGCCCACCTCTCCCAGTGACACTCTCAATGCAGTGCCCACCTCTCCCAGTGACACTCACACTGCAGTGCCAACCTCTCCCAGTGACACTCTCTAAGCAGTGCCCACCTCTCCCAGTGACAATCTCACAGCAGTGCCCACCTCTCCCAAAAACACTCTCACAGCAGTGCCCAACTCTCACAGTGAAAGTCGCACTGCACTGCCCACCTCTCCCATTGACACCCTCAAATCAGTACCCACCTCTCCCAGTGGCACTCTCACAGCCATGCCCAACTTCTGCAGTGATTCTCTCACAACTTTGCCAGCTCTCCCAGTGATGCTCTCACAGCAGTGCCCAACTCTCCCAGTGACATTCTCACAGCAATGCCCACCTCTCCCAGTGACACTCTCACAGCAGTGCCCACATCTCCCAGTGACATACTCACAGCAGTGCCCACCTGTCCCAGTGATTCTCTCACAACTGTGCCAGCTCTCACAGTGATTCTCTCACAGCTGTGCCCAGCTCTCCCATTGACAATCTCACAGCAGTGCACACCTCTCCCAGTGATGCTGGCAAAGCAGTGCCCACATCTCCCAGCAACACTCTCACAGCAGTGCCCACCACTCACCATGACGCTATCAGAGCAGTGCCTATCTGTCCCGGTGAAGCTCTCAAAGCAGTGCCCACAGATCCCAGTGACACTCACAGCAGTGCCGAACTCTCCCAGTGACACTCTCAAAGCAGTGCCCACGTCTCGCATTGACACTCTCACAGAAGTGTTCACCACTCGCCATAACGCTCTCCGAGCAGTGCCTACCTGACCCAGTGATGCTCTCACAGCAGTGCCCACCTCTCCCAGTGACATTCTCACAGCAGAGCCCATCTCTCCCAGTGAATGTCTCACAGCAGTGCCACCTCTCCCAGTGACGCTGTCACAGCAGTGGTACCTCTACCAGTAAAGCTCTCAAAGCAGTGCCCACCTCTCCCAGTGAGTCTCTCACTGCAGTGCCCACATTGCCCACTGAATCTCTCACAGCAGTGCCCACCTCTTACAGTGACAGTCTCACTGCACTACCCACCTCTCCCAGTGACACTTTCAAAGCAGTAACCACCTCTCCCTGTGACAATCTCACAGCTGTGCCCTGCTCTCCCAGTGACGCTCTCACAACAACGCCCACCTCTCCCAGTGACACTCTCACAGCAGTGCCCACATCTCCCAGTGACACCCTCACAACAGTGTCCACATCTCCCAGTGATGCTCTCACAACTGTGCCAGTTCTCCCAGTGATGCTCTCACAGCCATGCCCAGCTCTCCCAGTGACACTCTCACAGCAGTGCCCACCTCTCCCAGTGACACTCACAGCAGTGTACTCATCTACCAGTGACACTCAGAGCATTGCCCAACACTCGCCATGACGCTCACACAGCAGTGCCCACCTCACCCAGAGATGCTGTTACAGCAGTGCCCGCCCCTTCCAGTGATACACTCATAGCAGTTCCCAACTCTCCCAGTGACCCATTCACAGCATTGCACACTTCTCCCAATGACACTCTCACAGCAATGCACACCCCTCCCAGTGACACTCTCACAACAGTGCCCATCTCACGCAGTGATGTTCTCACAGCAGTGCCCACCTCTCCCAGTGACTGTCTCACAGCAGTGTCACCTCTCCCAGTGACGCGCTCACAGCAGTGGTACCTCTAACACTGAAGCTCTCAAAGCAGTGCCCACGTCTCCCAGTGACACTCTCACTGCAGTGCCCAACTCTCCCAGTGACACTCACACTGCAGTGCCCCCTTTCCCAGTGACACTCTCTAAGCAGTGCCCACCTCTCCCAGTGAAAGTCTCACTGCACTGCCCAACTCTCCCAGTGACACTTTCAAAGCAATACCCACCTCTCCCAATGGCACTCTCACAGCAGTGCCCACCTCTCCCAGTGTCAATCTCACAGCTGTGCCCTGCTCTCCCAGTGATGCTCTCACAACAACGCCCACCTCTCACAGCCATGCCCAGCTCTCCCAGTGAATCTCTCACAAATGTGCCAGATCTCCCAGTGACATTCTCACAGCAGTGGGCATCTCACCCAATGACACTTGCACAGCAGTGCCCAACTCTCCCAGTGACCCTCTCACAGCATTGCCCACTTCTCCCAATGACCCTCTCACAGCAATGCCACCTCTCCCAGTGACCCTCTCACAACAGTGCCCACGTCACCCAGTGATGTTCTCACAGCATTGCCCAACTCACCCAGTGACATTCTCACAGCAGTGCCATCTCTCCCAGTGATGCTCTCACAGCAATGGTACCTCTAACAGTGAAGCTCTCAAAGCAGTGCCCACCTCTCCCCGTGACACTCTCACTGCAGTGCCCACCTCTCCCAGTGAAACTCACACTGCAGTGCCCACATCTCCCAGTGAATCTCTCACAGCAGTGCCCACCTCTCACGGTGACAGTCTCACTGCACTGCCCACCTCTCCCAGTGACACTTTCAAACCAGTACCCACCTCTCCCAGAGGCAATCTCACAGCAGCGCCCACATCTCCCAGTGCCAATCTCACAGCTGTGCCCTGCTGTCCCAGTGACGCTCTCACAACAACGCCCACCTCTCCCAGTGACACTCTCACAACAGTGCCCACATCTCCCAGTGACACCCTCACAGCAGTGTCCACATCTCCCACTGATGCTCTCACAACTGTGCCAGCTCTCCCAGTGATGCTCTCACAGCCATGCCCAGCTCTCCCAGTGACATTCTCACAGCAGTGCACACCTCTCCCAGTGACGCTCGCACAGCAGTGACCACCTCTCCCAGAGACACTCACAGCATTGCCCATCTCTCCCAGTGACACTCAAAGCATTGCCCAACACTCGCCATGACGCTCTCAGAGCAGTGCCTATCTTTCCCAGTGAAGCTCTCACAGCAGTGCCCATCTCTACTAGTGACGCTCTCACAGCAGTGCCCATCTCACCCAATGACACTTTCACAGCAGTGCCCACCTCACCCAGAGATGCTCTCACAGTAGTGCCCGCCTCTACCAGTGAGCCTCTCATAGCAGTGCCCAACTAACCCAGTGACCCTCTCACAGCATTGCCCACTTCTCCAAATGACCCTTTCTCAGCAATGCCACCTCTCCCAGTGACACTCTCACAACATTGTCCACCTCACCCAGTGATGTTCTCAGAGCAGTGCCTACCTCGCCCAGTGACTGTCTCACAGCAGTGCCACCTCTCCTAATGACGCGCTCACAGCAATGGTACCTCTAACAGTGAAGCTCTCAAAGCAGTGCCCACCTCTCCCAGTGACACTCTCACTGCAGTGCCCACCTCCCCCAGTGACACTCACACTGCATTGCCAACCTCTCCCAGTGACACTCTCTAAGCAGTGCCCACCTCTCCCAGTGACACTCTCACAGCTGTGCCCACCTCTCCCAGAAACACTCTCACAGCAGTGCCCAACTCTCACAGTGAAAGTTGCACTGCACTGCCCACCTCTCCCATTGACACTCTCAAATCAGTACCCACCTCTCCCAGTGGCACTCTCACAGCCGTGCCCAACTCTCCCAGTGACAATCTCACAGCCGTGCCCAGCTCCCGCAGTGATTCTCTCACAAATTTGCCAGCTCTACCAGTGATGCTCTCACAGCAGTGCCCACCTCTCCCAGTGACATTCTCACAGCAGTGCCCACCTCTCCCAGTGACAGTCTCACAGCGGTGCCCTGCTTTCCCAGTGACGCTCTGACAATAATGGCCACCTCTCCCAGTGACACTCTCACAGCAGTGCCCACATCTCCCAGTGACATACTCACAGCACTGCCCACCTGTCCCAGTGATTCTCTCACAACTGTGCCAGCTCTCACAGTGATGCTCTCACAGCCGTGCCCAGCTCTCACAGTGGCACTCTCACAGCCGTGCACAACTCTTCCAGTGACGTTCGCACAGCAGTGACCACCTTTCCCAGTGACACTCACTGCAGTGCCCACCACTCGCCATGACGTTCTCAGAGCATTGCCTCTCTGTCCCAGTGAAGCTCTCACAGCAGTGCCCACGTCTACCAGTGACACTCAAAGCAGTGCCCACGTCTCCCCCTGATACTCGCAAGCAGTGCCCACGTCTCCCAGTGACAATCTCAGAGAGGTGTTCACCACTCGCCATAACGCTCTCAGAGCAGTGCCTACCTGACCCAGTGAAGCTCTCACAGCATTGCCCACCTCTCCCAGTGACACTCTCACTGCAGTGCCCATCTCTCTCAGTGACGGTCTTACAGCAGTGCCCATCTCACCCAATGACGCTTGCACAGCATTGCCCACCTCACCCAGTGACGCTCTCACAGCAGTACCCGCGACTCCCAGTGATGCTCTCATAGCAGTGCCCAACTTTCCCAGTGACCCTCTCACAGCATTGCCCACTTCTCCCAATGACACTCTCAGAGAATGCTACCTCTCCCAGTGACACTCTCACAACAGTGCCCAACTCACCCAGTGATGTTCTCACAGCAGTGCCCACCTCTCCCAATGATGCTCTCACAGCAGTGTCCATCTATCCCAGTGATGTTGTCACAGCAGTGCGCACCTCTCCCAGTGACCGTCTCACAGCAGTGCCACCTCTCCCAGTGATGCTCTCAAAGCAGTGCCCACCTCTCCCAGTGACTCGCTCACTGCAGTGCCCAGCTCTCCCAGTGACACTCACACTGCAGTGCCCACCTCTCACAGTGACACTCTCACAGCAGTGCCCACATCTCCCAGTGACACTCTCACAGCAGTGCCAAACTCTCCCAGTGATACTCTCACAGCAGTGCCCACCTCTCCCAGTGACACTCTCACAACATGCCCACCTCTCCCAGTGACAGTCTCATCCCCATGCCCACCTCTCCTAGTGACGCTCTCACAAGATTGCGTACCTTTCCCGCTGATGCCCTCACAGCTTTGCCCACTACTCGCCTTGACACTCTCAGAGAATTGCCCACTTGTCCTAGTTTAGCTTTCATAGCAGTGACCACCTCACCCAGTGACAATCTCACAGCATTGCCCACGTCTCCCATTTTCACACTCACAGCCGTTCCCACCTCTCCCAGTGACCCTCTCACAGCAGAGCTCACCTCTCGCAATGATGCTTGCACAGCAATGCCCTCTCTCCCAATGGCACTATCAAAGAAATCCCCAACTCTCCCAGTTACGCTCTAACAGCATTGCCCACATCTCCCAGTGACTTTCTCACAACAGTGCCAAACTCTACTGTAACACGTTCACAGCAGAGCTCACCTCTCGCACTGATGCTTGCACAGCAATGACCACCTCTCCCTGTGACACGCTCACCACAGTGCTTTCCTCTCCCAGTGAAACTCTCACAACAGTGCCCAACTCTGCCAGTGACACTCTCACCACAGTGCCGTCGTCTCCCAGTGACACTCTCACAACAGTGCCCAACTCTGCCAGTGGCACTCTCACCACAGTGCCCACCTCTCCCAGTGATGCTTGCACAGCAGGGCCCACCTCTCCCAGTGACTCACTCACAGCTGTGCCCACCTCTCCCAGTGATGCACTTGCAGCCATGCCCACCTCTCCCAGTCATGCTCTTACCGCAGTGCCCACCTCTCCCAGTTGCACTCTCAAAGCAATGCCCAACTCTCCCAGTGACACTCTCACAGCAGTGCCCACCTCTCCCCATGACACGCTCACAGCAGTGCCCATGTCTCCCCGGGACAGGCTCACAGCAGTGCCCAACTCTCCCAGTGACTCACTCACGGCTGTACCCAACTTTCCCAGTGACACTCCCACAGCAGTGCCCACATCCCCCAGTGACACTCTCACAACATTGCCCATCTCTCCCAATGACTCTCTCAGAGCATTGCACATCTCTCCCAGTGATGGTCTCACAGCAGTGCCCAGCTATCCCAGTTATGGTCTTTCAGCAGTGCCCAACTCTCCCATTGACAGTCTCACTGCAGTGCCCACCCCTTCCAATGACACTATCACCGCAGTGCCCACCTCTCACAGTGACAGTCTCACTGAAGTGCCCACCTTTCCCAGTGACATTCTCAAAGCAGTGCCCACCTCTCCCAGTGACGCTCTCACAGCAGTGCCCTACTCTCCCAGTGATGCTCTCACAACAATGCTCACCTCTCCCAGGGACACTCACACAGCAGTGCCAACATCTAGAAGTGAAACTCTCACAGCAATGCCAACCTCTCACAGTGACACTTTCAAAGCAGTACCCACCTCTCCCAGTGGCACTCTAACAGCAGAGCCCACATCTCGCAGTGACAATCTCACAGCAGGGCCCTGCTTTACAAGTGACGCTCTCACAACACCCACCTCTCCCAGTGACACTCTCATAGCTGAGCCCAGCTCTCCCAGTGATTCTCTCACAACTGTGCCACCTCTCCCAATGACGCTCTCACAACAACGCATACCTCTCCCAGTGACACTCGCACAGCATTGCCCATATCTCCCAGTGACACTCTCAAAGCTGCGCCCACCTCTCCCAGTGATGCTCTCACAGCTGTGCCCTGCACTCCCAGTTACACTCTCACAGCAGGGCCCACCACTCGCCGTAACACTCTCACAGCAGTGCCCACTCTCACTGTGACACTCTCACAGCTTTGCCCACCTCTCCCAGTGATACTCGCACAACAGTGCCCACCTCTCCCAGAGACAATCTCATAGCGGTGCCCACGTCTCCCAGTGAAGCACTCACAACAGTGCCCACCTCTCCCAGTGACACTCTCACAGCAGTGCCCTCCACACGCCATAACGCTCTCAGCACAGTGCCAACCTGTCCCAGTGAAGCCCTCACAGCAGAGCATTCCTCTCCCAGTGACACTCTCACAGCCGTGCCCACCTCTCCCATTGATGGTCTCACAGCAGTGATCCAGCTCTCCCAGTGACATGCTCACAGCAGTGCCCATCTCTCCCAGTGATGCTTGCACAGCAGGGCACACCTCTCCCAGTGATGGTCCCAAAAAATGCCCACTTCTGCCAGTGACTATCTCACAGCAATGCCCACCTCTCGCAAAGGAACTCTCACAGCAATGCCCACCTCTCCCAGTGACTCGCTCACAGCAGAGCCCAAATCTCCGAGTGACACACTCACAGCAGTGCACACCTCCCTCAGTGACAGTCTCACTGCACTGCCCACCTCTCCCAGTGACACTTCCAAAGCAGTGCCCATCTCTCCCAGTGACACACTCACAGCAGTGCCCACATCACCCAGTGACACTCTCAAAACAGTGCCCACGTCTCCCAGTGATGCTCTCACAGCAGAGCACACCTCTCCCAGTGACACTCTCACAACAGTGCCCACCTCACCCAGTGATGTTCTCACAGCAGTGCACACCTCTCCCAGTGACACTCTGACTACAGAGCTCATCTATCCCAGTGATGTTCTCACTACAGTGCCCACCTCTCCCTATGACCGTCTCACAGCAGTGCCACCTCTCGCAGTGACACTCTCACAGCAACACCCACCTCTCCCAGTGACACTCTCACAGAAGTGCCACCTCTCCCAGTGAAGCTCTCAAAACAGTGCCACCTCTCCCAGTGACACTCTCACTGCAGTGCACACCTATCCCAGTAACTCACTCACAGAAGTGCCCAACTCTCCCAGTGACGCATGCACAGCAGTGCACACCTCTCCCAGTGACATGCTCACAGCAGAGCCCATCTCTCCCAGTGAAGCTTGCACAACAGTGCCCCCCTCTCCCAGTGATAGTCTCACAGCAGTGAACTCCTCCCCCAGTGATGCATTCAAAGCAGTGCCCACTTGTCGCAGTGACTCTCTCAGAGAATTGCCACCTCTCCCAATGACACTCACACAGTAATGCCCACCTCTCTCAGTGACACATTCACAACAATGCCCAACTCTCCAAGTGTCTGTTTCCCAGCAGTTCCATCTCTCCCAGTGACACTCTTTCTGCAGGGCACAACTCTACCAGTGACACTCTCACCGCAGTGCCACCTCTGCCAATGAAACTCTCACAACAACACACACCTCTCCCAGTGACACTCTCACAGAAGTGCCCATCTCTCACAGTGACACTCTCACAGCATCGCCTACCTCTCCCAGTGATGCTCTCACAGCAGTGCCTACCTCTCCAAATGAAACTCTCACAGCAGTGCCCACTTATTCCAGTGCCCAACTCTCCCAGTGAAGCTCTCACAACATTGCCCAGATATCCCAGTGACATTCTCACAGCAGTGCCAACCTCTCCCAGTGATACTCTCAAAGCAGGGGCCACCACTCGCCGTAACATTCTCACAGCAGTGCCCACACTCACCGTGACACTCTCACAGCTTCGCCCACCTCTCCCAGTGATACCCTCACAGCCGTGCCCACCTCTCCCAGTGAAGCTCTCAAAGCAGTGCACACATCTCCCAGTGACACTCTCACTGCAGTGCCCACCTCTCCCAGTGACACTCTCACAACAGTGCCCACCTCTCCCAATGAAGCATGCACAGCAGTGCCAACCTCTCTCTGTGACACTCTCACAGCAGTGCCAAACTCATCCCAGTGACACACTCACAGCAGTGCCCACCTCTCCCAGTGATACCCTCACAGCAGTGCCCACCTCTCCCAGTGAAGCTCTCAAAGCAGTGCCCACATCTAACAATGACACTCTCACTGCAGTACCCACCTCTCCCAGTGACACTCACACTGCAGTGCCCACATCTCCCAGTGACACTGTCACAACAGTGCGCACCTCTCCCAGTGACGCATGCACAGCAGTGCCCACCTCTCTCTGTGACACTTTCACAGCAGTGCCAAACTCTCCCAGTGACACTTCCACAGCAGTGCCCACCTCTCACAGTGACACTCACACTGCAGTGCCCACCTCTCCCATTGACACTCTCACAACAGTGCCCACCTCTCCCAGTGAAGCATGCACAGCAGTGCCAAACTCTCTCTGTGACACTCTCACAGCAGTGTCAAACTCATCCCAGTGACACACTCACAGCAGTGCCCACCTCTCCCAGTGAAGCTCACAAAGCAGTGCCCACATCTACCAATGACACTCTCACTGCAGTACCCACCTCTCCCAGTGACACTCACACTGCAGTGCCCACATTTCCCAGTGACACTGTCAAAACAGTGCGCACCTCTCCCAGTGAAGCATGCACAGTAGTGCCCACCTCTTTCTGTGACACTCTCACAGCAGTGCCAAACTCTCCCAGTGACACTTTCACAGCAGTGCCCACCTCTCCCAGTGACACTCACACTGCAGTGCCCACCTCTCCCATTGACACTCTCACAACAGTGCCCTCCTCTCCCAGTGAGGCATGCACAGCAGTGCCCACCTCTCTCTGTGACACTCTCACAGCAGTGCCAAACTCTCCCAGTGACACTTTCACAGCAGTGCCCACCTCTCACAGTGACAATCACACTGCAGTGCCCACCTCTCCCATTGACACTCTCACAACAGTGCCCTCCTCTCCCAGTGACGCATGCACAGCAGTGCCCACCTCTCTCTGTGACACTCTCACAGCAGTGCCAAACTCTCCCAATGACACTCTCACAGCATTGCCCAACTCTCCCAGTGACACTCTCACAACAGTGCCCACCTCTACCAGTGACACTCTCACCGCCGTGCCCACCTCTCCTAGTGACACTCTCACTAGATTGCCCACCTCTCCCAGTGACGCTTTCACAGCCTTGCCCACCCCTCGCCCTGACGCTCTCAGAGCATTGCCCACTTGTCCTAGTTTAGCACTCACAGCAGTGACCACCTCACCCAGTGACAATCTCACAGCATTGCCCACGTCTCCCAGTTTCACACTCACAGCCTTTCCCACCTCTCCCAGTGTCACTCTCACAGCAGAGTTCACCTTTCGCAGTGATGCTTGCACAGCACTGCCCACCTCTCCCAGTGGCACTCTCAAAGCAATGCCCACCTCTCCCAGTGATGCTCTAAGAGCATTACCCACCTCTCCCAGTGACTCTCTAACAGCAATGCCGACCTCTCCCTGTGACACGCTCACAGCAGTGCTCACCTCTCCCAGTGACTCTCTCACAACAGTGCCCACCTCTGCCAGTGACACTCAAACCAGTGCCGACCTCTCCCAATGATGCTTGCACAGCAGGGCCCACATCTCCCATTGACTCACTCTCAGCTGTGCCCACTTCTCCCAGTGACACCCTCACTGCAGTGCCCACCTCTCCCAGTGACACTCTCACAACAGTGCCCATCTCTCCCAGTGACGCATGCACAGCAGTGCCCACCTCTCTCTGTGACAATCTCACAGCAGTGCCAAACTCATCCCAGTGACACTCTCAAAGCAGTGCCCACGTCTCGCATTGACACTCTCACAGCAGTGTTCACCACTCGCCATAACGCTCTCCGAGCAGTGCCTACCTGACCCACTGAAGCTCTCACTGCAGTGCCCACCTCTCCCAGTGACATTCTCACAGCAGAGCCCATCTCTCCCAGTGACGCTCTCAAAGCAGTGCCTGTCTCTCCCAGTGATACTCTCATGGCAGTGCCAAACTCTCCCAGTGACCCTCTCACAGCATTGCCCACTTCTCCCAATGACACTCTCACAGCAATGCCACCTCTCCCAGTGACACTCTCACCACAGTGACCACCTCAAGCAGTGATGTTCTCACAGCAGTGCCCACCTCTCCCAGTGACTGTCTCACAGCAGTGTCACCTCTCCCAGTGACGCTGTCACAGCAGTGGTACCTCTACCAGTAAAGCTCTCAAAGCAGTGCCCACCTCTCCCAGTGAGTGGCTCACTGCAGTGCCCACATTGCCCACTGAATCTCTCACAGCAGTGCCCAACTCTTACAGTGACAGTCTCACTGCACTACCCACCTCTCCCAGTGACACTTTCAAAGCAGTAACCACCTCTCCCTGTGACAATCTCACAGCTGTGCCCTGCTCTCCCAGTGACGCTCTCACAACAACGCCCACCTCTCCCAGTGACACTCTCACAGCAGTGCCCACATCTCCCAGTGACACCCTCACAACAGTGTCCACATCTCCCAGTAATGCTCTCACAACTGTGCCAGTTCTCCCAGTGATGCTCTCACAGCCATACCCAGCTCTCCCAGTGACACTCTCACAGCAGTGCACACCTCTCCCAGTGACGCTCGCACAGCAGTGCCCACCTCTCCCAGTGACACTCACAGCAGTGCACTCATCTACCAGTGACACTCAGAGCATTGCCCAACACTCACAATGACACTCACACAGCAGTGCCCACCTCACCCAGAGATGCTCTTACAGCAGTGCACGCCCCTTCCAGTGATACACTCATAGCATTTCCCAACTCTCCCAGTGACCCATTCACAGCATTGCACACTTCTCCCAATGACCCTCTCACAGCAACGCACACCTCTCCCAGTGACAGTCTCACAACAGTGCCCATCTCACCCAGTGATGTTCTCACAGCAGTGCCCACCTCTCCCATTGAATGTCTCAGAGCAGTGCCACCTATCCCAGTGACGCGCTCACAGCAGTGGTACCTCTAACAGTGAAGCTCTCAAAGCAGTGCCCACGTCTCCCAGTGACACTCTCACTGCAGTGCCCAACTCTCCCAGTGACACTCACACTGCAGTGCCCCCCCTTTCCCAGTGAAACTCTCTAAGCAGTGCCCACCTCTCCCAGTGATGCTCTCACAGCTGTGCCCACTTCTCCCTGTGACACTCTCACAGCAGTGCCTACCTCTCCCAGTGAAAGTCTCACTGCACTGCCCACCTCTCCCAGTGACACTTTCAAAGCAGTACCCACCTCTCCCAATGGCACTCTCACAGCAGTGCCCACCTCTCCCAGTGTCAATCTCACAGCTGTGCCCTGCTCTCCCAGTGACGCTCTCACAACAACGCCCACCTCTCCCAGTGACACCCTCACAGCAGTGTCCACATCTCCCAGTGATGCTCTCACAGTCGTGCCCAGCTCTCCCAGTGAATCTCTCACAAATGTGCCAGCTCTCCCAGTGATGCTCTCACAGCTGTGCCCAGCTCTCCCAATGAAGCTCTCACAGCAGTGCCCACCACTCGCCATGACGCCTTCAGAGCAGTGCCTATCTGTCCCAGTGAAGCTCTCACAGCAGTGCCCACATCTCCCAGTGAACCTCACAGCAGTGCCCAACTCTCCCTGTGACACTCTCACAGCAGTACCCACGTCTCCCAGTGACACTCTCACAGAAGTGTTCACCACTCGCCATAACGCTCTCCGAGCAGTGCCTACCTGACCCACTGAAGCTCTCACAGCTGTGCCCACCTCTCCCAGTGACGCTCTCACAACAACGCCCACCTCTCCCAGTGACACTCTCACAGCAGTGCCGACATCTCCCAGTGACACCCTCACAGCAGTGTCCACATCTCCCACTGATGCTCTCACAACTGTGCCAGCTCTCCCAGTGATGCTCTCAAAGCCATGCCCAGCTTTCCCAGTGACATTCTCACAGCAGTGCACACCTCTCCCAGTGACGCTCTCACAGCAGTGCCCATCTCACCCAATGACACTTTCACAGCAGTGCCCACCTCACCCAGAGATGCTCTCACAGTAGTGCGCACCTCTACCAGTGACCCTCTCACAGCATTGCCCACTTCTCCGAATGACCCTTTCTCAGCAATGCCACCTCTCCCAGTGACACTCTCACAACATTGTCCACCTCACCCACTGATGTTCTCAGAGCTGTGCCTACCTCTGCCAGTGACTGTCTCACAGCCGTTCCACCTCTCCCAATGACGCGCTCACAGCAATGGTACCTCTAACAGTGAAGCTCTCAAAGCAGTGCCCACCTCTCCCAGTGACACTCTCACTGCAGTGCCCAACTCTCCCAGTGACACTCACAGCAGTGCACTCATCTACCAGTGACACTCAGAGCATTGCCCAACACTCACAATGACACTCACACAGCAGTGCCCACCTCACCCAGAGATGCTCTTACAGCAGTGCACGCCCCTTCCAGTGATACACTCATAGCATTTCCCAACTCTCCCAGTGACCCATTCACAGCATTGCACACTTCTCCCAATGACCCTCTCACAGCAACGCACACCTCTCCCAGTGACAGTCTCACAACAGTGCCCATCTCACCCAGTGATGTTCTCACAGCAGTGCCCACCTCTCCCATTGAATGTCTCAGAGCAGTGCCACCTATCCCAGTGACGCGCTCACAGCAGTGGTACCTCTAACAGTGAAGCTCTCAAAGCAGTGCCCACGTCTCCCAGTGACACTCTCACTGCAGTGCCCAACTCTCCCAGTGACACTCACACTGCAGTGCCCCCCTTTCCCAGTGAAACTCTCTAAGCAGTGCCCACCTCTCCCAGTGATGCTCTCACAGCTGTGCCCACTTCTCCCTGTGACACTCTCACAGCAGTGCCTACCTCTCCCAGTGAAAGTCTCACTGCACTGCCCACCTCTCCCAGTGACACTTTCAAAGCAGTACCCACCTCTCCCAATGGCACTCTCACAGCAGTGCCCACCTCTCCCAGTGTCAATCTCACAGCTGTGCCCTGCTCTCCCAGTGACGCTCTCACAACAACGCCCACCTCTCCCAGTGACACCCTCACAGCAGTGTCCACATCTCCCAGTGATGCTCTCACAGTCGTGCCCAGCTCTCCCAGTGAATCTCTCACAAATGTGCCAGCTCTCCCAGTGATGCTCTCACAGCTGTGCCCAGCTCTCCCAATGAAGCTCTCACAGCAGTGCCCACCACTCGCCATGACGCCTTCAGAGCAGTGCCTATCTGTCCCAGTGAAGCTCTCACAGCAGTGCCCACATCTCCCAGTGAACCTCACAGCAGTGCCCAACTCTCCCTGTGACACTCTCACAGCAGTACCCACGTCTCCCAGTGACACTCTCACAGAAGTGTTCACCACTCGCCATAACGCTCTCCGAGCAGTGCCTACCTGACCCACTGAAGCTCTCACAGCTGTGCCCACCTCTCCCAGTGACGCTCTCACAACAACGCCCACCTCTCCCAGTGACACTCTCACAGCAGTGCCGACATCTCCCAGTGACACCCTCACAGCAGTGTCCACATCTCCCACTGATGCTCTCACAACTGTGCCAGCTCTCCCAGTGATGCTCTCAAAGCCATGCCCAGCTTTCCCAGTGACATTCTCACAGCAGTGCACACCTCTCCCAGTGACGATCTCACAGCAGTGCCCATCTCACCCAATGACACTTTCACAGCAGTGCCCACCTCACCCAGAGATGCTCTCACAGTAGTGCGCACCTCTACCAGTGACCCTCTCACAGCATTGCCCACTTCTCCGAATGACCCTTTCTCAGCAATGCCTCCTCTCCCAGTGACACTCTCACAACATTGTCCACCTCACCCACTGATGTTCTCAGAGCTGTGCCTACCTCTGCCAGTGACTGTCTCACAGCCGTTCCACCTCTCCCAATGACGCGCTCACAGCAATGGTACCTCTAACAGTGAAGCTCTCAAAGCAGTGCCCACCTCTCCCAGTGACACTCTCACTGCAGTGCCCAACTCTCCCAGTGACCCTCTCACAGCATTGCCCACTTCTCCCAATGACCCTCTCACAGCAATGCCACCTCTCCCAGTGACCCTCTCACAACAGTGCCCACGTCACCCAGTGATGTTCTCACAGCATTGCCCAACTCTCCCTGTGACATTCTCACAGCAGTGCCACCTCTCCCAGTGACGCTCTCACAGCAGTGGTACCTCTAACAGTGAAGCTCTCAAAGCAGTGCCCACCTCTCCCCGTGACACTCTCACTGCAGTGCCAACCTCTCCCAGTGAAACTCACACTGCAGTGCCCACCTCTCCCAGTGACACTCTCACAGCTGTGCCCAACTCTCCCGGTTACGCTCTCACAACAACGCCCACCTCTCCCAGTGACACTCTCACAGCAGTGCCCACATCTCCCAGTGAATCTCTCACAGCAGTGCCCACCTCTCACATTGACAGTCTCACTGCACTGCCCACCTCTCCCAGTGACACTTTCAAACCAGTACCCACCTCTCCCAGAGGCAATCTCACAGCAGCGCCCACATCTCCCAGTGCCAATCTCACAGCTGTGCCCTGCTGTCCCAGTGACGCTCTCACAACAACGCCCACCTCTCCCAGTGACACTCTAACAGCAGTGCCCACATCTCCCAGTGACACCCTCACAGCAGTGTCCACATCTCCCACTGATGCTCTCACAACTGTGCCAGCTCTCCCAGTGATGCTCTCACAGCCATGCCCAGCTCTCCCAGTGACATTCTCACAGCAGTGCACACCTCTCCCAGTGACGCTCGCATAGCAGTGACCACCTCTCCCAGAGACACTCACAGCATTGCCCACCTCTCCCAGTGACACTCTCAGCATTGCCCAACACTTGCCATGATGCTCTCAGAGCAGTGCCTATCTTTCCCAGTGAAGCTCTCACAGCTAGGCCCATCTCTACTAGTGACGCTCTCACAGCAGTGCCCATCTCACCCAATGACACTTTCACAGCAGTGCCCACCTCAGCCAGAGATGCTCTCACAGTAGTGCGCGCCTCTACCAGTGAGCCTCTCATAGCAGTGCCCAACTCACCCAGTGACCCTCTCACAGCATTGCCCACTTCTCCGAATGACCCTTTCACAGCAATGCCACCTCTCCCAGTGACACTCTCACAACATTGTCCACCTCACCCAGTGATGTTCTCAGAGCAGTGCCTACCTCTCCCAGTGACTGTCTCACAGCAGTGCCACCTCTCCTAATGACGCGCTCACAGCAATGGTTCCTCTAACAGTGAAGCTCTCAAAGCAGTGCTCACCTCTCCCAGTGACACTCTCACAGCAGTGCCCAACTCTCACAGTGAAAGTCGCACTGCACTGCCCACCTCTCCCATTGACACTCTCAAATCAGTACCCACCTCTCCCAGTGGCACTCTCACAGCAGTGCCCAACTCTCCCAGTGACAATCTCACAGCTGTGCCCTGCTCTCCCAAGGACGCTCTAACAACACCGACCACATCTCCCAGTGGCACCCTCACAGCAGTGTCCACATCTCCCAGTGATGCTCTCACAGCCGTGCCCAGCTCCCGCAGTGATTCTCTCACAACTTTGCCAGCTCTCCCAGTGATGCTCTCACAGCAGTGCCCACCTCTCCCTGTGACAGTCTCACAGCGGTGCCCTGCTTTCCCAGTGACGCTCTGACAATAATGGCCACCTCTCCCAGTGACACTCTCACTGCAGTGCCCACCTCTCTCAGTGACACTCACACTGCAGTGTCCACCTTTCCCAGTGACACTCTCTAAGCAGTGCCCACCTCTCCCAGTGACACTCTCACAGCTGTGCCCACCTCTCCCAGAAACACTCTCACAGCAGTGCCCAACTCTCACAGTGAAAGTCGCACTTCACTGCCCACCTCTCCCATTGACACTCTCAAATCAGTACCCACCTCTCCCAGTGGCGCTCTCACAGCAGTGCCCAACTCTCCCAGTGACAATCTCACAGCTGTGCCCTGCTCTCCCAAGGACGCTCTAACAACAACGCCCACATCTCCCAGTGACACCCTCACAGCAGTGTCCACATCTCCCAGTGATGCTCTCACAGCCGTGCCCAGCTCCCGCAGTGATTCTCTCACAACTTTGCCAGCTCTCCCAGTGATGCTCTCACAGCAGTGCCCACCTCTCCCTGTGACAGTCTCACAGCGGTGCCCTGCTTTCCCAGTGACGCTCTGACAATAATGGCCACCTCTCCCAGTGACACTCTCACTGCAGTGCCCACCTCTCTCAGTGACACTCACACTGCAGTGTCCACCTTTCCCAGTGACACTCTCTAAGCAGTGCCCACCTCTCCCAGTGACACTCTCACAGCTGTGCCCACCTCTCCCAGAAACACTCTCACAGCAGTGCCCAACTCTCACAGTGAAAGTCGCACTTCACTGCCCACCTCTCCCATTGACACTCTCAAATCAGTACCCACCTCTCCCAGTGGTGCTCTCACAGCAGTGCCCAACTCTCCCAGTGACAATCTCACAGCTGTGCCCTGCTCTCCCAAGGACGCTCTAACAACAATGCCCACATCTCCCAGTGACACCCTCACAGCAGCGTCCACATCTCCCAGTGATGCTCTCACAGCCGTGCCCAGCTCCCGCAGTGATTCTCTCACAACTTTGCCAGCTCTCCCAGTGATGCTCTCACAGCAGTGCCCACCTCTCCCAGTGACATTCTCACAGCAGTGCCCCCCTCTCCCAGTGACAGTCTCACAGCGGTGCCATGCTTTCTCAGTGACGCTCCGACAATAATGGCCACCTCTCCCAGTGACACTCTCACAGCAGTGCCCACTTCTCCCAATGACATACTCACAGCACTGCTCACCTGTCCCAGTGATTCTCTCACAACTGTGCCAGCTCTCACAGTGATGCTCTCACAGCCGTGCCCAGCTCTCACAGTGACACTCTCACAGCCGTGCACAACTCTCCCAGTGACGTTCGCACAGCAGTGACCACCTTTCCCAGTGACACTCACTGCAGTGCCCACCACTCGCCATGACGCTCTCAGAGCATTGCCTCTCTGTCCCAGTGAAGCTCTCACAGCAGTGCTCACGTCAACCAGTGACACTCAAAGCAGTGCCCACGTCTCCCCCTGATACTCACAAGCAGTGCCCACATCTCCCAGTGACACACTCAGAGAGGTGTTCACCACTCGCCATAACGCTCTCAGAGCAGTGCCTACCTGACCCAGTGAAGCTCTCACAGCATTGCCCACCTCTCCCAGTGACACTCTCACTGCAGTGCCCATCTCTCCCTGTGACGGTCTTACAGCAGTGCCCATCTCACCCAATGACGCTTGCACAGCATTGCCCACCTCACCCAGTGACGCTCTCACAGCAGTACCCGTGTCTCCCAGTGATGCTCTCATGGCAGTGCCCAACTTTCCCAGTGACCCACTCACAGCATTGCCCACTTCTGCCAGTGATGTTCTCACAGCAGTGCCCACCTCTCCCCATGATGCTCTCACAGCAGTGTCCATCTATCCCAGTGATGTTGTCACAGCAGTGCTCACCTCTCCCAGTGACTGTCTCACAGCAGTGCCACCTCTTCCAGTGATGCTCTCAAAGCAGTGCCCACCTCTCCCAGTGACACGCTCACTGCAGTGCCCACCTCTCCCAGTGACACTCACACTGCAGTGCCCACCTCTCCCAGTGACACTCTCACAGCAGTGCCCACATCTCCCAATTACACTCTCACAGCAGTGCCCACCTCTCCAAGTGACACTCTCACAAGAGTGCCCACATCTCCCAGTGACACTCTCACAGCAGTGCCCACCTCTCCCAGTGACACTCTCACAACAGTGCCCACCTCTCCCAGTGACGCATGCACAGCAGTGCCCATCTCTCTCTGTGACACTGTCATAGCAGTGCCAAACTCTCCCAGTGACATACTCACAGCAGTGCGCACCTGTCCCAGTGATTCTCTCACAACTGTGCCAGCTCTCACAAAGATTCTCTCACAGTCGTGCCCAGCTCTCCCATTGACACTCTCACAGCAGCACACCTCTCCCAGTGACGCTCGCACAGCAGTGCCCACCTCTCCCAGTGACACTCTCACAGCAGTGCCCACCACTCGCCATGACGCTATCAGAGCAGTGCCTATCTGTCCCAGTGAAGCTCTCAAAGCAGTGCCCTCAGCTCCCAGTGACACTCACAGCAGCGCCCAACTCTCCCAGTGACACTCTCAAAGCAGTGCCCACATCTCGCATTGACACTCACACAGAAGTGTTCACCACTCGCCATAACGCTCTCCGAGCAGTGCCTACCTGACCCATTGATGCTCTCACAGCAGTGCCCACCTCTCCCAGTGACATTCTCACAGCAGAGCCCATCTCTCCCAGTGACGCTCTCACAGAAGTGCCTATCTCACCCAGTGACACTTGCACAGCAGTGCACACCTCACCCAGTGACGCTCTCAAAGCAGTGCGCATCTCTCCCAGTGATACTCTCATGGCAGTGCCCAACTCTTCCAGTGACCCTCTCACAGCATTGCCCAATTCTCCCAATGACCCTTTCACAACAATGCCACCTCTCCCAGTGACACTCTCACCACAGTGCCCACCTCACCCTGTGATGTTCTCACAGCAGTGCCCACCTCTCCCAGTGAATGTCTCACAGCAGTGCCACCTCTCACAGAGACGCTCTCACAGCAGTGGTACCTCTACCAGTAAAGCTCTCAAAGCAGTGCCCACCTCTCCCAGTGAGTCTCTCACTGCAGTGCCCACATTGCCCACTGAATTTCTCACAGCAGTGCCCAACTCTTACAGTGACAGTCTCACTGCACTACCCACCTCACCCAGTGACACTTTCAAAGCAGTAACCACCTCTCCCTGTGACAATCTCACAGCTGTGCCCTGCTCTCCCAGTGACGCTCTCACAACAACGCCCACCTCTCCCAGTGACACTCTCACAGCAGTGCCCACATCTCCCAGTGACACCCTCACAACAGTGTCCACATCTCCCAGTGATGCTCTCACAACTGTGCCAGTTCTCCCAGTGATGCTCTCACAGCCATGCCCAGCTCTCCCAGTGACACTCTCACAGCAGTGCACACCTCTCACAGTGACGCTCGCACAGCAGTGCCCACCTCTCCCAGTGACACTCACAGCAGTGCACTCATCTACCAGTGACACTCAGAGCATTGCCCAACACTCGCCATGACGCTCACACAGCAGTGCCCACCTCACCCAGAGACGCTCTTACGGCAGTGCCCGCCCCTTCCAGTGATACACTCATAGCAGTTCCCAACTCTCCCAGTGACCCATTCACAGCATTGCACACTTCTCGCAATGACCCTCTCACAGCAACGCACACCTCTCCCAGTGACAGTCTCACAACAGTGCCCATCTCACCCAGTGATGTTCTCACAGCAGTGCCCACCTCTCCCAGTGACTGTCTCACAGCAGTGCCACCTCTCCCAGTGACGCGCTCATAGCAGTGGTACCTCTAACAGTGAAGCTCTCAAAGCAGTGCCCACCTCTCCCAGTGACACTCTCACTGCAGTGCCCAACTCTCCCAGTGACACTCACACTGCAGTGCCCCCCTTTCCCAGTGACACTCTCAGAGCATTGCCCACCTCTCCCAGTGACACTCTCACAGCTGTGCCCACCTCTCTCATTGACACTCTCACAGCAGTGCCCACCTCTCCCAGTGAAAGTCTCACTGCATTGCCCACCTCTCCCAGTGACACTTTCAAAGCAGTACCCACCTCTCCCAATGGCACTCTCACAGCAGTGCCCACCTCTCCCAGTGTCAATCTCACAGCTGTGCCCTGCTCTCCCAGTGACGCTCTCACAACAACGCCAACCTCTCCCAGTGACACCCTCACAGCAGTGTCCACATCTCCCAGTGATGCTCTCACAGCCGTGCCCAGCTCTCCCAGTGAATCTCTCACAAATGTGCCAGCTCTCCCAGTGATGCGCTCACAGCTGTGCCCAGCTCTCCCAATGACACTCTCACAGCAGTGCCCAACACTCACCATGACGCACTCAGAGCAGTGCCTATCTGTCCCAGTGAAGCTCTCACAGCAGTGCCCACATCTCCCAGTGAACATCACAGCAGTGCCCAATTCTCGCTGTGACGCTCTCACAGCAGTACCCACGTCTCCCAGTGACACTCTCACAGCAGTGCCCATCATTCCCAGTGACGCTCTCACAGCAGTGCCCATCTCACCCAATGACACTTGCACAGCAGTGCCCAACTCACCCAGTGACGCTCTCAAAGCAGTGCCCGCCTCTCCCAGTGATAATCTCATAGCAGTGCCCAACTCTCACAGTGACCCTCTCACAGCATTGCCCACTTCTCCCAATGACCCTCTCACAGCAATGCCACCTCTCCCAGTGACCCTCTCACAACAGTGCCCACGTCACCCAGTGATGTTCTCACAGCATTGCCCACCTCTCCCAGTGACATTCTCACAGCAGTGCCCACCTCTCCCCGTGACACTCTCACTGCAGTGCCAACCTCTCCCAGTTAAACTCACATTGCAGTGCCCACCTCTCCCAGTGACACTCTCACAGCTGTGCCCAACTCTCCCAGTGACGCTCTCACAACAACGCCCACCTCTGCCAGTGACACTCTCACAGCAGTGAGCACATCTCCCAGTGAATCTCTCACAGCAGTGCCCACCCCTCACAGTGACAGTCTCACTGCACTGCCCACCTCTCCCAGTGACACTTTCAAACCAGTACCCACCTCTCCCAGAGGCAATCTCACAGCAGCGCCCACATCTCCCAGTGCCAATCTCACAGCTGTGCCCTGCTGTCCCAGTGACGCTCTCACAACAACGCCCACCTCTCCCAGTGACACTCTCACAGCAGTGCCCACATCTCCCAGTGACACCCTCACAGCAGTGTCCACATCTCCCACTGATGCTCTCACAACTGTGCCAGCTCTCCCAGTGATGCTTTCACAGCCATGCCCAGCTCTCCCAGTGACATTCTCACAGCAGTGCACACCTCTCCCAGTGACGCTCGCACAGCAGTGACTACCTCTCCCAGAGAAACTCACAGCATTGCCCACCTCTCCCAGTGACACTCACAGCATTGTCCAACACTCGCCATGACGCTCTCAGAGCAGTGCCTATCTTTCCCAGTGAAGCTCTCACAGCAGTGCCCATCTCTACTAGTGACACTCTCACAGCAGTGCCCATCTCACCCAATGACACTTTCACAGCAGTGCCCACCTCAGCCAGAGATGCTCTCACAGTAGTGCCTGCCTCTACCAGTGAGCCTCTCATAGCAGTGCCCAACTCACCCAGTGACCCTCTCACAGCATTGCCCACTTCTCCAAATGACCCTTTCTCAGCAATGCCACCTCTCCCAGTGACACTCTCACAACATTGTCCACCTCACCCAGTGATGTTCTCAGAGCAGTGCCTACCTCTCCCAGTGACTGTCTCACAGCAGTGCCACCTCTCCCAATGACGCGCTCACAGCAATGGTTCCTCTAACAGTGAAGCTCTCAAAGCAGTGCTCACCTCTCCCAGTGACACTCTCACTGCAGTGTCCACCTCTCTCAGTGACACTCACACTGCAATGCCAACCTCTCCCAGTGACACTCTCTAAGCAGTGCCCACCTCTCCCAGTGACACTCTCACAGCAGTGCCCACCTCTCCCAGAAACACTCTCACAGCAGTGCCCAACTCTCACAGTGAAAGTTGCACTGCACTGCCCACCTCTCCCATTGACACTCTCAAATCAGTACCCACCTCTCCCAGTGGCACTCTCACAGCAGTGCCCAACTCTCCCAGTGACAATCTCACAGCTGTGCCCTGCTCTCCCAAGGACGCTCTAACAACACCGACCACATCCCCCAGTGGCACCCTCACAGCAGTGTCCACATCTCCCAGTGATGCTCTCACAGCCGTGCCCAGCTCCCGCAGTGATTCTCTCACAACTTTGCCAGCTCTCCCAGTGATGCTCTCACAGCAGTGCCCACCTCTCCCTGTGACATTCTCACAGCAGTGCCCACCTCTCCCAGTGACAGTCTCACAGCGGTGCCCTGCTTTCCCAGTGACGCTCTGACAATAATGGCCACCTCTCCCAGTGACACTCTCACAGCAGTGCCCACATCTCCCAGTGACATACTCACAGCAGTGCCCACCTGTCCCAGTGATTCTCTCACAACTGTGCCAGCTCTCACAGTGATTCTCTCACAGCTGTGCCCAGCTCTCCCACTGACACTCTCACAGCAGAGCACACCTCTCCCAGTGACGCTCGCACAGCAGTGCCCACCACTCACCATGACGCTATCAGAGCAGTGCCTATCTGTCCCAGTGAAGCTCTCAAAGCTGTGCCCACAGCTCCCAGTGACACTCACAGCAGTGCCCAACTCTCCCAGCGACACTCTCAAAGCAGTGCCTAAGTCTCGCATTGACACTCTCACAGAGGTGTTCACCACTCGCCATAACGCTCTCCGAGCAGTGCCTACCTGACCCAGTGATGCTCTCACAGCAGTGCCCACCTCTCCCAGTGACATTCTCACAGCAGAGCCCATCTCTCCCAGTGACGCTCTCACGGAAGTGCCTATCTCACCCAATGACACTTGCACAGCAGTGCACACCTCACCCAGTGACGCTCTCAAAGCAGTGCCCGTCTCTCCCAGTGATACTCTCATGGCAGTGCCCAACTCTCCCAGTGACCCTCTCACAGCATTGCCCACTTCTCCCAATGACACTCTCACAGCAATGCCACCTCTCCCAGTGACACTCTCACCACTGTGCCCACCTCACCCAGTGATGTTCTCACAGCAGTGCCCACCTCTTCCAGTGAATGTCTCACAGCAGTGCCACCTCTCCCAGTGACGCTGTCACAGCCGTGGTACCTCTACCAGTAAAGCTCTCAAAGCAGTGCCCACCTCTCCCAGTGAGTCTCTCACTGCAGTGCCCACATTGCCCACTGAATCTCTCACAGCAGTGCCCACCTCTTACAGTGACAGTCTCACTGAACTACCCACCTCTCCCAGTGACACTTTCAAAGCAGTAACCACCTCTCCCTGTGACAATCTCACAGCTGTGCCCTGCTCTCCCAGTGACGCTCTCACAACAACGCCCACCTCTCCCAGTGACACTCTCACAGCAGTGCCCACATCTCCCAGTGACACCCTCACAACAGTGTCCACATCTCCCAGTGATGCTCTCACAACTGTGCCAGTTCTCCCAGTGATGCTCTCACAGCCATGCCCAGCTCTCCCAGTGACACTCCCACAGCAGTGCACACCTCTCACAGTGACGCTTGCACAGCAGTGCCCACCTCTCCCAGTGACACTCACAGCAGTGCACTCATCTACCATTGACACTCAGAGCATTGCCCAACACTCGCCATGACGCTCACACAGCAGTGCCCACCTCACCCAGAGATGCTCTTACAGCAGTGCCCGCCCCTTCCAGTGATACTCTCATAGCAGTTCCCAACTCTCCCAGTGACCCAATCACAGCATTGCACTCTTCTCCCAGTGACACTCTCGCAGCAGTGCCCACATCTCCCAGTGACATACTCACAGCACTGCCCACCTGTCCCAGTGATTCTCTCACAACTGTGCCAGCTCTCACAGTGATGCTCTCACAGCCGTGCCCAGCTCTCACAGTGACACTCTCACAGCCGTGCACAACTCTCCTATTGACGCTCGCACAGCAGTGACCACCTTTCCCAGTGACACTCACTGCAGTGCCCACCACTCGCCATGACGTTCTCAGAGCATTGCCTCTCTGTCCCAGTGAAGCTCTCACAGCAGTGCTCACGTCTACCAGTGACACTCAAAGCAGTGCCCACGTCTCCCCCGATACTCGCAAGCAGTGCCCACGTCTCCCAGTGACACTCTCAGAGAGGTGTTCACCACTTGCCATAAAGCTCTCCGAGCAGTGCCTACCAGACCCAGTGAAGCTCTCACAGCATTGCCCACCTCTCCCAGTGACACTCTCACTGCAGTGCCCATCTCTCCCAGTGATGCTCTTACAGTAGTGCCCATCTCACCCAATGATGCTTGCACAGCATTGCCCATCTCACCCAGTAACGCTCTCACAGCAGTACCCGTGTCTCCCAGTGATGCTCTCATAGCAGTGCCCAATTTTCCCAGTGACCCTCTCACAGCATTGCCCACTTATCCCAATGACACTCTCAGAACAATGCCACCTCTCCCAGTGACATTCTCACAACAGTGCCCAACTCACCCAGTGATGTTCTTACAGCAGTGCCCACCTCTCCCCATGATGCTCTCACAGCAGTGTCCATCTATCCCAGTGATGTTGTCACAGCAGTGCACACCTCTCCCAGTGACTGTCTCAGAGCAGTGCCACCTCCCCCAGTGATGCTCTCAAAGCAGTGCCCACCTCTCCCAGTGACACGCTCACTGCAGTGCCCACCTCTCCCAGTGACACTCACACTGCAGTGCCCACCTCTCCCAGTGACACTCTCACAGCAGTGCCCACCTCTCCCAGTGACACTCTCAGAAGAGTGCCCACATCTCCCAGTGACACTCTCACAGCAGTGCCCACCTCTCCCAGTGACACTCTCACAACAGTGCCCACCTCTCCCAGTGACGCATGCACAGCAGTGCCCACCTCTCTCAGTGACACTGTCACAGCAGTGCCAAACTCTCCCAGTGATACTCTCACAGCAGTGCCCACCTCTCCCAGTGACACTCTCACAACAGTGCCCACCTGTCCCAGGGACACTCTCATCACTGTGCCCACCTCTCCTAGTGACGCTCTCACAAGATTGCCTACCTTTCCCGGTGATGCCCTCACAGCATTGCCCACCACTCGCCTTGACACTCTCAGAGAATTGCCCACTTGTCCTAGTTTAGCTTTCACGGCAGTGACCACCTCACCCAGTGACAATCTCACAGCATTGCCCACGTCTCCCAGTTTCACACTCACAGCCGTTCCCACCTCTCCCAGTGACCCTCTCACAGCAGAGCTCACCTCTCGCAATGATGCTTGCACAGCAATGCCCTCTCTCCCAATGGCACTATCAAAGCAATCCCCAACTCTCCCAGTTACGCTCTAACAGCATTGCCCACATCTCCCAGTGACTTTCTCACAACAGTGCCAAACTCTACTGTAACACGTTCACAGCAGAGCTCACCTCTCGCACTGATGCTTGCACAGCAATGACCACCTCTCCCTGTGACACGCTCACCACAGTGCTCTCCTCTCCCAGTGACACTCTCACAACAGTGCCCAACTCTGCCAGTGACACTCTCACCACAGTGCCGACCTCTCCCAGTGATGCTTGCACAGCAGGGCCCACCTCTCCCAGTGACTCACTCACAGCTGTGCCCACCTCTCCCAGTGTTGCACTCACAGCCATGCCCACCTCTCCCAGTCACGCTCTTACCGCAGTGCCCACCTCTCCCAGTTGCACTCTCAAAGCAATGCCCACCTCTCCCAGTGTCACTCTCACAGCAGTGCCCACCTCTCCCCATGACACGCTCACAGCAGTGCCCATGTCTCCCCGGGACAGGCTCAGAGCAGTGCCCAACTCTCCCAGTGACTCACTCACGGCTGTACCCAACTTTCCCAGTGACACTCCCACAGCAGTGCCCACATCTCCCAGTGACACTCTCACAGCATTGCCCATCTCTACCAATGACTCTCTCAGAGCATTGCACTTCTCTCCCAGTGATGGTCTCACAGCAGTGCCCATCTCTCCCAGTGATGGTCTTTCAGCAGTGCCCAACTCTCCCAATAACAGTCTCACTGCAGTGCCCACATCTCCCAGTGACACTCTCACAGCATTGCCAATCTCTCCCAATGACTCTCTCAGAGCATTGCACTTCTCTCCCAGTGATGGTCTCACAGCAGTGCCCACCTCTCCCAGTGACACTCTCACAGCTGAGCCCAGCTCTCCCAGTGATTCTCTCACAACTGTGCCACCTCTCCCAATGACGCTCTCACAACAACGCATTCCTCTCCCAGTGACACTCGCACAGCATTGCCCATATCTCCCAGTGAAACTCTCACAGCAGTTCGCACCTCTCACAGTGACAGTCTCACTGCACTGCCCACCTCTCCCAGTGACACTTTCAAAGCAGTGTCCACGTCTCCCAGTGGCACTCTCACAGCAGTGCCAACCTCTCCAAGTGACACTCTCAGAGCAGTGCCGTGCTCTCCCAGTGATGCTCTCACAACGCCACCTCGCCCAGTGACATGTTCACAGCAGTGTCCACTTTTCCCAGTGACATTCTCAAAGCAGTGCCCACCTCTCCCAGTGATGCTCTCACAGCTGTGCCCTGCAATCCCAGTTACACTCTCACAGCAGGGTCCACCACTCGCAGTAACACTCTCACAGCAGTGCCCACACTCACCGTGACACTCTCACAGCTTTGCCCACCTCTCCCAGTGATAATCGCACAACAGTGCCCAGCTCTCCCAGAGACACTCTCATAGCAGTGCCCACCTCTCCCAGTGAAGCACTCACAACAGTGCCCACGTCCTCCAGTGAAGTTCTCACAGCAGTGCCCACCTCTCCCAGTGAAGCTCTCACAGCAGTGCACACTACTCACTGTGAAGCACTCACAACAGTGCCCCTCTGCCCCAGTGACACTCTCACAGCAGTGCCCACCTCTCCCAGTGACAATCTCACAGCAGTGCCCACCTCTCCCAGTGACACTCTCACAGCAGTGCCCACCTCTCCCAGTGACACTCTCACAGCAGTGCCCTCCACACGCCATAACGCTCTCATCACAGTGCCAACCTGTCCCATTGAAGCCCTCACAGCAGAGCATTCCTCTCCCAGTGACACTCTCACAGCCGTGCCCACCTCTCCCTTTGATGGTCTCACAGCAGTGATCCAGCTCTCCCAGTGACATGCTCACAGCAGTATACATTTCTCCCAGTGATGCTTGCACAGCAGGGCACACCTCTCCCAGTGATGGTCCCAAATCAATGCCCACTTCTGCCAGTGACTATCTCACAGCAATGCCCACCTCTCGCAAAGGAACTCTCACAGCAATGCCCACCTCTCCCAGTGACTCGCTCACAGCAGAGCCCAAATCTCCGAGTGACACTCTCACAGAAGTGCACACCTCTCACAGTGACAGTCTCACTGCACTGCCCACCTCTCCTAGTGACACTTCCAAAGCAGTGCCCATCTCTCCCAGTGACACACTCACAGCAGTGCACACATCACCCAGTGACACTCTCAAAACAGTGCCCACGTCTCCCAGAGATGCTCTCACAGCAGAGCACACCTCTCCCAGTGACGGTCTGACTACAGAGTTCATCTATCCCAGTGATGTTCTCACTACAGTGCTCACCTCTCCCCATGACTGTCTCACAGCAGTGCCACCTCTCGCAGTGACACTCTCACAGCAACACCCACCTCTCCCAGTGACGCTCTCACAGAATTGCCACCTCTCCCAGTGAAGCTCTCAAAGCAGTGCCACCTCTCCCAGTGACATTCTCACTGCAGTGCACACCTATCCCAGTAACTCACTCACAGAAGTGCCCAACTCTCCCAGTGACGCATGCACAGCTGTGCACACCTCTCCCAGTGACATGCTCACAGCAGAGCCCATTTCTCCCAGTGAAGCTTGCACAACAGTGCCCACCTCTCCCAGTGATAGTCTCACAGCAGTGAACTCCTCCCCCAGTGATGCTTTCAAAGCAGTGCCCACTAGTCGCAGTGACTCTCTAAGAGAATTGCCACCTCTCCCAATGACACTCACACAGTAATGCCCACCTCTCTCAGTGACACATTCACAACAGTACCCAACTCTCCAAGTGTCTGTTTCCCAGCAGTTCCATCTCTCCCAGTGACACTCTTTCTGCAGGGCACAACTCTACCAGTGACACTCTCACAGCAGTGCCACCTCTGCCAGTGAAACTCTCACAACAACACACACCTCTCCCAGTGACGGTCTCACAGATGTGCCCATCTCTCACAGTGACACTCTCACAGCAGTGCCCACCTCTCCAAATGAAACTCTCACAGCAGTGCTCACTTATTCCAGTGATGTTCTCACAGCAGTGCCCAACTCTCCCAGTGACACTCTCACAACATTGCCCAGCTATCCCAGTGACATTCTCACAGCAGTGCCAACCTCTCCCAGTGATACTCTCAAAGCAGGGGCCACCACTCGCCGTAACGTTCTCACAGCAGTGCCCACACTCACTGTGACACTCTCACAGCTTCGCCCACCTCTCCCAGTGATACCCTCAGAGCAGTGCCCACCTCTCCCAGTGAAGCTCTCAAAGCAGTGCCCACATCTCCCAGTGACACACTCACTGCAGTGCCCACCTCTCCCAGTGAAGCTCACAAAGCAGTGCCCACATCTACCAGTGACACTCTCACTGCAGTACCCACCTCTCCCAGTGACACTCACACTGCAGTGCCCACATCTCCCAGTGACACTGTCACAACAGTGCGCACCTCTCCCAGTGAGGCATGCACAGCAGTGCCCACCTCTCTCTGTGACACTCTCACAGCAGTGCCAAACTCTCCCAGTGACACTCTCACAGCAGTGCCCAACTCTCCCATTGACACTCTCACAACAGAGCCCACCTCTACCAGTGACACTCTCACCGCCGTGCCCACCTCTCCTAGTAACACTCTCAATAGATTGCCCACCTCTCCCAGTGACGCTTTCACAGCATTGCCCACCCCTCGCTGTGATGCTCTCAGAGCATTGTCCACTTGTCCTAGTTTAGCACTCACAGCAGTGACCACCTCACCCAGTGACAATCTCACAGCATTGCCCACCTCTCCCAGTTTCACACTCACAGCCTTTCCCACCTCTCCCAGTGACACTCTCACAGCAGAGCTCACCCCTCGCAGTGATGCTTGCACAGCAATGCCCACCTCTCCCAATGGCACTCTCAAAGCAATGCCCACCTCTCCCAGTGATGCTCTAAGAGCATTGCCCACCTCTCCCAGTGACGCTCTCTCTGCCAGTGACACTCAACCCAGTGCCGACCTCTCCCAGTGATGCTTGCACAGCAGGGCCCACATCTCCCATTGACTCACTCACAGCTGTGCCCACCTCTCCCAGTGACACTCTCACTACAGTGCCCACCTCTCCCAGTGACACTCTCACAACAGTGCCCATCTCTCCCAGTGACGCATGCACAGCAGTGTCCACCTCTCTCTGTGACACTCTCACAGCAGTGCCAAACTCATCCCAGTGACACTCTCAAAGCAGTGCCCACGTCTCGCATTGACACTCTCACAGAAGTGTTCACCACTCGCCATAACGCTTTCCGGGCAGTGCCTATCTGACCCAGTGAAGCTCTCACTGCAGTGCCCACGTCTCCCAGTTTCACACTCACAGCCTTTCCCACCTCTCCCAGTGACACTCTCACAGCAGAGCTCAGCTCTCGCAGTGATGCTTGCACAGCAATGCCCTCCTCTCCCAGTGGCACTCTCAAAGCAATGCCCACCTCTCCCAGTGATGCTCTAAGAGCATTGCCCACCTCTCCCAGTGACTCTCTCACAGCAGTGCCAAACTCTCCCATTAATACGCTCACAGCAGTGCTCACATCTCCCAGTGACTCTCTCAGAGCAATGCCCACCTCTCCCTGTGACACGCTCACAGCAGTGCTCACCTCTCCCAGTGACGCTCTCACAACAGTGCCCACCTCTGCCAGTGACACTCAACCCAGTGCCGACCTCTCCCAGTGATGCTTGCACAGCAGGGCCCACCTCTCCCATTGACTCACTCACAGCTGTGCCCACCTCTCCCAGTGACACTCTCACTGCAGTGCCCACCTCTCCCAGTGACACTCTCACAACAGTGCCCATCTCTCCCAGTGACGCATGCACAGCAGTGCCCACCTCTCTCTGTGACACTCTCACAGCAGTGCCAAACTCATCCCAGTGACACTCTCAAAGCAGTGCCCACGTCTCGCATGACACTCACACAGAAGTGTTCACCACTCGCCATAACGCTCTCCGAGCAGTGCCTATCTGACCCAGTGAAGCTCTCACTGCAGTGCCCACCTCTCCCAGTGACATTCTCACAGCACAGCCCATCTCTCCCAGAGACGCTCTCACAGAAGTGCCTATCTCACCCAATGACACTTGCACAGCAGTGCACACCTCACCCAGTGACGCTCTCAAAGCAGTGCCCATCTCTCCCAGTGATACTCTCATGGCAGTGCCCAACTCTCCCAGTGACCCTCTCACAGCATTGCCCACTTCTCCCAATGACCCTCTCACAGCAATGCCACCTCTCCCAGTGACAGTCTCACCACAGTGCCCACCTCAAGCAGTGATGTTCTCACAGCAGTGCCCACCTCTCCCAGTGACATTCTCACAGCAGTGCCACCTCTCCCAGTGACGCACTCACAGCAGTGGTACCTCTACCAGTAAAGCTCTCAAAGCAGTGCCCACCTCTCCCAGTGAGTCTCTCACTGCAGTGCCCACATTGCCCACTGAATCTCTCACAGCTGTGCGCACCTCTTACAGTGACAGTCTCACTGCACTAACCACTTCTCCCAGTGACACTTTCAAAGCAGTAACCACCTCTCCCTGTGACAATCTCACAGCTGTGCCCTGCTCTCCCAGTGACGCTCTCACAACAACGCCCACCTCTCCCAGTGACACTCTCACAGCAGTGCCCACATCTCCCAGTGACACCCTCACAACAGTGTCCACATCTCCCAGTGATGCACTCACAACTGTGCCAGTTCTCCCAGTGATGCTCTCACAGCCATACCCAGCTCTCCCAGTGACACTCTCACAGCTGTGCACACCTCTCCCAGTGACGCTCGCACAGCGGTGCCCACCTCTCCCAGTGACACTCACAGCAGTGCACTCATCTACCAGTGACACTCAGAGCATTGCCCAACACTCGCCATGACACTCACACAGCAGTGCCCACCTCACCCAGAGATGTTCTTACAGCAGTGCCCGCCCCTTCCAGTGATACACTCATAGCAGTTCCCAACTCTCCCAGTGACCCATTCACAGCATTGCTCACTTCTCCCAATGACCCTCTCACAGCAACGCACACCTCTCCCAGTGACACTCACAACAGTGCCCATCTCACCCAGTGATGTTCTCACAGCAGTGCCCACCTCTCCCAGTGACTGTCTCAGAGCAGTGCCACCTCTCCCAGTGACGCGCTCACAGCAGTGGTACCTCTAACAGTGAAGCTCTCAAAGCAGTGCCCACGTCTCCCAGTGACACTTTCACTGCAGTGCCCACCTCTCCCAGTGACACTCACACTGCAGTGCCCACCTCTCCCAGTGACACTCTCTAAGCAGTGCCCACCTCTCCCAGTGACACTCTCACAGGAGTGCCCACCTCTCCCAGAAACACTCTCAAATCAGTACCCACCTCTCCCAGTGGCACTCTCACAGCAGTGCCCAACTCTCCCAGTGACAATCTCACAGCTGTGCCCTGCTCTCCCAAGGACGCTCTAACAACAACGCCCACATCTCCCAGTGACACCCTCACAGCAGTGTCCACATCTCCCAGTGATGCTCTCACAGCCGTGCCCAGCTCCCGCAGTGATTCTCTCACAACTTTGCCAGCTCTCCCAGTGATGCTCTCACAGCAGTGCCCACCTCTCCCAGTGACATTCTCACAGCAGTGCCCACCTCTCCCAGTGACAGTCTCACAGCGGTGCCCTGCTTTCCCAGTGAAGCTCTGACAATAATGGCCACCTCTCCCAGTGACACTCTCACAGCAGTGCCCACATCTCCCAGTGACATACTCACAGCAGTGCCCACCTGTCCCAGTGATTCTCTCACAACTGTTCCAGCTCTCACAGTGATGCTCTCACACCCGTGCCCAGCTCTCACAGTGACACTCTCACAGCCGTGCACAACTTTCCCAGTGACGCTCGCACAGCAGTGACCACCTTTCCCAGTGACACTCACTGCAGTGCCCACCACTCGCCATGACGCTCTCAGAGCATTGCCTCTCTGTCCCAGTGAAGCTCTCACAGCAGTGCTCATGTCTACCAGTGACACTCAAAGCAGTGCCCACGTCTCCCCCGATACTCGCAAGTAGTGCCCACGTTTCCCAGTGACACTCTCAGAGAGGTGTTCACCACTCGCCATTACGCTCTCCGAGCAGCGCTTACCTGACCCAGTGAAGCTCTCACAGCATTGCCCACCTCTCCCAGTGACACTCTCACAGCAGTGCCCATCTCACCCAATGACGCTTGCACAGCATTGCCCACCTCACCCAGTGACGCTCTCACAGCAGTGCCCGCCTCTCCCAGTGATACTCTCACAGCAGTTCCAACCTCTCCCAGTGACACTCTCACAACTGTGCCGACCTCTCACAGTGACACTCTCATCACCGTGCCCACCTCTCCTAGTGACACTCTCACAAGATTGCCTACCTTTCCCGGTGATGCCCTCACAGCATTGCCCACCACTCACCTTGTCACTCTCAGAGAATTGCCCACTTGTCCTAGTTTAGCTCTCACAGCAGTGACAACCTCACCCAGTGACAATCTCACAGCATTGCCCACGTCTCCCAGTTTCACACTCACAGCCGTTCCCACCTCTTCCAGTGACCCTCTCACAGCAGAGCTCACCTCTCGCAATGATGCTTGCACAGCAATGCCCTCTCTCCCAATGGCACTATCAAAGAAATCCCCAACTCTCCCAGTTACGCTCTAACAGCATTGCCCACATCTCCCAGTGACTTTCTCACAACAGTGCCAAAATCTACTGTAACACGTTCACAGCAGAGCTCACCTCTCGCAATGATGCTTGCACAGCAATGACCACCTCTCCCTGTGACACACTCACCACAGTGCTCTGCTCTCTCAGTGACACTCTCACAACAGTGCCCAACTCTGCCAGTGACACTCTCACCACAGTGCCGACCTCTCCCAGTGATGCTTGCACAGCAGGGCCCACCTCTCCCAGTGACTCACTCACAGCTGTGCCCACCTCTCCCAGTGTTGCACTCACAGCCATGCCCACCTCTCCCAGTCATGCTCTTACCGCAGTGCCCACCTCTCCCAGTTACACTCTTAAAGCAATGCCCACCTCTCCCAGTGACACTCTCACAGCAGTGCCCACCTCTCCCCATGACACGCTCACAGCAGTGCCCATGTCTCCCCGGGATTGGCTCAGAGCAGTGCCCAACTCTCCCAGTGACTCACTCACGGCTGTACCCAACTTTCCCAGTGACACTCCCACAGCAGTGCCCTCATCTCCCAGTGACACTTTCACAGAATTGCCCATCTCTCCCAATGACTCTCTCAGAGCATTGCAAATCTCTCCCAGTGATGGTCTCACAGCAGTGCCCATCTCTCCCAGTGATGGTCTTTCAGCAGTGCCCAACTCTCCCATTGACAGTCTCACTGCAGTGCCCACCCCTTCCAATGACACTATCACAGCAGTGCCCACCTCTCACAGTGACATTCTCACTGCAGTGCCCACCTTTCCCAGTGACATTCTCAAAGCAGTGCCCACCTCTCCCAGTGACGCTCTCACAGCAGTGCCCACATCTCGCAGTGACAATCTCACAGCAGTGCCCTGCTTTGCCAGTGACGCTCTCACAACACCCACCTATCCCAGTGGCACTCGCACAGCATTGCCCATATCTCACAGTGAAATTCTCACATCAGTGCACACCTCTCACAGTGACAGTCTCACTGCACTGCCCACCTCTCCCAGTGACACTTTCAAAGCAGTGTCCTCGTCTCCCAGTGACACTCTCACAGCCGTGCCCACCACTCCCATTGATGGTCTCACAGCAGTGATCCAGCTCTCCCAGTGACATGCTCACAGCAGTGCCCATCCCTCCCAGTGATGCTTGCACAGCAGGGCACACCTCTCCCAGTGATGGTCCCAAATCAATGCCCACTTCTGCCAGTGACTATCTCACAGCAATGCCCACCTCTCGCAAAGGAACTCTCACAGCAATGCCCACCTCTCCCAGTGACTCGCTCACAGCAGAGCCCAAATCTCCGAGTGACACTCTCACAGCAGTGCACAACTCTCACAGTGACAGTCTCACTGCACTGCCCACCTCTCCTAGTGACACTTCCAAAGCAGTGCCCATCTCTCCCAGTGACACACTCACAGCAGTGTCCACATCACCCAGTGACACTCTCAAAACAGTGCCCACGTCTCCCAGAGATGCTCTCACAGCAGAGCACACCTCTCCCAGTGACACTCTCACAACAGTGCCCACCTCACACAGTGATGTTCTCACAGCAGTGCACACCTCTCCCAGTGACACTCTGACTACAGAGCTCATCTATCCCAGTGATGTTCTCACTACAGTGCCCACCTCTCCCTATGACTGTCTCACAGCAGTGCCACCTCTCGCAGTGACACTCTCACAGCAACACCCACCTCTCCCAGTGACGCTCTCAGAGAAGTGCCACCTCTCCCAGTGAAGCTCTCAAAGCAGTGCCAGCTCTTCCATTGACACTCTCACAGCAGTGCCTACATCACCCAGTGACACTCTCAAAACAATGCCCACGTCTCCCAGTGATGCTCTCACAGCAGTGCACACCTCTCCCAGTGACACTCTCACAACAGTGCCCACCTCACCCAGTGAAGTTCTCACAGCAGTGCACACCTCTCCCAGTGACAATCTCACAGCATTGCCCACCTCTCCCAGTTTCACACTCACAGCCTTTCCCACCTCTCCCAGTGACACTCTCACAGCAGAGCTCACCTCTCGCAGTGATGCTTGCACAGCAATGCCCACCTCTCCCAATGGCACTCTCAAAGCAATGCCCACCTCTCCCAGTGATGCTCTAAGAGCATTGCCCACCTCTCCCAGTGACTCTCTCAAGCAGTGCCAAACTCTCCCATTAATACGCTCACAGCAGTGCTCACATCTCCCAGTGACTCTCTCAGAGCAATGCCCACCTCTCCCTCTGACACGCTCACAGCAGTGCTCACCTCTCCCAGTGACGCTCTCACAACAGTGCCCACCTCTGCTAGTGACACTCAACCCAGTGCCGACCTCTCCCAGTGATGCTTGCACAGCAGGGCCCACATCTCCCATTGACTCACTCACAGCTGTGCCCACCTCTCCCAGTGACACTCTCACTACAGTGCCCACCTCTCCCAGTGACGCATGCACAGCAGTGTCCACCTCTCTCTGTGACACTCTCACAGCAGTGCCAAACTCATCCCAGTGACACTCTCAAAGCAGTGCCCACGTCTCGCATTGACACTCTCACAGAAGTGTTTACCACTCGCCATAACGCTTTCCGGGCAGTGCCTATCTGACCCAGTGAAGCTCTCACTGCAGTGCCCAACTCTCCCAGTTTCACACTCACAGCCTTTCCCACCTCTCCCAGTGACACTCTCACAGCAAAGCTCAGCTCTCGCAGTGATGCTTGCACAGCAATGCCCTCCTCTCCCAGTGGCACTCTCAAAGCAATGCCCACCTCTCCCAGTGATGCTCTAAGAGCATTGCCCACCTCTCCCAGTGACTCTCTCACAGCAGTGCCAAACTCTCCCATTAATACGCTCACAGCAGTGCTTACATCTCCCAGTGACTCTCTCAGAGCAATGCCCACCTCTCCCTGTGACACGCTCACAGCAGTGCTCACCTCTCCCAGTGACGCTCTCACAACAGTGCCCACCTCTGCCAGTGACACTCAACCCAGTGCCGACCTCTCCCAGTGATGCTTGCACAGCAGGGCCCACCTCTCCCATTGACTCACTCACAGCTGTGCCCACCTCTCCCAGTTTCACTCTCACTGCAGTGCCCACCTCTCCCAGTGACACTCTCACAACAGTGCCCACCTCTCCCAGTGAGGCATGCACAGCAGTGCCCACCTCTCTCTGTGACACTCTCACAGCAGTGCCAAACTCATCCCAGTGACACTCTCAAAGCAGTGCCCACGTCTCGCATTGACACTCTCACAGAAGTGTTCACCACTCGCCATAACGCTCTCCGAGCAGTGCCTATCTGACCCAGTGAAGCTCTCACTGCAGTGCCCACCTCTCCCAGTGATATTCTCACAGCAGAGCCCATCTCTCCCAGTGAAGCTCTCACAGAAGTGCCTATCTCACCCAATGACACTTGCACAGCAGTGCACACCTCACCCAGTGACGCTCTCAAAGCAGTGCCCGTCTCTCCCAGTGATACTCTCATGGCCGTGTCAACATCTCCCAGTGACTCACTCACGGCTGTACCCAACTTTCCCAGTGACACTCCCACAGCAGTGCCCTCATCTCCCAGTGACACTCTCACAGAATTGCTCATCTCTCCCAATGACTCTCTCAGAGCATTGCAAATCTCTCCCAGTGATGGTCTCACAGCAGTGCCCATCTCTCCCAGTGATGGTCTTTCAGCAGTGCCCAACTCTCCCATTGACAGTCTCACTGCAGTGCCCACCCCTTCCAATGACACTATCACAGCACTGCCCACCTCTCACAGTGACATTCTCACTGCAGTGCCCACCTTTCTCAGTGATGCTCTCACAACTGTGCCCTGCAATCCCAGATACACTCTCACAGCAGGGCCCACCACTCGCCGTAACACTCTCACAGCAGTGCCCACACTCACCGTGACACTCTCACAGCTTTGCCCACCTCTCCCAGTGATACTCGCACAACAGTGCCCAGCTCTCCCAGAGACACTCTCATAGCAGTGCCCACCTCTCCCAGTGAAGCACTCACAACAGTGCCCACGTCCTCCAGTGAAGTTCTCACAGCAGTGCCCACCTCTCCCAGTGAAGCTCTCACAGCAGTGCACACCTCTCACTGTGAAGCACTCACAACAGTGCCCCTCTGCCCCAGTGACACTCTCACAGCAGTGCCCAACTCTCCCAGTGACACTCTCACAGCAGTGCCCACCTCTCCCAGTGACACTCTCACAGCAGTGCCCTCCACACACCATAACGCTCTCAGCACAGTGCCAACCTGTCCCAGTGAAGCCCTCACAGCAGTGCATTCCTCTCCCAGTGACACTCTCACAGCAGTGCCCATCTCTCCCAGTGATGCTTGCACAGCAGGGCACACCTCTCCCAGTGATACTCTCACAGCAGTGCCCATCTCTCCCAGTGACGCTCTCACAGCAGTGCCCACCTGTCCCAGTGATGCTCTCACAACAGTGCCCACCTCTCCCAGTGATACTCTCACAGCAGTGCCCATCTCTCCCAGTGACGCTCTCACAGCAGTGCCCACCTCTCCCAGTGACGCTCTCACAGCATTACCCACCTCTCCCAGTGACACCCTCAAATCAGTGCCCACCTCTCCCAAAGACATTCTCACAGCAATTCCCACATCTCCCAGTGACACTCTCAAAACAGTGCACTTCTCTAACAGTGACTCTCTCACAACAATGCCCACCTCTCCCAGAGATGCTCTCACAGCATCACCCTCATTTTCCAGTGACGCACTCACAACAGTTCCCATCTCTCCTGGTGACTCTCTCACAGCAGTGCCCACCTCTCCCAGTGATGCTCTCACAGCAGCACCCAATTATTCCAGTGACACTCTCACAGCAGTGCCCATCTCTGCCAGTGACACTCTCACAGCAGTGCCAACCTCTTCCAGACACTCACACAGCAGTGCCCTTCACTCCCAGTGACTCTCTCACAGCAGTGCGCATCTCTCCCAGTGATGCTCTCACAACAGTGCCCACTGCTCCAAGAGATGCACTCACAGCATCGCCCACCTCTTCCAGTGACGCTCTCACAGCAGTGCCCAGCTCTCCCAGCGATAATCTCACAGAAGTGCCCACCTCTCCCAGTGACACTCTCACAGCAGTGCCCACCTCTCCCAGTGACAGGCGCAAAGCAGTGCCGTCCACAGGCCATAACGCTTTCAGTGCAGTGCCAACCTGTCCCAGTGAAACTCTCACGGCAGTGTACTCCTCTCCCAGTGACACTCTCACTGCAGTGCCCAAATCTCCCATTGACGGTCCCACAGCAGTGATCCAGCTCTCCCAGTGAAATGTTCACTTCAGTGCACATCTCTCCTAGTGACGCTCTCACAACAGTGCCCACTGCTCCCACAGATGCACTCACAGCATCGCCCATCTCTTCCAGTAACGCTCTCACAGCAGTACCTAACTCTCCCAGTGACTCTCTCACAGCAGTGCCCACCTCTCACAACGATAATCTCACAGCAGTGCCCACCTCTCCCAGTGACACTTTCACAGCAGTGCACACCTCTCCCAGTGACACTCTCACAGCAGTGCCCACCACAGGCCATAACGGTCTCAGCGCAGTTCCAACCTGTCCCAGTGAAACCCTCACAGCAGTGCACACCTCTCCCAGTGACTCTCTGACTACAGAGCTCATCTATCCCAGTGATGTTCTCACTACAGTGCCCACCTCTCCCTATGACTGTCTCACAGCAGTGCCACCTCTCGCAGTGACACTCTCACAGCAACACCCACCTATCCCAGTAACTCACTCACGGAAGTGCCCAACTTTCCCAGTGACGCATGCACAGCAGTGCACACCTCTCCCAGTTGCATGCTCACAGCAGAGCCCATCTCTCCCAGTGACGCTTGCACAACAGTGCCCACCTCTCCCAGTGATAGTCTCACAGCAGTGCCCACCTCTCCCAGTGAAGCTCTCAAAGCAGTGCCACCTCTCCCAGTGACACTCTCACTGCAGTGCACACCTATCCCAGTAACTCACTCACGGAAGTGCCCAACTCTCCCAGTGACGCATGCACAGCAGTGCACACCTCTCCCAGTGACATGCTCACAGCAGAGCCCATCTCTCCCAGTGACGCTTGCACAACAGTGCCCACCTCTCCCAGTGATAGTCTCACAGCAGTGCCCACCTCTCCCAGTGATAGTCTCACAGCAGTGAACTCCTCCCCCAGTGATGCTTTCAAAGCAGTGCCGACTTGTCGCAGTGACTCTCTCAGAGAATTGCCACCTCTCCCAATGACACTCACACAGTAATGCCCACCTCTCCCAGTGACACATTCACAACAGTGCCCAACTCTCCAAGTGTCTGTCTCCCAGCAGTTCCATCTCTCCCAGTGACACTCTTTCCGCAGTCCACAACTCTACCAGTGACACTCTTTCAGCAGTGCCACCTCTGCGAGTGAAACTCTCACAACAACACACACCTCTCCCAGTGACGCTCTCACAGCATCGCCCACCTCTCACAGTGATGCTCTCACAGCAGTGCCCACCTCTCCAAATGAAACTCTCAATGCAGTGCCCACTTATTCCAGTGATGTTCTCACAGCAGTGCCCAACTCTCCCAGTGACACTCTCACAACATTGCCCAGCTATCCCAGTGACATTCTCACAGCAGTGCCAACCTCTCCCAGTGATACTCTCAAAGCAGGGGCCACCACTCGCCGTAACGTTCTCACAGCAGTGCCCACACTCACTGTGACATTCTCACAGCTTCGCCCACCTCTCCCAGTGATACCCTCACAGCAGTGCCCACCTCTCCCAGTGAAGCTCACAAAGCAGTGCCCACATCTCCCAGTGACACTGTCACAACAGTGCGCACCTCTCCCTGTGAGGCATGCACAACAGTGCCCACATCTCTCTGTGACACTCTCACAGCAGTGCCAAACTCTCCAGGTGACACTTTTACAGCAGTGCCCACCTCTCCCAGTGACACTCACACTGCAGTGCCCATCTCTCCCATTGACACCATCACAACAGTGCCCACCTCTCCCAGTGACGTATGCACAGCAGTGCCCACCTCTCTCTGTGACACTCTCACAGCAGTGCCAAACTCTCCAGGTGACACTTTTACAGCAGTGCCCACCTCTCCCAGTGACACTCACACTGCAGTGCCCACCTCTCCCATTGACACCATCACAACAGTGCCCACCTCTCCCAGTGACGCATGCACAGCAGTGCCCACCTCTCTCTGTGACACTCTCACAGCAGTGCCAAACTCTCCCAGTGACACTCTCACAACAGTGCCCACCTCTCCCAGTGACACTCTCACCGCCGTGCACACCTCTCCTAGTGACACTCTCACAAGATTGCCCACCTCTCCCAGTGACGCTTTCACAGCATTGCCCACCCCTCGCTGTGACGCTCTCAGAGCATTGCCCACTTGTCCTAGTTTAGCACTCACAGCAGTGACCACCTCACCCAATGACAATCTCACAGCATTGCCCACCTCTCCAGGTTTCACACTCACAGCCTTTCCCACCTCTCCCAGTGACACTCTCACAGCAGAGCTCACCTCTCGCAGTGATGCTTGAAGAGCAATGCCCACCTCTCCCAGTGGCACTCTCAAAGCAATGCCCACCTCTCCCAGTGATGCTCTAATAGCATTGCCCACCTCTCCCAGTGACTCTCTCACAGCAGTGCCAAACTCTCCCATTAACACGCTCACAGCAGTGCTCACATCTCCCAGTGACGCTCTCACAACAGTGCCCACCTCTGCCAGTGACACTCAACCCAGTGCCGACCTCTCCCAGTGATGCTTGCACAGCAGGGCCCACCTCTCCCATTGACTCACTCACAGCTGTGCCCACCTCTCCCAGTGACACTCTCACTGCAGTGCCCACCTCTCCCAGTGACACTCTCACAACAGTGCCCACCTCTCCCAGTGACGCATGCACAGCAGTGCCCACCTCTCTCTGTGACTCTCTCACAGCAGTGCCAAACTAATCCCAGTGACACTCTCACAGCAGTGCCCACCTCTCCCAGTGATACCCTCACAGCAGTGCCCACCTCTCCCAGTGAAGCTCTCACTGCTGTGCCCACATCTACCAGTGACACTCTCACTGCAGTGCCCACCTCTCCCAGTGACAGTCACACTGCAGTGCCAACATCTCCCAGTGACACTGTCACAACAGTGCCCACCTCTCCCAGTGACGCATGCACAGCAGTGCCCACCTCTCTCTGTGACACTCTCACAGCAGTGCCAAACTCTCCTAGTGACACTCTCACAGCAGTGCCAAACATTCCAGTGACACTCTCACAGCAGTGCCCACCTCTCCCAATGACACTCTCACAAAAGTGCCCACCTCTACCAGTGACACTCTTACCGCCGTGCCCACCTCTCCTAGTGACACTCTCACAAGATTGCCCACCTCTCCCCGTGACGCTAAAACAGCATTGCCCACCACTCGCCGTGACGCTCTCAGAGCATTGCCCAACTGTCCTAGTTTAGCACGCACATCAGTGAAAACCACACCCAGTGACAATCTCACAGCATTGTTCACCTCTCCCAGTTTCACACTCACAGCCTTTCCCACCTCTCCCAGTGACACTCTCACAGCAGAGCTCACCTCTCGCAGTGATGCTTGCACAGCAATGCCCACCTCTCCCAGTGGCACTCTCAAAGCAATGCCCACCTCTCCCAATGACGCTCTAATAGCATTGCCCACCTCTCCCAGTGACTCTCTCACAGCAGTGCCCAACTCTCCCAGTGACTCACTCACAGCTGTGCCCAACCTTCCCAGTGACAATCCCACAGCAGTGCCCATATCTCCCAGTGACACTCTCACAGCATTGCCCATCTCTCCCACTGACTCTCTCAGAGCTTTGCACACCTCTCCCAGTGATGGTCTTTCAGCAGTGCCCAACTCTCCCATTGACAGTCTCACTGCAGTGCCCATCCCTTCCAGTGACACTCTCACAGCAGTGCCCACCTATCCCAGTGACACTCTCACAGCAGTGCCCACCTCTCACAGTGACAGTCTCACTGCAGTGCCCACCTCTCCCAGTGACATTCTCACAGCAGTGCCCAGCTCTCCCAGTGACACTCTCACAGCAGTGCCCTACTCTCCCAGTGTCGCACTCACAACAATGCTCACCTCTCCCAGTGACACTCTCACAGCAGTGCCCACATCTCCAAGTGAAACTCTCCCAGCAGTGCCAACCTCTCACAGTGACAGTTTCACTGAAATGATCACCTCTCCCAGTTACACTTTCAAAGCAGTACCCACCTCTCCCAGTGGCACTCTCACAGCAGTGCCCACATCTCGCAGTGACAAACTCACAGCAGTGCCCTGCTCTGCCAGTGAAGCTCTCACAACGCCCACATCTCCCAGTTACACTCTCACTGCAGAGACCAGCTCTCCCAGTGATGCTCTCACAGCTGTGCCCAGCTCTCCCAGTGATTCTCTCACAACTGTGCCCACTCTCCCAATGATGCTCTCACAGCAGTGCCCACCCCTCCCAGTGACACTCTCACAGCTGTGCCCAGCTCTCCCAGTTATTCTCTCACAACTGTGCCACGTCTCCCAATGATGCTCTCACAGCAGTGCCCACCTCTCCCAGTGACACTCTCACAACTGTGCCAACTCTACCAATGATGCTCTCACAACAACGCCCACCTCTCCCAGTGACACTCGAACAGCAGTGCCCACATCTCCCAGTGAAACTCTCACACCAGTGCACACCTCTCACAGTGACTTTCTCACTGCACTGCCCACATCTCCCAGTGACACTTTCAAAGCAGTGCCCACCTCTCCCAGTGATGCTCTCACAGCTGTGCCCTGCTCTCCCAGTGACACTCTCACAGCAGGGCCCACCACACACCGTAACGCTCTCACAGCAGTGCCCACACTCAATGTGGCACTCTCACAGCTTTGCCCACCTCTCCCAGTGATACTCTCACAATAGTGCCCACCTCTCCCAGAGACCCTCTCCCAGCAGTGCTCACATCTCCCAGTGACACTCTCACAGCAGGGCCCACTACTCGCCGTAACGCTCTCACAGCAGTGCCCAAACTCATTGTGACACACTCACAGCAGTGCCCACCTCTCCCAGTGACACTCTCAGAGCAGCGTCCACCTATCCCTGTGACACTCTCACAGCAGTGCCCACCTCTCCGAATGATGCTCTCACAGCAGTGCCCACACTCACCGTGACACTCTCACAGCTTTGCCCACCTCTCCCAGTGATACTCTCACAGCAGTTCCCACCTCTCCCAGTGATGCTTTCACAACAGTGCCCACCTCTCACAGTGACACACTCACAACAGTGCCCACCTGACCCAGTGATGTTCTCACAGCAGTGCACACCTCTCCCAGTGACACCCTCACTACAGTTCCCATCTCTCCTGGTGACTCTCTCACAGCAGTGCCCACCTCTCCCAATGACACTCTCACAGCAGTGCCCACCTCTCCCAGTGTCTAAATCACAGCAGTGTCCACCTCTCCCAATGATGCTCTCACAGCAGCACCCACCTATTCCAGTGACACTCTCACAGCAGTGCCCATCTCTCCCAGAGACACTCACACAGCAGTGCCCTTCACTCCCAGTGACTCTCTCACAGCATTGCGCATCTCTCCCAGTGACGCTCTCACAACAGTGCCCACTGCTCCCAGAGATGCAATCACAGCATCGCCCACCTCTTCCAGTGACGCTCTCACAGCAGTACCCATCTCTCCCACTGAATCTCTCACAGCAGTGCCCTCCTCTCCCAATGACGCTCTCACAGCAGTGCCCACCTCTCCCAGTGACGCTCTGACAGCTGTGCCCACTTCTCCCAGTGATGCTCTCATACCAGTGCCCACCTCTCCCAGTGACACTCACACAGCAGTGCCAACCTCTCCCAGTGATACTCTCACAGCAGGGCCCACCGCTTGCCGTAACGCTCTCACAGCAGTGCCCAGCCTCAACGTGACATTCTCACAGCGTTGCCCACCTCTCCCAGTGATACTCTCACAGCAGTTCCCACATCTCCCAGTGATGCTCTCAAAACATTGCCCACCTCTCACTGTGAAGCTCTCACAGTGGTGCCCACCTCTCCCAGTGACACTCTCACAGCGGTGCCCACCTCTCCCAGTGACACTCTCACTGCAGTACCCACCTCTCCCTGTGATGGTCTCACAGCAGTGCCCAGCTCTCCCAGCTATTATCTCACAGCAGTGCCCACCTCTCCCAGTGACACTCTCACAGCAGTGCCAACCTCTCCCAGTGACACTCGCAAAGCAGTGCCATCTACAGGCCATAACACTCTCAGTGCAGTGCCAACCTGTCCCAGTGAAGCTCTCACAGCAGTGTACTTCTCTCCCAGTGACACTCTCACAGCAGTGCCCACCTCTCCCATTGACGGTCTCACAGCAGTGATCCAGCTCTCCCAGTGAAATGCTCACAGCAGTGCACATCTCACCCAGTGACGCTCTCACAACAGTGCGCACCTCTCCGTGTGATATTCTGACAGCAGTGCACACCTCTCCGAGTGATGCTCTCAAAGCAATGCCCAATTCTTCCAGTGACTCTCTCAAAGCCATGCCCACCTCTCACAAAGGCATACTCACAGCAATTCCCACCTCTCCCAGTTACACTCTCACAACAGTGCACTTCTCTACAAGTGACGCTCTCACAACAGTGCCCACCTCTCCCAAAGATGCTCTTACTGCATCGCCCACATATTCCAGTGATGCACTAACAACAGTGCCCACCTCTCCCAATGACGCTCTCACAGCAGTGCCCACCTCTCCCAGTGACTAAATCACAGCAGTGCCAACCTCTCCCAGAGACACTCACAAAGCAGTGCCCACCACTCCCAGTGATTCTCTCACAGCTGTGCGCAGCTCTCCCAGTGACGCTCTCACAAAAGTGCCCACTACTCTCAGAGATGCACTCACAGCATCGCCCACCTCTTCCAGTGACGAACTCAAACAGTACCCATCTCTCCCAGTGACTCTCTCACAGCAGTGCCCACCTCTCCCAATGCCGCTCTCACAGCAGTGCCCACCTCTCCCAGTGACACTCTGACAGCAGTGCCCACTTCTCCCAGTGATGCTCTCACACCAGTGCCCACCTCTCCCAGTGATGCTCTCACAGCATTGCCCACCTCTCCCAGTGACATTCTCAAAGCAGTGCCAACTTCTCCCAGTGATAGTCTCACAGCAGGTCCCACCACTCGCCGTAACGCTCTCACAGCAGTGCCCACACTCACCGTGACACTCTCACAGCTTTGCCCACCTCTCCCAGTGATACTCTCACAGTAGTTCCCACCTCTCCCAGTGATTCTCTCACAACACAGTGGTGCCCACCTCTCCCAGTGACACTCTCACAGCGGTGCCCACCTCTCCCAATGAAACTCTCACAGCAGTGCCCACCTCTCTCAGTGACGTTCTCACAGTAGTGCACACCACTCCCAGCAATAATCTCACAGCAGTGACCACCTCTCCCAGTGACACTCTCACAGCAGTGCCCACCTCTCCCAGTGACAATTTCACAGCAGTGCCCTCCACACGCCATAACGCTCTCAGCGCAGTGCCAACCTGTCCCAGTGAAAGCCTCACAGCAGTGCGCAGCTCTCCCTGTGATGCTCTCACAACAGTGCCCACTGCTCCCAGAGATGCTCTCACAGCATCGCCCATCTCTTCCAGTAACGCTCTCACAGCAGTACCCATCTCTCCCACTGACTCTCTCACAGCAGTGCCCACCTCTCCCAGTGACGCTCTCACAGCATTGCCCACCTCTCCCAGTGACACTTTCACAGCAGTGCCAACTTCTCCCAGGGATACTTTCACAGCAGGGCCCACCACTCACTGTAACGCTCTCACAGCAGTGCCCACACTCACCGTGACACTCTCACAGCTTTGCCCACCTCTCCCAGTGATACTCTCACAGCAATTCCCACCTCTCCCAGTGATGCTCTCACAACAGTGCCTACCCCTCACAGTGAAGCTCTCACAGCAGTGCCCACCTCTCCCAGTGACACTCTCACAGCTGGGTCCGCCTCTCCCAGTGACACACTCACAGCATTGCCCACCTCTCCCATTGATGCTATCACAGCAGTGCCCACATCTCCCAGCGATAATCTCACAGCAGTGCCCACCTCTCCCTGTGACACTCTGACAGCAGTGCCTACTTCTCCCAGTGATGCTCTCACACCAGTGCGCACCTCTCCCAGTGATACTCTGAAAGCAGTGCACACCTCTCCCAGTGATACACAAGCAGTAGTGCGCACCTCTCCCAGTGATGCTCCCAAAGCAATGCCCACTTCTGCCAGAGACTCTCTCACAGCAATGCCCACCTCTCCCAGTGACACTCTCACAACAGTGCCCATCTTCCCAGTGAAGTTCTCACAGCAGTGCCCACCTGTCCCAGTGATGCTCTCACAACAGTGCCCACCTCTCCCAGTGATACTCTCACAGCAGTGCCCATCTCTCCCAGTGACGCTCTCACAGCAGTGCCCACCTCTCCCAGTGACGCTCTCACAGCATTACCCACCTCTCCCAGTGACACCCTCAAATCAGTGCCCACCTCTCCCAAAGACATTCTCACAGCAATTCCCACATCTCCCAGTGACACTCTCAAAACAGTGCACTTCTCTAACAGTGACTCTCTCACAACAATGCCCACCTCTCCCAGAGATGCTCTCACAGCATCACCCTCATTTTCCAGTGACGCACTCACAACAGTTCCCATCTCTCCTGGTGACTCTCTCACAGCAGTGCCCACCTCTCCCAGTGATGCTCTCACAGCAGCACCCAATTATTCCAGTGACACTCTCACAGCAGTGCCCATCTCTGCCAGTGACACTCTCACAGCAGTGCCAACCTCTTCCAGACACTCACACAGCAGTGCCCTTCACTCCCAGTGACTCTCTCACAGCAGTGCGCATCTCTCCCAGTGATGCTCTCACAACAGTGCCCACTGCTCCAAGAGATGCACTCACAGCATCGCCCACCTCTTCCAGTGACGCTCTCACAGCAGTGCCCAGCTCTCCCAGCGATAATCTCACAGAAGTGCCCACCTCTCCCAGTGACACTCTCACAGCAGTGCCCACCTCTCCCAGTGACAGGCGCAAAGCAGTGCCGTCCACAGGCCATAACGCTTTCAGTGCAGTGCCAACCTGTCCCAGTGAAACTCTCACGGCAGTGTACTCCTCTCCCAGTGACACTCTCACTGCAGTGCCCAAATCTCCCATTGACGGTCCCACAGCAGTGATCCAGCTCTCCCAGTGAAATGTTCACTTCAGTGCACATCTCTCCTAGTGACGCTCTCACAACAGTGCCCACTGCTCCCACAGATGCACTCACAGCATCGCCCATCTCTTCCAGTAACGCTCTCACAGCAGTACCTAACTCTCCCAGTGACTCTCTCACAGCAGTGCCCACCTCTCACAACGATAATCTCACAGCAGTGCCCACCTCTCCCAGTGACACTTTCACAGCAGTGCACACCTCTCCCAGTGACACTCTCACAGCAGTGCCCACCACAGGCCATAACGGTCTCAGCGCAGTTCCAACCTGTCCCAGTGAAACCCTCACAGCAGTGCACACCTCTCCCAGTGACTCTCTGACTACAGAGCTCATCTATCCCAGTGATGTTCTCACTACAGTGCCCACCTCTCCCTATGACTGTCTCACAGCAGTGCCACCTCTCGCAGTGACACTCTCACAGCAACACCCACCTATCCCAGTAACTCACTCACGGAAGTGCCCAACTTTCCCAGTGACGCATGCACAGCAGTGCACACCTCTCCCAGTTGCATGCTCACAGCAGAGCCCATCTCTCCCAGTGACGCTTGCACAACAGTGCCCACCTCTCCCAGTGATAGTCTCACAGCAGTGCCCACCTCTCCCAGTGAAGCTCTCAAAGCAGTGCCACCTCTCCCAGTGACACTCTCACTGCAGTGCACACCTATCCCAGTAACTCACTCACGGAAGTGCCCAACTCTCCCAGTGACGCATGCACAGCAGTGCACACCTCTCCCAGTGACATGCTCACAGCAGAGCCCATCTCTCCCAGTGACGCTTGCACAACAGTGCCCACCTCTCCCAGTGATAGTCTCACAGCAGTGCCCACCTCTCCCAGTGATAGTCTCACAGCAGTGAACTCCTCCCCCAGTGATGCTTTCAAAGCAGTGCCGACTTGTCGCAGTGACTCTCTCAGAGAATTGCCACCTCTCCCAATGACACTCACACAGTAATGCCCACCTCTCCCAGTGACACATTCACAACAGTGCCCAACTCTCCAAGTGTCTGTCTCCCAGCAGTTCCATCTCTCCCAGTGACACTCTTTCCGCAGTCCACAACTCTACCAGTGACACTCTTTCAGCAGTGCCACCTCTGCGAGTGAAACTCTCACAACAACACACACCTCTCCCAGTGACGCTCTCACAGCATCGCCCACCTCTCACAGTGATGCTCTCACAGCAGTGCCCACCTCTCCAAATGAAACTCTCAATGCAGTGCCCACTTATTCCAGTGATGTTCTCACAGCAGTGCCCAACTCTCCCAGTGACACTCTCACAACATTGCCCAGCTATCCCAGTGACATTCTCACAGCAGTGCCAACCTCTCCCAGTGATACTCTCAAAGCAGGGGCCACCACTCGCCGTAACGTTCTCACAGCAGTGCCCACACTCACTGTGACATTCTCACAGCTTCGCCCACCTCTCCCAGTGATACCCTCACAGCAGTGCCCACCTCTCCCAGTGAAGCTCACAAAGCAGTGCCCACATCTCCCAGTGACACTGTCACAACAGTGCGCACCTCTCCCTGTGAGGCATGCACAACAGTGCCCACATCTCTCTGTGACACTCTCACAGCAGTGCCAAACTCTCCAGGTGACACTTTTACAGCAGTGCCCACCTCTCCCAGTGACACTCACACTGCAGTGCCCATCTCTCCCATTGACACCATCACAACAGTGCCCACCTCTCCCAGTGACGTATGCACAGCAGTGCCCACCTCTCTCTGTGACACTCTCACAGCAGTGCCAAACTCTCCAGGTGACACTTTTACAGCAGTGCCCACCTCTCCCAGTGACACTCACACTGCAGTGCCCACCTCTCCCATTGACACCATCACAACAGTGCCCACCTCTCCCAGTGACGCATGCACAGCAGTGCCCACCTCTCTCTGTGACACTCTCACAGCAGTGCCAAACTCTCCCAGTGACACTCTCACAACAGTGCCCACCTCTCCCAGTGACACTCTCACCGCCGTGCACACCTCTCCTAGTGACACTCTCACAAGATTGCCCACCTCTCCCAGTGACGCTTTCACAGCATTGCCCACCCCTCGCTGTGACGCTCTCAGAGCATTGCCCACTTGTCCTAGTTTAGCACTCACAGCAGTGACCACCTCACCCAATGACAATCTCACAGCATTGCCCACCTCTCCAGGTTTCACACTCACAGCCTTTCCCACCTCTCCCAGTGACACTCTCACAGCAGAGCTCACCTCTCGCAGTGATGCTTGAAGAGCAATGCCCACCTCTCCCAGTGGCACTCTCAAAGCAATGCCCACCTCTCCCAGTGATGCTCTAATAGCATTGCCCACCTCTCCCAGTGACTCTCTCACAGCAGTGCCAAACTCTCCCATTAACACGCTCACAGCAGTGCTCACATCTCCCAGTGACGCTCTCACAACAGTGCCCACCTCTGCCAGTGACACTCAACCCAGTGCCGACCTCTCCCAGTGATGCTTGCACAGCAGGGCCCACCTCTCCCATTGACTCACTCACAGCTGTGCCCACCTCTCCCAGTGACACTCTCACTGCAGTGCCCACCTCTCCCAGTGACACTCTCACAACATTGCCCACCTCTCCCAGTGACGCAGGCACAGCAGTGCCCACCTCTCTCTGTGACTCTCTCACAGCAGTGCCAAACTAATCCCAGTGACACTCTCACAGCAGTGCCCACCTCTCCCAGTGATACCCTCACAGCAGTGCCCACCTCTCCCAGTGAAGCTCTCACTGCTGTGCCCACATCTACCAGTGACACTCTCACTGCAGTGCCCACCTCTCCCAGTGACAGTCACACTGCAGTGCCAACATCTCCCAGTGACACTGTCACAACAGTGCCCACCTCTCCCAGTGACGCATGCACAGCAGTGCCCACCTCTCTCTGTGACACTCTCACAGCAGTGCCAAACTCTCCTAGTGACACTCTCACAGCAGTGCCAAACATTCCAGTGACACTCTCACAGCAGTGCCCACCTCTCCCAATGACACTCTCACAAAAGTGCCCACCTCTACCAGTGACACTCTTACCGCCGTGCCCACCTCTCCTAGTGACACTCTCACAAGATTGCCCACCTCTCCCCGTGACGCTAAAACAGCATTGCCCACCACTCGCCGTGACGCTCTCAGAGCATTGCCCACTTGTCCTAGTTTAGCACTCACATCAGTGAAAACCACACCCAGTGACAATCTCACAGCATTGTTCACCTCTCCCAGTTTCACACTCACAGCCTTTCCCACCTCTCCCAGTGACACTCTCACAGCAGAGCTCACCTCTCGCAGTGATGCTTGCACAGCAATGCCCACCTCTCCCAGTGGCACTCTCAAAGCAATGCCCACCTCTCCCAATGACGCTCTAATAGCATTGCCCACCTCTCCCAGTGACTCTCTCACAGCAGTGCCAAACTCTCCCATTAACACGCTCACAGCAGTGCTCACATCTCCCAGTGATTCTCTCACAGCAATGCCCACCTCTCCCCGTGACACGCTCACAGCAGTGCTCACCTCTCCCAGTGACGCTCTCACAACATTGCCCACCTCTGCCAGTGACACTCAATGCAGTGCCGACCTCTCCCAGTGATGCTTGCACAGCAGGGCCCACCTCTCCCATTGACTCACTCACAACTGTGCCCACCTCTCCCTTTGTCTCATTCACAGCCGTGCCAACCTCTCCCAGTCATGCTCTTACAGCAGTGGCCACCTCTCCCAGTGAAGCTCTCACAGCTGTGCCCAGCTCTCCTCATAACACGCTCACACCAGTGCCCACCTTTCCCAGTGACACTCTCACAGAAGTGCCCAACTCTCCCAGTGACTCACTCACAGCTGTGCCCAACCTTCCCAGTGACAATCCCACAGCAGTGCCCATATCTCCCAGTGACACTCTCACAGCATTGCCCATCTCTCCCACTGACTCTCTCAGAGCTTTGCACACCTCTCCCAGTGATGGTCTTTCAGCAGTGCCCAACTCTCCCATTGACAGTCTCACTGCAGTGCCCATCCCTTCCAGTGACACTCTCACAGCAGTGCCCACCTATCCCAGTGACACTCTCACAGCAGTGCCCACCTCTCACAGTGACAGTCTCACTGCAGTGCCCACCTCTCCCAGTGACATTCTCACAGCAGTGCCCAACTCTCCCAGTGACACTCTCACAGCAGTGCCCTACTCTCCCAGTGTCGCACTCACAACAATGCTCACCTCTCCCAGTGACACTCTCACAGCAGTGCCCACATCTCCAAGTGAAACTCTCCCAGCAGTGCCAACCTCTCACAGTGACAGTTTCACTGAAATGATCACCTCTCCCAGTTACACTTTCAAAGCAGTACCCACCTCTCCCAGTGGCACTCTCACAGCAGTGCCCACATCTCGCAGTGACAAACTCACAGCAGTGCCCTGCTCTGCCAGTGAAGCTCTCACAACGCCCACATCTCCCAGTTACACTCTCACTGCAGAGACCAGCTCTCCCAGTGATGCTCTCACAGCTGTGCCCAGCTCTCCCAGTGATTCTCTCACAACTGTGCCCACTCTCCCAATGATGCTCTCACAGCAGTGCCCACCCCTCCCAGTGACACTCTCACAGCTGTGCCCAGCTCTCCCAGTTATTCTCTCACAACTGTGCCACGTCTCCCAATGATGCTCTCACAGCAGTGCCCACCTCTCCCAGTGACACTCTCACAACTGTGCCAACTCTACCAATGATGCTCTCACAACAACGCCCACCTCTCCCAGTGACACTCGAACAGCAGTGCCCACATCTCCCAGTGAAACTCTCACACCAGTGCACACCTCTCACAGTGACTTTCTCACTGCACTGCCCACATCTCCCAGTGACACTTTCAAAGCAGTGCCCACCTCTCCCAGTGATGCTCTCACAGCTGTGCCCTGCTCTCCCAGTGACACTCTCACAGCAGGGCCCACCACACACCGTAACGCTCTCACAGCAGTGCCCACACTCAATGTGGCACTCTCACAGCTTTGCCCACCTCTCCCAGTGATACTCTCACAATAGTGCCCACCTCTCCTAGAGACCCTCTCCCAGCAGTGCTCACATCTCCCAGTGACACTCTCACAGCAGGGCCCACTACTCGCCGTAACGCTCTCACAGCAGTGCCCAAACTCATTGTGACACACTCACAGCAGTGCCCACCTCTCCCAGTGACACTCTCAGAGCAGCGTCCACCTATCCCTGTGACACTCTCACAGCAGTGCCCACCTCTCCGAATGATGCTCTCACAGCAGTGCCCACACTCACCGTGACACTCTCACAGCTTTGCCCACCTCTCCCAGTGATACTCTCACAGCAGTTCCCACCTCTCCCAGTGATGCTTTCACAACAGTGCCCACCTCTCACAGTGACACACTCACAACAGTGCCCACCTGACCCAGTGATGTTCTCACAGCAGTGCACACCTCTCCCAGTGACACCCTCACTACAGTGCTCATCTATCCTAGTGATGTTCTCACTATATTGCTCACCTCTCCCAGTGACACTCTCACAGCAGTGCCACCTCTCGCAGTGACATTCTCAAAGCAACACCCACCTCTCCCAGTGACGCGGTCACAGAAGTGCCACCTCTCTCAGTGAAGCTCTCACAGCAGTGCCACCTCTCCCAGTGACACTCTCACAGCAGTGCCCTTCACTCCCAGTGACTCTCTCACAGCATTGCGCATCTCTCCCAGTGACGCTCTCACAACAGTGCCCACTGCTCCCAGAGATGCAATCACAGCATCGCCCACCTCTTCCAGTGACGCTCTCACAGCAGTACCCATCTCTCCCACTGAATCTCTCACAGCAGTGCCCTCCTCTCCCAATGACGCTCTCACAGCAGTGCCCACCTCTCCCAGTGACGCTCTGACAGCTGTGCCCACTTCTCCCAGTGATGCTCTCATACCAGTGCCCACCTCTCCCAGTGACACTCACACAGCAGTGCCAACCTCTCCCAGTGATACTCTCACAGCAGGGCCCACCGCTTGCCGTAACGCTCTCACAGCAGTGCCCAGCCTCAACGTGACATTCTCACAGCGTTGCCCACCTCTCCCAGTGATACTCTCACAGCAGTTCCCACATCTCCCAGTGATGCTCTCAAAACATTGCCCACCTCTCACTGTGAAGCTCTCACAGTGGTGCCCACCTCTCCCAGTGACACTCTCACAGCGGTGCGCACCTCTCCCAGTGACACTCTCACTGCATTACCCACCTCTCCCTGTGATGGTCTCACAGCAGTGCCCAGCTCTCCCAGCTATTATCTCACAGCAGTGCCCACCTCTCCCAGTGACACTCTCACAGCAGTGCCAACCTCTCCCAGTGACACTCGCATAGCAGTGCCATCTACAGGCCATAACACTCTCAGTGCAGTGCCAACCTGTCCCAGTGAAGCTCTCACAGCAGTGTACTTCTCTCCCAGTGACACTCTCACAGCAGTGCCCACCTCTCCCATTGACGGTCTCACAGCAGTGATCCAGCTCTCCCAGTGAAATGCTCACAGCAGTGCACATCTCACCCAGTGACGCTCTCACAACAGTGCGCACCTCTCCGTGTGATATTCTGACAGCAGTGCACACCTCTCCGAGTGATGCTCTCAAAGCAATGCCCAATTCTTCCAGTGACTCTCTCAAAGCCATGCCCACCTCTCACAAAGGCATACTCACAGCAATTCCCACCTCTCCCAGTTACACTCTCACAACAGTGCACTTCTCTACAAGTGACGCTCTCACAACAGTGCCCACCTCTCCCAAAGATGCTCTTACTGCATCGCCCACATATTCCAGTGATGCACTAACAACAGTGCCCACCTCTCCCAATGACGCTCTCACAGCAGTGCCCACCTCTCCCAGTGACTAAATCACAGCAGTGCCAACCTCTCCCAGAGACACTCACAAAGCAGTGCCCACCACTCCCAGTGATTCTCTCACAGCTGTGCGCAGCTCTCCCAGTGACGCTCTCACAAAAGTGCCCACTACTCTCAGAGATGCACTCACAGCATCGCCCACCTCTTCCAGTGACGAACTCAAACAGTACCCATCTCTCCCAGTGACTCTCTCACAGCAGTGCCCACCTCTCCCAATGCCGCTCTCACAGCAGTGCCCACCTCTCCCAGTGACACTCTGACAGCAGTGCCCACTTCTCCCAGTGATGCTCTCACACCAGTGCCCACCTCTCCCAGTGATGCTCTCACAGCATTGCCCACCTCTCCCAGTGACATTCTCAAAGCAGTGCCAACTTCTCCCAGTGATAGTCTCACAGCAGGTCCCACCACTCGCCGTAACGCTCTCACAGCAGTGCCCACACTCACCGTGACACTCTCACAGCTTTGCCCACCTCTCCCAGTGATACTCTCACAGTAGTTCCCACCTCTCCCAGTGATTCTCTCACAACACAGTGGTGCCCACCTCTCCCAGTGACACTCTCACAGCGGTGCCCACCTCTCCCAATGAAACTCTCACAGCAGTGCCCACCTCTCTCAGTGACGTTCTCACAGTAGTGCACACCACTCCCAGCAATAATCTCACAGCAGTGACCACCTCTCCCAGTGACACTCTCACAGCAGTGCCCACCTCTCCCAGTGACAATTTCACAGCAGTGCCCTCCACACGCCATAACGCTCTCAGCGCAGTGCCAACCTGTCCCAGTGAAAGCCTCACAGCAGTGCGCAGCTCTCCCTGTGATGCTCTCACAACAGTGCCCACTGCTCCCAGAGATGCTCTCACAGCATCGCCCATCTCTTCCAGTAACGCTCTCACAGCAGTACCCATCTCTCCCACTGACTCTCTCACAGCAGTGCCCACCTCTCCCAGTGACGCTCTCACAGCATTGCCCACCTCTCCCAGTGACACTTTCACAGCAGTGCCAACTTCTCCCAGGGATACTTTCACAGCAGGGCCCACCACTCACTGTAACGCTCTCACAGCAGTGCCCACACTCACCGTGACACTCTCACAGCTTTGCCCACCTCTGCCAGTGATACTCTCACAGCAATTCCCACCTCTCCCAGTGATGCTCTCACAACAGTGCCTACCCCTCACAGTGAAGCTCTCACAGCAGTGCCCACCTCTCCCAGTGACACTCTCACAGCTGGGTCCGCCTCTCCCAGTGACACACTCACAGCATTGCCCACCTCTCCCATTGATGCTATCACAGCAGTGCCCACATCTCCCAGCGATAATCTCACAGCAGTGCCCACCTCTCCCAGTGACACTCTCACAGCAGTGCCCACCTCTCCCAGTGAAGCTCTCACAGCAGTGCCCACCTCTCCCATTGATGCTCGCACAGCAGTGCCCACCTCTCCCTGTGACACTCTGACAGCAGTGCCTACTTCTCCCAGTGATGCTCTCACACCAGTGCGCACCTCTCCCAGTGATACTCTGAAAGCAGTGCACACCTCTCCCAGTGATACACAAGCAGTAGTGCGCACCTCTCCCAGTGATGCTCCCAAAGCAATGCCCACTTCTGCCAGAGACTCTCTCACAGCAATGCCCACCTCTCCCAGTGACACTCTCACAACAGTGCCCACCTTCCCAGTGAAGTTCTCACAGCAGTGCCCACCTGTACCAGTGATGCTCTCACAACAGTGCCCACCTCTCCCAGTGATACTCTCACAGCAGTGCCCATCTCTCCCAGTGACGCTCTCACAGCAGTGCCCACCTCTCCCAGTGACGCTCTCACAGCATTACCCACCTCTCCCAGTGACACCCTCAAATCAGTGCCCACCTCTCCCAAAGACATTCTCACAGCAATTCCCACATCTCCCAGTGACACTCTCAAAACAGTGCACTTCTCTAACAGTGACTCTCTCACAACAATGCCCACCTCTCCCAGAGATGCTCTCACAGCATCACCCTCATTTTCCAGTGACGCACTCACAACAGTTCCCATCTCTCCTGGTGACTCTCTCACAGCAGTGCCCACCTCTCCCAGTGATGCTCTCACAGCAGCACCCAATTATTCCAGTGACACTCTCACAGCAGTGCCCATCTCTGCCAGTGACACTCTCACAGCAGTGCCAACCTCTTCCAGAGACACTCACACAGCAGTGCCCTTCACTCCCAGTGACTCTCTCACAGCAGTGCGCATCTCTCCCAGTGATGCTCTCACAACAGTGCCCACTGCTCCAAGAGATGCACTCACAGCATCGCCCACCTCTTCCAGTGACGCTCTCACAGCAGTGCCCAGCTCTCCCAGCGATAATCTCACAGAAGTGCCCACCTCTCCCAGTGACACTCTCACAGCAGTGCCCACCTCTCCCAGTGACAGGCGTAAAGCAGTGCCGTCCACAGGCCATAACGCTTTCAGTGCAGTGCCAACCTGTCCCAGTGAAGCTCTCACGGCAGTGTACTCCTCTCCCAGTGACACTCTCACTGCAGTGCCCACCTCTCCCATTGACGGTCCCACAGCAGTGATCCAGCTCTCCCAGTGAAATGTTCACTTCAGTGCACATCTCTCCTAGTGACGCTCTCACAACAGTGCCCAGTGCTCCCACAGATGCACTCACAGCATCGCCCATCTCTTCCAGTAACGCTCTCACAGCAGTACCCAACTCTCCCAGTGACTCTCTCACAGCAGTGCCCACCTCTCCCAGTGACGCTCTCACAGCTTTTGCAACCTCTCCCAGTGACACATTCACAGCAGTGCCAACCTCTCCCTGGGATACTCTCACAGCAGGGCCCTCCACTCGCCGTAATGCTCTCACAGCAGTGCCCACACTCACTGTGACTCTCTCACAGCTTTGCGCACCTCTCCCAGTGATACTCTCACAGCGGTGCCCATATCTCCCAGTGACACACTCACAGCAGTGCCAACCTCTCCCAGTGATGCTATCACAGCAGTGCCCACCTCTCACAACGATAATCTCACAGCAGTGCCCACCTCTCCCAGTGACACTCTCACAGCAGTGCCCACCTCTCCCAGTGACACTCTCACAGCAGTGCCCACCACAGGCCATAACGGTCTCAGCGCAGTTCCAACCTGTCCCAATGAAACCCTCACAGCAGTGCACACCGCTCCCAGTGACACTCTCACAGCAGTGCCCACCTCTCCGTGTGATATTCTGACAGCAGTGCACACGTTTTCCAGTGATGCTCCCAAAGCAATGCCCACTTCTGCCAGTGACACTCTCACAGCATTGCCCACCTCTCCCAGTGACACTCTCGCAACAGTGCCCTTCTCTCCCAGTGAAGTTCTCACAGCAGTGCACATCTCTCCCAGTGACGATCTCACAACAGTGCCCACTGCTCCCAAAGATGCACTCACAGCATCGCCCACCACTTCCAGTGACGCTCTCACAGCAGTACCCATCTCTCCCAGTGATGCTCTCACAGCAACACCCACCTCTTCCAGTGAAGCTCTCACAACAGTGCCCACCTCTCCCAGTGAAGTTCTCACAACAGTGCCCACCTCTCCCAGTGATACTCTCACAGCAGTGCCCATCTCTCCCAGTGACGCTCTCACAGCAGTGCCCACCTCTCCCAGTGACGCTCTCACAGCATTACCCACCTCTCCCAGTGACACCCTCAAATCAGTGCCCACCTCTCCCAAAGACATTCTCACAGCAATTCCCACATCTCCCAGTGACACTCTCAAAACTGCACTTCTCTAACAGTGACTCTCTTTCAACAATGCCCACCTCTCCCAGAGATGCTCTCACAGCATCACCCTCATTTTCCAGTGACGCACTCACAACAGTTCCCATCTCTCCTGGTGACTCTCTCACAGCAGTGCCCACCTCTCCCAGTGATGCTCTCACAGCAGCACCCAATTATTCCAGTGACACTCTCACAGCAGTGCCCATCTCTGCCAGTGACACTCTCACAGCAGTGCCAACCTCTTCCAGAGACACTCACACAGCAGTGCCCTTCACTCCCAGTGACTCTCTCACAGCAGTGCGCATCTCTCCCAGTGACGCTCTCACAACAGTGCCCACTGCTCCAAGAGATGCACTCACAGCATTGCCCACCTCTTCCAGTGACGCTCTCACAGCAGTACCCATCTCTCCCACTGACTCTCTCACAGCAGTGCCCACCTCTCCCAATGATGCTCTCACAGCAGTGCCCACCTCTCCCAGTGACACTCTGGCAGCAGTGCCCACTTCTCCCAGTAATGATCTCACACCAGTGCCCAACTCTCCCAGTGACACTCTCACAGCTGTGCCAACCTCTCCCAGTGATACTCTCACAGCAGGGCCCACCACTCGCCGTAATGCGCTCACAGCAGTGCCCAGGCTCACCGTGACACTCACACATCGTTGCCCACCTCTCCCAGAGATACTCTCACAGCAGTTCCCACATCTCCCAGTGATGCTCTCACAACAGTGCCCACCTCTCACAGTGAAGCTCTCTTAGCAGTGCCCACCTCTCCCTGTGATGCTCTCACAGCAGTGCCCAGCTCTCCCAGCGATAATCTCACAGAAGTGCCCACCTCTCCCAGTGACACTCTCACAGCAGTGCCCACCTCTCCCAGTGACAGTCGCAAAGCAGTGCAGTCCACAGGCCATAACGCTTTCAGTGCAGTGCCAACCTGTCCCAGTGAAGCTCTCACGGCAGTGTACTCCCCTCCCAGTGACACTCTCACTGCAGCGCCCACCTCTCCCATTGACGGTCCCACAGCAGTGATCCAGCTCTCCCAGTGAAATGTTCACTTCAGTGCACATCTCTCCTAGTGACGCTCTCACAACAGTGCCCACTGCTCCCACAGATGCACTCACAGCATCGCCCATCTCTTCCAGTAACGCTCTCACAGCAGTACCCAACTCTCCCAGTGACTCTCTCACAGCAGTGCCCACCTCTCCCAGTGACGCTCTCACAGCATTGGCAACCTCTCCCAGTGACACATTCACAGCAGTGCCAACCTCTCCCAGGGATACTCTCACAGCAGGGCCCTCCACTCGCCGTAATGCTCTCACAGCAGTGCCCACACTCACTGTGACACTCTCACAGCTTTGCGCACCTCTCCCAGTGATACTCTTACAGGGGTGCCCACATCTCCCAGTGACACACTCACAGCAATGCCAACCTCTCCCAGTGATGCTATCACAGCAGTGCCCACCTCTCACAACGATAATCTCACAGCAGTGCCCACCTCTCCCAGTGACACTCTCACAGCAGTGCCCACCTCTCCCAGTGACACTCTCACAGCAGTGCCCACCACAGGCCATAACGGTCTCAGCGCAGTTCCAACCTGTCCCAGTGAAACCCTCACAGCAGTGCACACCGCTCCCAGTGACACTCTCACAGCAGTGCCCACCTCTCCGTGTGATATTCTGACAGCAGTGCACACGTCTTCCAGTGATGCTCCCAAAGCAATGCCCACTTCTGCCAGTGACACTCTCACAGCATTGCCCACCTCTCCCAGTGACACTCTCGCAACAGTGCCCTTCTCTCCCAGTGAAGTTCTCACAGCAGTGCACATCTCTCCCAGTGACGATCTCACAACAGTGCCCACTGCTCCCAAAGATGCACTCACAGCATCGCCCAACACTTCCAGTGATGCTCTCACAGCAGTACCCATCTCTCCCAGTGATGCTCTCACAGCAACACCCACCTCTTCCAGTGAAGCTCTCACAGCAGTGCCCATCTCTCCCAGTGACACTCTCACAGCAGTGCCAACCTCTCCCAGAGACAGTCACACAGCACTGCGCACCACTCCCAGTGATTCTCTCACAGCAGTGCGCATCTCTCCCACTGACGCTCTCACAACAGTGCCCACTGCTCCCAGAGATGCACTCACAGCATCGCCCACCTCTTCCAGTGACGAACTCAAACAGTACCCATCTCTCCCAGTGACTCTCTCACAGAGTGCCCACCTCTCCCAATGCCGCTCTCACAGCAGTGCCCACGTCTCCCAGTGACACTCTGACAGCAGTGCCCACTTCTCCCAGTGATGCTCTCACACCAGTGCCCACCTCTCCCAGTGACGCTCTCACAGCATTGCCCACCTCTCCCAGTGACATTCTCAAAGCAGTGGCAACTTCTCCCAGTGATAGTCTCACAGCAGGTCCCACCACTCGCCGTAACGCTCTCACAGCAGTGCCCACACTCACCGTGAACCTCTCACAGCTTTGCCAACCTCTCCCAGTGATACTCTCACAGCAACGCCCACCTATCTCATTGACGGTCTCACAGCAGTGATCCAGCTCTCCCAGTGAAATGCTCACAGCAGTGCACATCTCACCCAGTGACGCTCTCACAACAGTGCGCACCTCTCCGTGTGATATTCTGACAGCAGTGCACACCTCTCTGAGTGATGCTCTCAAAGCAATGCCCAATTCTTCCAGTGACTCTCTCAAAGCCATGCCCACCTCTCACAAAGGCATACTCAAAACAATTCCCACATCTCCCAGTTACACTCTCACAACAGTGCACTTCTCTACAAGTGACGCTCTCACAACAGTGCCCACCTCTCCCAAAGATGCTCTTACTGCATCGCCCACATATTACAGTGATGCACTAACAACAGTGCCCACCTCTCCCAATGACGCTCTCACAGCAGTGCCCACCTATCCCAGTGATTCTCTCACAGCTGTGCACAGCTCTCCCAGTGACGCTCTCACAACAGTGCCCACTGCTCCCAGAGATGCACTCACAGCATCGCCCACCTCTTCCAGTGACGAACTCAAACAGTACCCATCTCTCCCAGTGACTCTCTCACAGCAGTGCCCACCTCTCCCAATGCCGCTCTCACAGCAGTGCCCACCTCTCCCAGTGACACTCTGACAGCAGTGCCCACTTCTCCCAGTGATGCTCTCACACCAGTGCCCACCTCTCCCAGTGACGCTCTCACAGTATTGCCCACCTCTCCCAGTGACATTCTCACAGCAGTGCCAACTTCTCCCAGTGATAGTCTCACAGCAGGTCCCACCACTCGCCGTAATGCTCTCACAGCAGTGCCCACACTCACCGTGACACTCTCACAGCTTTGCCCACCTCTCCCAGTGATACTCTCACAGCAGTTCCCACCTCTCCCAGTGATTCTCTCACAACACAGTGGTGCCCACCTCTGCCAGTGACACTCTCACAGCGGTGCCCACCTCTCCCAATGAAACTCTCACATCAGTGCCCACCTCTCCCAGTGACGTTCTCACAGCAGTGCCCACCACTCCCAGCAATAATCTCACAGCAGTGACCACCTCTCCCAGTGACACTCTCACAGCAGTGCCCACCTCTCCCAGTGACAATTTCACAGCAGTGCCCTCCACACGCCATAACGCTCTCAGCGCAGTGCCAACCTGTCCCAGTGAAGGCCTCACAGCAGTGCGCAGCTCTCCCAGTGATGCTCTCACAACAGTGCCCACTGCTCCCAGAGATGCTCTCACAGCATCGCCGATCTCTTCCAGTAACGCTCTCACAGCAGTACCCATCTCTCCCAGTGACTCTCTCACAGCAGTGCCCACCTCTCCCAATGACGCTCTCACAGCAGTGCCCACCTCTCCCAGTGACGCTCTCACAGCATTGCCCACCTCTCCCAGTGACACTTTCACAGCAGTGCCAACTTCTCCCAGGGATACTTTCACAGCAGGGCCCACCACTCGCTGTAACGCTCTCACAGCAGTGCCCACACTCAGCGTGACACTCTCACAGCTTTGCCCACCTCTCCCAGTGATACTCTCACAGCAATTCCCACCTCTCCCAGTGATGCTCTCACAACAGTGCCTACTCCTCACAATGAAGCTCTCACAGCAGTGCCCACCTCTCCCAGTGACACTCTCACAGCTGGGTCCGCCTCTCCCAGTGACACACTCACAGCAGTGCCCACCTCTCCCATTGATGCTATCACAGCAGTTCCCACATCTCCCAGCGATAATCTCACAGCAGTGCCCACCTCTCCCAGTGACACTCTCACAGCAGTGCCCACCTCTCCCAGTGAAGCTCTCACAGCAGAGCCCACCTCTCCCATTGATGCTCGCTCAGCCGTGCTCACCTCTCCCTGTGACACTCTGACAGCAGTGCCTACTTCTCCCAGTGATGCTCTCACACCAGTGCGCACCTCTCCCAGTGATAATCTCACAGCAGTGCACACCTCTCCCAGTGATACACAGGCAGTAGTGCACACCTCTCCCAGTGATGCTCCCAAAGCAATGCCCACTTCTGCCAGTGACTCTCTCACAGCAATGCCCACCTCTCCCAGTGACACTCTCACAACAGTGCCCACCTCTCCCAGTGACACTCTCACAGCAGTGCCCACCTCTCCCAGTGACGCTCTCACAGCATTACCCATCTCTCCCAGTGACACCCTCAAATCAGTGCCCACCTCTCCCAAAGACATTCTCACAGCAATTCCCACATCTCCCAGTGACACTCTCAAAACAGTGCACTTCTCTAACAGTGACTCTCTCACAACAATGCCTACCTCTCCCAGAGATGCTCTCACAGCATCACCCTCATCTTCCAGTGACGCACTCACAACAGTTCCCATCTCTCCTGGTGACTCTCTCACAGCAGTGCCCACCTCTCCCAGTGTCTAAATCACAGCAGTGTCCACCTCTAACAGTGATGCTCTCACAGCAGCACCCACTTATTCCACTGACACTCTCACAGCAGTGCCAAACTCTTCCAGAGACACTCACACAGCAGTGCCCTTCACTCCCAGTGACTCTCTCACAGCAGTGCGCATCTCTCCCAGTGATGCTCTCACAACAGTGCCCACTGCTCCCAGAGATGCACTCACAGCATCGCCCACCTCTTCCAGTGACGCTCTCACATCAGTACCCATCTCTCCCACTGACTCTCTTACAGCAGTGCCCACCTCTCCCAATGATGCTCTCACAGCAGTGCCCACCTCTCCCAGTGACACTCTGGAATCAGTGCCCACTTCTCCCAGTAATGATCTCACACCAGTGCCCAACTCTCCCAGTGACACTCTCACAGCTGTGCCAACCTCTCCCAGTGATAGTCTCACAGCAGGGCCCACCTCTCGCCGTAATGCGCTCACAGCAGTGCCCAGGCTCACCGTGACACTCACACATCGTTGCCCACCTCTCCCAGAGTTACTCTCACAGCAGTTCCCACATCTCCCAGTGATGCTCCCACAACAGTGCCCACCTCTCACAGTGAAGCTCTCTTAGCAGTGCCCACCTCTCCCTGTGACGCTCTCACAGCAGTGCCCAGCACTCCCAGCGATAATCTCACAGAAGTGCCCACCTCTCCCAGTGACACTCTCAGAGCAGTGCCCATCTCTACCAGTGACAGTCGCAAAGCAGTGCAGTCCACAGGCCATAACGCTTTCAGTGCAGTGCCAACCTGTCCCAGTGAAACTCTCACGGCAGTGTACTCCTCTCCCAGTGACAACTTACTGCAGTGCCCAAATCTCCCATTGACGGTCCCACAGCAGTGATCCAGCTCTCCCAGTGAAATGTTCACTTCAGTGCACATCTCTCCTAGTGACGCTCTCACAACAGTGCCCACTGCTCCCACAGATGCACTCACAGCATCGCCCATCTCTTCCAGTAACGCTCTCACAGCAGTACCCAACTCTCCCAGTGACTCTCTCACAGCAGTGCCCACCTCTCACAACGATAATCTCACAGCAGTGCCCACCTCTCCCAGTGACACTCTCACAGCAGTGCCCACCTCTTCCAGTGACACTCTCACAGCAGTGCCCACCACAGGCCATAACGGTCTCAGCGCAGTTCCAACCTGTCCCAGTGAAACCCTCACAGCAGTGCACACCGCTCCCAGTGACACTCTCACAGCAGTGCCCACCTCTCCGTGTGATATTCTGACAGCAGTGCACACGTCTTCCAGTGATGCTCCCAAAGCAATGCGCACTTCTGCCAGTGACACTCTCACAGCATTGCCCACCTCTCCCAGTGACACTCTCGCAACAGTGCCCTTCTCTCCCAGTGAAGTTCTCACAGCAGTGCACATCTCTCCCAGTGACGATCTCACAAAAGTGCCCACTGCTCCCAAAGATGCACTCACAGCATCGCCCACCACTTCCAGTGACGCTCTCACAGCAGTACCCATCTCTCCCAGTGATGCTCTCACAGCAACACCCACCTCTTCCAGTGAAGCTCTCACAGCAGTGCCCATCTCTCCCAGTGACACTCTCACAGCAGTGCCAACCTCTCCCAGAGACGGTCACACAGCACTGCGCACCACTCCCAGTGATTCTCTCACAGCTGTGAACATCTCTCCCACTGACGCTCTCACAACAGTGCCCACTGCTCCCAGAGATGCACTCACAGCATCGCCAACCTCTTCCAGTGACGAACTCAAACAGTACCCATCTCTCCCAGTGACTCTCTCACAGCAGTGCCCACCTCTCCCAATGCCGCTCTCACAGCAGTGCCCACCTCTCCCAGTGACACTCCGACAGCAGTGCACACTTCTCCCAGTGATGCTCTCACACCAGTGCCCACCTCTCCCAGTGACGCTCTCACAGCATTGCCCACATCTCCCAGGGACATTCTCAAAGCAGTGCCAACTTCTCCCAGTGATAGTCTCACAGCAGGTCCCACCACTCGCCGTAACGCTCTCACAGCAGTGCCCACACTCACCGTGAACCTCTCACAGCTTTGCCCACCTCGCCCAGTGATACTCTCACAGCAGTTCCCACCTCTCCCAGTGATTCTCTCACAGCACACTGGTGCCCACCTCTCCCAATGACACTCTCACAGCAGTGCCCACCTCTCGCTGTGACGTTCTCACAGCAGTGCCCACCACTCCCAGCGATAATCTCACACCAGTGACCACCTCTCCCAGTGACACTCTCACAGCAGTGCCCACCTCTCCCAGTGACAATTTCACAGCAGTGCCCTCCACACGCCATAACGCTCTCAGCGCAGTGCCAACCTGTCCCAGTGAAGGCCTCACAGCAGTGCGCAGCTCTCCCAGTGATGCTCTCACAACAGTGCCCACTGCTCCCAGAGATGCTCTCACAGCGTCGCCCATCTCTTCCAGTAACGCTCTCACAGCAGTGCCCATCTCTCCCAATGACGCTCTCAAAGCAGTGCCCACCTTTCCCAGTGACGCTCTCACAGCATTGCCCACCTCTCCCAGTGACACTTTCAAAGCAGTGCCAACTTCTCCCAGGGATACTTTCAAAGCAGGACCCACCACTCGCTGTAACGCTCTCACAGCAGTGCCCACACTCACTGTGACACTCTCACAGCTTTGCCCACCTCTCCCAGTGATACTCTCACAGCAATTCCCACCTCTCCCAGTGATGCTCTCACAACAGTGCCTACCTCTCACAGTGAAGCTCTCACAGCGGTGCCCACCTCTCCCAGTGACACTCTCACAGCGGGGTCCGCCTCTCCCAGACACACTCACAGCAGTGCCCACCTCTCCCATTGAAGCTATCACAGCAGTGCCCACCTCTCCCAGTGATAATCTCACAGCAGTGCCCACCTCTCCCAGTGACACTCTCACAGCAGTGCCCACCTCTCCCAGTGAAGTTCTCACAACAGTGCCCACCTCTCCCAGTGATACTCTCACACCAGTGCCCATCTCTCCCAGTGACACCCTCAAAGCAGTGCCCACCTCTCCCAAAGACATTCTCACAGCAATTCCCACATCTCCCAGTGACACTCTCAAAACAGTGCACTTCTCTAACAGTGACTCTCTCACAACAATACCCACCTCTCCCAGAGATGCTCTCCCATCTTCCAGTGACGCACTCACAACAGTTCCCATCTCTCCTGGTGACTCTCTCACAGCAGTGCCCACCTCTCCCAATGACGCTCTCACAGCAGTGCCCACCTCTCCCAGTGTCTAAATCACAGCAGTGTCCACCACTCCCAATGATGCTCTCACAGCAGCACCCACCTATTCCAGTGACACTCTCACAGCAGTGCCCATCTCTCCCAGTGACACTCTCACAGCAGTGCCAACCTCTCCCAGAGACACTCAAACAGCAGTGCCCTTCACTCCCAGTGACTCTCTCACAGCATTGCGCATCTCTCAAAGTGACGCTCTCACAACAGTGCCCACTGCTCCCAGAGCTGCACTCACAGCATCGCCCACCTCTTCCAATGACGCTCTCACAGCAGTGCCCACCTCTCCCAGTGACGCTCTGACAGCTGTGCCCACTTCTCCCAGTGATGATCTCACACCAGTGCCCACCTCTCCCAGTGACACTCTCACAGCAGTGCCAACCTCTCCCAGTGATTCTCTCACAGCAGGGCCCACCGCTTGCCGTAACGCTCTCACAGCAGTGCCAAGCCTCAACGTGACATTCTCACAGCGTTGCCCACCTCTCCCAGTGATACTCTCACAGCAGTTCCCACATCTCCCAGTGATGCTCTCAAAACAGTGCCCACCTCTCACTGTGAAGCTCTCACAGTGGTGCCCACCTCTCCCAGTGACACTCTCACAGCGGTGCCCACCTCTCCCAGTGACACTCTCACAGCAGTGCCCACTTATCCCTGTGATGGTCTCACAGCAGTGCCCAGCTCTCCCAGCGATAATCTCACAGCAGTGCCCACCTCTACCAGTGACACTCTCACAGCAGTGCCAACCTCTCCCAGTGACACTCGCAAAGCAGTGCTATCTACAGGCCATAACACTCTCAGTGCAGTGCCAACCTGTCCCAGTGAAGCTCTCACAGCAGTGTACTTCTCTCCCAGTGACACTCTCACAGCAGTGCCCACCTCTCCCATTGACGGTCTCACAGCAGTGATCCAGCTCTCCCAGTGAAATGCTCACAGCAATTCCCACCTCTCCCAGTTACACTCTCACAACAGTGCACTTCTCTACAAGTGACGCTCTCACAACAGTGCCCACCTCTCCCAAAGATGCTCTTACTGCATCGCCCACATATTCCAGTGATGCACTAACAACAGTGCCCACCTCTCCCAATGACGCTCTCACAGCAGTGCCCACCTCTCCCAGTGACTAAATCACAGCAGTGCCAACCTCTCCCAGAGACACTCACAAAGCAGTGCCCACCACTCCCAGTGATTCTCTCACAGCTGTGCGCAGCTCTCCCAGTGACGCTCTCACAACAGTGCCCACTGCTCCCAGAGATGCACTCACAGCATCGCCCACCTCTTCCAGTGACGAACTCAAACAGTACCCATCTCTCCCAGTGACTCTCTCACAGCAGTGCCCACCTCTCCCAATGCCGCTCTCACAGCAGTGCCCACCTCTCCCAGTGACACTCTGACAGCAGTGCCCACTTCTCCCAGTGATGCTCTCACACCAGTGCCCACCTCTCCCAGTGACGCTCTCACAGCATTGCCCACCTCTCCCAGTGACATTCTCACAGCAGTGCCAACTTCTCCCAGTGATAGTCTCACAGCAGGTCCCACCACTCGCCGTAACGCTCTCACAGCAGCGCCCACACTCACCGTGACACTCTCACAGCTTTGCCCACCTCACCCAGTGATACTCTCACAGCGGTGCCCACCTCTCCCAATGAAACTCTCACAGCAGTGCCCACCTCTCCCAGTGACGTTCTCACAGTAGTGCCCACCACTCCCAGCAATAATCTCACATCAGTGACCACCTCTCCCAGTGACACTCTCACAGCAGTGCCCACCTCTCCCAGTGACAATTTCACAGCAGTGCCCTCCACACGCCATAACGCTCTCAGCGCAGTGCCAACCTGTCCCAGTGAAGGCCTCACAGCAGTGCACAGCTCTCCCAGTGATGCTCTCACAACAGTGCCCACTGCTCCCAGAGATGCTCTCACAGCGTCGCCCATCTCTTCCAGTAACGCTCTCACAGCAGTACCCATCTCTCCCAGTGACTGTCTCACAGCAGTGCCCACCTCTCCCAATGACGCTCTCAAAGCAGTGCCCACCTCTCCCAGTGACGCTCTCACAGCATTGCCCACCTCTCCCAGTGACACTTACACAGCAGTGCCAACTTCTCCCAGGGATACTTTCACAGCAGGGCCCACCACTCGCTGTAACGCTCTCACAGCAGTGCCCACACTCACCGTGACACTCTCACAGCTTTGCCCACCTCTCCCAGTGATACTCTCACAGCAATTCCCACCTCTCCCAGTGATGCTCTCACAACAGTGCCTACCTCTACAGTGAAGCTCTCACAGCGGTGCCCACCTCTCCCAGTGACACTCTCACAGAAGTGCCCACCTCTCCCAGTGACACTCTCACAGCAGTGCCCACCTCTACCAGTGACACTCGCAAAGCAGTGCCGTCCACAGGCCATAACGCTTTCAGTGCAGTGCCAACCTCTCCCAGTGATGCTCTCACAACAGTGCCTACCTCTCACAGTGAAGCTCTCACAGCGGTGCCCACCTCTCCCAGTGACACTCTCATAGCAGGGTCCGCCTCTCCCAGTGACTCACACAGCAGTGCCCAGCTCTCCCATTGACGCTATCACAGCAGTGCCCACCTCTCCCAGCGATAATCTCACAGCATTGCCCACCTCTCCCAGTGACACTCTCACAGCAGTGCCCACCTCTCCCAGTGACACTCTCACATCAGTGCCCACCTCTCCCAGTGACACTCTCACAGCAGTGCCCACCTCTCCCAGTGCAGTTCTCACAACAGTGCCCAGCTCTCCCAGTGATACTCTCACCCCAGTGCCCATCTCTCCCAGTGATGCTCTCACAGCATTGCCCACCTCTCCCAGTGACACCCTCAAAGCAGTGCCCACCTCTCCCAAAGACATTCTCACAGCAATTCCCACATCTCCCAGTGACACTCTCAAAACTGTGCACTTCTCTAACAGTGACTCTCTCACAACAATACCCACCTCTCCCAGAGATGCTCTCCCAGCATCGCCCTCATCTTCCAGTGACGCACTCACAATAGTTCCCATCTCTCCTGGTGACTCTCTCACAGCAGTGCCCACCTCTCCCAATGACGCTCTCACAGCAGTGCCCACCTCTCCCAGTTTCTAAATCACAGCAGTGTCCACCTCTCCCAATGATGCTCTCACAGCAGCACCCACCTATTCCAGTGACACTCTCACAGCAGTGCCCATCTCTCCCAGTGACACTCTCACAGCAGTGCCAACCTCTCCCAGAGACACTCACACAGCAGTGCCCTTCACTCCCAGTGACTCTCTCACAGCAGTGCGCATCTCTCCCAGTGACGCTCTCACAACAGTGCCCACTGCTCCCAGAGATGCACTCACAGCATCGCCCACCTCTTCCAGTGACGCTCTCACAGCAGTACCCATCTCTCCCACTGACTCTCTCACAGCAGTGCCCTCCTCTCCCAATGACGCTCTCACAGCAGTGCCCACCTCTCCCAGTGACACTCTGACAGCAGTGCCCACTTCTCCCAGTAATGCTCTCACACCAGTGCCCAACTCTCCCAATGACACTCTCACAGCTGTGCCAACCTCTCCCAGTGATACTCTCACAGCAGGGCCCACCACTCGCCGTAACGCGCTCACAGCAGTGCCCAGGCTCACCGTGACACTCTCACATCATTGCCCACCTCTCCCAGAGATACTCTCACAGCACTTCCAACATCTCCCAGTGATGCTCCCACAACAGTGTCCACCTCTCACAGTGAAGCTCTCACAGCAGTGCCCACCTCTCCCTGTGACGCTCTCACAGCAGTGCCCAGCTCTCCCAGCGATAATCTCACAGAAGTACCCACCTCTCCCAGTGACACTCTCACAGCAGTGCCAACCTCTCCCAGTGACACTCGCAAAGCAGTGCCAACCTCTCCCAGGGATACTCTCACAGCAGTTCCCACCTCTCCCAGTGATGCTCTCACAACAGTGCCTACCTCTCACAGTGAAGCTCTCACAGCGGTGCCCACCTCTCCCAATGACACACTCACAGCAGTGCCCACCTCTCCCAGTGATGCTATCACAGCAATGCCCACCTCTCCCAGCGATAATCTCACAGCAGTGCCCACCACAGGCCATAACGGTCTCAGCGCAGTTCCAACCTAGCCAAGTGAAACCCTCACATCAGTGCACACCTCTCCCAGTGACACTCTCACAGCAGTGCCCAGCTCTCTGTGTGATATTCTGACAGCAGTGCACACGTCTCCCAGTGATGCTCCCAAAGCAATGCCCACTTCTGTCAGTGACACTCTCACAGCATTGCCCACCTCTCCCAGTGACACTCTCGCAACTGTGCCCTTCTCTCCCAGTGAAGTTCTCACAGCAGTGCACATCTCTCCCAGTGACGATCTCACAACAGTGCCCACTGCTCCCCGAGATGCACTCACAGCATCGCCCACCACTTCCAGTGACGCTCTCACAGCAGTACCCATCTCTCCCAGTGATGCTCTCACAGCGGTGCCCACCTCTCCCAATGACACACTCACAGCAGTGCCCACCTCTCCCAGTGATGCTCTCACAGCAGTGCCCACCTCTCCCAGTGACACTTTCACAACAGTGCCCATTTCCAACAGTGACACTTTCACAGCAGTGCGCACCACTCCCAGTAACAATCTCAAAGCAGTGCCCACCTCTCCCAGTGTTACTCTCACATCCGTGCACACCTCTCCCAGTGATGATCTCAAAGCAGTGCCCACTTCTCCCAGTGACTCTCTCACAGCAGTGCAAACCTCTCCCAATTACACTGTCAAAGCAATGCCCACCTCACCCAGTGACACTCTCACAACAGTGCCCACAGCTCCCAGTGAAATTCTCATAGCAGTGCCAACCTCTCCAAGAGACGCTCTCACAACTGTGCCCATCTCTCACAGCGATGTTCTCAAAGTAGTGCCCTCAATTCCCAGTGACACTCACAGCAGTCCGAACTCTCCCAGTGACGCTCTCACAGCAGTGCCCTGCTCTCCCAGTGATGCTTTCACAGCAACACACACCTCTCCCAGTGACGCTCTGAGAGCAGTGCCCACCTCTCCCAGTGACACTCTCACAGCAGTGCCCACCTCTCCCATTGACAATCTCACAACAGTCCGCACCTCTGGCAGTGATACTCTCACAGCAGTGCCTACCACTCACTGTAACGCTCTCAGACCAGTTCCTACCTGTCCCAGTGATGCTCTCACAGCAGTGCCCATCTCTCACAGTGACACTGTCATTGCAACGCCCATCACTCCCAGTGACGCTCTCACAGCAGTGCCCACCTCTCCCATTGACAATCTCACAACAGTCCGCACCTCTGGCAGTGATACTCTGACAGCAGTGCCTACCATTCACTGTAACGCTCTCAGACCAGTTCCTACCTGTCCCAGTGATGCTCTCACAGCAGTGCCCATCTCTCACAGTGACACTGTCACTGCAACGCCCATCACTCCCAGTGACGCTCTCACAGCAGGGCCCACCTCTCCCAGAGACCCTCTCACCGCATCGCACACCTTGCCCAATGACACTCTCACAGCAGTGCCCACCTCTCCCAGTGGCTAACTCACAGCAGTGCCCACCTCTCCCAGTGAAGCTCTGACAGCAGTGCCCACCACTGCCGGTGACACTCACACAGCAGTGCCCACCACTCCCAGTGACTCTCTCAGCAGTGCGCAGCTCTCCCAGTGACGCTCTCACAGCAACACCCACCTCAGTGACACTCGCAGAGCAGTGCCCACATCTCCCAGTGAAACTCTCACAGCAGTGCACACCTCTCACAGTGAGAGTCTCACTGCACTGCCCACCTCTCCCAGTGACACTTTCAAAGCAGTGCTCATCTCTCCCAGTGACACACTCACAGCAGTGCCTACATGTCACAGTGACACTCTCAAAGCAATGCCAACCTCTCCCAGTGATGCTCTCACAGCTGTGCCCAGCTCTCCCAGTGAAGCTCTCACAGCAGTGCCCACCTCTCCCAGTGACACTCTCACAACAGTGCCCACCTCACCAGTGATGTTCTCACAGCAGTGCACACCTCTCCCAGTGACACTCTCACAGCAGTGCCCACATCTCCCAGTGATGCTCTCACAGCAGTGCCACCTCTCCCAGCGACACTCTCACAACAGTGCCCACCTCACCCAGTGATGTTCTCACAGCAGTGCACACCTCTCCCAGTGACACTCTCACTACAGTGTTCATCTATCCCAGTGATGTTCCCACTACAGTGCCCACCTCACCAAGTGACGCTCTCACAACTGTGACCACCTCTCCAAGAGAGTGTCAACCAGCAGTGCCACCTCTCCCAGTGAAGCTCTCACTGCAGTTAACACCTCTCCCAGTGACTCACTCAAAGCATTGCCCACATCTCCCAGTGATGCTCTACAACAACACCCACCTCTCCCAATGAAACTCTCACAGCAGTGCCCATCTCTCACAGTGACACTCTCCCTGCAACGCCCATCACTCCCAGTGACGCTCTCACAGCAGGGCCCACCTCTCCCAGTGACGCTCTCACAGCAGTGCCCATCTCTCCCAGTGACACTCTCACAACAGTGCCCACCTCTCCCAGTGACACTCTCACAACAGTGCCCATCCCCATCAGTGGCACTTTCACAGCATTGCGCACCACTCCCAGTAACACTCTCAAAGCAGCGCCCACCTCTCCATGTTACGCTTTCAGAGCAGTGCCCAACCATCCCAGTGACACTCTCGCAGCAGAGCCCACATCTCCCAGTGATGCTCTCACAGCATTGCCCACTTGTCCCAGTGACACTCAGAGCAGTCCCAACTCTCCCAGTGATGCTCTCACAGCAGTGCCCACCTCTCCCAGTGATGCTCTCACAGCAACACACACCTTTCCCAGTGACACTCTCAGAGCAGTACCCGTCTCTCCCTGTGACATTTTCAAAGCAGTGCCCACCTCTCCCAGTGACACAATCACAGCAGTGCCCACATCTCCCAGTTACACTCTCACAAAAGTGCCCACATCTCCCAGTGACGTTCTCACAGCAGTGCCCACCTCTCCAAGTGAGGCTCTCACAACAGTGACCACGTCCCCAAGCGAGTGTCAATCAGCAGTGCCACCTCTCCCAGTGACGCACTCACAGCTGTGCCACCTCTCCCAGTGAAGCTCTCACTGCAGATCACACCTCTCCCAGTGACACTCTCACTGCAGTGCACACCTATCCCAGTAACTCACTCACAGCAGTGCCCACCTCTCCCAGTGACGCATGCACAGCAGTGCATACCTATCCCAGTGACATGTTCACAGCAGAGCCCATCTCTCCCAGTGACGCTTGCACAGCAGTGGCCACCTCTCCCAGTTATGCTCTCACAGCAGTGCCCACCTCTCCCAGTGATAGTCTCACAGCAGTGCACTCCTCTCCCAGTGATGCTATCAAAGCAGTGCCCACTTGTCCCAGTGACTCTCTCACAGCAGTGCCACCTCTCCCAATGACACTAACAGAGAAATGCCCACCTCTCCCAGTGACGCAATCACAACAGTGCCCAACTCCACAAGTGTCTGTCTCCCAGCAGTGCCACCTCTCCCAGTGACACATTTTCTGCAGTGCCCAAATCTACCAGTGACACTCTCACAGCAGTGCCACCACTCCCAGTGACACTCTCACAGCAACACCCACCTCTCCCAGTGAAGCTCTCACAGAAGTGCCCATCTCTCACAGTGACACTCTCACAGCAGTGCCCACCACTCCCAATGACTCTCTCACAGCAGTGCCAACCTCTCCCAGTGGTGCTCACACAGCAGGGCCCACCACTCGCCATAACACCCTCACAGCAGTGCCCACACTCACGGTGACACTCTCACAGCTTTGCCCACCTCTCCCAGTGATACTCTCACAGCAGTTCCCACCTCTCCCAGTGACACTCTCACAGCAGTGCCCACCTCTCCCAGTGACGCTCTCACAGCAGTGCCCACCTCTCCCAGCGATAATCTCACAGCAGTGCCCACCTCTCCCAATGACACTCTCACAGCAGTGCCCTCCACACGTCATAACGCTCTCAGCACAGTGCCAACCTGTCTCAGTGAAGCCCTCTTAGCAGTGCCCACCTCTCCCAGTGACCATCTCACAGCAGTGATCCAGCTCTCCTAGTGACATGCTCACAGCAGTGCTCATCTCTCCCAGTGACGATCTCACAGCAGTGCCCACCGCTCTGTGTGATACTCTGACAGCAATGCCCAACTCTCCCAGTGATGCTCCCAAAGCAATGCCCACTTCTGCCAGTGACTCTCTCACAGCAATGCCCACCTCACCCAGTGACACTCTCACAACATTGCCCTTCTCTCCCAGTGACTCTCTCACGGCAGTGCTCACCTCTCCCAGTGACACTCTGACAACAGTGCCCACCTCTCCCAGTGATACTCTGAGAGCAGTGCCCATCTCTTCCAGTGTTGCTCATACAGCAGTGCCCACCACTCGCCGTAATGAACTCAAGCAGTGCCCACCTCTCCCAGGGAAACTCTCAAAACAGTACCCACCTCTCCCAGTGACACTCTCACAACAGTGCCCACCTCTTCCTGTGAAACTCTCACAGCAGTGCCCACCACTCGACGTAACAGTCTCAGAACAGTGCCTAATTGTCCGAGTGAAGCTCTCACAACAGTGCCCACCTCTACCAGTGACACAATCACAGCAGTGCCCACATCTCCCAGTTACACTCTCACAAAAGTGCCCACATCTCCCAGTGACGTTCTCACAGCAGTGCCCACCTCTCCAAGTGATGGTCTCACTGCAGTGCACACCTATCCCAGTAACTCACTCACAGCAGTGCCCACCTCTCCCAGTGACGCATGCACAGCAGTGCATACCTATCCCAGTGACATGTTCACAGCAGAGCCCATCTCTCCCAGTGACGCTTGCACAGCAGTGGCCACCTCTCCCAGTTATGCTCTCACAGCAGTGCCCACCTCTCCCAGTGATAGTCTCACAGCAGTGCACTCCTCTCCCAGTGATGCTATCAAAGCAGCGCCCACTTGTCCCAGTGACTCTCTCACAGCGGTGCCACCTCTCCCAATGACACTAACAGAGAAATGCCCACCTCTCCCAGTGACGCAATCACAACAGTGCCCAACTCCACAAGTGTCTGTCTCCCAGCAGTGCCACCTCTCCCAGTGACACATTTTCTGCAGTGCCCAAATCTACCAGTGACACTCTCACAGCAGTGCCACCACTCCCAGTGACACTCTCACAGCAACACCCACCTCTCCCAGTGAAGCACTCACAGAAGTGCCCATCTCTCACAGTGACACTCTCACAGCAGTGCCCACCACTCCCAATGACTCTCTCACAGCAGTGCCCATCTCTCACAGTGACACTCTGACAGCAACACCCACCTCTCCCAGTGAAGCTCTCACAGAAGTGCCCATCTCTCACAGTGACTCTCTCACAGCAGTGCCCATCTCTCACAGTGACACTCTGACAGCAACACCCACCTCTCCCAGTGAAGCTCTCACAGAAGTGCCCATCTCTCACAGTGACACTCTCACAGCAGTGCCCACCACTCCCAATGACAGTCTCACAGCAATGCCCATCTCTCACAGTGACACTCTCACAGCAACACCCACCTCTCCAAGTGAAGCTCTCACAGAAGTGCCCATCTCTCACAGTGACACTCTCACAGCAGTGCCCACCACTCCCAATGACTCTCTCACAGCAGTGCCAACCTCTCCCAGTGGTGCTCTCACAGCAGGGCCCACCACTCGCCATAACACCCTCACAGCAGTGCCCACACTCACGGTGACACTCTCACAGCTTTGCCCACCTCTCCCAGTGATACTCTCACAGCAGTTCCCACCTCTCCCAGTGAAGCTCTCACAACAGTGCCCACATCTCACAGTGAAGCTCTCACAGCAGTGCCCTCTCCCAGTGACACTCTCACAGCAGTGCCCACCTCTCCCAGTGACACTGTCACAGCAGTGCCCACCTCTCCCAGTGACGCTCTCATAGCAGTGCCCACCTCTCCCAGTGACGCTCTCACAGCAGTGCCCACCTCTCCCAGCGATAATCTCACAACAGTGCCCACCTCTCCCAATGACACTCTCACTTCAACGCCCATCCCTCCCAGTGACGCTCTCACAGCAGTGCCCATCTCTCCCAGAGACCCTCACACAGCATCGCACACCTCTCCCAGTGACTAACTCACAGCAGTGCCCACCTCTCCCAGTGTTGCTCTCACAGCAACACACACCTCTCACAGTGAAGCTCTCACAGCAGTGCCCACCTCTCCCAGTGACACTCACACAGCAGTGCCCACATCTCCCAGTGAAAATCTCACAGCAGTGCACACCTCTCACAGTGACAGTCTCACTGCTCTGCCCAACTCTCCCAGTGACACTTTCAAAGCAGTGCCCACCTCTCAAGTGACACGCTTACAGCAGTGCCCACATCTTTCAGCGACACTCTCAAAGCAGTGCCCACCTCTACCAGTGATGCTCTCACAGCAGTGCCCAGCTCTCCCAGCGATAATCTCACAGCAGTGCCCACCTCTCCCAATGACACTCTCACAGCAGTGCCCTCCACACGTCATAACGCTCTCAGCGCAGTGCCAACCTGTCTCAGTGAAGCCCTCATAGCAGTGCCCACCTCTCCCAGTGACCATCTCACAGCAGTGATCCAGCTCTCCTAGTGACATGCTCACAGCAGTGCTCATCTCTCCCAGTGACGATCTCACAGCAGTGCCCACCTCTCTGTGTGATACTCTGACAGCAATGCCCAACTCTCCCAGTGATGCTCCCAAAGCAATGCCCACTTCTGCCAGTGACTCTCTCACAGCAATGCCCACCTCACCCAGTGACACTCTCACACCATTGCCCTTCTCTCCCAGTGACTCTCTCACGGCAGTGCTCACCTCTCCCAGTGACACTCGGACAACAGTGCCCACCTCTCCCAATGATACTCTGAGAGCAGTGCCCATCTCTTCCAGTGTTGCTCATACAGCAGTGCCCACCACTCGCCATAATGAACTCAAGCAGTGCCCACCTCTCCCAGGGAAACTCTCAAAACAGTACCCACCTCTCCCAGTGACACTCTCACAACAGTGCCCACCTCTTCCTGTGAAACTCTCACAGCAGTGCCCACCACTCGACGTAACAGTCTCAGAACAGTGCCTAATTGTCCGAGTGAAGCTCTCACATCAGTGCTCACCTCTACCAGTGACACAATCACAGCAGTGCCCACATCTCCCAGTTACACTCTCACAAAAGTGCCCACATCTCCCAGTGACGTTCTCACAGCAGTGCCCACCTCTCCAAGTGATGCTCTCGCAACAGTGACCACGTCTCCAAGCGAGTGTCAACCAGCAGTGCCACCTCTCCCAGTGACACACTCACAGCTGTGCCACCTCTCCCAGTGAAGCTCTCACTGCAGTTCACACCTCTCCCAGTGACTCACTCAAAGCATTGCCCACCTCTCCCAGTGAAACTCTCACAGAAGTGCCCATCTCTCACAGTGACACTCTCACTTCAACGCCCATCTCTCCCAGTGACGCTCTCACAGCAGTGCCCACCTCTCCCAGTGTTGCTCTCACAGCAACACACACCTCTCACAGTGAAGCTCTCACAGCAGTGCCCACCTCTCCCGGTGACACTCACACAGCAGTGCCCACATCTCCCAGTGAAAATCTCACAGCAGTGCACACCTCTCACAGTGACAGTCTCACTGCTCTGCCCAACTCTCCCAGTGACACTTTCAAAGCAGTGCCCACCTCTCAAGTGACACGCTTACAGCAGTGCCCACATCTTTCAGCGACACTCTCAAAGCAGTGCCCACCTCTAGCAGTGATGCTCTCACAGCTGTGCCCAGCTCTCCCAGGGACACTCACAGCAGTGCTCACCACTCACCATAACGCTCTCAAAGCAGTGCCTACCTGTCCCAGTGAAGCTCTCACAGCAATGCCCACCTCTCCCAGTGACACTCTCACTGCAGTGCACACCTATCCCAGTAACTCACTCACAGCAGTGCCCACCTCTCCCAGTGACGCATGCACAGCAGTGCATACCTATCCCAGTGACATGTTCACAGCAGAGCCCATCTCTCCCAGTGACGCTTGCACAGCAGTGGCCACCTCTCCCAGTTATGCTCTCACAGCAGTGCCCACCTCTCCCAGTGATAGTCTCACAGCAGTGCACTCCTCTCCCAGTGATGCTATCAAAGCAGTGCCCACTTGTCCCAGTGACTCTCTCACAGCGGTGCCACCTCTCCCAATGACACTAACAGAGAAATGCCCACCTCTCCCAGTGACGCAATCACAACAGTGCCCAACTCCACAAGTGTCTGTCTCCCAGCAGTGCCACCTCTCCCAGTGACACATTTTCTGCAGTGCCCAAATCTACCAGTGACACTCTCACAGCAGTGCCACCACTCCCAGTGACACTCTCACAGCAACACCCACCTCTCCCAGTGAAGCTCTCACAAAAGTGCCCATCTCTCACAGTGACACTCTGACAGCAACACCCACCTCTCCCAGTGAAGCTCTCACAGAAGTGCCCATCTCTCACAGTGACACTCTCACAGCAGTGCCCACCACTCCCAATGACTCTCACAGCAATGCCCATCTCTCACAGTGACACTCTCACAGCAACACCCACCTCTCCCAGTTAAGCTCTCACAGAAGTGCCCATCTCTCACAGTGACACTCTCACAGCAGTGCCCACCACTCCCAATGACTCTCTCACAGCAGTGCCAACCTCTCCCAGTGGTGCTCTCACAGCAGGGCCCACCACTCGCCATAACACCCTCACAGCAGTGCCCACACTCACGGTGACACTCTCACAGCTTTGCCCACCTCTCCCAGTGATACTCTCACAGCAGTTCCCACCTCTCCCAGTGAAGCTCTCACAACAGTGCCCACATCTCACAGTGAAGCTCTCACAGCAGTGCCCTCTCCCAGTGACACTCTCACAGCAGCGCCCACCTCTCCCGGTCATGGTCTCACATCAGTGTCCATCTCTCCCAGTGATGCTCTCACAGCAGTGAGAACATCTCCAAGTGACACTCTCACAGCTGTGCCCAGCTATCACAGTGACACATTCACAGCATTGCACACCTCTCCCAGTGACACATGCACAGCAGAGCTCACCTCTACCAGTGACTCGCTCACATCAGTGTCCACCTTTCCTAGTGATGCTCTCACAGCAAAGCCCATCTCACCCAGTGACGTTTGCACAGCAGTGCCCATCTCTGCAAGCGACACAGGCACAGCAGTGCCCAACTCTCCCAGTGATGCTCTCACAGCAGTTCCCACCTCTCCCAGTGACACTCTCACAGCAGTGCCCACCTCTCCCAATGACACTCTCACTGTAATGCCCACCTCTCCCAGTGAAGCTCTCACAGCAGTGCCCACCTCTCCCAGTGACACTCTCACAGCAGCGCCCACCTCTCATTGTAATGCTGTCACACCAGTGCCCACCTCTCCCAGTGATGTTCTCACAGATGTGCCTATCTCCCCCAGTGACACATTCACAGCAGTGCCCATCTTTCCCAGTGACACTCTCACAGCAGCACCCACCTCTCCCGGTCATGGTCTCACATCAGTGCCCACCTCTCCCAGTGATGCTCTCACAGCAGTTAGAACATCTCCAAGTGACACTCTCACAGCAGTGCCCACCTATCCCAGTGACACACTCACAATAGAGCCCACCTCTCCCTGTGATGCATGCACAGCAGTGCCCTTCTCTCACTGTGATGCATGCACTGAAGAGCCCACCTTTCCCAGTGCTGCAGGCACAGCAGTGCCCAACTCCCCCAGTGATGCTCTCACACCAGTGCCCACCTCTCCCAGTGACACTCTCACAACAGTGCCAATCTCCCCCACTGACGCTTTCACAGCAGTGCTCACCTCTCCCAGTGACACTCTCACAGCAGTGCCCACCTCTCCAAGTGACACTCTCACAGCTGTGCCCACCTATCCCATTGACACGCTCACGATAGAGCCCACCTCTCCCAGTGACGCATGCACAGCAGTGCCCACCTCTCCAAGTGACACTCTCACAGCTGTGCCCACCTATCCCATTGACACGCTCACGATAGAGCCCACCTCTCCCAGTGACGCATGCACAGCAGTGCCCACATCTCCCAGTGACGCATGCACTGAAGTGCGCACCTCTCCCAGTGCAACATGTACAGCTGTGCCCATCTCCCCCAGTGACGCTTTCACAGCTGTGCCCAACTCACCCAGTGACACTCTCACAGCTGTGCAAAACTTTCCCAGTGACACACTCACAGCTGTGCCCAGCTATCACATTGACACTCTCACAGCATTGCACACCTCTCCCAGTGACACATGCACAGCAGAGCTCACCTCTACCAGTGACTCGCTCACATCAGTGTCCACCTTTCCTAGTGATGCTCTCACAGCAAAGCCCATCTCACCCAGTGATGCTTGCACGGCAGTGCCCATCTCTGTAAGTGACGCATGCACAGCAGTGCCCACCTCTCCCAGTGACACTCTCACAGCAGTGCCCACCTCTCCCAATGACACTCTCACTGTAATGCCCACCTCTCCCAGTGAAGCTCTCACAGCAGTGCCCACCTCTCCCAGTGACACTCTCACAGCAGCGCCCACCTCTCATTGTAATGCTCTCACACCAGTGCCCGCCTCTCCCAGTGAAATTTTCACAGCTGTGCCCCTCTCCCCCTGTGTCGCATTCACAGCAGTGTCCATCTTTCCCAGTGACACTCTCACATCAGGGGCAACATCTCCCAGTGACACTCTCACAGCTGTGCCCATCTTTCCCAGTGACACTCACACTGCAGTGCTCACCTATCCTAGTGACTCACTCACTATAGTGCCCAACTCCCCCAGTGATGCATGAACAGCGGTGCCCACCACTCCCAGTGATGCATGCACAGCAGTGCCCAAATCTCCCAGTGATGCTCTCACACCAGTGCCCACCTCTCCCAGTGACACTTTCACAACAGTGCCCATCTCCCCCAGTGACGCTTTCAGAGCAGTGCCCACATCTCCCAGTGACACTCTCACAGCTGTGACCACCTCTCCCAGTGACACGCTCACAACAGTGCACAACTCTCCCCGTGATACTCTCACTGCAGTGCCTACCTCTCCCAGTGACACTCTCACAGTAGTGCCCATCACCCCCAGTGATGCTTTCAGAGCAGTTCCCACCTCTCCCGGTGACACTCTCACAGCAGTACCCACCTCTCCTAGTGACGCTTTCACAGTAGTGCCCACGTCTCCCAGTGACACACTCACTGCAGTGCCCACCTTTCCCAGTGACATTCTCATAGCAGTACCTACCTCTCCCAATTACACTCTTACCGCAGTGCCCACCTCTTCCTGTGACACTCTCAGAGCAGTGCCCAACTCTCCCAGTGACACTCTCACTGCAGTGCCCACCTCTCACAGTAATGCATGCACACCAGTGCCCACCTCTACCAGTGACGCATGAACCGCAGTGCCCGCCTCTCCCAGTGATGCTCTCACACCAGTGCCAACCTTTCCCAATAACTCTCTCACAACAATGTCCATCTCCCCCAGTAACGCTTTCAGAGCAGTGCCCACCTCTCCAAGTGACACTCTCACAGTAGTACCCACCACTCCCAGTGATGCTCTCACAAAAGTGCCCATCTCTCACAGTGACACTCTCACAGCAGTGCCCACCACTCCCAATGACTCTCTCACAGCAGTGCCCATCTCTCACAGTGACACTCTGACAGCAACACACACCTCTCCCAGTGAAGCTCTCACAGAGGTTCCCATCTCTCACAGTGACACTCTCACAGCAGTGCCCACCACTCCCAATGACTTTCTCACAGCAATGCCCATCTCTCAAAGTGACACTCTCACAGCAACACCCACCTCTCCCAGTGAAGCTCTCACAGAAGTGCCCATCTCTCACAGTGACACTCTCACAGCAGTGCCCACCACTCCCAATGACTCTCTCACAGCAGTGCCAACCTCTCCCAGTGGTGCTCTCACAGCAGGGCCCACCACTCGCCATAACACCCTCACAGCAGTGCCCACACTCACGGTGACACTCTCACAGCTTTGCCCACCTCTCCCAGTGATACTCTCACAGCAGTTCCCACCTCTCCCAGTGACACTCTCACAGCAGTGCCCACCTCTCCCAGTGACGCTCTCACAGCAGTGCCCACCTCTCCCAGCGATAATCTCACAGCAGTGCCCACCTCTCCCAATGACACTCTCACAGCAGTGCCCTCCACACGTCATAACGCTCTCAGCGCAGTGCCAACCTGTCTCAGTGAAGCCCTCATAGCAGTGCCCACCTCTCCCAGTGACCATCTCACAGCAGTGATCCAGCTCTCCTAGTGACATGCTCACAGCAGTGCTTATCTCTCCCAGTGACGATCTCACAGCAGTGCCCACCTCTCTGTGTGATACTCTGACAGCAATGCCCAACTCTCCCAGTGATGCTCCCAAAGCAATGCCCACTTCTGCCAGTGACTCTCTCACAGCAATGCCCACCTCACCCAGTGACACTCTCACAACATTGCCCTTCTCTCCCAGTGACTCTCTCACGGCAGTGCTCACCTCTCCCAGTGACACTCTGACAACAGTGCCCACCTCTCCCAGTGATACTCTGAGAGCAGTGCCCATCTCTTCCAGTGTTGCTCATACAGCAGTGCCCACCACTCGCCGTAATGAACTCAAGCAGTGCCCACCTCTCCCAGGGAAACTCTCAAAACAGTACCCACCTCTCCCAGTGACACTCTCACAACAGTACCCACCTCTTCCTGTGAAACTCACACAGCAGTGCCCACCACTCGACGTAACAATCTCAGAACAGTGCCTAATTGTCCGAGTGAAGCTCTCACATCAGTGCCCACCTCTACCAGTGACACAATCACAGCAGTGCCCACATCTCCCAGTTACACTCTCACAAAAGTGCCCACATCTCCCAGTGACGTTCTCACAGCAGTGCCCACCTCTCCAAGTGATGCTCTCACAACAGTGACCACGTCTCCAAGCGAGTGTCAACCAGCAGTGCCACCTCTCCCAGTGACACACTCACAGCTGTGCCACCTCTCCCAGTGAAGCTCTCACTGCAGTTCACACCTCTCCCAGTGACTCACTCAAAGCATTGCCCACCTCTCCCAGTGAAACTCTCACAGAAGTGCCCATCTCTCACAGTGACACTCTCACTTCAACGCCCATCCCTCCCAGTGACGCTCTCACAGCAGTGCCCATCTCTCCCAGAGACCCTCACACAGCATCGCACACCTCTCCCAGTGACTAACTCACAGCAGTGCCCACCTCTCCCAGTGTTGCTCTCACAGCAACACACACCTCTCACAGTGAAGCTATCACAGAAGTGCCCACCTCTCCCAGTGACACTCTCACAGCAGCGCCCACCTCTCATTGTAATGCTCTCACACCAGTGCCCACCTCTCCCAGTGAAATTTTCACAGCTGTGCCCCTCTCCCCCTGTGTCGCATTCACAGCAGTGCCCATCTTTCCCAGTGACACTCTCACATCAGGGGCAACATCTCCCAGTGACACTCTCACAGCAGTGCACAACTCTCCCCGTGATACTCTCACTGCAGTGCCTACCTCTCCCAGTGACACTCTCACAGTAGTGCCCATCACCCCCAGTGATGCTTTCAGAGCAGTTCCCACCTCTCCCGGTGACACTCTCACAGCAGTATCCACCTCTCCTAGTGACGCTTTCACAGTAGTGCCCACGTCTCCCAGTGACACACTCACTGCAGTGCCCACCTTTCCCAGTGACATTCTCATAGCAGTACCTACCTCTCCCAATTACACTCTCACCACAGTGCCCACCTCTTCCTGTGACACTCTCAGAGCAGTGCCCAACTCTCCCAGTGACACTCTCACTGCAGTGCCCACCTCTCACAGTAATGCATGCACACCAGTGCCCACCTCTACCAGTGACGCATGCACCGCAGTGCCCGCCTCTCCCAGTGATGCTCTCACACCAGTGCCAACCTTTCCCAATAACTCTCTCACAACAATGTCCATCTCCCCCAGTAACGCTTTCAGAGCAGTGCCCACCTCTCCAAGTGACACTCTCACAGTAGTACCCACCACTCCCAGTGATGCTCTCACAAAAGTGCCCATCTCTCGCAGTGACACACTCAAAGCTGTGACCACCTCTCCCAGTGACACTCTCACAGCAGTGCCCAACTCTCCCAGTGACACTCTCACAGCAGTGCCCACCTATCCAAGTGACAGTCTCACAACAGTGCCCAACTCTCCCATTGAGACTCTCACTGCAGTGCCCACCTCTCCCAGTGACACTCTCTAAGCAGTGCCCAACTCTCCCAATGACACTCTCACAGCAGTGCCCACATCTCCAAGTGACGCATGCACAGCAGTGCCCAACTCTCCCATTGATGCTCTCACACCAGTGCCCACCTCTCCCAGTGAAACTCTCACAACAGTGCCCATCTCTCACAGTACCACTTTCAGAGCAGTGCCCACATCTCCCAGTGAGACTCTCACTGCAGTGCCAACCTTTCCCAATGACACCCTCACAGCAGTGCACTCCTATCCCAGTGATGCTTTCACAGCAGTGACAACCTCACCCAGTGACACTCTCACGGCAGTGCCCACCTCTCCAAGTGACGCATGCACCACAGTGCCCGTCTCTCCCAGTGACGCATGCACAGCAGTGCCCAACTCTACTGGTGATGCTCTCACACCAGTGCCCACCTCTCCCAGTGAAACTCTCACAACAGTGCCCATCTCCCCCAGTAATGCTTTCAGAGCAGTGTCCACCTCTCCCAGTGACACTTCCACAGCAGTACCAACCTCTCCCAGTGACACTTTCACAGCAGTGCCCACCTCTCCCAGTGAAACACTCAAAGCTGTGAACACCTCTCCCAGTGACACTCTCACAGAAGTGCCCACATCTCCCAGTGACACTCTCACAGCAGTGCCCACCTCTTCCAGTGACATTCTCACAGCAGTGCCCACCTCTCCAAGTGACGCATGCACAGCAGTGCCCAACTCTCCCAGTGATGCTCTCAAACCAGTGCCCACCTCTCCCAGTGAAACTCTCACAACAGTGCCCATCTCCCACAGTACCACTTTCAGAGCAGTGCCCACATCTCCCAGTGACACTCTCACTGCAGTGCCCACCTCACCCAGTGTCACTCTCACAGCAGTGCCAAACTCTCCCAGAGACACTCACACAGCAGTGCCCACCACTCCCAGTGATTCTCTCACAGCAGTACACATCTCTCCCAGTGATTCGCTCATAGCAGTGCCCACCTCTCCCAATGACAGTCTCACAGCAGTGCCCACCTCTCCCAGTGACACTCTCACAGCAGTGCCCACTTCTCCCAGTGATGCTCTCACACCAGTGCCCACCTCTCCCAGTGATGCTCTCACTGCATTGCCCACCACTCCCAGTGACACTCTCACAACAGTGTCCATCTCCACCAGTGATGCTTTCACAGCAGTGCCCACCCCTCCCAGTGACACTCTCACAGCAATGCCCACCTCTCCCAGTGATACTCTCACATCCATGCACACCTCTCCCGGTAATGATCTCAAAGCAGTGCCCACTTCTCCCAGTGACTCTTTCACAGCACTGCAAACCTCTCCCAATTACACTCTCAAAGCAATGCCAGCCTCACGCAGTGACACTCTCACAACAGTGCCCAAATCTCCCAGTGACATTCTCATAGCAGTGCCAACTGCTCCAAGAGATGCTCTCACAACTGTGCCCATCTCTCCCAGTGATGTTCTCACAGCAGTGCGCACCTCACACAGTGACACTCTCACAACAGTGCCGACATCTCCCAGTGAAGCTCTCACAGCAGTGCCCACCTCTCCCAGTGATGTTCTCACAGCAGTGCCCACCTCTCCCAGTGATGCTCTAACAACAGTGCCCACCTCACCCAGTGTCACTCTCACAGCAGTGCCAACCTCTCCCAGAGACACTCACACAGCAGTGCCCATCACTCCCAGTGATTCTCTCACAGCAGTTCGCAGCTCTCTCAGTGACGCTCTCACAACAGTGGCAACTGCTCCCAGAGATGCACTCACAGCATCACTCACATTATCTTGTGATGCTCTCACAGCAGTACACATCTCTCCAAATGACTCTCTCACAACAGTGCCCACCTCTCCCAGTGATGCTCTCACAGCAGTGCCCACCTCTCCCAGTGACACTTTCACAACAGTGCCCATTTCCAACAGTGACACTTTCACAGCAGTGCGCACCACTCCCAGTAACAATCTCAAAGCAGTGCCCACCTCTCCTAGTGTTACTCTCACATCCGTGCACACCTCTCCCAGTGATGATCTCAAAGCAGTGCCCACTTCTCCCAGTGACTCTCTCACAGCAGTGCAAACCTCTCCCAATTACACTGTCAAAGCAATGCCCACCTCACCCAGTGACACTCTCACAACAGTGCCCACAGCTCCCAGTGAAATTCTCATAGCAGTGCCAACCTCTCCAAGAGACGCTCTCACAACTGTGCCCATCTCTCACAGCGATGTTCTCAAAGTAGTGCCCTCAATTCCCAGTGACACTCACAGCAGTCCGAACTCTCCCAGTGACGCTCTCACAGCAGTGCCCTGCTCTCCCAGTGATGCTTTCACAGCAACACACACCTCTCCCAGTGACGCTCTGAGAGCAGTGCCCATCTCTCCCAGTGACACTCTCACAGCAGTGCCCACCTCTCCCATTGACAATCTCACAACAGTCCGCACCTCTGGCAGTGATACTCTCACAGCAGTGCCTACCACTCACTGTAACGCTCTCAGACCAGTTCCTACCTGTCCCAGTGATGCTCTCACAGCAGTGCCCATCTCTCACAGTGACACTGTCACTGCAACGCCCATCACTCCCAGTGACGCTCTCACAGCAGTGCCCACCTCTCCCAGTGACACTCTCACAGCAACGCCCACCTACCCCAGTGACGCTCTCACAGCAGTTCCGATCTAAACCAGTGACACTCTTACAACAGTGCCCACCTCTCCCAGAGATGCTCTCACATCATCGCCCACCTCTCCCAGTGATGTTCACACAGCAGTGCCCATCTCTCCCAGTGATGCTCTCACAACAGTGCCCATTTCTCCCAGTGTCACTCTCACAGCAGTGCCCACCTCTCCCATTGACAATCTCACAACAGTCCGCACCTCTGGCAGTGATACTCTCACAGCAGTGCCTACCACTCACTGTAACGCTCTCAGACCAGTTCCTACCTGTCCCAGTGATGCTCTCACAGCAGTGCCCATCTCTCACAGTGACACTGTCACTGCAACGCCCATCACTCCCAGTGACGCTCTCACAGCAGGGCCCACCTCTCCCAGAGACCCTCTCACCGCATCGCACACCTTGCCCAATGACACTCTCACAGCAGTGCCCACCTCTCCCAGTGGCTAACTCACAGCAGTGCCCACCTCTCCCAGTGAAGCTCTGACAGCAGTGCCCACCACTGCCGGTGACACTCACACAGCAGTGCCCATCACTCCCAGTGACTCTCTCAGCAGTGCGCAGCTCTCCCAGTGACGCTCTCACAGCAACACCCACCTCAGTGACACTCGCAGAGCAGTGCCCACATCTCCCAGTGAAACTCTCACAGCAGTGCACACCTCTCACAGTGAGAGTCTCACTGCACTGCCCACCTCTCCCAGTGACACTTTCAAAGCAGTGCTCATCTCTCCCAGTGACACACTCACAGCAGTGCCTACATGTCACAGTGACACTCTCAAAGCAATGCCAACCTCTCCCAGTGATGCTCTCACAGCTGTGCCCAGCTCTCCCAGTGAAGCTCTCACAGCAGTGCCCACCTCTCCCAGTGACACTCTCACAACAGTGCCCACCTCACCAGTGATGTTCTCACAGCAGTGCACACCTCTCCCAGTGACACTCTCACAGCAGTGCCCACATCTCCCAGTGATGCTCTCACAGCAGTGCCACCTCTCCCAGCGACAATCTCACAACAGTACCCACCTCACCCAGTGATGTTCTCACAGCAGTGCACACCTCTCCCAGTGACACTCTCACTACAGTGTTCATCTATCCCAGTGATGTTCCCACTACAGTGCCCACCTCACCAAGTGACGCTCTCACAACAGTGACCACCTCTCCAAGTGAGTGTCAACCAGCAGTGCCACCTCTCCCAGTGAAGCTCTCACTGCAGTTAACACCTCTCCCAGTGACTCACTCAAAGCATTGCCCACATCTCCCAGTGATGCTCTACAACAACACCCACCTCTCCCAATGAAACTCTCACAGCAGTGCCCATCTCTCACAGTGACACTCTCCCTGCAATGCCTATCACTCCCAGTGACGCTCTCACAGCAGGGCCCACCTCTCCCAGTGACGCTCACACAGCAGTGCCCATCTCTCCCAGTGACACTCTCACAACAGTGCCCACCTCTCCCAGTGACACTCTCACAACAGTGCCCATCCCCATCAGTGGCACTTTCACAGCATTGCGCACCACTCCCAGTGACACTCTCAAAGCAGCGCCCACCTCTCCCAGTGATGCTCTCACAGCATTGCCCACTTGTCCCAGTGACACTCAGAGCAGTCCCAACTCTCCCAGTGATGCTCTCACAGCAGTGCCCACCTCTCCCAGTGATGCTCTCACAGCAACACAAACCTTTCCCAGTGACACTCTCAGAGCAGTACCTGTCTCTCCCTGTGACATTTTCAAAGCAGTGCCCACCTCTCCCAGTGACACAATCACAGCAGTGCCCACATCTCCCAGTTACACTCTCACAAAAGTGCCCACATCTCCCAGTGACGTTCTCACAGCAGTGCCCACCTCTCCAAGTGATGCTCTCACAACAGTGACCACGTCTCCAAGCGAGTGTAAACCAGCAGTGCCACCTCTCCCAGTGACACTCTCACAACAGTGCCCACCTCACCAGTGATGTTCTCACAGCAGTGCACACCTCTCCCAGTGACACTCTCACAGCAGTGCCCACATCTCCCAGTGATGCTCTCACAGCAGTGCCACCTCTCCCAGCGACAATCTCACAACAGTACCCACCTCACCCAGTGATGTTCTCACAGCAGTGCACACCTCTCCCAGTGACACTCTCACTACAGTGTTCATCTATCCCAGTGATGTTCCCACTACAGTGCCCACCTCACCAAGTGACGCTCTCACAACAGTGACCACCTCTCCAAGTGAGTGTCAACCAGCAGTGCCACCTCTCCCAGTGAAGCTCTCACTGCAGTTAACACCTCTCCCAGTGACTCACTCAAAGCATTGCTCACATCTCCCAGTGATGCTCTACAACAACACCCACCTCTCCCAATGAAACTCTCACAGCAGTGCCCATCTCTCACAGTGACACTCTCCCTGCAATGCCTATCACTCCCAGTGACGCTCTCACAGCAGGGCCCACCTCTCCCAGTGACGCTCTCACAGCAGTGCCCATCTCTCCCAGTGACACTCTCACAACAGTGCCCACCTCTCCCAGTGACACTCTCACAACAGTGCCCATCCCCATCAGTGGCACTTTCACAGCATTGCGCACCACTCCCAGTGACACTCTCAAAGCAGCGCCCACCTCTCCCAGTGATGCTCTCACAGCATTGCCCACTTGTCCCAGTGACACTCAGAGCAGTCCCAACTCTCCCAGTGATGCTCTCACAGCAGTGCCCACCTCTCCCAGTGATGCTCTCACAGCAACACAAACCTTTCCCAGTGACACTCTCAGAGCAGTACCTGTCTCTCCCTGTGACATTTTCAAAGCAGTGCCCACCTCTCCCAGTGACACAATCACAGCAGTGCCCACATCTCCCAGTTACACTCTCACAAAAGTGCCCACATCTCCCAGTGACGTTCTCACAGCAGTGCCCACCTCTCCAAGTGATGCTCTCGCAACAGTGACCACGTCTCCAAGCGAGTGTAAACCAGCAGTGCCACCTCTCCCAGTGACACTCTCACAACAGTGCCCACCTCACCAGTGATGTTCTCACAGCAGTGCACACCTCTCCCAGTGACACTCTCACAGCAGTGCCCACATCTCCCAGTGATGCTCTCACAGCAGTGCCACCTCTCCCAGCGACAATCTCACAACAGTACCCACCTCACCCAGTGATGTTCTCACAGCAGTGCACACCTCTCCCAGTGACACTCTCACTACAGTGTTCATCTATCCCAGTGATGTTCCCACTACAGTGCCCACCTCACCAAGTGACGCTCTCACAACAGTGACCACCTCTCCAAGTGAGTGTCAACCAGCAGTGCCACCTCTCCCAGTGAAGCTCTCACTGCAGTTAACACCTCTCCCAGTGACTCACTCAAAGCATTGCCCACATCTCCCAGTGATGCTCTACAACAACACCCACCTCTCCCAATGAAACTCTCACAGCAGTGCCCATCTCTCACAGTGACACTCTCCCTGCAATGCCTATCACTCCCAGTGACGCTCTCACAGCAGGGCCCACCTCTCCCAGTGACGCTCTCACAGCAGTGCCCATCTCTCCCAGTGACACTCTCACAACAGTGCCCACCTCTCCCAGTGACACTCTCACAACAGTGCCCATCCCCATCAGTGGCACTTTCACAGCATTGCGCACCACTCCCAGTGACACTCTCAAAGCAGCGCCCACCTCTCCCAGTGATGCTCTCACAGCATTGCCCACTTGTCCCAGTGACACTCAGAGCAGTCCCAACTCTCCCAGTGATGCTCTCACAGCAGTGCCCACCTCTCCCAGTGATGCTCTCACAGCAACACAAACCTTTCCCAGTGACACTCTCAGAGCAGTACCTGTCTCTCCCTGTGACATTTTCAAAGCAGTGCCCACCTCTCCCAGTGACACAATCACAGCAGTGCCCACATCTCCCAGTTACACTCTCACAAAAGTGCCCACATCTCCCAGTGACGTTCTCACAGCAGTGCCCACCTCTCCAAGTGATGCTCTCGCAACAGTGACCACGTCTCCAAGCGAGTGTCAACCAGCAGTGCCACCTCTCCCAGTGACACACTCACAGCTGTGCCACCTCTCCCAGTGAAGCTCTCACTGCAGTTCACACCTCTCCCAGTGACTCACTCAAAGCATTGCCCACCTCTCCCAGTGAAACTCTCACAGAAGTGCCCATCTCTCACAGTGACACTCTCACTTCAACGCCCATCCCTCCCAGTGACGCTCTCACAGCAGTGCCCATCTCTCCCAGAGACCCTCACACAGCATCGCACACCTCTCCCAGTGACTAACTCACAGCAGTGCCCACCTCTCCCAGTGTTGCTCTCACAGCAACACACACCTCTCACAGTGAAGCTCTCACAGCAGTGCCCACCTCTCCCGGTGACACTCACACAGCAGTGCCCACATCTCCCAGTGAAAATCTCACAGCAGTGCACACCTCTCACAGTGACAGTCTCACTGCTCTGCCCAACTCTCCCAGTGACACTTTCAAAGCAGTGCCCACCTCTCAAGTGACACGCTTACAGCAGTGCCCACATCTTTCAGCGACACTCTCAAAGCAGTGCCCACCTCTACCAGTGATGCTCTCACAGCTGTGCCCAGCTCTCCCAGGGACACTCTCACAGCAGTGCCCACCACTCACCATAACGCTCTCAGAGCAGTGCCTACCTGTCCCAGTGACACTCTCACAGAAGTGTCACCTCTCCCAGTGAAGCTCTCACAGCAGTGCCACCTCTCCCAGTGACACTCTCACTGCAGTGCACACCTATCCCAGTAACTCACTCACAGCAGTGCCCACCTCTCCCAGTGACGCATGCACAGCAGTGCATACCTATCCCAGTGACATGTTCACAGCAGAGCCCATCTCTCCCAGTGACGCTTGCACAGCAGTGGCCACCTCTCCCAGTTATGCTCTCACAGCAGTGCCCACCTCTCCCAGTGATAGTCTCACAGCAGTGCACTCCTCTCCCAGTGATGCTATCAAAGCAGTGCCCACTTGTCCCAGTGACTCTCTCACAGCAGTGCCACCTCTCCCAATGACACTAACAGAGAAATGCCCACCTCTCCCAGTGACGCAATCACAACAGTGCCCAACTCCACAAGTGTCTGTCTCCCAGCAGTGCCACCTCTCCCAGTGACACATTTTCTGCAGTGCCCAACTCTACCAGTGACACTCTCACAGCAGTGCCACCACTCCCAGTGACACTCTCACAGCAACACCCACCTCTCCCAGTGACGCTCTCACAGAAGTGCCCATCTCTCACAGTGCCACTCTCACAGCAGTGCCCACCACTCCCAATGACTCTCTCACAGCAGTGCCCATCTCTCACAGTGACACTCTGACAGCAACACCCACCTCTCCCAGTGAAGTTCTCACAGAAGTGCCCATCTCTCACAGTGACACTCTCACAGTAGTGCCCACCACTCCCAATGACTCTCTCACAGCAGTGCCCATCTCTCACAGTGACACTCTGACAGCAACACCCACCTCTCCCAGTGAAGCTCTCACAGAAGTGCCCATCTCTCACAGTGACACTCTCACAGCAGTGCCCACCACTCCCAATGACTCTCTCACAGCAACAACCACCTCTCCCAGTGAAGCTCTCACAGCAGTGCCCACCTCTCCCAGTGATGTTCTCAGAGCATTGCCCACCTCTCCCAGTGACACTCTCACAGCAGTGCCAACCTCTCCCAGTGGTGCTCTCACAGCAGGGCCCACCACTCGCCATAACACCCTCACAGCAGTGCCCACACTCACGGTGACACTCTCACAGCTTTGCCCACCTCTCCCAGTGATACTCTCACAGCAGTTCCCACCTCTCCCAGTGAAGCTCTCACAACAGTGCCCACATCTCACAGTGAAGCTCTCACAGCAGTGCCCACATCTCCCAGTGACACTCTCACAGCAGTGCCCACCTCTCCCAGTGACACTCTCACAGCAGTGCCCACCTCTCCCAGTGACGCTCTCATAGCAGTGCCCACCTCTTCCAGTGACGCTCTCACAGCAGTGCCCACCTCTCCCTGCGATAATCTCACAGCAGTGCCCACCTCTCCCAATGACACTCTCACAGCAGTGCCCTCCACACGTCATAACGCTCTCAGCGCAGTGCCAACCTGTCTCAGTGAAGCCCTCATAGCAGTGCCCACCTCTCCCAGTGACCATCTCACAGCAGTGATCCAGCTCTCCTAGTGACATGCTCACAGCAGTGCTCATCTCTCCCAGTGATGATCTCACAGCAGTGCCCACCTCTCTGTGTGATACTCTGACAGCAATGCCCAACTCTCCCAGTGATACTCCCAAAGCAATGCCCACTTCTGCCAGTGACTCTCTCACAGCAATGCCCACCTCACCCAGTGACACTCTCACACCATTGCCCTTCTCTCCCAGTGACTCTCTCACGGCAGTGCTCACCTCTCCCAGTGACACTCTGACAACAGTGCCCACCTCTCCCAGTGATACTCTGAGAGCAGTGCCCATCTCTTCCAGTGTTGCTCATACAGCAGTGCCCACCACTCGCCGTAATGAACTCAAGCAGTGCCCACCTCTCCCAGGGAAACTCTCAAAACAGTACCCACCTCTCCCAGTGACACTCTCACAACAGTGCCCACCTCTTCCTGTGAAACTCTCACAGCAGTGCCCACCACTCGACGTAACAGTCTCAGAACAGTGCCTCATTGTCCGAGTGAAGCTCTCACATCAGTGCCCACCTCTACCAGTGACACTCACCCAGCCATGCCCACCTCTCCCAGTGACATGCTCACTGTAGTGACCATCTTTCTCAGTGACACTCTCACAGCAGTGCGCACCTCTCCCAGTGATACTCTGACAGCAGTGCACAACTCTCCGAGTGATGCTCTCAAAGCAATGCCCAATTCTCCCAGTGACTCTCTCAAAGCAGTGCCCACCTCTCCCAAAGGCATTCTCACAGCAATTCCCACCTCTCCCAGTGACAATCTCACAACAGTGCCCTTCTCTACCAGTGACGGTCTCACAATAGTGCCCACCTCTCCCAGAGATGCTCCCACAGCATTGCCCACATCTTCCAGTGACGCACTCACAACAGTGCCCATCTCTCCCAGTGACTAACTCACAGCAGTGCCCACCTCTCCCAGTGATGCTCTGACAGCAACACCCACCTCTTCCAGTGAAGCTCTCACAGCAGTGCCCATCTCTCCCAGTGACACTCTCACAGCAGTGCCAACCTTACCCAGAGACACTCACAAAGCAGTGCCCACCACTCCCATTGATTCTCTCACAGCAATGCGCAGCTCTCCCAGTGACGCTCTCACAACAGTGACCCCTGCTCCCCGAGATGCACCCACAGCTTCGCCCAACTCTCCCAGTGACACTCTCACAGCAGTGCCCACCTCTCCCAGAGACACTCACAAAGCAGTGCCCACCACTCCCAGTGTTTCTCTCACAGCTGTGCGCATCTCTCCCAGTGATGCTCTCACAACAGTGCCCACTTCTCCCAATGATGCTCTCACACCAGTGCCCACCTCTCCCAGTGATGCTCTCACAAAATTGCCCACCTCTCCCAGTGACACTCTCACAAGAGTGCCCATGTCCACCAGTGACATTTTCACAGCAGTGCGCACCACTCCAAGTAAGACTCTCAAAGCTCTCCCCACCTCTCCCAGTGACGCTTTCACAGCAGTGCCCAACCCTCCCAGTGACACTCTCACAGCAGTGCCCACATCTCCCAGTGAAGCTCTCACAGCAGTGCCCAACCCTCCCAGTGACACTCTCACAGCAGTGCCCACCTCTCCCAGTGATACTCCCATCCGTGCACACCTCTCCCAGTGATGATCTCAAAGCAGTGCCCACTTCTCCCAGTGAATCTCTCACAGCAGTGCAAACCTCTCCCAATTACACATTCAAAGCAATGCCCACCTCACGCAGTGACACTCTCGCAACAGTGCCCACATATCCCAGTGACATTCGCATAGCAGTGCCAACCTCTCCAAGAGACGCTCTCACAACTGTGCCCATCTCTCCCAGTGATGTTCTCACAGCAGTGCCCACCTTTCCCAGTGACCCTCACAGTAGTCCGAACTCTCCCAGTGATTTTCTCACAGCAGTGCCCACCTCTCCCAGTGACACTCTCACAGCAGTGCCCACCTCTCCCAGTGACACTCTCACTGCAGTTCCTACCTCTCCCAGTAAAGCATGCACAGCAGTGCCCACCTCTCCCAGTGATGCATGCATGGCAGTGCCCGCCTCTCCCAGTGACGCATGCACAGCAATGTCCACCTCTCCCAGTGACACTCTCACAGCATTGCCCACCACTCCCAGTGACGCTTTAACAGCAGTGCCCAACTCTCCCAGTGACACTCTCACAGCAGCGCCAACCTCTCCCGGTCATGGTCTCACATCAGTGTCCATCTCTCCCAGTGATGCTCTCACAGCAGTGAGAACATCTCCAATTGTCACTCTCACAGCTGTGCCCAGCTATCACAGTGACACACTCACAGCATTGCACACCTCTCCCAGTGACACATGCACAGCAGAGCTCACCTCTACCAGTGACTCGCTCACATCAGTGTCCACCTTTCCCAGTGACGCTCTCACAGCAAAGCCCATCTCACCCAGTGACGCTTGCACAGCAGTGCCCATCTCTGCAAGTGACGCATGCACAGCAGTGCCCACCTCTCCCAGTGAAGCTCTCACAGCAGTGCTCACCTCTCCCAGTGACACTCTCACAGCAGCGCCCACCTCCCATTGTAATGCTCACACACCAGTGCCCACCTCTCCCAATGACACTCTCACTGTAATGCCCACCTCTCCCAGTGAAGCTCTCACAGCAGTGCCCATCTTTCCCAGTGACACTCTCACAGCAGCGCCCACCTCTCATTGTAATGCTCTCACACCAGTGCCCACCTCTCCCAGTGAAATTTTCACAGCTGTGCCCCTCTCCCCCAGTGTCGCATTCACAGCAGTGTCCATCTTTCCCAGTGACACTCTCACATCAGGGGCAACATCTCCCAGTGACACTCTCACAGCTGTGCTCATCTTTCCCAGTGACACTCACACTGCAGTGCTCACCTATCCTAGTGACTCACTCACTATAGTGCCCAACTCCCCCAGTGATGCATGAACAGCGGTGCCCACCACTCCCAGTGATGCATGCACAGCAGTGCCCAAATCTCCCAGTGATGCTCTCACACCAGTGCGCACCTCTCCCAGTGACACTTTCACAACAGTGCCCATCTCCCCCAGTGACGCTTTCAGAGCAGTGCCCACATCTCCCAGTGACACTCTCACAGCTGTGACCACCTCTCCCAGTGACACTCTCACAGAAGTGCCCATCTCTCACAGTGACACTCTCACAGAAGTGCTCACCTCTCCCAGTGACACTCTCACAGCTGTGCCCACCTCTCCCAGTGACACGCTCACAACAGTGCACAACTCTCCTCGTGATACTCTCACTGCAGTGCCTACCTCTCCCAGTGACACTCTCACAGTAGTGCCCATCACCCCCAGTGATGCTTTCAGAGCAGTTCCCACCTCTCCCGGTGACACTCTCACAGCAGCACCCACCGCTCCTAGTGACGCTTTCACAGTAGTGCCCACGTTTCCCAGTGACACACTCACTGCAGTGCCCACCTTTCCCAGTGACATTCTCATAGCAGTAACCACCTCTCCCAATTACACTCTCACTGCAGTGCCCACCTCTTCCTGTGACACTCTCAGAGCAGTGCCCAACTGTCCCAGTGACACTCTCACTGCAGTGCCCACCTCTCACAGTAATGCATGCACACCAGTGCCCACCTCTACCAGTGACGCATGCACCGCAGTGCCCACCTCTCCCAGTGATGCTCTCACACCAGTGCCCACCTTTCCCAATAACTCTCTCACAACAATGTCCATCTCCCCCAGTAACGCTTTCAGAGCAGTGCCCACCTCTCCAAGTGACACTCTCACAGTAGTACCCACCACTCCCAGTGATGCTCTCACAAAAGTGCCCATCTCTCGCAGTGACACACTCAAAGCTGTGACCACCTCTCCCAGTGACACTCTCACAGCAGTGCCCAACTCTCCCAGTGACACTCTCACAGCAGTGCACACCTATCCAAGTGACAGTCTCACAACAGTGCCCAACTCTCCCATTGAGACTCTCACTGCAGTGCCCACCTCTCCCAGTGACACTCTCTAAGCAGTGCCCAACTCTCCCAGTGACACTCTCACAGCAGTGCCCACATCTCCAAGTGACGCATGCACAGCAGTGCCCAACTCTCCCGTTGATGCTCTCACACCAGTGCCCACCTCTCCCAGTGAAACTCTCACAACAGTGCCCATCTCTCACAGTACCACTTTCAGAGCAGTGCCCACATCTCCCAGTGAGACTCTTACTGCAGTGACAACCTTTCCCAATGACACTCTCACAGCAGTGCACTCCTATCCCAGTGATGCTTTCACAGCAGTGACAACCTCACCCAGTGACACTCTCACGGCAGTGCCCACCTCTCCGAGTGACGCATGCACCACAGTGCCCGTCTCTCCCAGTGACGCATGCACAGCAGTGCCCAACTCTACTGGTGATGCTCTCACACCAGTGCCCACCTCTCCCAGTGAAACTCTCACAACAGTGCCCATCTCCCCCAGTAATGCTTTCAGAGCAGTGTCCACCTCTCCCAGTGACACTTCCACAGCAGTACCAACCTCTCCCAGTGACACTTTCACAGCAGTGCCCACCTCTCCCAGTGAAACACTCAAAGCTGTGAACACCTCTCCCAGTGACACTCTCACAGAAGTGCCCACATCTCCCAGTGACACTCTCACAGCAGTGCCCACCTCTTCCAGTGACATTCTCACTGCATGCCCACCTCTCCCAGTGACACTCTCACAGCAGTGCCCACCTCTCCAAGTGACGCATGCACAGCAGTGCCCAATTCTCCAGGTGATGCTCTGACACCAGTGCCCACCTCTCCCAGTGACAGTCTCACAGCAGTGCCCATCTCCCACTTTAACGCTTTCAGAGCAGTGCCCACCTCTACCAGTGACACTCTCACAGCAGTACCCACCTCTCCCGGTGACGCTTTCAAAGCAGTGCCCACCTCTCCCAGTGACAATATCACTGCAGTGCCGACCTTTCCCAATGACACTCTCACAGCAGTGCCCACCTCTCCCAGTGACACTCTCACTGCTGTGCCCACCTCTCCCAGTGACACTGTCACAGCAGTGCCCACCTCTCCCAGGGACACGCTCACAACAGTGCACAACTCTCCCCGTGATACTCTCACTGCAGTGCCTACCTCACCCAGTGACACTCTCACAGTAGTGCCCACCTCTCCCAGTGACGCTTTCACAGTAGTACCCACGTCTCCCAGTGACACACTCACTGCAGTGCCCACCTCTCCCAGTGACATTCTCATAGCAGTACCCACCACTCCCAGTGACACAGTCACAGCAGTGCCCACCTCTCCCAGTGACACTCTCACAACAGTGCCCAACTCTCACAGTGATACTCTCACTGCAATCCCTACCTCTCCCTGCGACACTTTCACAGCAGTGCCCACCTCTCCCATTGACACTCTCACAGCAGTGCCCACCTCTCCAAGTGACGCATGCACAGCAGTGCCCAACTCTCCAGGTGATGCTCTGACACCAGTGCCCACCTCTCCCAGTGAAACTCTCACAACAGTGCCCAAATCTCCCAGTGTTACTCTTACTGCAGTGCCTACCTCTCCAAGTGACACTCTCACAGCTGTGCCCACCTCTCCCAGTGACACTCTCACTGCTGTGCCCACCACTCCCAGTGACACTGTCACAGCAGTTCCCTTTCCTCTCCCAGGGACACACTCACAACAGTGCCCAACTCTCACAGTGATACTCTCACTGCAGTGCCTACCTCTCCCAATGATGCTTTCACAGCAGTGCCCACTTCTCCCAGTGACACTCTCACTGCAGTACCCACTTATCCCAGTGACTTAATCACAACAGTGCCCACCTCTACCAGTGACACTCTCACTGCAGTGCCCACCTCTCCCAGTGACACCCTCACAGCAGTGCCAAATTCTCCCAGTGACTCTCACACAGCTGAGGTCCAACTCTACCAGTGACGCATGAAAAGCAGTGCCCGCCTCTCCCATTGACGCATGCACAGCAGTGCGCAGCTCTCCCAGGGATGCTCTCACACCAGTGCCCACCTCTCCCAGTGAAATTCTCACAACAGTGTGCATCTCCCCAGTGATGCTATCAGAGCAGTGCCTACCTCTCCCAGTGACATTCTCACAGCAGTGCCCACATCTCCCAGTTACACTTTCACGGCAATGCCCACGTCTCCCAGTGAGACTCTCACTTCAGTGCCCACCTCTCCCAGTGACACTCTCACAGCAGTGCCCACATCTCCCAATTACACTCTTACCGCAGTGCCCACCTCTCCCAGTGACACTCTCACAACAGTGCCCAAATCTCCCAGTGATACTCTTACTGCAGTGCCTACCTCTCCAAGTGACACTCTCACAGCAGTGCCCAACTCTCCCAGTGACACTCTCATTGCAGTGCCCACCTCTCCCAATGATACAAGCACACCAGTGCCTACCTCAAACAGTGACGCAATCACAGCAGTTCCCACCTCACCCAGTGACACACTCACAGCAGAGCCAACCACTCCCAGTGACACTCTCACAACAGTGCCCAACTCTCCCAGTGACACTCTCACAGCAGTGCCCATCTCTCCCAGTGACGCTCACACAACAGTGCCCACCTCTCCAAGTTACACTCTCACAGCAGTGCCCTGCTCTCCCAGGGACGCTCTCAAAACAACGCCCACCTCTCTCAGAGATGCTCTCACAGCTGTGCCCAACTCTCCCAGTGAGAATCCCACAGCACTGCACATCTCTTCCAGTGATGCTCTCACAGCAGTGCCCATCTCCCACAGTGATGCATTCACAGCAGTGCCCAACTTTTCCAGTGATGCTCTCACAGCAGTGTCCATCTCTCCCAATGACACTCTCACCTCTGTTCACCACTTTCCCAGTGACACTCCCACTGCAGTGCAAACTTATCCCAGTGACTCACTCACAGCAGTGCACACGACTCCTAGTGATTCATGCATAGCAGTGCCTGCCTCTCCCAGTGACACATGGACAGAAGTGCCCAACTCTCCCAGAGATGCTGTCACACCAGTGCCCACCTCTCCCAGTGACACTCTCACAACAGTGTCCATCTCCCCCAGTGACGCTTTCAGAGCAGTGCCCAACTCTCCCAGTGACACATTCACACCAGTGCCCAACTCTCCCACTGACAATCTCACAACAGTGCCCACCTCTCCCATTGACACTCTCACAGTTCTCCCACCTCTCCCAGTGACACTCTCACAGCAGTACCCAACTCTCCGAGTGACGCTATCACAGCAGTGCCCACCTCTCGCAGTGACACTCTCACAGCAGTGCCCAACTCTCCCAGTAACACTCTCACAGCAGTGTCCAACTTCCCAATGACACTTTCACAGCAGTGCCCACCTCTCCTAGTGATGCTCTCACTGCAGTGCCCACCTCTCCCAGTGACACTCTCACAGCTGTGCCCACCTCTCCCAGTGACACTCTCACAGCAGTGACAAACTCTCCCAGTGACACTCTCACAACATTGCCCCCCTCTCCCAAAAACATGGTCACAGCAGTGCCCAATTCTCCCAGTGACACGCTCACAGCTGTGCCCACCTCTTCAAGTGCCACATGCAATGCAGTGCCCAACTGTCCCACTGAAACTCTCACACCAGTGCCCACCTCTCCCACTGACAACCTCATAAAAGTGCCCAGCTCTCCCAGTGACACTCTCACAGCTTTACTCACCTCTCCAAGTGATGCTTTCACAGCAGTGCCCATTTCTCCCAGTGACACTTCCACAGCAGTACCAACCTCTCCCAGTGACACTCTCACAGCAGTGCCCACCTCTCCCAGTGAAAATCTCACAGCAGTGCCCACCTCTCCCAGTGACACTCTCACAGCAGTGCCCACCTCTCCCAGTGACACTCTCACAGCAGTGCCCACCTCTCCAAGTGACGCATGCACAGCAGTGCCCAACTCTCCCGGTGATGCTCTCACACCAGTGCCCACCTCTCCCAGTGACAATCTCACAGCAGTGCCCACCTCTCCCAGTGACACTCTCACAGCATTGCCCACCTATCCTAGTGACAGTCTCACAACAGTGCCCAACTCTCCCAGTGAGACTCTCACTGCAGTGCCCACCTCTCCCAGTGACACTATCAAAGGAGTGCCCAACTCTCCCAGTGACATTCTCACACAAGTGCCCACCTCTCCCACTGACAACCTCATAAAAGTGCCCAGCTCTCCCAGTGACACTCACAGCTTTACCCACCTATCCAAGTGATGCTTTCACAGCAGTGCTCATCTCTCCCAGTGATACTCTCACAGCAGTGCCCACATCTCCCAGTGACACTCTCACAGCAGTGCCCACCTCTCCCGGTGACTCTCTCACAGCAGTGGCCACATCTCCCAGTGACACTCTCACAGCAGTGCCCACCTCTCCAAGTGACGCATGCACAGCAGTGCCCAACTCTCCCGGTGATGCTCTCACACCAGTGCCCACCTCTCCCAGTGAAACTCTCACAACTGTGCTCATCTCCCACAGTACCACTCTCAGAGCAGTGCCCACATCTCCCAGTGACACTCTCACTGCAGTGCCAACCTTTCCCAATGACACTCTCACAGCAGTGCCCACCTCTCCCAGTGACACAGTCACAGCAGTGCCCACCTCTCCCAGTGACACACTCACAACAGTGCCCAACTCTCACAGTGATACTCTCACTGCAGTGCCTACCTCTCCCAGTGACGCTCTCACAGCAGTGCCCACCTCTCCCAGTGACACTCTCACTGCAGTGCCCACTTATCCCAGTGACTTAATCACAGCCGTGCCCACCTCTACCAGTGACACTCTCACAGCTGTGCCCACGTCTCACAGTGAGAATCTCACAGCACTGCACACCTCTCCCAATGATGCTCTCACAGCAGTGCACATCTCCCCCAGTGATGCCTTCACAGCAGTGCCCAACTTTTCCAGTGATGCTGTAACAGCAGTGTCCACCTCTCCCAATGACACTTTCACACCTGAGCTCAACTTTCCCAGTGACACTCTCACAGCAGTGCCCACTTATCACAGTGTCTCACTCACTGCAGTGCCCACCACGCCTAGTGATGCATGCACAGCAGTGCCCACCTCTCCAAGTGATGCATGCACATCAGTGCCCGCCTCTCCCAGTTACACATGCACAGCAGTGCCCAACTCTCCCAGTGATACTCTCACACCAGTGCCCACCTCTCCCAGTGACACTCTCACTGCAGTGTCCACCTCTCCCAGTGACACTCTCACTGCAGTGCCCACCTCTCCCAGTGACACTCTCACAGCAGTTCCAAACTCTCCCAGTGACTCTCACACAGCTGAGGCCCACCTCTACTAGTGACGCATGAAAAGCAGTGCCCGTCTCTCCCAGTGACGCATGCACAGCAGTGCGCAACTCTCCCAGGGATGCTCTCACACCAGTGCCCACCTCTCCCAGTGAAATTCTCACAACAGTGTGCATCTCCCCAGTGATGCTTTCAGAGCAGTACCCACCTCTTACAGTGACAGTCTCACAGCTGTGCCCACCTGCCCCAGTGACAATCTCACTGCAGTGCCCACCTCTCCCAGTGACACTCTCACAGCTGTGCCCACCTCTGCCAGTGACACGCTCACAACAGTGCCCAAATCTCTCTGTGACACTCTCAATGCAGTGCCCACCTCTCCAAGTGACACTCTCACAGTAGTGCCCATCTCCCCCAGTGATGCTTTCAGAGCAGTGCCCACCTCTCCCAGTGACACTCTCACAGCAGTGCCAACCTCTCCCAATTAAACTCTTACTTCAGTGCCCACCTCTCCCTGTGACACTCTCACAACAGTGCCCAAATCTCCCAGTGATACTCTTACTGCAGTGCCTACCTCTCCAAGTGACACTCTCACAGCAGTTCCCACCTCTCCCAGTGAAATTCTCACAACAGTGTGCATCTCCCCAGTGATGCTTTCAGAGCAGTACCCACCTCTTCCATTGACAGTCTCACAGCTGTGCCCACCTGCCCCAGTGACAATCTCACTGCAGTGCCCACCTCTCCCAGTGACACTCTCACAGCTGTGCCCACCTCAGCCAGTGACACGCTCACAACAGTGCCCAAATCTCTCTGTGATACTCTCTATGCAGTGCCCACCTCTCCAAGTGACACTCTCACAGTAGTGCCCATCTCCCCCAGTGATGCTTTCAGAGCAGTGCCCACCTCTCCCAGTGACACTCTCACAGCAGTGCCAACCTCTCCCAATTAAACTCTTACCTCAGTGCCCACCTCTCCCTGTGACACTCTCACAACAGTGCCCAAATCTCCCAGTGATACTCTTACTGCAGTGCCTACCTCTCCAAGTGACACTCTCACAGCAGTTCCCACCTCTCCCAGTTACACTCACATAGCAGTACCCACGTCTCCCAGTGACACTCTCACAGCAGTGCCCACCTCTCCCAGTGACGCATTCACAGCAATGCCCACCTCTCCCAGAGACACTCTCACAGCATTGCCCACCTCTCCCAGTGACAATTTCACATCTGTGCCCAACTCTCTCAGTGACGCTCTCACAGCAGTGCCCACCTCTCCCAGTGACGCATGCATAGTAGTGCCCACCTGTCGCAGTGACACTCTCACAGCAGCGCCCACTTCTCCCAGTGATACTCTCACACCAGTTCCCACCTCTCCCAGATATGCTTTCACAGCGGTGCCCATCTCCCCAGTGACGCATTCAAAGCAGTGCCCACCTCTCCCACTGACACTCTCACAGCAGTGCCCACCTCTCCGAGTGACAAGCTCACAGCTGTGCCCAACTTTCCCAGTGACACTCTCACAGCAGTGCCCACCTCTCCCAGTGACGCTTTCACAGCAGTGCCCACCTCTCCCAGTGACACTCTCACAGCAGTGCCCACTCTCCCATTGAGACTCTCACAGCAGTGCCCACCTCTCCGAGTGACGCATGCACAGCAGCTCCCACCTCTCCCAGTGACAATCTCACAGGTGTTCACAACTTTCCCAAGTGACACTCTCACTGCAGTGCCCACCTAAGCCATTGACACACTCACAATAGTGCCCACCTCTCCCACTGACAACCTCATGAAAGTGCCCAGCTCTCCCAGTGACTCTCTCACAGCTTTACCCACTTCTCCAAGTGATGCTTTCACAGCAGTGCCCATCTCTCCCAGTGATACTCTCACCTCTGTTCACCACTTTCCCAGTGACACTCCCACTGCAGTGCAAACTTATCCCAGTGACTCACTCACAGCAGTGCACACGACTCCTAGTGATTCATGCATAGCAGTGCCTGCCTCTCCCAGTGACACATGGACTGAAGTGACCAACTCTCCCAGTGATGCTGTCACACCAGTGCCCACCTCTCCCAGTGACACTCTCACAGCAGTGCCCACCTCTCCCAGTGACACTCTCACAGCAGTGACAAACTCTCCCAGTGACACTCACAACATTGCCCACCTCTCCCAAAAACATGGTCACAGCAGTGCCCAATTCTCCCAGTGACACGCTCACAGCTGTGCCCACCGCTTCAAGTGCCACATGCAATGCAGTGCCCAACTGTCCCACTGAAACTCTCACACCAGTGCCCACCTCTCCCACTGACAACCTCATAAAAGTGCCCAGCTCTCCCAGTGACACACTCACAACAGTGCCCAACTCTCACAGTGATACTCTCACTGCAGTGCCTACCTCTCCCAGTGACGCTCTCACAGCAGTGCCCACCTCTCCCAGTGACACTCTCACTGCAGTGCCCACTTATCCCAGTGACTTAATCACAGCCGTGCCCACCTCTACCAGTGACACTCTCACAGCTGTGCCCACGTCTCACAGTGAGAATCTCACAGCACTGCACACCTCTCCCAATGATGCTCTCACAGCAGTGCACATCTCCCCCAGTGATGCCTTCACAGCAGTGCCCAACTTTTCCAGTGATGCTGTAACAGCAGTGTCCACCTCTCCCAATGACACTTTCACACCTGAGCTCAACTTTCCCAGTGACACTCTCACAGCAGTGCCCACTTATCACAGTGTCTCACTCACTGCAGTGCCCACCACGCCTAGTGATGCATGCACAGCAGTGCCCACCTCTCCAAGTGATGCATGCACATCAGTGCCCGCCTCTCCCAGTGACACATGCACAGCAGTGCCCAACTCTCCCAGTGATACTCTCACACCAGTGCCCACCTCTCCCAGTGACACTCTCACTGCAGTGTCCACCTCTCCCAGTGACACTCTCACTGCAGTGCCCACCTCTCCCAGTGACACTCTCACAGCAGTTCCAAACTCTCCCAGTGACTCTCACACAGCTGAGGCCCACCTCTACTAGTGACGCATGAAAAGCAGTGCCCGTCTCTCCCAGTGACGCATGCACAGCAGTGCGCAACTCTCCCAGGGATGCTCTCACACCAGTGCCCACCTCTCCCAGTGAAATTCTCACAACAGTGTGCATCTCCCCAGTGATGCTTTCAGAGCAGTACCCACCTCTTACAGTGACAGTCTCACAGCTGTGCCCACCTGCCCCAGTGACAATCTCACTGCAGTGCCCACCTCTCCCAGTGACACTCTCACAGCTGTGCCCACCTCTGCCAGTGACACGCTCACAACAGTGCCCAAATCTCTCTGTGATACTCTCAATGCAGTGCCCACCTCTCCAAGTGACACTCTCACAGTAGTGCCCATCTCCCCCAGTGATGCTTTCAGAGCAGTGCCCACCTCTCCCAGTGACACTCTCACAGCAGTGCCAACCTCTCCCAATTAAACTCTTACCTCAGTGCCCACCTCTCCCTGTGACACTCTCACAACAGTGCCCAAATCTCCCAGTGATACTCTTACTGCAGTGCCTACCTCTCCAAGTGACACTCTCACAGCAGTTCCCACCTCTCCCAGTTACACTCACATAGCAGTACCCACGTCTCCCAGTGACACTCTCACAGCAGTGCCCACCTCTCCCAGTGACGCATTCACAGCAATGCCCACCTCTCCCAGAGACACTCTCACAGCACTGCCCACCTCTCCCAGTGACAATTTCACATCTGTGCCCAACTCTCTCAGTGACGCTCTCACAGCAGTGCCCACCTCTCCCAGTGACGCATGCATAGTAGTGCCCACCTGTCGCAGTGACACTCTCACAGCAGCGCCCACTTCTCCCAGTGATACTCTCACACCAGTTCCCACCTCTCCCAGATATGCTTTCACAGCGGTGCCCATCTCCCCAGTGACGCATTCAAAGCAGTGCCCACCTCTCCCACTGACACTCTCACAGCAGTGCCCACCTCTCCGAGTGACAAGCTCACAGCTGTGCCCAACTTTCCCAGTGACACTCTCACAGCAGTGCCCACCTCTCCCAGTGACGCTTTCACAGCAGTGCCCACCTCTCCCAGTGACACTCTCACAGCAGTGCCCACTCTCCCATTGAGACTCTCACAGCAGTGCCCACCTCTCCGAGTGACGCATGCACAGCAGCTCCCACCTCTCCCAGTGACAATCTCACAGGTGTTCACAACTTTCCCAAGTGACACTCTCACTGCAGTGCCCACCTAAGCCATTGACACACTCACAATAGTGCCCACCTCTCCCACTGACAACCTCATGAAAGTGCCCAGCTCTCCCAGTGACTCTCTCACAGCTTTACCCACTTCTCCAAGTGATGCTTTCACAGCAGTGCCCATCTCTCCCAGTGATACTCTCACCTCTGTTCACCACTTTCCCAGTGACACTCCCACTGCAGTGCAAACTTATCCCAGTGACTCACTCACAGCAGTGCACACGACTCCTAGTGATTCATGCATAGCAGTGCCTGCCTCTCCCAGTGACACATGGACTGAAGTGACCAACTCTCCCAGTGATGCTGTCACACCAGTGCCCACCTCTCCCAGTGACACTCTCACAGCAGTGCCCACCTCTCCCAGTGACACTCTCACAGCAGTGACAAACTCTCCCAGTGACACTCACAACATTGCCCACCTCTCCCAAAAACATGGTCACAGCAGTGCCCAATTCTCCCAGTGACACGCTCACAGCTGTGCCCACCTCTTCAAGTGCCACATGCAATGCAGTGCCCAACTGTCCCACTGAAACTCTCACACCAGTGCCCACCTCTCCCACTGACAACCTCATAAAAGTGCCCAGCTCTCCCAGTGACACTCTCACAGCTTTACCCACCTCTCCAAGTGATGCTTTCACAGCAGTGCCCACCTCTCCCAGTGACTCTATCACAGCAGTGCCCACCTCTCCCAGTGACAATCTCACAGCAGTGCCCACTCTCCCAGTGACACGCTCACAGCAGTGCACACCTATCCTAGTGACAGTCTCACAACAGTGCCCAACTCTCCCAGTGAGACTCTCACTGCAGTGCCCACCTCTCCCAGTGACACTATCAAAGCAGTGCCCAACTCTCCCAGTGACATTCTCACACCAGTGCCCACCTCTCCCAATGACAACCTCATAAAAGTGCCCAGCTCTCCCAGTGACACTCTCACAGCTTTACCCACCTGTCCAAGTGATGCTTTCACAGCAGTGCCAATCTCTCCCAGTGAGACTCTCACAGCAGTGCCCACATCTCCCAGTGACACTCTCACAGCAGTGCCCACCTCTCCCAGTGACTCTCTCACAACAATGCCCACCTCTCCCAGTGACAATCTCACAGCAGTGCCCACCTCTCCCAGTGACACTCTCACAGCAGTGCCCACCTTTCCAAGTGACGCATGCACAGCAGTGCCCAACTCTCCCGGTGATGCTCTCACACCAGTGCCCACCTCTCCCAGTGACAATCTCACAGCAGTGCCCAACTCTCCCAGTGACACTCTCACAGCATTGCCCACCTATCCTAGTGACAGTCTCACAACAGTGCCCAACTCTCCCAGTGAGACTCTCACTGCAGTGCCCACCTCTCCCAGTGACACTATCAAAGGAGTGCCCAACTCTCCCAGTGACATTCTCACACCAGTGCCCACCTCTCCCACTGACAACCTCATAAAAGTGCCCAGCTCTCCCAGTGACACTCACAGCTTTACCCACCTATCCAAGTGATGCTTTCACAGCAGTGCTCATCTCTCCCAGTGATACTCTCACAGCAGTGCCCACATCTCCCAGTGACACTCTCACAGCAGTGCCCACCTCTCCCAGTGACTCTCTCACAGCAGTGGCCGCATCTCCCAGTGACACTCTCACAGCAGTGCCCACCTCTCCCAATGACTCTCTCACAACAGTGCCCACCTCTCCCAGTGACAATCTCACAGCAGTGCCCACCTCTCCAAATGACACTCTCACAGCAGTGCCCACCTCTCCAAGTGACGCATGCACAGCAGTGCCCAACTCTCCCGGTGATGCTCTCACACCAGTGCCCACCTCTCCCAGTGAAACTCTCACAACTGTGCTCATCTCCCACAGTACCACTCTGAGAGCAGTGCCCACATCTCCCAGTGACACTCTCACTGCAGTGCCAACCTTTCCCAATGACACTCTCACAGCAGTGCCCACCTCTCCCAGTGACACTCTCAATGCAGTGCCCACCTCTCCCAGTGACACAGTCACAGCAGTGCCCACCTCTCCCAGTGACACACTCACAACAGTGCCCAACTCTCACAGTGATACTCTCACTGCAGTGCCTACCTCTCCCAGTGACGCTTTCACAGCAGTGCCCACCTCTCCCTGTGACACTCTCACAGCAGTGCCCACCTCTCCCAGTGAAACTCTCACAACAGTGCCCATCTCCCACAGTACCGCTTTCAGAACAGTGCCCACCTCTCCCAGTGACACTCTCACTGCAGTGCCCACTTATCCCAGTGACTTAATCACAGCCGTGCCCACCTCTACCAGTGACACTCTCACAGCTGTGCCCACGTCTCACAGTGAGAATCTCACAGCACTGCACACCTCTCCCAATGATGCTCTCACAGCAGTGCACATCTCCCCCAGTGATGCCTTCACAGCAGTGCCCAACTTTTCCAGTGATGCTGTAACAGCAGTGTCCACCTCTCCCAATGACACTTTCACACCTGAGCTCAACTTTCCCAGTGACACTCTCACAGCAGTGCCCACTTATCACAGTGTCTCACTCACTGCAGTGCCCACCACTCCTAGTGATGCATGCACAGCAGTGCCCACCTCTCCAAGTGATGCATGCACAGCAGTGCCCGCCTCTCCCAGTGACACATGCACAGCAGTGCCCAACTCTCCCAGTGATACTCTCACACCAGTGCCCACCTCTCCCAGTGACACTCTCACTGCAGTGTCCACCTCTCCCAGTGACACTCTCACTGCAGTGCCCACCTCTCCCAGTGACACTCTCACAGCAGTTCCAAACTCTCCCAGTGACTCTCACACAGCTGAGGCCCACCTCTACAAGTGACGCATGAAAAGCAGTGCCCGTCTCTCCCAGTGACGCATGCACAGCAGTGCGCAACTCTCCCAGGGATGCTCTCACACCAGTGCCCACCTCTCCCAGTGAAATTCTCACAACAGTGTGCATCTCCCCAGTGATGCTTTCAAAGCAGTACCCACCTCTCCCAGTGACAGTCTCACAGCTGTGCCCACCTGTCCCAGTGACAATCTCACTGCAGTGCCCACCTCTCCCAGTGACACTCTCACAGCTGTGCCCACCTCTGCCAGTGACACGCTCACAACAGTGCCCAAATCTCTCCGTGATACTCTCAATGCAGTGCCCACCTCTCCAAGTGACACTCTCACAGCAGTGCCCACCTCTCCCAATTACACTCTTACCGCATTGCCCACCTCTCCCTGTGACACTCTCACAACAGTGCCCAAATCTCCCAGTGATACTCTTACTGCAGTGCCAACTTCTCCAAGTGACACTCTCACAGCAGTTCCCACCTCTCCCAGTTACACTCACATAGCAGTACCCACCTCTCCCAGTGACAATCTCACAGCAGTGCCCACCTCTCCCAGTGACGCATTCACAGCAATGCCCACCTCTCCCAGAGACACTCTCACAGCATTGCCCACCTCTCCCAGTGACAATTTCACATCTGTGCCCAACTCTCTCAGTGACGCTCTCACAGCAGTGCCCACCTCTCCCAGTGACGCATGCATAGCAGTGCCCACCTGTCGCAGTGACACTCTCACATCAGCGCCCACCTCTCCCAGTGATACTCTCACACCAGTTCCCACCTCTCCCAGATATGCTTTCACAGCGGTGCCCATCTCCCCAGTGACGCATTCAAAGCAGTGCCCGCCTCTCCGAGTGACGCATGCACAGCAGCTCCCACCTCTCCCAGTGACAATCTCACAGGTGTTCACAACTTTCCCAAGTGACACTCTCACTGCAGTGCCCACCTAAGCCATTGACACACTCACAATAGTGCCCAACTCTCCCAGTGACAATCTCACAGCAGTGTCCAACTCTCCAGTGACACTCTCACTTCAGTTCCCACCTCTCCCAGTGACACTCTCACAGCAGTGCCAACCTCTCCCAGTGACACTGCCGCAGCAGTGCCCACCTCTCACAGTGACACTCTCACAGCATTGCCCATCTCTCCTACTGACGCATGCATAACAGTGCCCCCCTCTCCCAGTGACACTCTCACAGCAGCGCCCAACTCTCCCAGTGTTGCTCACACAGCTGTGCCCATCACCCCCAGTGACTCTTTCACAGCAGCGTCCACCTATCCCAGTGATGCTCTCAAAGCTGTGCCATCTCCCCCAGTGACGCTCTCACACCAGTGCCCACCTCTCGGAGAGGCACTCGCACAACGGGGCCCATCTCCACCAGTGATACTCTCACAGCAGAGCCCACCTCTCCCAGATATGATCTCACAGCGATGCCCATCTCCCCAGTGACGCATTCATAGCAGTGCCCACCTCTCCCAGTGACACTCTCACAACGGTGGCCACCTCTCCCAGTCACACTCTCACAGAAGTGCCCACCTATCCCAATGACGCTCTCACAGCAGTGCCCACCTCACCCAGTGAGGCATGCACAGCATTGCCCACCTCTCCCAGTGACAATCTCACAGCTGCACCCACCCCCCTTCGGTGAAGCTCTCACACAATTGCCGACCTCTCCCAGTGATGCACTCACAGCTGTGCACATCTCCCCCCGTGCCTCTTTCAGAGCAGTGCCCAGCTCTCCCAGTGACACCCTCACATCAGTGCACACCTCTCCCAGTGACATTCTCACACCAGTGCCCAACTTTCCCAGTGACACTCTCACTGCAGTGCCTACCTATCCCAGTGACACACTTGCAATAGTGCCCACCTCTCCCAGCGACACATGCACTGCAGTGCCCGCCTCTCCCCGTCACGCATGCAAGCAGAGCCCAAATAATCCAGTGATGCTCTCACACCAGTGCCCAATTCACCCAGTGACACTCTCACAGCAGTGCCCACCTCTCCCAATGACTCTCTCACAACAGTGCCCACCTCTCCCAGTGACAATCTCACAGCAGTGCCCACCTCTCCCAATGACACTCTCACAGCAGTGCCCACCTCTCCAAGTGACGCATGCACAGCAGTGCCCAACTCTCTCGGTGATGCTCTCACACCAGTGCCCACCTCTCCCAGTGAAACTCTCACAACTATGCTCATCTCCCACAGTACCACTCTCAGAGCAGTGCCCACATCTCCCAGTGACACTCTCACTGCAGTGCCAACCTTTCCCAATGACGCTCTCACAGCAGTGCCCACCTCTCCCAGTGACACTCTCAATGCAGTGCCCACCTCTCCCAGTGACACAGTCACAGCAGTGCCCACCTCTCCCAGTGACACACTCACAACAGTGCCCAACTCTCACAGTGATACTCTCACTGCAGTGCCTACCTCTCCCAGTGACGCTTTCACAGCAGTGCCCACCTCTCCCAGTGACACTCTCACACCAGTGCCCACCTCTCCCAGTGACAATCTCACAGCAGTGCCCAACTCTCCCAGTGACACTCTCACAGCATTGCCCACCTATCCTAGTGACAGTCTCACAACAGTGCCCAACTCTCCCAGTGAGACTCTCACTGCAGTGCCCACCTCTCCCAGTGACACTATCAAAGGAGTGCCCAACTCTCCCAGTGACATTCTCACACCAGTGCCCACCTCTCCCACTGACAACCTCATAAAAGTGCCCAGCTCTCCCAGTGACACTCACAGCTTTACCCACCTATCCAAGTGATGCTTTCACAGCAGTGCTCATCTCTCCCAGTGATACTCTCACAGCAGTGCCCACCTCTCCCAGTGACACTCTCACAGCAGTGCCCACCTCTCCCAGTGACTCTCTCACAGCAGTGGCCACATCTCCCAGTGACACTCTCACAGCAGTGCCCACCTCTCCCAATGACTCTCTCACAACAGTGCCCACCTCTCCCAGTGACAATCTCACAGCAGTGCCCACCTCTCCAAATGACACTCTCACAGCAGTGCCCACCTCTCCAAGTGACGCATGCACAGCAGTGCCCAACTCTCCCGGTGATGCTCTCACACCAGTGCCCACCTCTCCCAGTGAAACTCTCACAACTGTGCTCATCTCCCACAGTACCACTCTGAGAGCAGTGCCCACATCTCCCAGTGACACTCTCACTGCAGTGCCAACCTTTCCCAATGACACTCTCACAGCAGTGCCCACCTCTCCCAGTGACACTCTCAATGCAGTGCCCACCTCTCCCAGTGACACAGTCACAGCAGTGCCCACCTCTCCCAGTGACACACTCACAACAGTGCCCAACTCTCACAGTGATACTCTCACTGCAGTGCCTACCTCTCCCAGTGACGCTTTCACAGCAGTGCCCACCTCTCCCTGTGACACTCTCACAGCAGTGCCCACCTCTCCCAGTGAAACTCTCACAACAGTGCCCATCTCCCACAGTACCGCTTTCAGAACAGTGCCCACCTCTCCCAGTGACACTCTCACTGCAGTGCCCACTTATCCCAGTGACTTAATCACAGCCGTGCCCACCTCTACCAGTGACACTCTCACAGCTGTGCCCACGTCTCACAGTGAGAATCTCACAGCACTGCACACCTCTCCCAATGATGCTCTCACAGCAGTGCACATCTCCCCCAGTGATGCCTTCACAGCAGTGCCCAACTTTTCCAGTGATGCTGTAACAGCAGTGTCCACCTCTCCCAATGACACTTTCACACCTGAGCTCAACTTTCCCAGTGACACTCTCACAGCAGTGCCCACTTATCACAGTGTCTCACTCACTGCAGTGCCCACCACGCCTAGTGACGCATGCACAGCAGTGCCCAACTCTCCCGGTGATGCTCTCACACCAGTGCCCACCTCTCCCAGTGAAACTCTCACAACTGTGCTCATCTCCCACAGTACCACTCTCAGAGCAGTGCCCACCTCTCCCAGTGACACTCTCAATGCAGTGCCCACGTCTCCCAGTGACACAGTCACAGCAGTGCCCACCTCTCCCAATGACACACTCACAACAGTGCCCAACTCTCACAGTGATACTCTCACTGCAGTGTCTACCTCTCCCAGTGACGCTTTCACAGCAGTGCCCACCTCTCCCAGTGACACTCTCACAGCAGTGCCCACCTCTCCCAGTGAAACTCTCACAACAGTGCCCATCTCCCACAGTACCGCTTTCAGAACAGTGCCCACCTCTCCCAGTGACACTCTCACTGCAGTGCCCACTTATCCCAGTGACTTAATCACAGCCGTGCCCACCTCTACCAGTGACACTCTCACAGCTGTGCCCACGTCTCACAGTGAGAATCTCACAGCACTGCACACCTCTCCCAATGATGCTCTCACAGCAGTGCACATCTCCCCCAGTGATGCCTTCACAGCAGTGCCCAACTTTTCCAGTGATGCTGTAACAGCAGTGTCCACCTCTCCCAATGACACTTTCACACCGGAGCTCAACTTTCCCAGTGACACTCTCACAGCAGTGCCCACTTATCACAGTGTCTCACTCACTGCAGTGCCCACCACTCCTAGTGATGCATGCACAGCAGTGCCCACCTCTCCAAGTGATGCATGCACAGCAGTGCCCGCCTCTCCCAGTGACACATGCACAGCAGTGCCCAACTCTCCCAGTGATACTCTCACACCAGTGCCCACCTCTCCCAGTGACACTCTCACTGCAGTGTCCACCTCTCCCAGTGACACAGTCACAGCAGTGCCCACCTCTCCCAGTGACACACTCACAACAGTGCCCAACTCTCACAGTGATACTCTCACTGCAGTGCCTACCTCTCCCAGTGACGCTTTCACAGCAGTGCCCACCTCTCCCAGTGACACTCTCACACCAGTGCCCACCTCTCCCAGTGACAATCTCACAGCAGTGCCCAACTCTCCCAGTGACACTCTCACAGCATTGCCCACCTATCCTAGTGACAGTCTCACAACAGTGCCCAACTCTCCCAGTGAGACTCTCACTGCAGTGCCCACCTCTCCCAGTGACACTATCAAAGGAATGCCCAACTCTCCCAGTGACATTCTCACACCAGTGCCCACCTCTCCCACTGACAACCTCATAAAAGTGCCCAGCTCTCCCAGTGACACTCACAGCTTTACCCACCTATCCAAGTGATGCTTTCACAGCAGTGCTCATCTCTCCCAGTGATACTCTCACAGCAGTGCCCACATCTCCCAGTGACACTCTCACAGCAGTGCCCACCTCTCCCAATGACTCTCTCACAACAGTGCCCACCTCTCCCAGTGACAATCTCACAGCAGTGCCCACCTCTCCAAATGACACTCTCACAGCAGTGCCCACCTCTCCAAGTGACGCATGCACAGCAGTGCCCAACTCTCCCGGTGATGCTCTCACACCAGTGCCCACCTCTCCCAGTGAAACTCTCACAACTGTGCTCATCTCCCACAGTACCACTCTGAGAGCAGTGCCCACATCTCCCAGTGACACACTCACTGCAGTGCCAACCTTTCCCAATGACACTCTCACAGCAGTGCCCACCTCTCCCAGTGACACTCTCAATGCAGTGCCCACCTCTCCCAGTGACACAGTCACAGCAGTGCCCACCTCTCCCAGTGACACACTCACAACAGTGCCCAACTCTCACAGTGATACTCTCACTGCAGTGCCTACCTCTCCCAGTGACGCTTTCACAGCAGTGCCCACCTCTCCCAGTGACACTCTCAGAGCAGTGCCCACCTCTCCCAGTGAAACTCTCACAACAGTGCCCATCTCCCACAGTACCACTTTCAGAGCAGTGCCCACCTCTCCCAGTGACACTCTCACAGCAGTACCCACCTCTCCCAGTGACGCTTTCAAAGCAGTGCCCACCTCTCCCAGTGACAATCTCACTGCAGTGCCGCCCTTTCCCAATGACACTCTCACAGCAGTGCCCACCTCTCCCAGTGACACACTCACTGCTGTGCCCACCTGTCCCATTGACACTGTCACAGCGGTGCCCACCTCTCCCAGTGACACACTCACAACAGTGCCCATCTCTCACAGTGATACTCTAACTGCAGTGCCTACCTCTCCCAGTGACGCTTTCACAGCAGTGCCCACCTCTCCCAGTGACACTCTCACTGCAGTGCCCACTTATCCCAGTGACTTAATCACAGCCGTGCCCACCTCTACCAGTGACACTCTCACAGCTGTGCCCACGTCTCACAGTGAGAATCTCACAGCACTGCACACCTCTCCCAATGATGCTCTCACAGCAGTGCACATCTCCCCCAGTGATGCCTTCACAGCAGTGCCCAACTTTTCCAGTGATGCTGTAACAGCAGTGTCCACCTCTCCCAATGACACTTTCACACCTGAGCTCAACTTTCCCAGTGACACTCTCACAGCAGTGCCCACTTATCACAGTGTCTCACTCACTGCAGTGCCCACCACTCCTAGTGATGCATGCACAGCAGTGCCCACCTCTCCAAGTGATGCATGCACAGCAGTGCCCGCCTCTCCCAGTGACACATACACAGCAGTGCCCAACTCTCCCAGTGATACTCTCACACCAGTGCCCACCTCTCCCAGTGACACTCTCACTGCAGTGTCCACCTCTCCCAGTGACACTCTCACTGCAGTGCCCACCTCTCCCAGTGACACTCTCACAGCAGTTCCAAACTCTCCCAGTGACTCTCACACAGCTGAGGCCCACCTCTACAAGTGACGCATGAAAAGCAGTGCCCATCTCTCCCAGTGACGCATGCACAGCAGTGCGCAACTCTCCCAGGGATGCTCTCACACCAGTGCCCACCTCTCCCAGTGAAATTCTCACAACAGTGTGCATCTCCCCAGTGATGCTTTCAGAGCAGTACCCACCTCTCCCAGTGACAGTCTCACAGCTGTGCCCACCTCTGCCAGTGACACGCTCACAACAGTGCCCAAATCTCTCCGTGATACTCTCAATGCAGTGCCCACCTCTCCAAGTGACACTCTCACAGTAGTGCCCATCTCCCCCAGTGATGCTTTCAGAGCAGTGCCCACCTCTCCCAGTGACACTCTCACAGCAGTGCCCACCTCTCCCAATTACACTCTTACCGCAGTGCCCACCTCTCCCTGTGACACTCTCACAACAGTGCCCAAATCTCCCAGTGATACTCTTACTGCAGTGCCTACCTCTCCAAGTGACACTCTCACAGCAGTTCCCACCTCTCCCAGTTACACTCACATAGCAGTACCCACCTCTCCCAGTGACACTCTCACAGCAGTGCCCACCTCTCCCAGTGACGCATTCACAGCAATGCCCACCTCTCCCAGAGACACTCTCACAGCATTGCCCACCTCTCCCAGTGACAATTTCACATCTGTGCCCAACTCTCTCAGTGACGCTCTCACAGCAGTGCCCACCTCTCCCAGTGACGCATGCATAGTAGTGCCCACCTGTCGCAGTGACACTCTCACAGCAGCGCCCACTTCTCCCAGTGATACTCTCACACCAATTCCCACCTCTCCCAGATATGCTTTCACAGCGGTGCCCATCTCCCCAGTGACGCATTCAAAGCAGTGCCCACCTCTCCCACTGACACTCTCACAGCAGTGCCCACCTCTCCGAGTGACACGCTCACAGCTGTGCCCAACTTTCCCAGTGACACTCTCACAGCAGTGCCCACCTCTCCCAGTGACGCTTTCACAGCAGTGCCCACCTCTCCCAGTGACACTCTCACAGCAGTGCCCACCTCTCCCATTGAGACTCTCACAGCAGTGCCCACCTCTCCGAGTGATGCATGCACAGCAGCTCCCACCTCTCCCAGTGACAATCTCACAGGTGTTCACAACTTTCCCAAGTGACACTCTCACTGCAGTGCCCACCTAAGCCATTGACACACTCACAATAGTGCCCAACTCTCCCAGTGACAATCTCACAGCAGCGTCCAACTCTCCAGTGACACTCTCACTTCAGTGCCCACCTCTCACAGTGACACTCTCACAGCATTGCCCATCTCTCCTACTGACGCATGCATAACAGTGCCCTCCTCTCCCAGTGACACTCTCACAGCAGCGCCCACCTCTCCCAGTGTTGCTTACACAGCTGTGCCCATCACCCCCAGTGACTCTTTCACAGCAGCGCCCACCTATCCCAGTGATGCTCTCAAAGCTGTGCCCATCTCCCCCAGTGACGCTCTCCCACCTCTCGGAGAGGCACTCGCACAGCGGGGCCCATCTCCACCAGTGATACTCTCACAGCAGTGCCCACCTCTCCCAGATATGATCTCACAGCGATGCCCATCTCCCCAGTGACGCATTCATAGCAGTGCCCACCTCTCCCACTGACACTCTCACAGCAGTGCCCACCTCTCCCAGTGACACTCTCACAACGGTGGCCACCTCTCCCAGTGACACTCTCACAGAAGTGCCCACCTATCCCAATGACGCTCTCACAGCAGTACCCACCTCACCCAGTGACGCATGCACAGCATTGCCCACCTCTCCCAGTGACAATCTCACAGCTGCACCCACCCCCCTTCGGTGAAGCTCTCACACAATTGCCGACCTCTCCCAGTGATGCACTCACAGCTGTGCACATCCCCCCCCCGTGCCTCTTTCAGAGCAGTGCCCAGCTCTCCCAGTGACACCCTCACATCAGTGCCCACCTTTCCCAGTGACACTCTCACAGCAATGCCCAACTTTCCCAGTGACACTCTCACTGCAGTGCCTACCTATCCCAGTGACTCACTCGCAATAGTGCCCACCTCTCCCAGCGACACATGCACTGCAGTGCCCGCCTCTCCCCGTCACGCATGCAAGCAGTGCCCAACTAATCCAGTGATGCTCCCACACCAGTGCCCAACTCTCCCAGTGACACTCTCACAACAATGCTCATCTCCTGCAGTGACGCTTTCAGAGCTGTGCCCACCTATCCCAGTGACACTCTCACAGCAGTGCCGACATCTCCCAGTGAAACTATCACAACAGTGCCCAAATCTACCAGCGACTCACTCACGTCAGTGCCCATCTCTCCCAGTGACAATCTCATAGCAGTGCCCACCCCTCCCTGTGACACTCTCATAGCCGTGCCCACCTTTCCCTGTGACACTCTCACAGCAGTGCCCACCTCTCCCAATGACATTCTCACAGTAGTGCCCAACTCTCCCAGTGACATTGTCACTGCAGTGCCAACATATCACAGTGACTCACTCACAGCAGTGCCCACCTTTCGCAGTGATGCATGCACAGCAGTGCCCACCTCTCCCAGTGACTTGCTCACATCAGTGCCCACCTCTCCCATTGGCACTCTCACAGCAGTGCCAATCTCTCCCAGTGACACTCTCACTGCATTGCCCACCTCTGCCAGTGATGTTCTCACAGCAGTACCCACCTATCCCAGTGACTCTGTCACAGCAGTGCCCATTTCTCCCAATGACGCTCTCACAATAATGCCCACCTCTCCCAGTGAAGTTCTCACAGCAGGGCCCACCTTTCCCAGTCACACAGTGATAGCAGCGCCCACCTCTCCCATTGATGCTCTCACACCAGTGCCCACCTCTCCCAGTGACACTCTCACAGCAGTGCCCACCCCTCCCAGTGACACTCTCACAGCAGTGACCAACCTCTCCCAGAGACGCATGCACAGCAGCGCCCACCTCACCCAGTGATGCTCTCACACCAGTGCCCAGCTCTCCCAGTAACACTCTCACAGCTGTGCCCAATTTTCCCAGTGAACCTCTCACTGCATTGCCCACCTATCCCAGTGACTCACTCACAATAGTGCCCACCTCTCCCCGTGACGCATGCACAGTGGTGCCCACCCCTCCCAATGATGCATGCACTGCAGTGCCCGCCTCTCCCAGTGACACAGTGACAGCAGCGCCCACCTCTCCCATTGATGCTCTCACACCAGTGCCCAACTCTCCCAGTGATGATCTCACACCACTGCCCACCTCTCCCAATGACACCCTCAAAGCAGTTCCCACCTCTCCCAGTGACACTCACATGGCAGTACCCACCTCTCCCAGTGACAATCTCACACCAGTGCCCACCTCTCCCAGTGACGCATTCACAGCAATGCCCACCTCTCCCAGAGACACTCTCACAGCATTGCCGTCCTCTCCCAGTGACAATATCACATCTGTGCCCAACTCTCTCAGTGATGCTCTCACAGCAGTGCCCACTTCTCCCAGTGACGCATGCACATCAGCGCCCACTTGTCGCAGTGATACTCTCACAGCAGCGCCCACCTCTCCCAGATATGCTCTCACAGTGGTGCCCATCTCCCCCAGTGACGCATTCACAGCAGTGCCCACCTCTCCAAGTGACACTCTCACAGCTGTGCCCAACGTTCCCAATGACAGTCTCACAGCAGTGCCCACCTCTCCCAGTGATGCTTTCACAGCAGTGCCCACCTCTCCCAGTGACACTCTCACAGCAGTGCCCACCTCTCCCATTGATGCTCTCACACCAGTGCCCAACTCTCCCAGTGACACTCTCACAACAGTTCCCATCTCCTGCAGTGACGCTTTCAGAGCTGTGCCCACCTATCCCAGTGTCACTCTCACAGCAGTGCCGACATCTCCCAGTGAAACTATCACAACAGTGCCCAAATCTACCAGCGACTCACTCACGTCAGTGCCCACCTCTCCCAGTGACAATCTCATAAAAGTGCCCACCTGTCCCCGTGACACTCTCATAGCCGTTCCGACCTTTCCCTGTGACACTCTCACAGCAGTGCCTACCTCTCCCAATGACATTCTCACAGTAGTGCCCAACTCTCCCAGTGACATTGTCACTGCAGTGCTGACATATCACAGTGACTCACTCACAGCAGTGCCCACCTTGCCCAGTGATGCATGCACAGCAGTGCCAATCTCTCCCAGTGACACTCTCACAGCAGTGCCCACCTATCCCAGTGACTCACTTGCAATAGTGCCCACCTCTCCCTGTGACGCATGCAAGCAGTGCCCAGCTCTCCCATAGACACTCTCACAGCAGTGCCCACATCTCCCAGTGAAACTCTCATAGCATTGCCCACCTCTTCCAGTGATGTTCTCACAGCAGTACCCACCTATCCCAGTGACTCTCTCACAGCAGTGCCCATTTCTCCCAATGACGCTCTCACAATAATGCCCACCTCTCCCAGTGAAGTTCTCACAGCAGGGCCCAAATTTCCCAGTGACACAGTGACAGCAGTGCCCACCTCTCCCATTGATGCTCTCACACCAGTGCCCACCTCTCCCAGAGACGCATGCACAGCAGTGCCCACCTCACTCAGTGATGCTCTCACACCAGTGCCCAGCTCTCCCAGTAACACTTCCACAGCTGTGCCCAACTTTCTCAGTGAACCTCTCACTGCAGTGCCCACATATCCCAGTGACTCACTCACAAGAGTGCCCACCTCTCCCAGTGACGCATGCACAGTGGTGCTCACCTCTCCCAATGATGCATGCACTGCAGTGCCCGCCTCTCCCAGTGACGCATGCAAGCAGTGCCCAACTCTCCCAGTGATGTTCTCACACCACTGCCCACCTCTCCCAATGACGCCCTCAAAGCAGTTCCCAGCTTTCCCAGTGACACTCACATAGCAGTACCCACCTCTCCCAGTGACAATCTCACACCAGTGCCCACTTCTCCCAGTGACGCATTCACAGCAATGCCCACCTCTCCCAGAGACACTCTCACAGCATTGCCCACCTCTCCCAGTGACACTCTCACAGCATTGCCCACCTCTCCCAGTGACAATATCACATCTGTGCCCAACTCTCAGTGACGATTTCACAGCAGTGCCAACCTCTCCCAGTGACGCATGCACAGCAGCACCCACCTGTCGCAGTGACACTCTCACAGCAGCGCCCACCTCTCCCAGTGATACTCTCACACCAGTGCCCACCTCTCCCAGATAAGCTCTCATAGCGGTGCCCATCTCCCCCAGTGACGCATTCAGAGCAGTGCCCACCTGTCGCAGTGACACTCTCACAGCAGCGCCCACCTCTCCCAGTGATACTCTCACACCAGTGCCCACCTCGCCCAGATATGCTCTCACAGCGGTGCCCATATCCCCCAGTGACGCATTCACAGCAGTGCCCACCTCTCCGAGTGACACTCTCACTGCTGTGCCCAACTTCCCAATGACAGTCTCACAGCAGTGCCCACCTCTCCCAGTGATGCTTTCACAGCAGTGCCCACCTCTCCCAGTGACAATCTCACAGTAGTGCCCACCTCTCTCATTGATGCTCTCACACCAGTGCCCACATCTCCCAGTGACACTCTCACAGCAGTGCCCACCTCTCCCAGTGACACTCTCACAGCAGTGCCCACCTCTCCCAAGGACGCTTTCACAGCAGTGCCCAACTCTCCCAGTGACACTCTCACAGCAGTGCCCACCTCTCCCATTGACAGTCTCACAACACTGTCCACCTCTCCCAGTGATGCTCTCACAGCAGTGCCCAACCTCTCCCAGAGACGCATGCACAGTAGCGCCCACCTCGCCCAGGGATGTTCTCACACCAGTGCCCAGCTCTCCCAGTAACAGTCTCACAGCTGTGCCCAACTTTCCCAGTGAATCTCCCACTGCAGTGCCCACCTATCCCAGTGACTCACTCACAATAGTGCCCACCTCTCCCACTGACACTCTCACAGCAGTGCCCACCTCTTTGAGTGAAACTCTCACAGCTGTGCCCAACTTTCCCAGTGACACTCTCACAGCAGTGCCCACCTCTTCCATTGACAGTCTGACAGCAGTGCCCACATCTCCGAGTGAAGCATGCACAGCAGCGCCCACCTCTCCCAGTGACGCTTTCACAGCAGTGCCTACCTCTCCCAGTGACACTCCCACAGCAGTGCACTTCTCTCCTAGTGACGCTCTCACATTAGCGCCCACCTCTCCCAGTGATGCTCTCACACAAGTGCCCATCTCTCGCAGTTACAATCTCACAGCTGTGCCAAACCTTCCCAGTGACACTCTCACTGCAGTGCCCACTTTTCCCTGTGACTCACTCACAATAGTGCCCACCTCTCCCAGTGACGCATGCACAACATTGTCCACCTCTCCCAATGATGCATGCACCGCAGTGCCCTCCTCTCCCAGTGACGCTTGCAAGCAGTGCCCAACTCTCCCAGTGATGCTCTCACAGCATTGCCCACCTCTCCAAGGGACGCTCTCAAAGCAGTTCCCACCTCTCCTAATGACACTCTCTCAGCAGCGCCCAACTCTCCCGGTGATCCTCTCACACCAGTCCCCACCTCTCCCAGTGATGCTCTCACAGCCGTGCCCATCTGCCCCAGTGATGCTTTCACATCAGTGCCCACCTCTCTGAGTGGCACTCACACAGCAGTGCCCACCTCTCCCAATGACACTCTCACAAGTGTTCACAACTTCCCAAGTGCCACTCTCACTGCAGTGCCCACTTAAGCCATTGACACACTCACAATAGTGCCCACCTCTCCCAGTGACACTCTCACAGCAGTGCCCAACTCTCCAGTGACACTCTCACTGCAGTTCCCACCTCTCCAATGACACTCTCACAGCAGTGCCCACCTCTCCCACTGACACTCTCACAGCAGTGCCCAACTCTCCCAGTGACGACTGCACAGCAGTGCCCAACTCTCCCAGTGACACTCTCACTGCAGTTCCCATCTCCCCCAGTGACGCTTTTACAGCAGTGCCCAGCTCTCACACTGACACTCTCACAGCTGTGACCACGTCTCCCTGTGACACTCTCACAGCAGTGCCCACCTCTCCCTGTGACACTCTCACAGCAGTAACCACCTCTCCCAGTGATGCATGCACAACAGTGCCCTCCTCTCCCAGTGACACTTTCACAACAGAGCCCACCTCTCCCTGTGTTGCTCTCACAGCTGTGCCCATCTCCCCCAGTGACGCTTTCACAGCTGTGCCCAACTTTCCCAATGACACTCTCACAGCAGTGCCCACCTCTCCCAGTGACAATCTCACAGCAGTGCCCACCTCTCCCATTGATGCTCTCACACCAGTGCCCACCTCTCCCAGTGACAATCTCACAGCTGTTCCCACCTCTCACATTGATGCTCTCACACCAGTGCCACCTCTCCCAGTGACACTCTCACAGCAGTGCCCACCTCTCCCAGTGATACTCTCACAGCAGTGCCCACTTCTCCCATTGACAGTCTCACAACACTGTCCACCTCTCCCAGTGACGCTCTCACAGCTGTGCCCAACCTCTCCCAGAGACGCATGCACAGTAGCGCCCACCTCGCCCAGTGATGCATGCACAACAGTGCCCTCCTCTCCCAGTGACGCTCTCACAGCCGAGCCCACCTCTCCCAGTGTTGCTCTCACGGCTGTGCCCATCTCCCCCAGTGACGCTTTCACAGCAGTGCCCACCTCTACCAGTGATGGTCTCAAAGCTGTGCCCATCTCCCCCAGTGATGCTGTCACAGCAGTATTCACCTCTCCGAGTGGCACTCGCACAGCAGTGCCCACCTCTCCCAGTGACACTCTGACAGGTGTTCCCAACTTTCCCAAGTGACACTCTCACTGCAGTGCCCACATGAGCCAGTGACTGACTCACAATAGTGCCCACATCTCCCAGTGACACATGCACCGCAGTGCCCACCTCTCCCAGTGATGCATACACATCAGTGCCCAACTCTCCCAGTGATGCTTTCACACCAGTGCCCACCTCTCCCAGTGACACTCTCACAACAGTGCCCAACTCTCCCAGTGACAGTCTCATTGCAGTTCGCACCTCTCCCAGTGACACTTTCACAGCAGTGCCCAACTCTCCCAGTGACACTCTCACAGCTGTGACCACGTCTCCCTGTGACACTCTCACAGCAGTGCCCACCTCTCCCAGTGACACTCTCACAGCAGTGCCCTCCTCTCCCATTGACATTTAACAGCAGTGCCAACCTATCACAATGATGCTTTAACAGCAGTGCCCACCTCTCCAAGTGACAATCTCACAGCAGTGCCCAACTCTCCCAGTGACATTGTCACTGCAGTGCCGACATATCACAGTGTCTCACTCACAGCAGTGCCCACCTTGCCCAGTGATGCATGCACAGCAGTGCCCACCTCTCCCAGTGACGCATGCACAGCATTGCCCACCTCTCCCAGTGACACTCTCACAGCAGTGCCCACCTCTCCCAGTGACACTCTCACACCAGTGCCGACCTCCCCCAGTGATGCACTCACAGCTGTGCACATCTCCCCCCGTGCCGCTTTCACAGCAGTGCCCAGCTCTCCCAGTGACACTCTCATATCGGTGCACACCTCTCCCAGTGACACTCTCACTGCAGTGCCCACATGAGCCAGTGACTGACTCACAATAGTGCCCACATCTCCCAGTGACACATGCACCGCAGTGCCCACCTCTCCCAGTGATGCATACACATCAGTGCCCAACTCTCCCAGTGATGCTTTCACACCAGTGCCCACCTCTCCCAGTGACACTCTCACAACAGTGCCCAACTCTCCCAGTGACAGTCTCATTGCAGTTCGCACCTCTCCCAGTGACACTTTCACAGCAGTGCCCAACTCTCCCAGTGACACTCTCACAGCTGTGACCACGTCTCCCTGTGACACTCTCACAGCAGTGCCCACCTCTCCCAGTGACACTCTCACAGCAGTGCCCTCCTCTCCCATTGACATTTAACAGCAGTGCCAACCTATCACAATGATGCTTTAACAGCAGTGCCCACCTCTCCAAGTGACAATCTCACAGCAGTGCCCAACTCTCCCAGTGACATTGTCACTGCAGTGCCGACATATCACAGTGTCTCACTCACAGCAGTGCCCACCTTGCCCGGTGATGCATGCACAGCAGTGCCCACCTCTCCCAGTGACGCATGCACAGCATTGCCCACCTCTCCCAGTGACACTCTCACAGCAGTGCCCACCTCTCCCAGTGACACTCTCACACCAGTGCCGACCTCCCCCAGTGATGCACTCACAGCTGTGCACATCTCCCCCCGTGCCGCTTTCACAGCAGTGCCCAGCTCTCCCAGTGACACTCTCATATCGGTGCACACCTCTCCCAGTGACACTCTCACAGCAGTGCCCACCTGTCCCAGTGACGCATTCACAGTGGTGCCCATCTCCCCCAGTGACGCATTCACAGCAGTGCCCACCTCTCCCAGTGACACTCTCACAGCAGTGCCCACCTCTCCGAGTGACACCCTCACAGCTGTGTCCAACTTTCCCAATGACACTCTCACAGCAGTGCCCACCTCTCCCAATGATGCTCTCACACCAGTGCCCACGTCTCCCAAGGATGCTTTCACAGCAGTGCGCAACTCTCCCAGTGACACTCTCACAGCAGTGCCCACTTCTCCCATTGACAGTCTCACAACACTGTCCACCTCTCCCAGTGACGCTCTCACAGCAGTGCCCAACCTCTCCCAGAGACGCATGCACAGTAGCGCCCACCTCGCCCAGTGATGCTCTCACACCAGTGCCCAGCTCTCCCAGTAACACTCTCACAGGTGTGCCCAACTTTCCCAGTGAATCTCTCACTGCAGTGCCCACCTATCCCAGTGACTCACTCACAATAGTGCCCACCTCTCCCACTGACACTCTCACAGCAGTGCCCACCTCTCCGAGTGACACTCTCACAGCTGTGCCCAACTTTCCCAGTGACACTCTCACAGCAGTGCCCACCTCTCCCAGTGACACTCTCACAGCAGTGCCCACCTCTCCCATTGACACTCTCAAGTAGTGCCCACCTCTCCCAGTGACGCTCTCACAGCACTGCCTACCTCTCCCAGTGACACTCCCACACCAGTGCCCACCTCTCCTAGTGTCACTCCCACAGTAGCGCCCACCTCTCCCTGTGATGCTCTCACACCAGTGCCCAGCTCTCGCAGTTACAATCTCACAGCTGTGCCAAACTTTCCCAATGACACTCTCACTGCAGTGCCCACTTTTCCCAGTGATGCATGCACAGCATTGCCCACCTCTCCCATTAACACTCTCACAGCTGCGCCCTCCTCTCCCGGTGAAGCTCTCATACCAGTGCCGACCTCCCGCAGTGATGCACTCACAGCTGTGCACATCTCCCCCCGTGCCCCTTTCACAGCAGGGCCCAGCTCTCCCAGTGAAACTCTCACATCATTGCACTCCTCTCCTAGTGACACTCTCACAGCTGTGCCCAACTTTCCCAATGACACTCTCACAGCAGTGCCCACCTCTCCCATTGATGCTCTCACACCAGTGCCCACCTCTCCCAGTGACACTCTCACAGCAGTGCCCACCTCTCCCAGTGACACTCTCACAGCAGTGCCCACATCTCCCAAGGACGCTTTCACAGCAGTGCACAACTCTCCCAGTGACGCTCTCACAACAGTGCCCACCTCTCCCAGGGATGCTCTCACACCAGTGCCCAGCTCTCCCAGTAACACTCTCACAGCTGTGCCCAACTTTCCCAGTGACACTCTCCCTGCAGTTCCCACCTCACCCAGTGACACTCTCACAGCAGTGCCCAGCTCTCCCAGTGACACTCTCACAGCTGTGACCACGTCTCCCTGTGACACTCTCACAGCAGTGCCCACCTCTCCCATTGACACTCTAACAGCAGTGCCCACCTATCACAATGATGCTTTAACAACAGTGCCCACCTCTCCCAGTGACACTCTCACAACAGTGCCTACCTCTCCCAGTGACACTCTCACAGAAGTGCCCATCTATCCCAATGACGCTCTCACAGCAGTGCCCAGCTCTCCCAGTGACACTCTCATATCAGTGCACACCTCTCCCAGTGACACTCTCACAGCAGTGCCCACCTGTCCCAGTGACGCATTCACAGCGGTGCCCATCTCCCCCAGTGACGCATTCACAGCAGTGCCCACCTCTCCCAGTGACACTCTCACAGCAGTGCCCACCTCTCCCAGTGACACTCTCACAGCAGTGCCCACCTCTCCCAAGGACGCTTTCACAGCAGTGCCCAACTCTCCCAGTGACACTCTCACAGCAGTGCCCACTTCTCCCATTGACAGTCTCACAACACTGTCCACCTCTCCCAGTGATACTCTCAAGGCAGTGCCCAACCTCTCCCAGAGACGCATGCACAGAACCGCCCACCTCGCCCAGTGATTCTCTCACACCAGTGTCCAGCTCTCCCAGTAACACTCTCACATCTGTGCCCAACTTTCGCAGTGAACCTCTCACTGCACTGCCCATCTATCCTTGTGACTCACTCACAATAGTGCCCACGTCTCCCACTGACACTCTCACAGCAGTGCCCACCTCTCCGAGTGACACTCTCACAGCTGTGCCCAACTTTCCCATTGACACTCTCAAAGCAGTGCCCACCTCTCCGAGTGATGCATGCATAGCAGCGCCCACCTCTCCCTGTGACGCTTTCACAGCAGTGCCCACCTCTCCCAGTGACACTCCCACACCAGTGCCCACCTCTCCTAGTGACGCTCTCACAGTAGCGCTCACCTCTCCCAGTGATGGTCTCACACAAGTGCCCAGCTCTCGCAGTTACAATCTCACAGCTGTGCCAAACTTTACCAATGACACTTTCACTGCAGTGCCCACTTTTCCCTGTTACTCACTCACAATATTGCCCACCTCTCCCAGTGACGCATGCACAGCATTGCCCACCTCTCCCAATGACGCATGCACCACAGTGCCATCCTCTCCCAGTGACGCTTGCAAGCTGTGCCCAACTCTCCCAGTGATGCTCTCACAGCAGTGCCCACCTCTCCCAGGGACACCCTCAAAGCAGTTCCCACCCCTCCCAGTGACACTCTCTCAGCAGCGCCCAACTCTTCCAGTGATCCTCTCACACCAGTCCCCACCTCTCCCAGTGATGCTCTCACAGCCGTGCCCATCTCCCCCAGTGACGCTTTCACAGCAGTGCCCACCTCTCCCAGTGACGCATGCACAGCAGTGCCCACCTCTCCCAGTGACACTCTCACAGGTGTGCCCAACTTTCCCAATTCACACTCTCACTGCAGTGCCCACATAAGCCAGTGACTGACTCACAATAGTGCCCACATCTCCCAGTGACACATGCTCTGCAGAGCCCGCCTCTCCCAGTGATGCATGAACATCAGTGCCCAACTCTCCCAGTGATGCTTTCACACCAGTGCCCACCTCTACCAGTGACACTCTCACTGCAGTTCCCAACTCTCCCAGTGACACTCTCACAGCAGTGCCCACCTCTCCCATTGACAGTCTAACCTCAGTGCCCACCTATCACAATGACGTTTTAACAGCAGTGCCCACATCTCCCAGTGACACTCTCACAGCAGTGCCCACCTCTCCCAGTGACACTCTCACAGAAGTGCCCACCTATCCCAATGACGCTCTCACAGCAGTGCCCACCTCTCCCAGTGACGCATGCACAGCATGCCCACCTCTCCCAGTGACACTCTCACAGCTGCGCCCTCCTCTCCCAGGGAAGCTCTCACACCAGTGCCGACTTCCCGCAGTGATGCACTCACAGCTGTGCACATCTCCCCCTGTGCTGCGTTCACAGCAGTGCCCAGCTCTCCCAGTGACACTCTCACATCATTGCACACCTCTCCTAGTGACACTCTCATAGCAGTGCCCAACTTTCCCAGTGATACTCTCACTGCAGTGCCTACCTATCCCAGTGACTCACTTGCAATTGTGCCCACCTCTCCCAGCAACACATCCACAGCAGTGCCCCCCTCTCCCAATGACGCATGCACTGCAGTGCCCGCCTCTCCCAGTCACACATGGAAGCAGTGCCCAACTAACACAGTGATGCTCTCCCACCAGTGCCCAACTCTCCCAGTGACAGTCTCACAAAAGTGCCCATCTCCCGCAGTGACGCTTTCAGAGCAGTGTACACCTATCCCAGTGACACTCTCACAGCAGTGCCCAGCTCTCCCAGTGACAGTCTCACAACAGTGCCCATCTCCCGCAGTGATGCTTTCAGAGCAGTGTACAACTATCCCAGTGACACTATCACAGTGGTGCCCACATCTCCCAGTGAAACAATCACAACAGTGCCCACATCTACAAGTGACTCACTCACGTCAGTGCCCACCTCTCCCAGTGACAATCTCATAGCAGTGCCCAACTCTCCCCGTGACACTCTCATAGCCATGCCCACCTTTCCCTGTGACACTCTCACAGCAGTGCCCACCTCTCCCAATGACATTCTCACAGTAGTGCCCAACTTTCTCAGTGACATTGTCACTGCAGGGCCGACATATCACAGTGACTCACTCACAGCAGTGCCCACCTTTCCCAGTGATGCATGCACAGCAGTGCCCACCTCTCCCTCTGACTTGTTCACATCAGTGCCCACCTCTCCAACTGGTGCTCTCACAGCAGTGCCCATCTCTCCCAGTGACACTTTCACTGCATTGCCCACCTCTCCCATTGATGCTCTCACACCAGTGCCCACCTCTCCCTGTGACTCTCTCACAGCAGTGCCCACCTCTCCCAATGACACTCTCACAATAATGCCCACATCTCCCAGTGAAGTTCTCACAACAGGGCTCACCTTTCCCAATGACACACTCACAACAGTGCCCACTTCTCCCATTGATGCTCTCAACCAGTGCCCACCTCTCCCTGTGATGTTTTCACAGCTGTGTCCATCTCCTGCAATGATGCTTTCACAGCAGTTCCCAAACCTCGCAGTGACTCTCTCACAGCAGTGCCCACTTCTCCAAGTGACACTCTCACTGCTGTGCCCATCTTTCCCAGTGACACTCTCATTGCCGTGCCCACCTATCCCAGTGACTCACTCACAATAGTGTCCACCTCTCCCAGTGACACATGCACAGCAGAGGCAGCCTCTCCCAGTGACGCATGCTCAGCAGTGCCAAACTCTCCCAGTGATGCTCTCACACCAGTGCACAAATCTGACAGTGACACTCTCACTGCAGTGCCCACCTCTCCCAGTGACACTCTCACAAAAGCGCCCACCTTTCACAGTGACACTCTCACAGCAGTGCCCAACTCTTCCAGCGACTCTCATACAGCAGTGCCCACCTATCCCAGTGACTCCCTCCCAGCCCTGCCCACATCTCCCAGTGATGCATGCACAGCAGTGCCCACCTCTCCCAGTGATGCATACAGTGCAGTGCCTACCTCTCCAAGTGACACATGCACAGCAGTGTACACCTCTCCCAGTGATGCTCTCACACCAGTGCCCACCTCTCCCACTGACAATCTCACAACAGTGCCACCTCTCCCAGTGTCACTCTCAGAGCAGTGACCACCTCTCCCAGTGACACTCTCCCAGCAGTGCCCTCCTATCCCGGTGACACTTTCAAAGCATTGCCCACCTCTCCCAGTGACTCTCTCACAGCAGTGCCCACCTCTCCCAGTGACGCATGCACAGCAGTGCCCACCTCTCCCAGTGACACTCTCACAGCAGGGCCCACCTCTCCCAGTGATTCTCTCATATCAGTGCCCACCTCTCCCAGTGATATTCTCACAGCTGTGCACATCTCCCACAGTGACTCACTCCCAGCACTGCCCACCTCTCCCAGTGATGCATGCACAGCAGTGCCCACCTCTCCCAGGGACACTCTCACAGCAGTGCCCAACTTTTCCAGTGACACGCTCGCTGCAGTGCCCTCCTATCCCAATTACCCACTCACAATAGTGCCCACCTCTCCCAGTGACTCTCTCACAGCAGTGCCCACCTCTCCCAATGACACTCTCACTATAATGCCCACCTCTCCCAGTGAAGTTCTCACAACAGGGCCCACCTTTCCCAGTAACACACTCACAGCAGCCCCCACCTCTCCCATTGATGCTCTCACACCAGTGCCCACCTCTCCCTGTGATGTTCTCACAGCTGTGTCCATCTCCTGCAGTGACGCTTTCACAGCAGTGCCCAAATCTCCCAGTGACTCTCTCACAGCAGTGACAACTTCTCCAGTTGACACTCTCACAGCTGTGCCCATCTTTCCCAAGTGACAATCTCACTGCAGTGCCCACCTCTCCCAGTGACTCACTCAAAATTGCCCACCTCTCGCAGTGACGCATGCACAGCAGAGGCAGCCTCTCCCAGTGAGCCATGTGCAGAAGTGCCAAACTCTCCCAGTGATGCTCTCACACCAGTGCACAAATCTGACAGTGACACTTTCACTGCAGTGCCCACCACTCCCAGTGACACTCTCAAAAAAGGGCCCACCTTTCACAGTGAAACTCTCACAGCAGTGCCCAACTCTCCCAGCGACTCTCTCACAGCAGTGCCCACCTATCCCATTGCCTCATCCCAGCCGTACCCACCTCTCCCAGTGATGCATGCACAGCAGTGCCCACCTCTCACAGTGACACTCTCACTGCAGTGCCCAACTCTCCCAGTGACAATCTCAATTCAGTGCCCACCTCTCCCAATGATGCATGCACAGCAGTGCCCACCTCTCACAGTGACGCACACACAGCAGTGCCCACCTCTCCCAGTGACACATGCATAGCATTGTCCACCTCTCCCAGTGATGCTCTCACAGCAGTGACCACCTCTCACAGTGAAACTCACACAGCAGTGCCCTCCTATCCCAGTGAGGCTTTCACAGCAGTGCCCACTTCTCCCAGTGACACACTCACAGCAGTGCCAACCTCTCCCAGTGACACTCTCACAGCAGTGCCCAACTCTCACAACGACGCATGCACAGCAGTGCCCACATCACCCAGTGACTCTCTCACAGCAGCGCCCACCTGTCCCAGTGATGCTCTCACAGCAGTGCCCTACTCTCCCAGTGACGCTTGCAAAGCAGTGCCCACCTCTCCCAGTGACACTATCACAGCAGCGCCCAACTCTCCCAGTGATGCTCTCATACCAGTGCCCACCTCTCCCATTGATATTCTCACAGCTGTGCACATCTCCCCCAGTGACGCACACACAGCAGTGCCCACCTCTCCCAGTGATGCATGCACAGCAGTGCCCACCTCTCCCAGGGACACTCTCACAGCAGTGCCCAACTTTCCCAGTGACACTGTCACTGCAGTGCCCACCTATCCCAGTTACTCACTCACAATAGTGCCCACCTCTCCCAGTGATGCAAGCACAGCAGAGGCAGCCTCTCCACGTGACGCATGCTCAGCAGTGCCAAACTCTCCCAGTGATGCTCTCACACCAGTGCACAACTCTCAGAGTGACACTCTCACTCCAGTGCTCACCTCTAGCAATGACACTCTCACAAAAGGGCCCAATTTTCCCAAGAACACTCTCACAGCAGTGCCCAACTCTCCCAGTGACTCTCTCACAGCAGTGCCCACCTATCCCAATGACTCACTCCCAGCCCTGCCCACCTCTCCCAGTGATGCATGCACAGCAGTGCCCACCTCTCCCAATGACACTCTTACAACAGTGCCAACCTATCCCAGGGACTCACTTGCAATAGTGCCCTCCTCTCCCAGTGACGCTTGCAAGCAGTGCCCAACTCTCCCAGTGATGCTCTCACCCCAGTGCCCACGTCTCCCAGTGACATTCTCACAACAGTGCCCATCTCTTCCAGTGACGCTTTCAGAGCAGTCGCCACCTCTCCCAGTGACACTCTCATAGCAGTGCCCACGTCTCCCAGTGACACTCTCACAGCAGTGCGCACCTATCCCAATGACGCTTTCACAGCAGTGCCCACCTATCCCAATGATGCTCTCAAAGCAGTGCCCAGCTCTCCCAATGACACTCTCACAGCAGTGCCCACATCTCCCAGTGAAACTCTCACAGCAGCGCCCACCTCTACCAGTGACTCACTCACGTCATTGCCCACCTCTCCCAGTGACTTGCTCACATCAGTGCCCACCTCTCCCACTGATGCTCTCACAGCAGTGCCCATCTCTCCCATTGATGCTTGCATAGCAGCGCCCATCTCTACCAGTGACTCACTCATGTCATTGCCCACCTCTCCCAGTGACTCTCTCACAGCTGTGCCCATCTTTCCCAGTGACACTCTCACTGCAGTGCCCACCTATCCCAGTGTCTCACTCACAATAGTGCCTACCTCTCCCAGTGACGCATGCACGGCAGTGGCCAACGCTCCCAGTGATGCTCTCACATGAGGGCATAAATCTCACAGTGACACTCTCTCTGCAGTGCCCACCTCTCCCAATAACAATCTCACAAAATTGCCCACCTTTCCCAGTGGCACTCTCACAGTAGTGCCCAACTCTCCCAGTGACTCTCTCACAGCTGTGCCCACCTATCACAATGACTAACTCCCAGCCCTGCCCACCTCTCCCAGTGACACTCCCACAGCTGTGCCCACCTCTCACAGTGACACTCTCACAGCAGTGCCAACTCTCCCAGTGACATTATTACTGCAGTGCCCACCTCTCCCAGTGACACTCTCACAGCAGTGCCCACCTCTCACAGTGACACTCTCAGAGCAGTGCCCAACTCTCCCAGTGACATTCTCACTGCAGTGCCCAACTCTCCCAGTGACACATGCACAGCAGTGCCCACTTTTCCCAGTGTCACTCTCACAGCAGTGTCCAACTCTCCCAGTGACTCTCTCACAGCAGTGCCCACCTATCCCAGTGACTCACTCCCAGCCCTGCCCACCTCTCCCAGTGATGCATGCACAGCAGTGCCCACCTCTCACAGTGACACTCTCAGAGCAGTGCCCAACTCTCCCAGTGACATTCTCACTTCAGTGATCACCTCTCCCAATGATGCATGCACTGCAGTGCCCACCTCTCAATGTGACGCATACACAGCATTGCCCACCTCTCCCAGTGACACATGCACAACATTGCCCACCTCTCCCCGTGACACTCTCACAGCAGCGCCCACCTCTCCCAGTGATGCTCTCACACCAGTGCCCACCTCTCCCAGCGATATCCTCACAGCTGTGCACAACTCCCCCAGTGACACTCTCACAGCAGTGCCCACCTATCCCAGTGACTCATTCCCAGCACGGCCCACCTCTCCCAGTGATGCATGCACAGCAATGCCGACCTCTCCCAGGGACACTCTCACAGCAGTGCCCAACTTTCCCAGTGACACTCTCACTGCAGTGCCCTCCTATCCCAGTTACTCACTCACAATGGTTCCCACCTCTCCCAGAGACTCTCTCACAGCAGTGCCCACCTCTCCCAATGACACTCTCACAATAATGCCCACCTCTCCCAGTGAAGTTCTCACAACAGGGCCCACCTTGCCCAGTAACACACTCACAGCAGCCCCCACCTCTCCCATTGATGCTCTCACACCAGTGCCCACCTCTCCCTGTGATGTTCTCACAGCTGTGTCCATCTCCTGCAGTGACGCTTTCACAGCCGTGCCCAAATCTCCCAGTGACTCTCTCAGGGCAGTGCCCACTTCTCCAAGTGACACTCTCACAGCTGTGCCCATCTTTCCCAGTGACACTCTCACTGCAGTGCCCACCTATCCCAGTGACTCAATCACAATAGTGCCTACCTCTCCCAATGACGCATGCACAGCAGAGGCAGCCTCTCCCAGTGACGCATGCTCAGAAGTGCCAAACTCTCCCAGTGATGCTCTCACACCAGTGCACAAATCTGACAGTGACACTCACACTGCAGTGCCCACCTCTCACAGTGACACTCTCAAAAAAGCACCCACCTTTCCCAGTGACACTCTCACAGCAGTGCCCAACTCTCCCAGTGACTCTCTCACAGCAGTGCCCACCTCTCCCAATGACACTCTCACTATAATGCCCAACTCTCCCAGTGAAGTTCTCACAACAGGGCCCACCTTTCCCAGTGACACACTCACAGCAGCCCCCACCTCTCCCATTGATGCTCTCACACCAGTGCCCACCTCTCCCTGTGATGATCTCACATCTGTGTCCATCTCCCGTAGTGACGCTTTCACAGCCGTGCCCAAATCTCCCAGTGACTCTCTCAGGGCAGTGCCCACTTCTCCAAGTGACACTCTCACTGCTGCACCCATCTTTCCCAGTGACACTCTCACTGCAGTGCCCACCTATCCCAGTGACTCAATCACAATAGTGCCCACCTCTCCCAGTGATGCATGCTCAGCAGTGCCAAACTCTCCCAGTGATGCTCTCACACCAGTGCACAAATCTGACAGTGACACTCACACTGCAGTGCCCAACTCTCACAGTGACACTCTCAAAAAAGTACCCACCTTTCCCAGTGACACTCTCACAGCAGTGCCCAACTCTCCCACCGACTCTCTCATAGCAGTGCCCAGCTATCCCAGTGACCCACTCACAGCCCTGCCCACCTCTCCCAGAGATGCATGCACAGCAGTGCCCACCTCTCGCAGTGACACTCTCACAGCAGTACCCACCTATCCAAGTGACACTCTCACAGCAGTGCCCAAATCACCCAGTGACACTCTCACTGCAGTGCACACCTCTCCCAATGATGCATGCACAGCAGTGCCAACCTCTCACAGTGACGCATACACAGCAGTGCCCACCTCTCCCAGTGACACATGCACAGCAGTGTACACCTCTCCCAGTTATGCTGTCACACCAGTGCCCACCTCTCCCACTGACAATCTCACAACAGTTCCACCTCTCCCAGTGACACTCTCACAGCAGTGCCCACCTCTCCCAGTGACTCATTCCCAGCACAGCCCACCTCTCCCAGTGATGCATGCACAGAAGTGACCAACTCTCCCAGGGACACTCTCACAGCAGTGCCCAACTTTCCCAGTGACGCTGTCACTGCAGTGCCCACCTATCCCAGTTACTCACTCACAATAGTGCCTACCTTTCCCAGTGACGCATGCACAGCAGAGGCAGACGCTCCCCGTGACGCATGTTCAGCAGTGCCAAACTCTCCCAGTGATGCTCTCACACCAGTGCGCAACTCTCACAGTGACCCTCTCACTCCAGTGCCCACCTCTCCCAGTGACACTCTCACTATAATGCCCAACTCTCCCAGTGAAGTTCTCACAACAGGGCCCACCTTTCCCAGTGACACACTCACAGCAGCCCCCACCTCTCCCATTGATGCTCTCACACCAGTGCCCACCTCTCCCTGTGATGATCTCACATCTGTGTCCATCTCCCGTAGTGACGCTTTCACAGCCGTGCCCAAATCTCCCAGTGACTCTCTCAGGGCAGTGCCCACTTCTCCAAGTGACACTCTCACTGCTGCACCTATCTTTCCCAGTGACACTCTCACTGCAGTGCCCACCTATCCCAGTGACTCAATCACAATAGTGCCCACCTCTCCCAGTGATGCATGCTCAGCAGTGCCAAACTCTCCCAGTGATGCTCTCACACCAGTGCACAAATCTGACAGTGACACTCACACTGCAGTGCCCAACTCTCACAGTGACACTCTCAAAAAAGTACCCACCTTTCCCAGTGACACTCTCACAGCAGTGCCCAACTCTCCCACCGACTCTCTCATAGCAGTGCCCAGCTATCCCAGTGACCCACTCACAGCCCTGCCCACCTCTCCCAGAGATGCATGCACAGCAGTGCCCACCTCTCGCAGTGACACTCTCACAGCAGTACCCACCTATCCAAGTGACACTCTCACAGCAGTGCCCAAATCACCCAGTGACACTCTCACTGCAGTGCACACCTCTCCCAATGATGCATGCACAGCAGTGCCAACCTCTCACAGTGACGCATACACAGCAGTGCCCACCTCTCCCAGTGACACATGCACAGCAGTGTACACCTCTCCCAGTTATGCTGTCACACCAGTGCCCACCTCTCCCACTGACAATCTCACAACAGTTCCACCTCTCCCAGTGACACTCTCACAGCAGTGCCCACCTCTCCCAGTGACTCATTCCCAGCACAGCCCACCTCTCCCAGTGATGCATGCACAGAAGGGACCAACTCTCCCAGGGACACTCTCACAGCAGTGCCCAACTTTCCCAGTGACGCTGTCACTGCAGTGCCCACCTATCCCAGTTACTCACTCACAATAGTGCCTACCTTTCCCAGTGACGCATGCACAGCAGAGGCAGACGCTCCCCGTGACGCATGTTCAGCAGTGCCAAACTCTCCCAGTGATGCTCTCACACCAGTGCGCAACTCTCACAGTGACCCTCTCACTCCAGTGCCCACCTCTCCCAGTGACACTCTCACAAAAGCGCCCACTTTTCCCAGTGACACTCTCACAGCAGTGCCCAACTCTCCCAGTGACGCTCTCACAGCAGTGCCCACCTATCCCAATGACTCAATCCCAGCCCTGCCCACCTCTCCCAGTGAGGCATGCACAGCAGTGCCCACCTCTCCCAATGACACTCTCACAGCATTGCCCACCTATCCCAGTGACTCACTTGCAATAGTGCCCACCTCTCCCAGTGACGCATGCAAGCAGTGCCCAACTCTCCCAGTGATGCTCTCACTCCAGTTCCCACGTCTCCCATTGACATTCTCACAGCAGTGCCCAGCTCCACCAGTGACGCTTTCAGAGCAGTTGCCACCTCTCCCAGTGACACTCTCACAGCAGTGCCCACCTATCCCAATGACGCTTTCAAAAAAGTGGCCACCTCTCCCAGTTACACTCTCATAGCAGTGCCCACCTCTCCCAGTGACACTCTCACAGCAGTGCCAACCTATCGCAATGACACTCTCAAAGCAGTGCCCACATCTCCCAGTGAAACTCTCACAGCAGTACCCACCTCTACCAGTGACTCACTCACGTCATTGCCCACCTCTGCCAGTGACTTGCTCACATCAGTGCCCATCTCTCACAGTGATGCTCTCACAGCAGTGCCCATCTCTCCCAGTGACGCTTGCACAGCTGTGCCCACCTCTGCCAGTGATGCTCTCACAGCAGTGCCAATCTATCCCAGTGACACTCTCACTGCATTGCCCACCTCTCCCAGTGATGCTCTCACACCAGGGCCCATCCCTCCCTCTGATGTTCTCACAGCAGTGCCCATCTCTTGCATTGACGCTTTCACAGCAGTGCCCACATCTCCCAATGACTCTCTCACAGCTGTGCCCATCTTTCCCAGTGACACTCTCACTGCAGTGCCCACCTATCCCAGTGACTCACTCACAATAGTGCCTACCTTTCCCAGTGACGCATACACAGCAGTGCCCACCTCTCCCAGTGACACATGCACAGCAGTGTACACCTCTCCCAGTTATGCTCTCACACCAGTGCCCACCTCTCCCACTGACAATCTCACAACAGTTCCAACTCTCCCAGTGACACTCTCACAGCAGTGCCCACCTATCCCAGTGACACTGTCACAGCAGTGCTCTCCTATCCCAATGACGCTTTCACAGCAGTGCCCACCTCTCCCAGTGACACACTCACAGCAGTGCCAACCTCTCCGAGTGACTCTCTCACACCAGTGCCCACCTCTCCCAGTGTTACTCTCACAACCGTGCACATCTCCCCCAGTGACACTCTCACAGCAGTGCCCACCTATCCCAGTGACTCATTCCCAGCACTGCCCGCCTCTCCCAGTGATGCATGCACAGAAGTGACCACCTCTCCCAGGGACACTCTCACAGCAGTGCCCAACTTTCCCAGTGACACTGTCACAGCAGTGCCCACCTATCCCAGTTACTCACTCACAATAGTGCCTAACTCTCCCAGTGACGCATGCACAGCAGAGGCCAACTCTCCCAATGATGCATGCACAGCAGAGGCAGACTCTCCCTGTGACGCATGTTCAGCAGTGCCAAACTCTCCCAGTGATGCTCTCACACCAGTGCGCAACTCTCACAGTGACCCTCTCACTCCGGTGCCCACCTATCTCAGTGACTCACTCCCAGCCCTGCCCACCTCTCCCAGTGATGCATGCACAGCAGTGCCCACCTCTCCCAATGACACTCTCACAGCAGTGCCCACCTATCCCAGTGACTCACTTGCAATAGTGCCCACCTCTCCCTGTGACGCATGCAAGCAGTGCCCAGCTCTCCCATAGACACTCTCACAGCAGTGCCCACATCTCCCAGTGAAACTCTCATAGCATTGCCCACCTCTACCAGTGACTCACTCACGTCATTGCCCACCTCTCCCAGTGACTTGCTCACATCAGTGCCCAACTCTCCCAATGATGTTCTCACAGCAGTGCCCATCTCGCCCATTGATGCTTGCACAGCAGTGCCCACCTCTGCCAGTGACGCTCACACAGCAGTGCCAATCTATCCCAGTGACACTCTCACTGCATTGCCCACCTCTCCCAGTGATGCTCTGACACCAGTGCCCACCTCTCCCTGTGATGTTCTCATAGCAGTGCCCATCTCCTGCAGTGACTCTTTCACAGCAGTGCCCACCTCTCCCAGTGACACTCTCACAGCAGTGCCCTCCTATCCCAATGATGCTTTCACAGCAGTGCCAACCTCTCCCAGTGACACACTCACAGCAGTGCCAACCTCTCCGAATGACTCTCTCACACCAGTGCCCACCTCTCCCAGTGTTACTCTCACAGCCGTGCACATCTCCCCCAGTGACACTCTCACAGCAGTGCCCACCTATCCCAGTGACTCATTCCCAGCACTGCACACCTCTCCCAGTGATGCATGCACAGAAGTGACCACCTCTCCCAGGGATACTCTCACAGCAGTGCCCAACTTTCCCAGTGACACTGTCACAGCAGTGCCCACCTATCCCAGTTACTCACTCACAATAGTGCCTACCTCTCCCAGTGACGCATGCGCAGCAGAGGCAGACTGTCCCCGTGATGCATGCTCCGCAGTGCCAAACTCTCCCAGTGATGCTCTCACACCAGTGCGCAACTCTCACAGTGACCCTCTCACTCCAGTGCCCACCTCTCCCAGTGACACTCTCACAGCAGTGCCCAACTCTCCCAGTGTCTCTCTCACAGCAGTGCCCACCTATCTCAGTGACTCACTCCCAGCCCTGCCCACCTCTCCCAGTGATGCATGCACAGCAGTGCCCACCTCTCCCAATGACACTCTCACAGCAGTGCCCACCTATCCCAGTGACTCACTTGCAATAGTGCCCACCTCTCTCAGTGATGCATGCAAGCAGTGCCCAACTCTCCCAGTGATGCGGTCACTCCAGTTCCCACGTCTCCCATTGACATTCTCACAGCAGTGCCCATCTCCTCCAGTGACGCTTTCAGAGCAGTTGCCACCTCTCCCAGTGACACTCTCACAGCAGTGCCCAACAATCCCAATGACGGTCTCAAAGCAGTGCCCAGCTCTCCCAATGACACTCTCACAGCAGCGCCCACCTCTACCAGTGACTCACTCACGTCATTGCCCACCTCTCCCAGTGACTTGCTCACATCAGTGCCCACCACTCCCAGTGATGCTCTCACAGCAGTGCCAATCTCTCCCAGTGATGCTTGCACAGCTGTGCCCACCTCTGCCAGTGATGATCTCACAGCAGTGCCAATCTATCCCAGTGACACTCTCACTGCATTGCCCACCTCTCCCAGTGATGCTCTCAGACCAGTGCCCACCCTCCCTCTGATGTTCTCACAGCAGTGCCCATCTCCTGCATTGACGCTTTCACAGCAGTGCCCACATCTCCCAATGACTCTCTCACAGCTGTGCCCATCTTTACCAGTGACATTCTCACTGCAGTGCCCACCTATCACAGTGACTCGCTCACAATAGTGCCTACCTCTCCCAGTGACGCATGCACAGCAGAGGCCAACTCTCCCAATGATGCATGCACAGCAGTACCCACCACTCACAGTGACGCATACACAGCAGTGCCCACCTATCCCAGTGACACATGCAGAGCAGTGTCCACCTCTCCCAGTGATACTCTCACACCAGTGTCCACCTCTCCCACTGACAATCTCACAACAGTCCCACCTATCCCAGTGACTTTCTCACAACAGTGCCCAACTCTCCCAGTGACACTTTCACAGCAGTGCCCACCTCTCCCAGTGACTCTCTCACAGCAGTGCCCACCTCTCCCAGTGACGCATGCACAGCAGTGCCCACCTCTCCCAGTGACACTCTCACAGCAGCGCCCACCTGTCCCAGTGATGCTCTCACACCAGTTCCCACTTCTCCCAGTGATTCTCTCACAGCTGTGCCCACCTATCCCAGTGACTCACTCCCAGCACTGCCCACATCTCCCAGTGATGCATGCACAGCAGTGCCCACCTCTCCCAGTGACGCTCTCACAGCAGTGCCCAACTTTCCCAGTGACACTCTCACTGCCGTGCCCAGCTATCCCAGTTACTCACTCACAATAGTGCCTAACTCTCCCAGTGACGCATGCACAGCAGAGGCCAACTCTCCCAGTGACGCATGCACAGCAGAGGCCAACTCTCCCAATGATGCATGCACAGCAGAGGCAGCCTCTCCTCGTGACGCATGTTCAGCTGTGCCAAACTCTCCCAGTGAAGCTTTCACTCCAGTACGCAACTCTCACAATGACACTCTCTCTCCAGTGCCCACCTCTCCCAGTGACACTCTCACACAGCAGTGCCCACCTATCCCAGTGACTCACTTGCAATAGTGCCCACCTCTCCCAGTGATGCATGCAAGCAGTGCCCAACTCTCCCAGTAATGCTCTCACTCCAGTGCCCACGACTCCCAGTGACATTCTCACAACAGTGCCCATGTCTTCCAGTGACACTTTCAAAGCAGTTGCCACCTTCCCTGTGACACTCTCACAGCAGTGCCCACCTATCCCAATGACGCTTTCACAGCAGTGCCCACCTCTCCCAGTGACACTCTCACAGCAGTGCCCACCTATCCCAATGACGCTTTCACATCAGTGCCCACCTCTCCCAGTGACACTCTCACAGCAGTGCCCAACTATCCCAATGACGCTCTCAAAGCATTGCCCAGCTCTCCCAATGACACTCTCACAGCAGTGCCCACATCTCCCAGTGAAACTCTCACAGCAGCGCCCACCTCTACCAGTGACTCACTCACGTCATTGCCCACATCTCCTAGAGACTTGCTCACATCAGTGCCCAACTCTCCCAGTGATGTTCTCACAGCAGTGCCCACCTCTCCCAGTGATACTCTCACAGCCGTGCACATCTCCCCCAGTGACACTCTCACAGCAGTGCCCACATATCCCAGTGACTCATTCCCAGCACGGCCCACCTCTCCCAGTGATGCATGCACAGAAGTGACCACCTCTCCCAGGGACACTCTCACAGCAGTGCCCACCTATCCCAGTTACTCACTCACAATATTGCCTACCTCTCCCAGTGACGCATGCACAGCAGAGGCAGACTCTCCCCGTGACGCATGTTCAGCAGTGCCAAACTCTCCCAGTGATGCTCTCACACCAGTGCGCAACTCTCACAGTGAACCTCTCACTCCAGTGCCCACCTCTCACAGTGAAACTCTCACAAAAGCGCCCACTTTTCCCAGTGAGACTCTCACAGCAGTGCCCAACTCTCCCAGTGACTCTCTCACAGCAGTGCCCACCTATCCCCGTGACTCACTCCCAGCCCTGCCCACCTCTCCCAGTGATGCATGCACAGCAGTGCCCAGCTCTCCCAGTGATGCATGCACAGCATTGCCCACCTATCCCAGTGACTCACTTGCAATAGTGCCCACCTCTTCCAGTGACGCATGCAAGCAGTGCCCAACTCTCCCAGTGATGCTCTCACTCCAGTGCCCACGACTCCCAGTGACATTCTCACAACAGTGCCCATATCCTCGTGACGCTTTCAGACCAGTTGCCACCTCTCCCAGTGACACTCTCACAGCAGTGTCCACCTATCCCAATGACGCTTTCACAGCAGTGCCCACCTCTCCCAGTGAGATTCTCATAGCAGAGCCCACCTCTCCCAGTGACACTCTCACAGCATTGCTCACCTATCCCAATGACACTCTCACAGCAGTGCCCACCTATCCCAATGACGCTCTCAAAGCAGTGCCCAGCTCTCCCAATGACACTCTCACAGCAGTGCCCACATCTCCCAGTGAAACTCTCACTGCAGCGCCCACCTCTACCAGTGACTCACTCACGTCATTGCCAACCTCACCCAGTGACTTGCTCACATCAGTGACCAACTCTCCCCGTGATGCTCTCACAGCAGTGCCAATCTCTCCCATTGATGCTTGCACAGCAGTGCCCACCTCTGCCAGTGACGCTCTCACTGCAGTGCCAATCTATCCCAGTGACACTCTCACTGCATTTCCCACCTCGAACAGTGATACTCTGACACCAGTGCCCACCTCTCTCTGTGATGTTCTCACAGCAGTGCCCATTTCCTGCAGTGACTCTTTCACAGCAGTGCCCACATCTCCCAGTGACTCTCACACAGCTGTGCCCATCTTTCCCATTGACACGCTCACTGCAGTGCCCACCTATCCCAGTGACTCACTCACAATAGTGCCTACCTCTCCCAGTGACGCATGCACAGCAGAGGCCAACTCTCCCAATGATGCATGCACAGCAGTGCCCACCTCTCACAGTGACGCATACACAGCAGTGCCCACCTCTCTCAGTGACACATGCACAGCAGTGTACACCTCTCCCAGTTATGCTCTCACACCAGTGCCCACCTCTCCCAGTGACACTCTCACAGCAGTGCCCACCTCTCCCAGTGACACTCTCAAAGCAGTGCTCTCCTATCCCAGTGACACACTCACAGCAGTGCCAACCTCTCCCAGTGGCTCTCTCACAGCAGTGCCCACCTCTCCCAGTGACGCATTCACAGCAGTGTCCACCTCTCTCAGTGACACTCTCACAGCAGCGCACACCTGTCCCAGTGATGCTCCCACACCCGTGCCCACCTCTCCCAGTGATACTCTCACAGCCGTGCACATCTCCCCCAGTGATACTCTCACAGCAGTGTCCACCTATCCCAGTGACTCATTTCCAGCACTGCCCACCTCTCCCAGTGATGCATGCGCAGAAGTGACCACCTCTCCCAGGGACACTCTCACAGCAGTGCCCAACTTTCCCAGTGGGACACTGTCACTGCAGTGCCCACCTATCCCAGTTACTCACTCACAATAGTGCCTACCTCTCCCAGTGACGCATGCACAGCAGAGGCAGCCTCTCCCCGTGACGCATGTTCAGCAGTGCCAAACTCTCCCACTGATACTCTCACAGCAGTGCCCAACTTTCCCAGTGACTCTCTCACAGCAGTGCCCACCTATCCCAGTGACTCACTCCCAGTCCTGCCCACCTCTCCCAGTGATGCATGCACAGCAGTGCCCACCTATCCCAGTGACTCACTTGCAATTGTGCCCACCTCTCCCATTGACGCATGCAAGCAGTGCACAACTCTCCCAGTGATGCTCTCACTCCAGTTCCCACATCTCCCATTGACATTCTCACAGCAGTGCCCACCCATCCCAATAACGCTTTTACAACAATGCCCACCTCTGCCCGTGACACTCGCGTAGCAGTGCCCACCTCTCCCAGTGACACTCTCACAGCAGTGCACAGTTCTCCAAATGACACTCTCACAGCAGTGCCCACATCTCCAAGTGACTCACTCACGTCATTGCCCACAACTCCCAGTGACTTGCTCACATCAGTGCCCAACTCTCCCAGTGATGCTCTCACAGTAGTGCCCATCTCTCCCAGTGATGGTTGCACAGCTGTGCCCACCTCGGCCAGTGATGCTCTCACAGCAGTGCCTACCCCTCCCTGTGATGTTTTCACAGCAGAGCCAATCTCCTGCATTGACTCTTTCACAGCAGTGCCCACATCACCCAGTGACTCTCTCACAGCTGTGCCCATCTTTCCCAGTGAAACTCTCACTGCAGTGCAAACCTATCCCAGTGACTCACTCACAGTAGTGCCTACCTCTCCCAGTGACGCATGCACAGCAGAGGCCAACTCTCCCATTGATGCATGCACAGCAGTGCCCACCTCTCACAGTGACGCATACACAGCAGTGCCCACCTCTCCCAGTGACAAATGCACAGCAGTGTCCAACTCTCCCAGTGATGCTCTCACACCTTGCCCACCTCTCCCACTGAAAATGTCACAACAGTGCCACCTCTCCCAGTGACACACTCACAGCAGTGCCCACCTCTCCCAGTGACACTCTCACAGCAGTGCCCTCCTATCCCAGTGACGCTTTCACAGCAGTGCCCACCTCTCCCAGTGACACACTCACAGCAGTGCGAACCTCTCCCAGTGATGCTCTCACACCAGTGCCCACCTCTCCCAGTGATTCTCTCACAGCTGTGCACATTTCGCCCAGTGACACTCTCACAGCAGTGCCCACCTATCCCAGTGACTCACTCCCAGCACTGCCCACATCTCCCAGTGATGCATGCAGTGCCCACCTCTCCCAGTGACATTCTCACAGCAGTGCCCAACTTTCCCAGTGACACTCTCACTGCAGTGCCCACCTATCCCAGTTACTCACTCACAATAGTGCCCACCTCTCCCAGTGACGCATGCACAGCAGAGGCCGCCTCTCCCCGTGACGCATGTTCAGCAGTTTCAAACTCTCCCAGTGATGCTCTCACACCAGTGTGCAACTCTCACAGTGACACTCTCACTCCAGTGCCCACCTCTCCCAGTGACACTCTCACAAAAGCGCCTACTTTTCCCAGTGACACTCTCACAGCAGTGCCCAACTCTCCCAGTGACTCTCTCACAGCAGTGCCCACATATCCCAGTGACTCACTCTCAGCCCTGCCCACCTCTCCCAGTGATGTTCTCACAGCAGTGCCCATCTCGCCCATTGATGCTTGCACAGCAGTGCCCACCTCTGCCAGTGACGCTCTCACTGCAGTGCCAATCTATCCCAGTGACACTCTTACTGCATTGCCCACCTCTCCCAGTGATGCTCTGACACCAGTGCCCACCTCTCCCTGTGATGTTCTCACAGCAGTGCCAATCTCCTGCAGTGACTCTTTCACAGCAGTGCCCACATCTCCCTGTGACTCTCTCACAGCTGTGCCCATCTTTCCCAGTTACACTCTCACTGCAGTGCCCACCTATCACAGTGACTCACTCACAAAAGTGCCTACATCTCCCAGTGACACATGCACAGCCGAGGCCAACTCTCCCAATGATGCATGCACAGCAGTGACCACTTCTCACAGTGACGCATACACAGCAGTGCCCACCTCTCCCAGTGACACATGCACAGCAGCGTAAACCTCTCCCAGTGATGCTCTCACACCAGTGCCCACCTCTCCCACTGACAATCTCACAACAGTGCCACCTCTCCCACTGACAATCTCACAACAGTTCCACCTCTCCCAGTGACACTCTCACAGCAGTGCCCAGCACTTCCAGTGACACTCTCACAGCAGTGCCCTGCTATCCCAGTGACGCTTTCACAGCAGTGCCCACCTCTCCCAGTGACACTCTCACAGCAGTGCCCTGCTATCCCAGTGACGCTTTCACAGCAGTGTCCACCTCTCCCAGTGATACTCTCACAGCAGCGCGCAACTGTCCCAGTGATGCTCTCACACCAGTGTCCACCTCTCCCAGTGATACTCTCACAGCAGTGCCCAACTTTCCCAGTGACACTGTCACAGCTGTGCCCACCTATCCCAGTTACTCACTCACAATAGTGCCCACCTCTCCCCGTGACGAATGTTCAGCAGTGCCAAACTCTCCCAGTGATGCTCTCACACCAGTGCGCAACTCTCACAGTGACCCTCTCAATCCAGTGCCCACCTCTCCCAGTGACTCTCTCACAAAAGCGCCCACTTTTCCCACTGACACTCTCACGGCAGTGCCCAACTCTCCCAGTGACTCTCTCACAGCAGTGCCCACCTATCCCAGTGACTCACTCCCAGACCTGCCCACCTCTCCCAGTGACTCACTCACAGTAGTGCCTACCTCTCCCAGTGACGCATGCACAGCAGAGGCCAACTCTCCCAATGATGCATGCACAGCAGTGCCCACCTCTCACAGTGACGCATACACAGCAGTGCCCACCTCTCTCAGTGACACATGCACAGCAGTGTACACCTCTCCCAGTTATGCTCTCACACCAGTGCCCACCTCTCCCAGTGACACTCTCACAGCAGTGCCCACCTCTCCCAGTGACACTCTCAAAGCAGTGCTCTCCTATCCCAGTGACACACTCACAGCAGTGCCAACCTCTCCCAGTGGCTCTCTCACAGCAGTGCCCACCTCTCCCAGTGACGCATTCACAGCAGTGTCCACCTCTCTCAGTGACACTCTCACAGCAGCGCACACCTGTCCCAGTGATGCTCCCACACCAGTGCCCACCTCTCCCAGTGATACTCTCACAGCCGTGCACATCTCCCCCAGTGATACTCTCACAGCAGTGTCCACCTATCCCAGTGACTCATTTCCAGCACTGCCCACCTCTCCCAGTGATGCATGCGCAGAAGTGACCACCTCTCCCAGGGACACTCTCACAGCAGTGCCCAACTTTCCCAGTGACACTGTCACTGCAGTGCCCACCTATCCCAGTTACTCACTCACAATAGTGCCTACCTCTCCCAGTGACGCATGCACAGCAGAGGCAGCCTCTCCCCGTGACGCATGTTCAGCAGTGCCAAACTCTCCCACTGATACTCTCACAGCAGTGCCCAACTTTCCCAGTGACTCTCTCACAGCAGTGCCCACCTATCCCAGTGACTCACTCCCAGTCCTGCCCACCTCTCCCAGTGATGCATGCACAGCAGTGCCCACCTATCCCAGTGACTCACTTGCAATTGTGCCCACCTCTCCCATTGACGCATGCAAGCAGTGCACAACTCTCCCAGTGATGCTCTCACTCCAGTTCCCACATCTCCCATTGACATTCTCACAGCAGTGCCCACCTATCCCAATAACGCTTTTACAACAATGCCCACCTCTGCCCGTGACACTCGCGTAGCAGTGCCCACCTCTCCCAGTGACACTCTCACAGCAGTGCACAGCTCTCCAAATGACACTCTCACAGCAGTGCCCACATCTCCAATGACTCACTCACGTCATTGCCCACAACTCCCAGTGACTTGCTCACATCAGTGCCCAACTCTCCCAGTGATGCTCTCACAGTAGTGCCCATCTCTCCCAGTGATGGTTGCACAGCTGTGCCCACCTCGGCCAGTGATGCTCTCACAGCAGTGCCTACCCCTCCCTGTGATGTTTTCACAGCAGAGCCAATCTCCTGCATTGACTCTTTCACAGCAGTGCCCACATCACCCAGTGACTCTCTCACAGCTGTGCCCATCTTTCCCAGTGAAACTCTCACTGCAGTGCAAACCTATCCCAGTGACTCACTCACAGTAGTGCCTACCTCTCCCAGTGACGCATGCACAGCAGAGGCCAACTCTCCCATTGATGCATGCACAGCAGTGCCCACCTCTCACAGTGACGCATACACAGCAGTGCCCACCTCTCCCAGTGACAAATGCACAGCAGTGTCCAACTCTCCCAGTGATGCTCTCACACCTTGCCCACCTCTCCCACTGAAAATGTCACAACAGTGCCACCTCTCCCAGTGACACACTCACAGCAGTGCCCACCTCTCCCAGTGACACTCTCACAGCAGTGCCCTCCTATCCCAGTGACGCTTTCACAGCAGTGCCCACCTCTCCCAGTGATGTTCTCACAGCAGTGCCCATCTCGCCCATTGATGCTTGCACAGCAGTGCCCACCTCTCCCAGTGACGCTCTCACTGCAGTGCCAATCTATCCCAGTGACACTCTTACTGCATTGCCCACCTCTCCCAGTGATGCTCTGACACCAGTGCCCACATCTCCCTGTGATGTTCTCACAGCAGTGCCAATCTCCTGCAGTGACTCTTTCACAGCAGTGCCAACATCTCCCTGTGACTCTCTCACAGCTGTGCCCATCTTTCCCAGTTACACTCTCACTGCAGTGCCCACCTATCACAGTGACTCACTCACAAAAGTGCCTACATCTCCCAGTGACACATGCACAGCCGAGGCCAACTCTCCCAATGATGCATGCACAGCAGTGACCACTTCTCACAGTGACGCATACACAGCAGTGCCCACCTCTCCCAGTGACACATGCACAGCAGCGTAAACCTCTCCCAGTGATGCTCTCACACCAGTGCCCACCTCTCCCACTGACAATCTCACAACAGTGCCACCTCTCCCACTGACAATCTCACAACAGTTCCACCTCTCCCAGTGACACTCTCACAGCAGTGCCCAGCACTTCCAGTGACACTCTCACAGCAGTGCCCTGCTATCCCAGTGACGCTTTCACAGCAGTGCCCACCTCTCCCAGTGACACTCTCACAGCAGTGCCCTGCTATCCCAGTGACGCTTTCACAGCAGTGTCCACCTCTCCCAGTGATACTCTCACAGCAGCGCGCAACTGTCCCAGTGATGCTCTCACACCAGTGTCCACCTCTCCCAGTGATACTCTCACAGCAGTGCCCAACTTTCCCAGTGACACTGTCACAGCTGTGCCCACCTATCCCAGTTACTCACTCACAATAGTGCCCACCTCTCCCCGTGACGAATGTTCAGCAGTGCCAAACTCTCCCAGTGATGCTCTCACACCAGTGCGCAACTCTCACAGTGACCCTCTCAATCCAGTGCCCACCTCTCCCAGTGACTCTCTCACAAAAGCGCCCACTTTTCCCACTGACACTCTCACGGCAGTGCCCAACTCTCCCAGTGACTCTCTCACAGCAGTGCCCACCTATCCCAGTGACTCACTCCCAGACCTGCCCACCTCTCCCAGTGATGCATGCACAGCAGTGCCCACCTCTCCCAGTGATGCATGCACATCATTGCCCACCTATCCCAGTGACTCACTTGCAATAGTGCCCACCTCTCCCAGTGAAGCATGCAAGCAGTGCCCAACTCTCCCAGTGATGCTCTCACTCCAGTGCCCACGACTCCCAGTGACATTCTCACAACAGTGCCCATATCCTACAGTGACGTTTTCAGAGCAGTTGCCACCTCTCCCAGTGACACTCTCACAGCAGTACCCACCTATCCCAATGACGCTTTCACAGCAGTGCCCACCTCTCCCAGTGACATTCTTATAGCGGAGCCCACCTCTCCCATTGACACTCTCACAGCAGTGCACACCTATCCCAATGACGCTTTCACAGCAGTGCCCGCTTCTCCCAGTGACACTCTCACAGCAGTGCCCACCTATCCCAATGACGCTCTCAAAGCAGTGTCCAGCTCTCCCAATGACGCTCTCACAGCAGTGCCCACATCTCCCAGTGAAACTCTCACAGCAGCGCCCACCTCTACCAGTGACTCACTCACGTCATTGCCCACCTCACCCAGTGACTTGCTCACATCAGTGCCCACCTCTCCCAGTGATGCTCTCACAGCAGTGCCAATCTCTCCCAATGATGCTTGCACAGCAGTGCCCACCTCTGCCAGTGACGCTCTCACTGCAGTGCCAATCTATCCCAGTGATTCTCTGACACCAGTGCCCACCTCTCTCTGTGATGTTCTCACAGCAGTGACCATTTCCTGCAGTGACTCTTTCACAGCAGTGCCCACATTTCCCAGTGACTCTCTCACAGCTGTGCCCATCTTTCCCATTGGCACTCTCACTGCAGTGCCCACCTATCCCAGTGACTCACTCACAATAGTGCCTACCTCTCCCAGTGACTCTCTCACAGCAGTGCGCACCTATCCCAATGACGCTTTCACAGCAATGCCCACTTCTCCCAGTGACACTCTCACAGCAGTGCCCACCTATCCCAATGATGCTCTCAAAGCAGTGTCCAGCTCTCCCAATGACACTCTCACAGCAGTGCCCACATCTCCCAGTGAAACTCTCACAGCAGCGCCCACCTATCCCCGTGACTCACTCCAAGCCCTGCCCACCTCTCCCAGTGATGCATGCACAGCAGTGCCCACCTCTCCCAGTGATGCATGCACATCATTGCCCACCTATCCCAGTGACTCACTTGCTATAGTGCCCACCTCTCCCAGTGAAGCATGCAAGCAGTGCCCAACTCTCCCAGTGATGCTCTCACTCCAGTGCCCACGACTCCCAGTGACATTCTCACAACAGTGCCCATATCCTACAGTGACGTTTTCAGAGCAGTTGCCACCTCTCCCAGTGACACTCTCACAGCAGTACCCACCTATCCCAATGACGCTTTCACAGCAGTGCCCACCTCTCCCAGTGACATTCTTATAGCGGAGCCCACCTCTCCCATTGACACTCTCACAGCAGTGCACACCTATCCCAATGACGCTTTCACAGCAGTGCCCGCTTCTCCCAGTGACACTCTCACAGCAGTGCCCACCTATCCCAATGACGCTCTCAAAGCAGTGTCCAGCTCTCCCAATGACGCTCTCACAGCAGTGCCCACATCTCCCAGTGAAACTCTCACAGCAGCGCCCACCTCTACCAGTGACTCACTCACGTCATTGCCCACCTCACCCAGTGACTTGCTCACATCAGTGCCCACCTCTCCCAGTGATGCTCTCACAGCAGTGCCAATCTCTCCCAATGATGCTTGCACAGCAGTGCCCACCTCTGCCAGTGACGCTCTCACTGCAGTGCCAATCTATCCCAGTGATTCTCTGACACCAGTGCCCACCTCTCTCTGTGATGTTCTCACAGCAGTGACCATTTCCTGCAGTGACTCTTTCACAGCAGTGCCCACATTTCCCAGTGACTCTCTCACAGCTGTGCCCATCTTTCCCATTGGCACTCTCACTGCAGTGCCCACCTATCCCAGTGACTCACTCACAATAGTGCCTACCTCTCCCAGTGACACTCTCACAGCAGTGCGCACCTATCCCAATGACGCTTTCACAGCAATGCCCACTTCTCCCAGTGACACTCTCACAGCAGTGCCCACCTATCCCAATGACGCTCTCAAAGCAGTGTCCAGCTCTCCCAATGACACTCTCACAGCAGTGCCCACATCTCCCAGTGAAACTCTCACAGCAGCGCCACCTATCCCCGTGACTCACTCCAAGCCCTGCCCACCTCTCCCAGTGATGCATGCACAGCAGTGCCCACCTATCCCAGTGACTCACTTGCAATAGTGCACACCTCTCCCAGTGAAGCATGCAAGCAGTGCCCAACTCTCCCAGTGATGCTCTCACTCCAGTGCCCACGACTCCCAGTGACATTCTCACAACAGTGCCCATATCCTACAGTGACGCTTTCAGAGCAGTTGCCACCTCTCCCAGTGACACTCTCACAGCAGTACCCACCTATCCCAATGACGCTTTCACAGCAGTGCCCACCTCTCCCAGTGACATTCTCATAGCGGAGCCCACCTCTCCCATTGACACTCTCACAGCAGTGCACACCTATCCCAATGACGCTTTCACAGCAGTGCCCACTTCTCCCAGTGACACTCTCACAGCAGTGCCCACCTATCCCAATGACACTTTCAAAGCAGTGTCCAGCTCTCCCAATGACACTCTCACAGCAGTGCCCACATCTCCCAGTGAAACTCTCACAGCAGCGCCCACCTCTACCAGTGACTCACTCACGTCATTGCCCACCTCACCCAGTGACTTGCTCACATCAGTGCCCAACTCTCCCAGTGATGCTATCACAGCAGTGCCAATCTCTCCCAATGATGCTTGCACAGCAGTGCCCACCTCTGCCAGTGACGCTCTCACTGCAGTGCCAATCTATCCCAGTGACACTCTCACTGCATTTCCCACCTCTACCAGTGATGCTCTGACACCAGTGCCCACCTCTCTCTGTGATGTTCTCACAGCAGTGACCATTTCCTGCAGTGACTCTTTCACAGCAGTGCCCACATTTCCCAGTGACTCTCTCACAGCTGTGCCCATCTTTCCCATTGGCACTCTCACTGCAGTGCCCACCTATCCCAGTGACTCACTCACAATAGTGCCTACCTCTCCCAGTGACACTCTCACAGCAGTACCCTCCTATCCCAATGACGCTTACACAGCAGTGCCCACCTCTCCCAGTGACATTCTCATAGCAGAGCCCACCTCTCCCACTGACTCTCTCACAGCAGTGCCCACCTCTCCCATTGACACTCTCACAGCAGTGCGCACCTATCCCAATGACGCTTTCACAGCAATGCCCACTTCCCCCAGTGACACTCTCACAGCAGTGCCCACCTATCCCAATGACGCTCTCAAAGCAGTGTCCAGCTCTCCCAATGACACTCTCACAGCAGTGCCCACATCTCCCAGTGAAACTCTCACAGCAGCGCCCACCTCTACCAGTGACACACTCACGTCATTGCCCACCTCACCCAGTGACTTGCTCACATCAGTGCCCACCTCTGCCAGTGACGCGCTCACTGCAGTGCCAATCTATCCCAGTGACACTCTCACTGCATTTCCCACCTCTACCAGTGATGCTCTGACACCAGTGCCCACATCTCTCTGTGATGTTCTCACAGCAGTGACCATTTCCTGCAGTGACTCTTTCACAGCAGTGCCCACATCTCCCAGTGACTCTCTCACAGCTGTGCCCATCTTTCCCATTGGCACTCTCACTGCAGTGCCCACCTATCCCAGTGACTCACTCACAATAGTGCCTACCTCTCCCAGTGACGCATGCACAGCAGAGGCCAACTCTCCCAATGATGCATGCACAGCAGTGCCCACCTCTCACAGTGATGCATACACAGCAGTGCCCACCTCTCCCAGTGACACATGCACAGCAGTGTACACCTCTCCCAGTTATGCTCTCACACCAGTGCCCACCTTTCCCAGTGACACTCTCACAGCAGTGCCCACCTCTCCCAGTGACACTCTCACAGCAGTGCCCTCCTATCCCAGTGACACTTTCACAGCAGTGCCCACCTCTCCCAGTGACACACTCACAGCAGTGCCAACCTCTCCCAGTGACTCTCTCACAGCAGTGCCCACCTCTCCCAGTGACACTCTCACAGCAGCGCGCACCTGTCCTAGTGATGCTCTCATACCAGTGCCCACCTCTCCCAGTGATACTCTCACAGCCGTGCACATCTCCCCCAGTGATACTCTCACAGCAGTGTCCACCTATCCCAGTGACTCATTCCCAGCACTGCCCACTTCTCCCAGTGATGCATGCACAGAAGTGACCACCTCTCCCAGGGACACTCTCACAGCAGTGCCCAACTTTCCCAGTGACACTGTCACGGCAGTGCCCACCTATCCCAGTTACTCACTCACAATAGTGCCTTCCTCTCCCAGTGACGCATGCACAGCAGAGGCAGCCTCTCCCCGTGACGCATGTTCAGCAGTGCCAAACTCTCCCAGTGATGCTCTCACACCAGTGCGCAACTCTCACAGTGACCCTCTCACTCCAGTGCCCACCTCTCCCAGTGACACTCTCACAGCAGTGCCCAACTCTCCCAGTGACTCTCTCACAGCAGTGCCCACCTATCCCAGTGACTCATTCCCAGCACTGCCCACTTCTCCCAGTGATGCATGCACAGAAGTGACCACCTCTCCCAGGGACACTCTCACAGCAGTGCCCAACATTCCCAGTGACACTGTCACGGCAGTGCCCACCTATCCCAGTTACTCACTCACAATAGTGCCTTCCTCTCCCAGTGACGCATGCACAGCATAGGCAGACTGTCCCCGTGACGCATGTTCAGCAGTGCCAAACTCTCCCAGTGATGCTCTCACACCATTGCGCAACTCTCACAGTGACCCTCTCACTCCAGTGCCCACCTCTCCCAATGACACTCTCACAGCAGTGCCAAACTCTCCCAGTGATACTCTCACAGCAGTGCCCAACTCTCCCAGTGACTCTCTCACAGCAGTGCCCACCTATCCCCGTGACTCACTCCCAGCCCTGCCCACCTCTCCCAGTGATGCATGCACAGCAGTGCCCACCTCTCCCAATGACACTCTCACAGCAGTGCCCACCTATCCCAGTGACTCACTTGCAATAGTGCCCGCCTCTCCCCGTGATGCATGCAAGCAGTGCCCAACTCTCCCAGTGATGCTCTCACTCCAGTTCCCACATCTCCCATTGACATTCTCACAGCAGTGCCCACCTATCCCAATAACGCTTTCACAACAGTGCCCACCTCTGCCAGTGACACACGCGTAGCAGTGCCCACCTCTCCCAGTGACACTCTCACAGCAGTGCACAGCTCTCCCAATGACACTCTCACAGCAGTGCCCACATCTCCCAGTGACTCACTCACGTCATTGTCCACAACTCCCAGTGACTTGCTCACATCAGTGCCCAACTCTCCCAGTGATGCTCTCACAGCAGTGCCCATCTCTCCCAGTGATGCTTGCACAGCTGTGCCCACCTCTGCCAGTGATGCTCTCACAGCAGTGCCAATCTATCCCAGTGACACTCTCACTGCATTGCCCACCTCTCCCAAAGATGCTCACACACCAGTGCCTACCTCTCCCTGTGATGTTCTCACAGCAGAGCCAATCTCCTGCATTGACTCTTTCACAGCAGTGCCCACATCTCCCAGTGACTCTCTCACAGCTGTGCCCAACTTTCCCAGTGAAACTCTCACTGCAGTGCAAACCTATCCCAGTGACTCACTCACAGTAGTGCCTACCTCTCCCAGTGAAGCATGCACAGCAGAGGCCAACTCTCCCAATGATGCATGCACAGCAGTGCCCACCTCTCACAGTGACGCATACACAGCAGTGCCCACCTCTCCCAGTGACAAATGCACAGCAGTGTCCAACTCTCCCAGTGATGCTCTCACACCTTGCCCACCTCTCCCACTGAAAAGCTCACAACATTGCCACCTCCCCCAGTGACTATCTCACAGCAGTGCCCACCTCTCCCAGCGACACTCTCACAGCAGTGCCCTCCTATCCCAGTGACGCTTTCACAGCAGTGCCCACCTCTCCCAGTGACACACTCACAGCAGTGCGAACCTCTCCCAGTGACGCAGGCACAGCAGTGCCCACCTCTCCCAGTGACACTCTCACAGCAGTGCCCACCTGTCCCAGTGATGCTCTCACACCAGCGCCCACCTCTCCCAGTGAATCTCTCACAGCTGTGCACATTTCGCCCAGTGACACTCTCACAGCAGTGCCCACCTATCCCAGTGACTCACTCCCAGCACTGCCCACATCTCCCAGTGATGCATGCAGTGCCCACCTCTCCCAGTGACATTCTCACAGCAGTGCCCAACTTTCCCAGTGACACTCTCACTGCAGTGCCCACCTATCCCAGTTACTCACTCACAATAGTGCCCCCTCTCCCAGTGTCGCATGCACAGCAGAGGCAGCCTCTCCCCGTGACGCATGTTCAGCAGTTTCAAACTCTCCCAGTGATGCTCTCACACCAGTGTGCAACTCTCACAGTGACACTCTCACTCCAGTGCCCACCTCTCCCAGTGACACTCTCACAAAAGCGCCTACTTTTCCCAGTGACACTCTCACAGCAGTGCCCAACTCTCCCAGTGACTCTCTCACAGCAGTGCCCACCTATCCCAGTGACTCACTCCCAGCCCTGCCCACCTCTCCCAGTGATGTTCTCACAGCAGTGCCCATCTCGCCCATTGATGCTTGCACAGCAGTGCCCACCTCTGCCAGTGACGCTCTCACGGCAGTGCCAATCTATCCCAGTGACACTCTTACTGCATTGCCCACCTCTCCCAGTGATGCTCTGACACCAGTGCCCACCTCTCCCTGTGATGTTCTCACAGCAGTGCCAATCTCCTGCAGTGACTCTTTCACAGCAGTGTCCACATCTCCCTGTGACTCTCTCACAGCTGTGCCCATCTTTCCCAGTGAACTCTCACTGCAGTGCCCACCTATCACAGTGACTCACTCACAAAAGTGCCTACATCTCCCAGTGACGCATGCACAGCCGAGGCCAACTCTCCCAATGATGCATGCACAGCAGTGACCACCTCTCACAGTGACGCATACACAGCAGTGCCCACCTCTCCCAGTGACACATGCACAGCAGTGTACACCTCTCCCAGTGATGCTCTCACACCAGTGCCCACCTCTCCCACTGACAATCTCACAACAGTGCCACCTCTCCCACTGACAATCTCACAACAGTTCCACCTCTCCCAGTGACACTCTCACAGCAGTGCCCAGCACTTCCAGTGACACTCTCACAGCAGTGCCCTGCTATCCCAGTGACGCTTTCACAGCAGTGTCCATCTCTCCCAGTGACACTCTCACAGCAGCGCGCAACTGTCCCAGTGATGCTCTCACACCAGTGTCCACCTCTCCCAGTGATACTCTCACAGCAGTGCCCAACTTTCCCAGTGACACTGTCACAGCAGTGCCCACCTATCCAAGTTACTCACTCACAATAGTGCCCACCTCTCACCGTGACGCATGTTCAGCAGTGCCAAACTCTCCCAGTGATGCTCTCACACCAGTGCGCAACTCTCACGGTGACCCTCTCACTCCAGTGCCCACCTCTCCCAGTGACTCTCTCACAAAAGCGCCCACTTTTCCCACTGACACTCTCACGGCAGTGCCCAACTCTCCCAGTGACTCTCTCACAGCAGTGCCCACCTATCCCAGTGACTCTCTCCCAGCCCTGCCCACCTCTCCCAGTCATGCATGCACAGCAGTGACCAGCTCTCCCAGTGATGCATGCACAGCATTGCCCACTTATCCCAGAGACTCACTTGCAATAGTGCCCACCTCTCCCAGCGAAGCATGAAAGCAGTGCCCAACTCTCCCAGTGATGCTCTCACTCCAGTGCCCACGACTCCCAGTGACATTCTCAAAACAGTGCCCATCTCCTCCAGTGACGCTTTCAGAGCAGTTGCCACCTCTCCCAGTGACACTGTCACAGCAGTACCCACCTATCCCAATGACGCTTTCACAGCAGTGCCCACCTCTCCCAGTGACATTCTCATAGCGGAGCCCACCTCTCCCATTGACACTCTCACAGCAGTGCACACCTATCCCAATGACGCTTTCACAGCAGTGCCCACTTCTCCCATTGACACTCTCACAGCAGCGCCAACCTCTAACAGTGACTCACTCACGTCATTGCCCACCTCACCCAGTGACTTGCTCACATCAGTGCCCACCTCTCCCAGTGATGCTCTCACAGCAGTGCCAATCTCTCCCAATGATGCTTGCACAGCAGTGCCCACCTCTGCCAGTGACGCTCTCACTGCAGTGCCAATCTATCCCAGTGATGCTCTGACACCAGTGCCCACCTCTCTCTGTGATGTTCTCACAGCAGTGACCATTTCCTGCAGTGACTCTTTCACAGCAGTGCCCACATTTCCCAGTGACTCTCTCACAGCTGTGCCCATCTTTCCCATTGGCACTCTCACTGCAGTGCCCACCTATCCCAGTGACTCACTCACAATAGTGCCTACCTCTCCCAGTGACACTCTCACAGCAGTGCCCAACTTTCCCAGTGACACTGTCACGGCAGTGCCCACCTATCCCAGTTACTCACTCACAATGTTGCCTTCCTCTCCCAGTGACGCATGCACAGCAGAGGCAGCCTCTACCCGTGACGCATGTTCAGCAGTGCCAAACTCTCCCAGTGATGCTCTCACACCCGTGCGCAACTCTCAAAGTGACCCGCTCACTCCAGTGCCCACCTCTCCCAGTGACACTCTCACAGCAGTACCAAACTCTCCCAGTGATATTCTCACAGCAGTGTCCAACTCTCCCAGTGACTCTCTCACAGCAGTGCCCACCTATCCCCGTGACTCACTCCCAGCCCTGCCCACCTCTCCCAGTCATGCATGCACAGCATTGCCCACCTATCCCAGTGACTCACTTGCAATAGTGCCCACCTCTCCCAGTGAAGCATGCAAGCAGTGCCCAACTCTCCCAGTGATGCTCTCACTCCAGTGCCCACGACTCCCAGTGACATTCTCACAACAGTGCCCATATCCTACAGTGACGCTTTCAGAGCAGTTGCCACCTCTCCCAGTGACACTCTCACAGCAGTACTCACCTATCCCAATGACGCTTTCACAGCAGTGCCCACCTCTCCCAGGGACATTCTCATAGCGGAGCCCACCTCTCCCATTGACACTCTCACAGCAGTGCACACCTATCCCAATGACGCTTTCACAGCAGTGCCCACTTCTCCCAGTGACACTCTCACAGCAGTGCCCACCTATCCCAATGACGCTCTCAAAGCAGTGTCCAGCTCTCCCAATGAAACTCTCACAGCAGCGCCCACCTCTACCAGTGACTCACTCACGTCATTGCCCACCTCACCCAGTGACTTGCTCACATCAGTGCCCACCTCTCCCAGTGATGCTCTCACAGCAGTGCCAATCTCTCCCAATGATGCTTGCACAGCAGTGCCCACCTCTGCCAGTGACGCTCTCACTGCAGTGCCAATCTATCCCAGTGATGCTCTGACACCAGTGCCCACCTCTACCAGTGATGCTCTGACACCAGTGCCCACCTCTCTCTGTGATGTTCTCACAGCAGTGACCATTTCCTGCAGTGACTCTTTCACAGCAGTGCCCACATTTCCCAGTGACTCTCTCTCAGCTGTGCCCATCTTTCCCATTGGCACTCTCACTGCAGTGCCCACCTATCCCAGTGACTCACTCACAATAGTGCCTACCTCTCCCAGTGACACTCTCACAGCAGTACCCACCTATCCCAATGACGCTTTCACAGCAGTGCCCACCTCTCCCAGTGACATTCTCATAGCAGAGCCCACCTCTCCCATTGACACTCTCACAGCAGTGCGCACCTATCCCAACGACGCTTTCACAGCAATGCCCACTTCTCCCAGTGACACTCTCACAGCAGTGCCCACCTCTCCCAGTGACACACTCACAGCAGTGCCCACCTCTCCCAGTGACACTCTCACAACAGCGCGCACCTGTCCTAGTGATGCTCTCACACCAGTGCCCACCTCTCCCAGTGATACTCTCACAGCCATGCACATCTCCCCCAGTGATACTCTCACAGCAGTGTCCACCTATCCCAGTTACTCACTCACAATAGTGCCTTCCTCTCCCAGTGACGCATGCACAGCATAGGCAGACTGTCCCCGTGACGCATGTTCAGCAGTGCCAAACTCTCCCAGTGATGCTCTCACACCAGTGCGCAACTCTCACAGTGACCCTCTCTCTCCAGTGCCCACCTCTCCCAGTGACACTCTCACAGCAGTGCCAAACTCTCCCAGTGATGCTCTCACAGCAGTGCCCAACTCTCCCAGTGACTCTCTCACAGCAGTGCCCACCTATCCCCGTGACTCACTCCCAGCCCTGCCCACCTCTCCCAGTGATGCATGCACAGCAGTGCCCACCTCTCCCAATGACACTCTCACAGCAGTGCCCACCTATCCCAGTGACTCACTTGCAATAATGCCCGCCTCTCCCCGTGATGCATGCAAGCAATGCCCAACTCTCCCAGTGATGCTCTCACTCCAGTTCCCACATCTCCCATTGACATTCTCACAGCAGTGCCCACCTATCCCAATAACGCTTTCACAACAGTGCCCACCTCTGCCAGTGACACTCACGTAGCAGTGCCCACCTCTCAAAGTGACACTCTCACAGCAGTGCACAGCTCTCCCAATGACACTCTCACAGCATTGCCCACATCTCCCAGTGACTCACTCACGTCATTGTCCACAGCTCCCAGTGACTTGCTCACATCAGTGCCCAACTCTCCCAGTGATGCTCTCACAGCAGTGCCCATCTCTCCCAGTGATGCTTGCACAGCTGTGCCCACCTCTGCCAGTGATGCTCTCACAGCAGTGCCAATCTATCCCAGTGACACTCTCACTGCATTGCCCACCTCTCCCAAAGATGCTCACACACCATTGCCTACCCCTCCCTGTGATGTTCTCACAGCCGAGCCAATCTCCTGCATTGACTCTTTCACAGCAGTGCCCACATCTCCCAGTGACTCTCTCACATCTGTGCCCATCTTTCCCAGTGAAACTCTCACTGCAGTGCAAACCTATCCCAGTGACTCACTCACAGTAGTGCCTACCTCTCCAAGTGACGCATGCACAGCAGAGGCCAACTCTCCCAATGATGCATGCACAGCAGTGCCCACCTCTCACAGTGACGCGTACACAGCAGTGCCCACCTCTCCAAGTGACACATGCACAGCAGTGACCACCTGTCCCTGTGATGCTCTCACACCAGTGCCCACCTCTCCCACTGAAAATCTCACAACAGTGCTACCTCTCCCAGTGACACTCTCACAGCAATGCCCTCCTTTCCAGAGACGCTTTCACAGCAGTGCCCACCGCTCCCAGTGACACACTCACAGCAGTGCCAACCTCTCCCAGTGACACTCTCTCGGCAGTGCCCACCTATCCCAGTGACTCACTCCCAGCACTGCCCACATCTCCCAGTGATGCATGCACACAAGTGCCCACCTCGGCCACTGACATTCTCAAAGCAGTGCCCAACTTTCCCAGTGACACTCTCACTGCAGTTCCCACCTATCCCAGTTACTCACTCACAATAGTGCCCACCTCTCCCATTGACGCATGCACAGCAGAGGCAGCCTCTCCCCGTGACGCAAGTTCAGCATTTTCAAACTCTGCCAGTGATGCTCTCACACCAGTGTGCAACTCTCACAGTGACACTCTCACTCCAGTGCCCACCTCTCCCAGTGACACTCTCACAAAAACGCCCACTTTTCCCAGTGATACTCTCACAGCAGTGCCCAACGCTCCCAGTGACTCTCTCACAGCAGTGCCCACCTATCCCAGTGACTGTCTCCCAGCCCTGCCCACCTCTCCCAGTGATGCATGCACAGCAGTGCCCACCTCTCCCAGTGATGCATGCACAGCAGTGCCCACCTATCCCAGTGACTCACTTGCAATAGTGCCCACCTCTCCCAGTGACGCATGCAAGCAGTGCCCAACTCTCCCAGTGATGCTCTCACTCCAGTGCCCACGACTCCCAGTGACATTCTCACAACAGTGCCCATCTCCTCCAGTGACGCTTTCAGAGCAGTTGCCACCTCTCCCAGTGACAGTCTCACAGCAGTGTCCACCTATCCCAATGATGCTTTCACAGCAGTGCCCACCTCTCCCAGTGACATTCTCATAGCAGTGCCCACCTCTCCCAGTGACACTCTCACTGCAGTACGCACCTATCCCAATGACGCTTTCACAGCAGTGCCCACCTCTCCCAGTGACACTCTCACAGCAGTGCCCACCAATCCCAATGATGCTCTCAAAGCAGTGCCCAGCTCTCCCAATGACACTCTCACAGCAGTGCCCACATCTCCCAGTGAAACTCTCACAGCAGCGCCCACCTCTACCAGTGACTCACTCACGTCATTGCCCACCTCTCCCAGTGACTTGCTCACATCAGTGCCCAACTCTCCCAGTGATGCTCTCACAGCAGTGCCCATCTCTCCCATTGATGCTTGCACAGCAGTGCCCACCTCTGCCAGTGACGCTCTCACTGCAGTGCCAATCTATCCCAGTGACACTCTCACTGCATTGCCCACCTCTCCCAGTGATGCTCTAACACCAGTGCCCACCTCTCCCTGTGATGTTCTCACAGCAGTGCCCATCTCCTGCAGTGAATCTTTCACAGCAGTGCCCACATCTCCCAGTGACTCTCTCACAGCTGTGCCCATCTTTCCCAATGAAACTCTCACTGCAGTGCCTACCTATCACAGTGACTCACTCACAATAGTGCCTACATCTCCCAGTGACGCATGCACAGCAGAGGCCAACTCTCCCAATGATGCATGCACAGCAGTGCCCACCTCTCACAGTGACGCATACACAGCAGTGCCCACCTCTCCCAGTGACACATGCACAGCAGTGTCCCCCTCTCCCAGTGATGCTCTCACACCAGTGCCCAACTCTCCCACTGACATTCTCACAACAGTGCCACCTCTCCCAGTGACACTCTCACAACAGTTCCAACTCTCCCAGTGACACTCTCACAGCAGTGCCCACCTATCACAGTGACTCACTCACAGTAGTGCCTACATCTCCCAGTGATGCATGCACAGCAGAGGCCAACTCTCCCAATGATGCATGCACAGCAGTGTACACCTCTCCCAGTTATGCTCTCACACCAGTGCCCACCTCTCCCACTGACAATCTCACAACAGTACCACCTCTCCCAGTGACACTCTCACAGCAGTGCCCACCTCTCCCAGTGACACTCTCAAAGCATTGCCCTCCTATCTCAGTGACGCTTTCACAGCAGTGCCCACCTCTCCCAGTGACACTCTCACAGCAGTGCCAACCTCTCCCAGTGACACTCTCACAGCAGTGCCCACCTCTCCCAATGAAACATGCACAGCAGTGCCCACCTCTCCCAGTGACACTCTCACAGCAGTGCCCACCTGTCCCAGTGATGCTCTCACACCAGTGCCCACCTTTCCCAGTGATACTCTCACAGCTTTGCACATCTCCCCCAGTGACACTCTCACAGCAGTGCCCATCTATCCCAGTGAATCACTCCCAGCACTGCCCACCTCTCCCAGTGATGCATGCACAGCAGTGCTCGCCTCTCCCAGGGACACTCTCACTGCAGTGCCCACCTATCCCAGTTACTCACTCACAATAGTTCCCACCTCTCCCAGTGACGCATGGACAGCAGAGGCAGCCTCTCCCCATGACGCATGCTCAGCAGTGCCAAACTCTCCCAGTGATGCTCTCACTTCAGTGCCCACGTCTCCCAGTGACATTCTCACAACAGTGCCCATCTCCTCCTGTGACACTTTCGTGGCAGTTGTCACCTCTCCCAGTGACACTCTCACCGCAGTGTCCAACTATCCCAATGACGCTTTCACAGCAGTGCCCACCTCTCCCAGTGACACTCTCATAGCAGTGCCCACCGCTCCCAGTGACACTCTCACAGCAGTGCCCACCTATCCAATGACGCTCTCAAAGCTGTGCCCAGCTCTCCCAAAGTCACTCTCACAGCAGTGCCCACATCTCCCAGTGAAACTGTCACAGCAGCGCCAACCTCTACCAGTGTCTTGCTCACAGCTGTGCCCACCTCTGCCAGTGACGCTCTCACAGCAGTGGCAATCTAACCCAGTGATACTCTCACTGCATTGCCCACCTCTCCCAGAGATCCTCTCACACCAGAGCCCACCTCTCCCTGTGATGCTCTCAAACCAGTGCCCACCTCTCCCAGTGACACTCTCACAGCAGTGCCCACCTATCCCAATGACGCTTTCACAGCAGTGTCCAGCTCTCCCAGTGACACTCTCACAGCAGTGCCCACCTATCCCAATGACGCTCTCAAAGCAGTGCCCAGCTCTCCAAATGACACTCTCACAGCAGTGCCCACATCTCCCAGTGAAACTCTCACTGCAGCGCCCACCTCTACCAGTGACTCACTCATGTCATTGCCCACTTCTCCAAGTGACTTGCTCACATCAGTGCCCAACTCTCCCAGTGATGCTCTCACAGCAGTGCCCATCTCTCCCATTGATGCTTGCACAGCAGTTCCCATCTCTGCCATTGACGCTCTCACTGCAGTGCCATTCTATCCCAATGACACTCTCACTGCATTGCCCACCTCTCCCAGTGATGCTCTGACACCAGTGCCCACCTCTCCCTGTGATGTTCTCACAGCAGTGCCCATCTCCTGCAGTGACTCTTTCACAGCAGTGCCCACATCTCCCAGTGACTCTCTCACAGCTGTGCCCATCTTTCCCAGTGACAGTCTCACTGCAGTGCAAACCAATCACAGTGACTCACTCACAATAGTGCCTACCTCTCCCAGTGACGCATGCACAGCAGAGGCCAACTCTCCCAATGATGCATGCACTGCAGTGACCACCTCTCACAGTGACGCATACACAGCAGTGCCCAACTCTCCCAGTGACACATGCACAGTAGTGTACACCTCTCCCAGTGATGCTCTCACACCAGTGCCCACCTCTCCCACTAACAATGTCACAACAGTGCTACCTCTCCCAGTGACACTCTCACATCTTTGTCCTCCTATCCCAGTGACGCTTTCACAGCAGTGCCCACCTCTCCCAGTGACACACTCACAGCAGTGCCAACCTCTCCCAGTGACACTCTCACAGCAGTGCCCACCTCTCCCACTGAAACATGCACAGCAGCGCCCACCTGTCCCAGTGATGCTCTAACACCATTGCCCACCTTTCCCAGTGATACTCTCACAGCTTTGCGCATCTCCCCCAGTGACAGTCTCACAGCAGTGCCCACCTATCCCAGTGAATCACTCCCAGCACTGCCCACCTCTCCCAGTGATGCATGCACAGCAGTGCTCGCCTCTCCCAGGGACACTCTCACTGCAGTGCCCACCTATCCCAGTTACTCTCTCACAATATTTCCCACCTCTCCCAGTGATGCATGGACAGCAGAGGCAGCCTCTCCCCATGACGCATGCTCAGCAGTGCCAAACTCTCCCAGTGATGCTCTCACTCCAGTGCCCACATCTCCCAGTGACATTCTCACAACAGTGCCCATCTCCTCCTGTGACACTTTCAGGGCAGTTGTCACCTCTCCCAGTGACACTCTCACCTCAGTGTCCAACTATCCCAATGATGCTTTCACAGCAGTGCCCACCTCTCCCAGTGACACTCTCATAGCAGTGCCCACCGCTCCCAGTGACACTCTCACAGCAGTGCCCACCTATCCAATGATGCTCTCAAAGCTGTGCCCAGCTCTCCCAAAGTCACTCTCACAGCAGTGTCCACATCTCCCAGTGAAACTGTCACAGCAGCGCCAACCTCTACCAGTGACTTGCTCACAGCTGTGCCCACCTCTGCCAGTGACGCTCTCACAGCAGTGCCAATCTAACACAGTGATACTCTCACTGCATTGCCCACCTCTCCCAGAGATCCTCTCACACCAGAGCCCACCTCTCTCTGTGATGCTCTCAAACCAGTGCCCACCTCTCCCACTGAAAATCTCACAACAGTGCCACCTCTCCCAGTGACTTTCTCACAGTAGTGCCCACCTCTCCCAGTGACACTCTCACAGCAGTGCCCACCTATCCCAGTGACTCAAATGCAAGAGTGCCCACCTCTCCCAGTGATGCTCTCACACCAGTGCCCACGACTCCCAGTGACATTCTCACAACAGTGCCCATCTCCTCCAGTGACGCTTTCAGAGCAGTTGCCACCTCTCCCAGTGACAGTCTCACAGCAGTGCCCACCTATCCCAATGATGCTTTCACAGCAGTGCCCACCTCTCCCAGTGACATTCTCATAGCAGTGCCCACCTCTCCCAGTGACACTCTCACAGCAGTGCCCACCTATCCCAATGATGCTCTCAAAGCAGTGCCCAGTTCTCCAAATGACACTCTCACAGCAGTGCCCACATCTCCCAGTGAAACTCTCACTGCAGCGCCCACCTCTACCAGTGACTCACTCACGTCATTGCCCACTTCACCCAGTGACTTGCTCACATCAGTGCCCAACTCTCCCCGTGATGCTCTCACAGCAGTGCCCATCTCTCCCAATGATGCTTGCACAGCAGTTCCCATCTCTGCCAGTGACGCTCTCACTGCAGTGCCATTCTATCCCAGTGACACTTTCACTGCATTGCCCACCTCTCCCAGTGATGCTCTGACACCAGTGCCCACCTCTCCCTGCGATATTCTCACAGCAGTGCCCATCTCCTGCAGTGACTCTTTCACAGCGGTGCCCACATCTCCCAGTGACTCTCTCACAGCTGTGCCCATCTTTCCCAGTGACAGTCTCACTGCAGTGCCCACCTATCACAGTGACTCACTCACAATAGTGCCTACCTCTCCCAGTGACGCATGCACAGCAGAGGCCAACTCTCCCAATGATGCATGCACTGCAGTGACCACCTCTCACAGTGACACATGCACAGCAGTGTACACCTCTCCCAGTGATGCTCTCACACCAGTGCCCACCTCTCCCACTGACAATCTCACAACAGTGCTACCTCTCCCAGTGACACTCTCACAGCAATGCCCACCTCTCCCAGTGACACTCTCACAGCATTGTCCTCCTATCCCAGTGACACTTTCACAGCAGTGCCCACCTCTCCCACTGAAACATGCACAGCAGTGCCCACCTCTCCCATTGACATTATCACAGCAGTGCCCACCTGTCCCAGTGATGCTCTCACACCAGTGCCAACCTTTCCCAGTGATACTCTCACAGCTTTGCGCATCTCCCCCAGTGACAGTCTCACAGCAGTGCCCACCTATCCCAGTGAATCACTCCCAGCACTGCCCACCTCTCCCAGTGATGCATGCACAGCAGTGCTCGCCTCTCCCAGGGACACTCTCACTGCAGTGCCCACCTATCCCAGTTACTCACTCACAATAGTTCCCACCTCTCCCAGTGACGCATGGACAGCAGAGGCAGCCTCTCCCCATGACGCATGCTCAGCAGTGCCAAACTCTCCCAGTGATGCTCTCACTCCAGTGCCCACATCTCCCAGTGACATTCTCACAACAGTGCCCATCTCCTCCTGTGACACTTTCAGGGCAGTTGTCACCTCTCCCAGTGACACTCTCAACGCAGTGTCCAACTATCCCAATGATGCTTTCACAGCAGTGCCCACCTCTCCCAGTGACACTCTCATAGCAGTGCCCACCGCTCCCAGTGACACTCTCACAGCAGTGCCCACCTATCCAATGATGCTCTCAAAGCTGTGCCCAGCTCTCCCAAAGTCACTCTCACAGCAGTGCCCACATCTCCCAGTGAAACTGTCACAGCAGCGCCAACCTCTACCAGTGACTTGCTCACAGCTGTGCCCACCTCTGCCAGTGACGCTCTCACAGCAGTGCCAATCTAACCCAGTGATACTCTCACTGCATTGCCCACCTCTCCCAGAGATCCTCTCACACCAGAGCCCACCTCTCCCTGTGATGCTCTCAAACCAGTGCCCACCTCTCCCACTGAAAATCTCACAACAGTGCCACCTCTCCCAGTGACTTTCTCACAGCAGTGCCCACCTCTCCTAGTGACACTCTCACAGCAGTGCCCACCTATCCCAGTGACTCACTTGCAAGATTGCCCACCTCTCCCAGTGACGCATGCAAGCAGTGCCCAACTCTCCCAGTGATGCTCTCACACCAGTGCCCACGACTCCCAGTGACATTCTCACAACAGTGCCCATCTCCTCCAGTGACGCTTTCAGAGCAGTTGTCACCTCTCCCAGTGACAGTCTCACAGCAGTGCCCACCTATCCCAATGATGCTTTCACAGCAGTGCCCACCTCTCCCAGTGACATTCTCATAGCAGTGCCCACCTCTCCCAGTGACACTCTCACAGCAGTGCCCACCTATCCCAATGACGCTCTCAAAGCAGTGCCCAGCTCTCCAAATGACACTCTCACAGCAGTGCCCACATCTCCCAGTGAAACTCTCACTGCAGCGCCCACCTCTACCAGTGACTCACTCACGTCATTGCCCACTTCACCCAGTGACGCTTTCAGAGCAGTTGCCACCTCTCCCAGTGACAGTCTCACAGCAGTGCCCACCTATCCCAATGATGCTTTCACAGCAGTGCCCACCTCTCCCAGTGACATTCTCATAGCAGTGCCCACCTCTCCCAGTGACACTCTCACAGCAGTGCCCACCTATCCCAATGATGCTTGCACAGCAGTTCCCATCTCTGCCAGTGACGCTCTCACTGCAGTGCCATTCTATCCCAGTGACACTTTCACTGCATTGCCCACCTCTCCCAGTGATGCTCTGACAACAGTGCCCACCTCTCCCTGTGATATTCTCACAGCAGTGCCCATCTCCTGCAGTGACTCTTTCACAGCAGTGCCCACATCTCCCAGTGACTCTCTCACAGCTGTGCCCATCTTTCCCAGTGACAGTCTCACTGCAGTGCCCACCTATCATAGTGACTCACTCACAATAGTGCCTACCTCTCCCAGTGACGCATGCACAGCAGAGGCCAACTCTCCCAATGATGCATGCACTGCAGTGAACACCTCTCACAGTGATGCATACACAGCAGTGCCCACCTCTCCCAGTGACACATGCACAGCAGTGTACACCTCTCCCAGTGATGCTCTCACACCAGTGCCCACCTCTCCCACTGACAATCTCACAACAGTGCTACCTCTCCCAGTGACACTCTCACAGCAATGCCCACCTCTCCCAGTGACACTCTCACAGCATTGTCCTCCTATCCCAGTGACGCTTTCACAGCAGTGCCCACATCTCCCAGTGACACACTCACGGCAGTGCCAACCTCTCCCAGTGACACTCTCACAGCAGTGCCATCCTCTCCCACTGAAACATGCACAGCAGTGCCCACCTCTCCCATTGACACTCTCACAGCAGTGCCCACCTGTCCCAGTGATGCTCTCACACCAGTGCCCACCTTTCCCAGTGATACTCTCACATCTTTGCGCATCTCCCCCAGTGACAGTCTCACAGCAGTTCCCACCTATCCCAGTGAATCACTCCCAGCACTGCCCACCTCTCCCAGTGATGCATGCACAGCAGTGCTCGCCTCTCCCAGGGACACTCTCACTGCAGTGCCCACCTATCCCAGTTACTCACTCACAATAGTTCCCACCTCTCCCAGTGACGCATGGACAGCAGAGGCAGCCTCTCCCCATGACACATGCTCAGCAGTGCCAAACTCTCCCTGTGATGCTCTCACTCCAGTGCCCACGTCTCCCAGTGACATTCTCACAACAGTGCCCATCTCCTCCAGTGACACTTTCGGGGAAGTTGTCACCTCTCCCAGTGACACTCTCAACGCAGTGCCCACCTATCCCAATGACGCTTCACAGCAGTGCCCACCTCTCCCAGTGACACTCTCATAGCAGAGCCCACCGCTCCCAGTGACACTCTCACAGCAGTGCCCAGCTCTCCCAATGTATCTCTCAAAGCAGTGCCCACATCTCCCAGTGAAACTGTCACAGCAGCGCCAACGTCTACCAGTGACTTGCTCACAGCTGTGCCCACCACTGCCAGTGACGCTCTCACAGCAGTGCCAATCTATCCCAGTGACACTCTCACTGCATTGCCCACCTCTACCAGAGATGCTCTCACACCAGTGCCCACCTCTCCCTGTGATGTTCTCACAGCAGTGCCCATCTGCTTCAGTGAAGCTTTCACAGCATTGCCCACGTCTCCAAGTGACTCTCACAGATGTGCCCATCTTTCCCAGTGAATCTATCACTGCAGTGCCCACCTCTCCCAGTGATGCATGCACAGCAGAGGCCAACACTCCCAGTGACGCATGCACAGCAGTACCCACCTCACCCAGTGATCCTCTCACACCGGTGCACAAATCTCACAGTGACACTCTCTCTGCAGTGCCCACCTCTCCCAAAGACACTCTCACAAAAGTGCCAACCGTTCCCAGTGACACTCTCACAGCAGTGCCCAACCTTCCCAGTGACTCTCTCACAGCAGTGCCCACCTATCCCAGTGATTCACTCCCAGACCTGCCAACCTCTCCCAGTGATGCATGCCCAGCAGTGCCCACCTCTCCCAGTGACACTCTCACAGCAGTGCCCAACTCTCCCAGTGACATTCTCACTGCAGTGCCCACCTCTCCCAATGATGCATGAACTGCAGTGCACACCTCTCACAGTGACGCATACACAGCAATGCCCACCTCTCCCAGTGACGCATGCACAGCAGTGTCCAGGTCTCCCAGTAATGCTCTCACACCAGTGCCCACCTCTCCCACTGACCATCTCACAACAGTGACACCTCTCCCAGTGACACACAGCAGTGCCCAACTCTCCCAGTGACACTCTCACAAAAGCGCCCACATTTCCCAGTGTCACTCTGACAGCCGTGCCCAATTCTCCAATTGGCTCTCTCACAGCAGTGCCCAGCCATCCCAGTGACTCACTCCCAGCCCTGCCAACCTCTCCCAGTGATGCATGCACAGCAGTGCTCACCTCTCCCAGTGACACTCTCACAGCAGTGCCCACCTACCCCTGTGACTCACTCCCAGCACTGCCCACCTCTCCCAGTGATGCATGCAAAGCAGTGCCCACCTCTCCAAGTGATGCATACACAGCATTGCCCACCTCTCCCACTGACACTCTCACAGCTGTGCACATCTCCCCCAGTGACACACTCACAGCATTGCCCACCTATCCCAGTGACTCAATCCCAGCCCTGCCCACCTCTCCCAGTGATGCATGCACAGCAGTGCCCACCTTTCCCAGGGACACTCTCACAGCAATGCCCAACTTTCCCACTGACACTCTCACTGCAGTGCCTATCTATCCCAGTGACTCACGTGCAATAGTGCCCACCTCTCCCAGTGATGCATGCACAGCAGTGCTCACCTCTCCCAGTGACACACTCACAGCAGTGCCCACCTATCCCAGTGACTCACTCCCAGCCCTGCCCACCTCTCCCAGTGATGCATGCACAGCAGTGCCCACCTCTCCCAGTGACATTCTCACAGCAGTGCCCACCTCTCACAGTGACACTCTCACAACAGTACCCAACTCTCCTAGTGACATTCTCACTGCAGTGCCCACCTCTCCCAATGATGCATGCACTGCAGTGCCCACCTCTCCCAGTGACTCACTCCCAGCCCTGCCCACCTCTCACAGTGATGCATGCACAGCAGTGCTCAGCTCTCCCAGTGACACTCTCACAGCAGTGCCCACATATCCCTGTGACTCACTCCCAGCCCTGCCCACCTCTCCCAGTGATGCATGCAAAGCAGTGCCCACCTCTCCCAGTGACGCATACAACGCATTGCCCACCTCTCCCAGTGACACTCACAGCTGTGCACATCTCCCCCAGTGACACACTCACAGCATTGCCCACCTATCCCAGTGACTCAATCCCAGCCCTGCCCACCTCTCCCAGTGATGCATGCAAAGCAGTGCCCACCTCTCCCAGTGACACATACACAGCATTGCCCACCTCTCCCACTGACACTCTCACAGCTGTGCACATCTCCCCCAGTGACACACTCACAGCATTGCCCACCTATCCCAGTGACTCAATCCCAGCACTGCCCACCTCTCCCAGTGATGCATGCACAGCACTTCCCACCTTTCCCAGGGACACTCTCACAGCAGTGCCCAACTTTCCCACTGACACTCTCACTGCAGTGCCTATCTATCCCAGTGACTCACGTGCAATAGTGCCCACCTCTCCCAGTGACGCATGCACGCTGTGCCCATCTCTCCCAGTGATGCTCTCACTCCAGTGCCCACATCTCCCAGTGTCATTCTCACAACATTGCCCATCACCTCCAGTGATGCTTTCAGAGCAGTTGTCACCTCTCCCAGTGACACTCTCACAGCAGTGCCCACCTATCCCAATGATGCTTTCACAGCAGTGCCCACCTCTCCCAGTGACTTTCTCATCACAGTGCCCACCCCTCCCAGTGACACTCTCACAGCAGTGTGCACCTATCCCAATGACGCTTTCAGAGCAGTTGCCACCTCTCCAAGTGACACTCTCACAGCACTTCCCACCTATCCCAATGATGCTCTCACAGCAGTGCCCAGCTCTCACAATGACACTCTCACGTCATTGCCCACAACTCCCAGTGACTTGCTCACATCAGTGCCCACCTCTCCCAGTGATGCTCTCATAGCAGTGCCCATCTCTCCCAGTGACGCCTGCACAGCAGTGCCCACCTCGGCCAGTGACGCTTTCACAGCAGTGCCCACATCTCACAGTGACTCTCTCACAGCTGTGCCCTTCTTTCCCAGTGACACTCTCACTGCAGTGCCCACCTATCCTAGTGACTCACTGACAATAGTGCCTAACTCTCCCAGTGACGCATGCACAGCAGAGGCCAACTCTCCACGTGACGCATTCACAGCAGTGCCCACCTCTCCTTTTGACACACTCACACCAGTGCACAACTCTCACAGTGACACTCTCACAGCAGTTCTCACCTCTCCCAGTGACACTATCACAAAAGCGCCCACTTTTCCCAGTGTCACACTCACAGCAGTGCCCAACTCTCCAAGTGACTCTCTCACAGCAGTGCCCACCTATCCCAGTGACTCACTCCCAGCCCTGCCCACCTCTCCCAGTGATGCATGCACAGCAGTGCTCTCCTCTCCCAGTGACACTCTCACAGCAGTGCCCACCTATCCCTGTGACTCACTCCTAGCCCAGCCCACTTCCGCAGTGATGCATGCACAGCAGTGCCCAACTCTCCCAGTGACACTCTCGCAGCAGTGCCCACCTCTCACAGTGAAACTCTCAGAGCAGTGCCCAAATCTCCCAGTGACATTCTCACTGCAGTGATCACATCTCCCATTGATGCATGCACTGCAGTGCCCACCTCTCACAGTGACGCATACACAGCAGTGCCCACCTCTCCCAGTGACACATGCACAGCAGTGTCCACCTCTCCCAGTGATGCTCTCACACCAGTGCTCACCTCTCCCACTGACAATCTCACAACAGTGCCACCTCTCCCAGTGACACTCTCACAGCAGTGTCCACCTCTCCCAGTGATGCTCTCACACCAGTGCCCACCTCTCCCACTGACAATCTCACAACAGTGCCACCTCTCCCAGTGACACTCTCACAGCAGTGCCCACATCTCCCAGTGACACTCTCACAGCAGTGCCCTCCGATACTAGTTACACATTAAGAGCAGTGCCCACCTCTCCCAGTGACACACTCACAGCAGTGCCAACCTCTCCCAGTGACACTCTTACAGCAGTGCCCACCTCTCCCAGTGATGCATGCACAGCAGTGCTCACCTCTCCCAGTGACACACTCACAGCAGTGCCCACCTATCCCAGTGACTCACTCCCAGCCCTGCCCACCTCTCCCAGTGATGCATGCACAGCAGTGCCCACCTCTCCCAGTGACATTCTCACAGCAGTGCCCAACTCTCACAGTGACACTCTCACAACAGTACCCAACTCTCCTAGTGACATTCTCACTGCAGTGCCCACCTCTCCCAATGATGCATGCACTGCAGTGCCCACCTCTCCCAGTGACTCACTCCCAGCCCTGCCCACCTCTCACAGTGATGCATGCACAGCAGTGCTCAGCTCTCCCAGTGACACTCTCACAGCAGTGCCCACATATCCCTGTGACTCACTCCCAGCCCTGCCCACCTCTCCCAGTGATGCATGCAAAGCAGTGCCCACCTCTCCCAGTGACGCATACAACGCATTGCCCACCTCTCCCAGTGACACTCACAGCTGTGCACATCTCCCCCAGTGACACACTCACAGCATTGCCCACCTATCCCAGTGACTCAATCCCAGCCCTGCCCACCTCTCCCAGTGATGCATGCAAAGCAGTGCCCACCTCTCCCAGTGACACATACACAGCATTGCCCACCTCTCCCACTGACACTCTCACAGCTGTGCACATCTCCCCCAGTGACACACTCACAGCATTGCCCACCTATCCCAGTGACTCAATCCCAGCACTGCCCACCTCTCCCAGTGATGCATGCACAGCACTTCCCACCTTTCCCAGGGACACTCTCACAGCAGTGCCCAACTTTCCCACTGACACTCTCACTGCAGTGCCTATATATCCCAGTGACTCACGTGCAATAGTGCCCACCTCTCCCAGTGACGCATGCACGCTGTGCCCATCTCTCCCAGTGATGCTCTCACTCCAGTGCCCACATCTCCCAGTGTCATTCTCACAACATTGCCCATCACCACCAGTGATGCTTTCAGAGCAGTTGTCACCTCTCCCAGTGACACTCTCACAGCAGTGCCCACCTATCCCAATGATGCTTTCACAGCAGTGCCCACCTCTCCCAGTGACTATCTCAACGCAGTGCCCACCCCTCCCAGTGACACTCTCACAGCAGTGTGCACCTATTCCAATGATGCTTTCAGAGCAGTTGCCACCGCTCCAAGTGACACTCTCACAGCACTTCCCACCTATCCCATTGATGCTCTCACAGCAGTGCCCAGCTCTCCCAATGACACTCTCACGTCATTGCCCACAACTCCCAGTGACTTGCACACATCAGTGCCCACCTCTCCCAGTGATGCTCTCACAGCAGTGCCCATCTCTCCCAGTGACGCGTGCACAGCAGTGCCCACCTCGGCCAGTGACGCTTTCACAGCAGTGCCCACATCTCACAGTGACTCTCTCACAGCTGTGCCCTTCTTTCCCAGTGACACTCTCACTGCAGTGCCCACCTATCCTAGTGACTCACTGACAATAGTGCCTAACTCTCCCAGTGACGCATGCACAGCAGAGGCCAACTCTCCACGTGACGCATTCACAGCAGTGCCCACCTCTCCTTTTGACACACTCACACCAGTGCACAACTCTCACAGTGACACTCTCACAGCAGTTCCCACCTCTCCCAGTGACACTATCACAAAAGCGCCCACTTTTCCCAGTGTCACACTCACAGCAGTGCCCAACTCTCCAAGTGACTCTCTCACAGCAGTGCCCACCTATCCCAGTGACTCACTCCCAGCCCTGCCCACCTCTCCCAGTGATGCATGCACAGCAGTGCTCTCCTCTCCCAGTGACACTCTCACAGCAGTGCCCACCTATCCCTGTGACTCACTCCTAGCCCAGCCCACTTCCGCAGTGATGCATGCACAGCAGTGCCCAACTCTCCCAGTGACACTCTCGCAGCAGTGCCCACCTCTCACAGTGAAACTCTCAGAGCAGTGCCCAAATCTCCCAGTGACATTCTCACTGCAGTGATCACATCTCCCAATGATGCATGCACTGCAGTGCCCACCTCTCACAGTGACGCATACACAGCAGTGCCCACCTCTCCCAGTGACACATGCACAGCAGTGTCCACCTCTCCCAGTGATGCTCTCACACCAGTGCTCACCTCTCCCACTGACAATCTCACAACAGTGCCACCTCTCCCAGTGACACTCTCACAGCAGTGTCCACCTCTCCCAGTGATGCTCTCACACCAGTGCCCACCTCTCCCACTGACAATCTCACAACAGTGCCACCTCTCCCAGTGACACTCTCACAGCAGTGCCCACATCTCCCAGTGACACTCTCACAGCAGTGCCCTCCGATACTAGTTACACATTAAGAGCAGTGCCCACCTCTCCCAGTGACACACTCACAGCAGTGCCAACCTCTCCCAGTGACACTCTTACAGCAGTGCCCACCTCTCCCAGTGATGCATGCACAGCAGTGCTCACCTCTCCCAGTGACACACTCACAGCAGTGCCCACCTATCCCAGTGACTCACTCCCAGCCCTGCCCACCTCTCCCAGTGATGCATGCACAGCAGTGCCCACCTCTCCCAGTGACATTCTCACAGCAGTGCCCAACTCTCACAGTGACACTCTCACAACAGTACCCAACTCTCCTAGTGACATTCTCACTGCAGTGCCCACCTCTCCCAATGATGCATGCACTGCAGTGCCCACCTCTCCCAGTGACTCACTCCCAGCCCTGCCCACCTCTCACAGTGATGCATGCACAGCAGTGCTCAGCTCTCCCAGTGACACTCTCACAGCAGTGCCCACATATCCCTGTGACTCACTCCCAGCCCTGCCCACCTCTCCCAGTGATGCATGCAAAGCAGTGCCCACCTCTCCCAGTGACGCATACAACGCATTGCCCACCTCTCCCAGTGACACTCACAGCTGTGCACATCTCCCCCAGTGACACACTCACAGCATTGCCCACCTATCCCAGTGACTCAATCCCAGCCCTGCCCACCTCTCCCAGTGATGCATGCAAAGCAGTGCCCACCTCTCCCAGTGACACATACACAGCATTGCCCACCTCTCCCACTGACACTCTCACAGCTGTGCACATCTCCCCCAGTGACACACTCACAGCATTGCCCACCTATCCCAGTGACTCAATCCCAGCACTGCCCACCTCTCCCAGTGATGCATGCACAGCACTTCCCACCTTTCCCAGGGACACTCTCACAGCAGTGCCCAACTTTCCCACTGACACTCTCACTGCAGTGCCTATATATCCCAGTGACTCACGTGCAATAGTGCCCACCTCTCCCAGTGACGCATGCACGCTGTGCCCATCTCTCCCAGTGATGCTCTCACTCCAGTGCCCACATCTCCCAGTGTCATTCTCACAACATTGCCCATCACCACCAGTGATGCTTTCAGAGCAGTTGTCACCTCTCCCAGTGACACTCTCACAGCAGTGCCCACCTATCCCAATGATGCTTTCACAGCAGTGCCCACCTCTCCCAGTGACTTTCTCATCGCAGTGCCCACCCCTCCCAGTGACACTCTCACAGCAGTGTGCACCTATTCCAATGATGCTTTCAGAGCAGTTGCCACCGCTCCAAGTGACACTCTCACAGCACTTCCCACCTATCCCATTGATGCTCTCACAGCAGTGCCCAGCTCTCCCAATGACACTCTCACGTCATTGCCCACAACTCCCAGTGACTTGCACACATCAGTGCCCACCTCTCCCAGTGATGCTCTCACAGCAGTGCCCATCTCTCCCAGTGACGCGTGCACAGCAGTGCCCACCTCGGCCAGTGACGCTTTCACAGCAGTGCCCACATCTCACAGTGACTCTCTCACAGCTGTGCCCATCTTTCCCAGTGACAGTCTCACTGCAGTGCCCACCTAACCCAGTGACTCACTGACAATAGTGCCTAACTCTCCCAGTGACGCATGCACAGCAGAGGCCAACTCTCCCCGTGACGCATTCACAGCAGTGCCCACCTCTCTTTTTGACACACTCACACCAGTGCACAAATCTCACAGTGACAATCTCACAGCAGTTCCAACCTCTCCCAGTGACACTCTCACAAAAGCGCCCACTTTTCCCAGTGTCACTCTCACAGCAGTGCCCAACTCTCCAAGTGACTCTCTCACAGCAGTGCCCACCTATCCCAGTGACTCACTCCCAGCCCTGCCCACCTCTCCCAGTGATGCATGCACAGCAGTGCTCACCTCTCCCAGTGACACTTTCACAGCAGTGCCCACCTATCCCTGTGAATCACTCCTAGCCCAGCCCACTTCCGCAGTGATGCATGCACAGCAGTGCCCACCTCTCCCAGTGACACTCTCGCAGCAGTGCCCACCTCTAACAGTGACACTCTCAGAGCCGTGCCCAAATCTCCCAGAGACATTCTCACTCCAGTGATCACATCTCCCAATGATGCATGCACTGCAGTGCCCACCTCTCCCAGTGACAAATGCACAGCAGTGTCCACCTCTCCCAGTGATGCTCTCACACCAGTGCCCACCTCTCCCACTGACAATCTCACAACAGTGCCAACTCTCCCAGTGACACTCTCACAGCAGGGCCCACATCTCCCAGTGACACTCTCACAGCAGTGCATTCCTATCCCAGTGACACATTCACAGCAGTGCCCCCCTCTCCCAGTGACACACTCACAGCGGTGCCAACCTATCCCAGTGACTCACTCCCAGCCCTGCCCACCTCTTCCAGTGATGCATGCACAGCAATGCCCACCTCTCCCAGGGACATTCTCACAGCAGTGCCCACCTCTCCCACTGACAATCACACAACAGTGCCACCTCTCCCAGTGACACTCTCACAGCAATTCCCACATCTCCCAGTGACACTCTCACAGCAGTGGCCTCCTATCCTAGTGATGCATTCACAGCATTGCCCACCTCTCCCAGTGACACACTCACAGCAGTGCCAACCTCTCCCAGTGACAGTCTAACAGCAGTGCCCACCTCTCCCAGTGACGCATACACAGCATTGCCCACCTCTCCCAGTGATACTCTCACAGCTGTGCACATCTCCCCCAGTGACACACTCACAGCATTGCCCACCTATCCCAGTGACTCAGTCCCAGCACTGCCCACCTCTCCCAGTGATGCATGCACAGCAGTGCCCACCTTTCCCAGGGACACTCTCACAGCAATGCCCAACTTTCCCACTGACACTCTCACTGCAGTGCCTATCTATCCCAGTGACTCACGTGCAATAGTGCCCACCTCTCCCAGTGACGCATGCAAGCTGTGCCCATCTCTCCCAGTGATGCTCTCACTCCAGTGCCCACATCTCCCAGTGTCATTCTCACAACATTGCCCATCACCTCCAGTGATGCTTTCAGAGCAGTTGTCACCTCTCCCAGTGACACTCTCACAGCAGTGCCCACATTTCCCAATGATGCTTTCACAGCCTTGCCCACCTCTCCCAGTGACTTTCTCATCACAGTGCACACCCCTCCCAGTGACACTCTCACAGCAGTGTGCACCTATCCTAATGACGCTTTCAGAGCAGTTGCCACCTCTCCAAGTGACACTCTCACAGCACTTCCCACCTATCCCAATGATGCTTTCACAGCAGTGCCCACCTCTCCCAGTGACTTTCTCATCGCAGTGCCCACCCCTCCCAGTGACACTCTCACAGCAGTGTGCACCTATCCCAATGACGCTTTCAGAGCAGTTGCCACCTCTCCAAGTGACACTCTCACAGCACTTCCCACCTATCCCAATGATGCTCACACAGCAGTGCCCAGCTCTCCCAATGACACTCGCACGTCATTGACAACAACTCCCAGTGACTTGCTCACATCAGTGCCCACCTCTCCCAGTGATGCTCTCATAGCAGTGCCAATCTCTCCCAGTGACGCCTGCACAGCAGTGCCCACCTTGGCCAGTGACGCTTTCACAGCAGTGCCCACATCTCACAGTGACTCTCTCACAGCTGTGCCCATCTTTCCCAGTGACAGTCTCACTGCAGTGCCCACCTATCCTAGTGACTCACTGACAATAGTGCCTAACTCTCCCAGTGATGCATGCACAGCAGAGGCCAACTCTCCCCGTGACGCATTCACAGCAGTGCCCACCTCTCCTTTTGACACACTCACACCAGTGCACAACTCTCCCAGTGACACTCTCACAGCAGTTCCCACCTCTCCCAGTGACACTATCACAAAAGCGCCCACTTTTCCCTGTGTCACACTCACAGCAGTGCCCACCTCTCCAAGCGACTCTCTCACAGCAGTGCCCACCTATCCCAGTGATGCATGCACAGCAGTGCTCTCCTCTCCCAGTGACACTCTCACAGCAGTGCCCACCTATCCCTGTGACTCAATCCTAGCCCAGCCCACTTCCGCAGTGATGCATGCACTGCAGTGCCCAACTCTCCCAGTGACACTCTCGCAGCAGTGCCCACCTCTCACAGTGAAACTCTCAGAGCAGTGCCGAAATCTCCCAGTGACATTCTCACTGCAGTGATCACATCTCCCAATGATGCATGCACTGCAGTGCCCACCTCTCACAGTGACGCATACACAGCAGTGCCCGCCTCTCCCAGTGACACATGCACAGCAGTGTCCACCTCTCCCAGTGATGCTCTCACACCAGTGCCCACCTCTCCCACTGACAATCTCACAACAGTGCCACCTCTCCCAGTGACACTCTCACAGCAGAGCCCACATCTCCCAGTGACACTCTCACAGCAGTGCCCTCCTATCCCAGTTACACATTAACAGCAGTGCCCACCTCTCCCAGTGACACACTCACAGCAGTGCCAACCTCTCCCAGTGACACTCTTACAGCAGTGCCCACCTCTCCCAGTGATGCATGCACAGCAGTGCTCACCTCTCCCAGTGACACACTCACAGCAGTGCCCACCTATCCCAGTGACTCACTCCCAGCCCTGCCCACCTCTCCCAGTGATGCATGCACAGCAGTGCCCACCTCTCCCAGTGACATTCTCATAGCAGTGCCCACCTCTCACAGTGACACTCTCACAACAGTGCCCAACTCTCCTAGTGACATTCTCACTGCAGTGCCCACCTCTCCCAATGATGCATGCACTGCAGTGCCCACCTCTCCCAGTGACTCACTCCCAGCCCTGCCCACCTCTCACAGTGATGCATGCACAGCATTGCTCAGGTCTCCCAGTGACACTCTCACAGCAGTGCCCACATATCCCTGTGACTCACTCCCAGCCCTGCCCACCTCCCCCAGTGATGCATGCAAAGCAGTGCCCACCTCTCCCAGTGACGCATACAAAGCATTGCCCACCTCTCCCAGTGACACTCACAGCTGTGCACATCTCCCCCAGTGACACACTCACAGCATTGCCCACCTATCCCAGTGAATCAATCCCAGCCCTGCCCACCTCTCCCAGTGATGCATGCAAAGCAGTGCCCACCTCTCCCAGTGACACATACAGAGCATTGCCCACCTCTCCCAGTGACATTCTCACAGCTGTGCACATCTCCCCCATGGCACACTCACAGCATTGCCCACCTATCCCAGTGACTCAATCCCAGCACTGCCCACCTCTCCCAGTGATGCATGCACAGCACTTCCCACCTTTCCCAGGGACACTCTCACAGCAGTGCCCAACTTTCCCACTGACACTCTCACTGCAGTGCCTATCTATCCCAGTGACTCACATGCAATAGTGCCCACCTCTCCCAGTGACGCATGCAAGCTGTGCCCATCTCTCCCAGTGATGATCTCACTCCAGTGCCCACATCTCCCGGTGTCATTCTCACAACATTGCCCATCACCTCCAGTGATGCTTTCAGAGCAGTTGTCCCTCTCCCAGTGACACTCTCACAGCAGTGCCCACCTATCCCAATGATGATTTCACAGCAGTGCCCACCTCTCCCAGTGACTTTCTCATCGCAGTGCCAACCCCTCCCAGTGACACTCTCACAGCAGTGTGCACCTATTCCAATGACGCTTTCAGAGCAGTTGCCACCTCTCCAAGTGACACTCTCACAGCACTTCCCACCTATCCCATTGATGCTCTCACAGCAGTGCGCAGCTCTCCCAATGACACTCTCACGTCATTGCCCACAACTCCCAGTGACTTGCTCACATCAGTGCCCACCTCTCCCAGTGATGCTCTCATAGCAGTGCCCATCTCTCCCAGTGACGCCTGCACAGCAGTGCCCTCCTCGGCCAGTGACGCTTTCACAGCAGTGCCCACATCTCACAGTGACTCTCTCACAGCTGTGCCCTTCTTTCCCAGTGACACTCTCACTGCAGTGCCCACCTATCCTAGTGACACACTGACAATAGTGCCTAACTCTCCCAGTGACGCATGCACAGCAGAGGCCAACTCTCCCCGTGACGCATTCACAGCAGTGCCCACCTCTCCTTTTGACACACTCACACCAGTGCACAACTCTCACAGTGACACTCTCACAGCAGTTCCCACCTCTCCCAGTGACACTATCACAAAAGCGCCCACTTTTCCCTGTGTCACTCTCACAGCAGTGCCCAACTCTCCAAGTGACTCTCTCACAGCAGTGCCCACCTATCCCAGTGACTCACTCCCAGCCCTGCCCACCTCTCCCAGTGATGCATGCACAGCAGTGCTCTCCTCTCCCAGTGACACTCTCACAGCAGTGCCCACCTATCCCTGTGACTCACTCCTAGCGCAGCCCACTTCCGCAGTGATGCATGCACAGCAGTGCCCAACTCTCCCAGTGACACTCTCGCAGCAGTGCCCACCTCTAACAGTGACACTCTCAGAGCAGTGCCGAAATCTCCCAGTGACATTCTCACTGCAGTGCCCATCACGTCCAGTGACGCTTTCAGAGCAGTTGTCACCTCTCCCAGTGACACTCTCACAGCAGTGCCCACCTATCCCAATGATGCTTTCACAGCAGTGCCCACCTCTCTCAGTGACTTTCTCATCGCAGTGCCCACCCCTCCCAGTGACACTCTCACAGCAGTGTGCACCAATTCCAATGATGCTTTCAGAGCAGTTGCCACCTCTCCAAGTGACACTCTCACAGCACTTCCCACCTATCCCAATGATGCTCTCACAGCAGTGCCCAGCTCTCCCAATGACACTCTCACGTCATTGCCCACAACTCCCAGTGACTTGCTCACATCAGTGCCCACCTCTCACAGTGATGCTGTCACAGCAGTGCCAATCTCTCCCAGTGATGCCTGCACAGCAGTGCCCACCTTGGCCAGTGACGCTTTCACAGCAGTGCCCACATCACACAGTGACTCTCTCACAGCTGTGCCCATCTTTCCCAGTGACAGTCTCACTGCAGTGCCCACCTATCCTAGTGACTCACTGACAATAGTGCCTAACTCTCCCAGTGACGCATGCACAGCAGAGGCCAACTCTCCCCGTGACGCATTCACAGCAGTGCCCACCTCTCCTTTTGACACACTCACACCAGTGCACAACTCTCACAGTGACACTCTCACAGCAGTTCCCAACTCTCCCAGTGACACTATCACAAAAGCGCCCACTTTTCCCTGTGTCACTCTCACAGCAGTGCCCAACTCTCCAAGTGACTCTCTCACAGCAGTGCCCTCCTATCCCAGTGACTCACTCCCAGCCCTGCCCACCTCTCCCAGTGATGCATGCACAGCAGTGCTCTCCTCTCCCAGTGACACTCTCACAGCAGTGCCCACCTATCCCAATGATGCTTTCACAGCAGTGCCCACCTCTCCCAGTGACTTTCTCATCGCAGTGCCCACCCCTCCCAGTGACACTCTCACAGCAGTGTGCACCTATTGTAATGATGCTTTCAGAGCAGTTGCCACCTCTCCAAGTGACACTCTCACAGCACTTCCCACCTATCCCAATGATGCTCTCACAGCAGTGCCCAGCTCTCCCAATGACACTCTCACGTCATTGCCCACAACTCCCAGTGACTTGCTCACATCAGTGCCCACCTCTCACAGTGATGCTGTCACAGCAGTGCCAATCTCTCCCAGTGACGTCTGCACAGCAGTGCCTACATCTCACAGTGACTCTCTCACAGCTGTGCCCATCTTTCCCAGAGCAGTTGCCACCTCTCCAAGTGACACTCTCACAGCACTTCCCACCTATCCCAATGATGCTCTCACTGCAGTGCCCACCTATCCTAGTGACTCACTGACAATAGTGCCTAACTCTCCAAGTGATGCATGCACAGCAGAGGCCAACTCTCCCCGTGACGCATTCACAGCAGTGCCCACCACTCCTTTTGACACACTCACACCAGTGCACAACTCTCCCAGTGATACTCTCACAGCAGTGCCCTCCTATCCCAGTGACACATTCACAACAGTGCCCACCTCTCCCAGTGACTCTCTCACAGCAGTGCTCACCTCTCCCAGTGACACACTTACAGCAGTGCCCACCTATCACAGTGACTCACTCCCAGCCCTGCCCACCTCTCCCAGTGATGCATGCACAGCAGTGCCCACCTCTCCCAGTGACTCTCTCACAGCAGTGCTCACCTCTCCCAGTGACACACTTACAGCAGTGCCCACCTATCACAGTGACTCACTCCCAGCCCTGCCCACCTCTCCCAGTGATGCATGCAAAGAAGTGCCAACCTCTCCCAGTGACACTCTCACAGCAGTGCCCAACTCTCCCAGTGACACTCTCAGAGCAGTGCCCAAATCTCCCAGTGACATTCTCACTGCAGTGATCTCATCTCCCAATGATGCATGCACTGCAGGGCCCATTTCTCACAGTGACGCATCCACAGCAGTGCCCACCTCTCCCAGTGACACATGCACAGCAGTGTCCACCTCTCTCAGTGATGCTCTCACACCAGTGCCCACCTCTCCCACTGACAATCTCACAACAGTGCCACCTCTCCCAGTGACACTCTCACAGCCGTGCCCACATCTCCCAGTGACACTCTCACAGCAGTGCCATCTTATCCCAGTGACACATTCACAGCAGTGCCCACCTCTCCCAGTGACACACTCACAGCAGTGCCAACCTCTCCCAGTGATACTCTCACAGCAGTGCCCACCTCTCCCAGTGATGCATGCACAGCAGTGCCCACCTCTCCCAGTTACACTCTCACAGCAGTGCCCAGCTATCCCACTGACTCACTCCCAGCCCTGCCAACCTCTCCCAGTGATGCATGCACAGCAGTGCTCACCTCTCCCAGTGACACTATCACAGCAGTGCCCACCTATCCCAGTGACTCACTCCCAGCCCTGCCCACCTCTCCCAGTGATGCATGCACAGCAGTGCCCACCTCTCCCAGTGACATTCTCACAGCAGTGCCCACCTCTCCCACTGACAATCACGCATCAGTGCCACCTCTCCCAGTACACTCTCACAGCAGTGCCCACATCTCCCAGTGACAATCTCACAGCAGTGGCCTCCTATCCTAGTGACGCATTCACAGCATTGCCCACCTCTCCCAGTGACACTCTCACAGCAGTGCCCACCTCTCCCAGTGACGCATACACAGCATTGTCCACCTCTCCCAGTGACACGCTCACAGCTGTGCACATCTCCCCCAGTGACACACTCACAGCATTGCCCACCTATCCCAGTGACTCAATCCCAGCACTGCCCACCTCTCCCAGTGATGCATGCACAGCAGTGCCCACCTTTCCCAGGGACACTCTCACAGCAATGCCCAACTTTCCCACTGACACTCTCACTGCAGTGCCTATCTATCCCAGTGACTCACGTGCAATAGTGCCCACCTCTCCCAGTGACGCATGCAAGCTGTGCCCATCTCTCCCAGTGATGCTCTCACTCCAGTGCCCACATCTCCCAGTGTCATTCTCACAACATTGCCCATCACCTCCAGTGATGCTTTCAGAGCAGTTGTCACCTCTCCCAGTGACACTCTCACAGCAGTGCCCTCCTATTCCAGTGACACATTCACAGCAGTGCCTACCTCTCCCAGTGACACACTCACAGCAGTGCCAACCTCTCCCAGTGATACTCTCACAGCAGTGACCACCTCTCCCAGTGATGCATGCAAAGCAGTGCCCACCTCTCCCAGTTACACTCTCACAGAAGTGCCCAGCTATCCCACTGACTCACTCCCAGCCGTGCCAACGTCTCCCAGTGATGCATGCACAGCAGTGCTCACTTCTCCCAGTGACACTATCACAGCAGTGCCCACCTATCCCAGTGACTCACTCCCAGCCCTGCCCACCTCTCCCAGTGATGCATGCACAGCAGTGCCCACCTCTCCCAGTGACATTCTCACAGCAGTGCCCACCTCTCCCACTGACAATCACACAACAGTGCCACCTCTCCCAGTGACACTCTCTCAGCAGTGCCCACATCTCCCAGTGACACTCTCACAGCAGTGGCCTCCTATCCTAGTGACGCATTCACAGCATTGCCCACCTCTCCCAGTGACACACTCACAGCAGTGCCAACCTCTCCCAGTGACAGTCTCACAGCAGTGCCCACCTCTCCCAGTGACGCTTACACAGCATTGCACACCTCTCCCAGTGACACTCTCACAGCTGTGCACATCTCCCCCAGTGACACACTCACAGCATTGCCCACCTATCCCAGTGACTCAGTCCCAGCACTGCCCACCTCTCCCAGTGATGCATGCACAGCAGTGCCCACCTTTCCCAGGGACACTCTCACAGCAATGCCCAACTTTCCCACTGACACTCTCACTGCAGTGCCTATCTATCCCAGTGACTCACGTGCAATAGTGCCCACCTCTCCCAGTGACGCATGCAAGCTGTGCCCATCTCTCCCAGTGATGCTCTCACTCCAGTGCCCACATCTCCCAGTGTCATTCTCACAACATTGCCCATCACCACCAGTGATGCTTTCAGAGCAGTTGTCACCTCTCCCAGTGACACTCTCACAGCAGTGCCCACATTTCCCAATGATGCTTTCACAGCAGTGCCCACCTCTCCCAGTGACTTTCTCATCGCAGTGCCCACCTCTCCCAGTGACACTCTCACAGCAGTGTGCACCTATTCCAATGACGCTTTCAGAGCAGTTGCCACCTCTCCAAGTGACACTCTCACAGCAATTCCCACCTATCCCAATGATGCTCTCACAGCAGTGCCCAGCTATCCCAATGACACTCTCACGTCATTGCCCACATCTCCCAGTGACTTGCTCACATCAGTGCCCACCTCTCCCAGTGATGCTGTCACAGCAGTGCCCATCTCTCCCAGTGACGCCTGCACAGCAGTGCCCACCTCGGCCAGTGACGCTTTCACAGCAGTGCCCACATCTCACAGTGACTCTCTCACAGCTGTGCCCATCTTTCCCAGTGACACTCTCACTGCAGTGCCCACCTATCCTAGTGATTCACTGACAATAGTGCCTAACTCTCCCAGTGACGCATGCACAGCAGAGGCCAACTCTCCCCGTGACGCATTCACAGCAGTGCCCACCTCTCCTTTTGACACACTCACACCAGTGCACAACTCTCACAGTGACACTCTCACAGCAGTTCCCATCTCTCCCAGTGACACTCTCACAAAAGCGCCTACTTTTCCCAGTGTCACTCTCACAGCAGTGCCCAACTCTCCAAGTGACTCTCACAGCAGTGCCCACCTATCCCAGTGACTCACTCCCAGCCCTGCCCACCGCTCCCAGTGATGCATGCACAGCAGTGCCCACCTCTCCCAGTGACACTCTCACAGCAGTGCCCACCTCTAACAGTGACACTCTCAGAGCAGTGCCGAAATCTCCCAGTGACATTCTCACTGCAGTGATCGCATCTCCCAATGATGCATGCACTGCAGTGCCCACCTCTCACAATGACGCATACACAGCAGTGCCCACCTCTCCCAGTCACACATGCACAGCAGTGTCCACCTCTCCCAGTGATGCTCTCACACCAGTGCCAGCCTCTCCCACTGACAATCTCACAACGGTGCCACCTCTCCCAGTGACACTCTCACAGCAGTGCCCACATCTCCCAGTGACACTCTCACAGCAGTGCCCTCCTATCCCAGTGACACTTTCACAGCTGTGCCTACCTCTCCCAGTGACACACTCACAGCAGTGCCCACCTCTCCCAGGGATGCATGCACAGCAGTGCTCACCTCTCCCAGTGACACACTCACAGCAGTGCCCACCTATCCCAGTGACTCACTCCCAGCCCTGCCCACCTCTCCCAGCGATGCATGCACAGCAGTGCGCACCTCTCGCAGTGACATTCTCACAGCAGTGCCCACCTCTCACAGTGACACCCTCACAACATTGCCCAACTCTCCCAGTGACATTCTCACTGCAGTGCCCACCTCTCCCAATGATGCATGCACTGCAGTGCCCACCTCTCACAGTGACGCATACACAGCAGTGCCCACCTCTCCCAGTGACACATGCACAGCAGTGTCCACCTCTCACAGTGATGCTCTCACACCAGTGCCTACCTCTCCCACTGACAATCACACAACAGTGCCACCTCTCCAGGTGACACTCTCAGAGCAGTGCCCACCTCTCCCGGTGACACTCTCACAGCACTGGCAACCTATCCTATTGATGCATTCACAGCATTGCCCACCTCTCCCAGTGACACACTCACAGCAGTGCTCACCTCTCCCAGTGACAGTCTCAAGCAGTGCCCACCTCTCCCAGTGACGCATACACAGCAGTGCCCACCTCTCCCAGTGACACTCTCACAGCTTTGCACATCTCCCCCAGTGACACACTCACAGCATTGCCCACTTATCCCAGTGACTCAATCCCAGCACTGCCCACCTCTCCCAGTGATGCATGCACAGCAGTGCCCACCTTTCCCAGGGACACTCTCACTGCAGTGCCCAACTTTCCCAGTGACACTTTCACTGCAGTGCCTATCTATCCCAGTGACTCAGGTGCAATAGTGCCCCCCTCTCCCAGTGACGCATGCAAGCGGTGCCCAACACTCCCAGTGATGCTCTCAATCCAGTGCCCACATCTCCCAGTGTCATTCTCACAACAGTGCCCATCACGTCCAGGGACGCTTTCAGAGCAGTTGCACCTCTCCCAGTGACACTCTCACAGCAGTGCCCACCTATCCCAATGATGCTTTCACAGCCGTGCCCACCTCTCCCAGTGACTTTCTCATCGCAGTGCCCACCTCTTCCAGTGACACTCTCACAGCAGTGTGCACCTATCCCATGAAGCTTTCACAGCAGTTGCCACGTCTCCCAGTGACACTCTCACAGCACTTCCCACCTATCCCAATGACGCTCTCACAGCAGTGCCCAGCTCTCCCAATGACACTCTCACGTCATTGCCCACAACTCCCAGTGACTTGCACACATCAGTGCCCACCTCTTCCAGTGATGCTCTCACAGCAGTGCCCATCTCTCCCAGTGACGCCTGCACAGCAGTGCCCACCTCGGCCAGTGATGCTCTCACAGCAGTGCCAATCTCTCCCAGTGACAATCTCACTGCATTGCCCACCTCTCCCAGTGATGATCTCACACCAGTGCCCACCTCTCCCTGTGATGTTCTCACAGCAGTGCCCATCTCCTGCAGTGACGCTTTCACAGCAGTGCCCACATCTCACAGTGACTCTCTCACAGCTGTGCCCATCTTTCCCAGTGACAGTCTCACTGCAGTGCCCACCTATCACAGTTACTCACTCACAAAAGTGCCTACATCTCCCAGTGACGCATGCACAGCCGAGGCCAACTCTCCCAATGATGCATGCACAGCAGTGTCCAACTATCCCAGTGATGCTCTCACACCAGTGCACAACTCTGACAGTGACACTCTCTCTGCAGTGCCCACCTCACCCAGTGACAATCTCACAGCAGTGTGCACCTATCCCAATGACGCTTTCAGAGCAGTTGCCACCTGTCCCAGTGACACTCTCACAGCACTTCCCACCTATCCCAATGACGCTCTCACAGCATTGCCCAGCTCTCCCAATGACACTCTCAAGTCATTGCCCACAACTCCCAATGACTTGCTCACATCAGTGCCCACCTCTTCCAGTGATGCTCTCACAGCAGTGCCCATCTCTCCCAGTGACGCATGCACAGCAGTGCCCGCCTAGGCCAGTGATGCTCTAACAGCAGTGCCAATCTCTCCCAGTTTCACTCTCACTGCATTGCCCACCTCTCCCAGTGATGATCTCACACCAGTGCCCAACTTTCCCTGTGATGTTCTCACAGCAGTGCCCATCTCCTGCAGTGACGCTTTCACAGCAGTGCCCACATCTCAAAGTAACTCTCTCACAGCTGTGCCCATCTTTCCCAGTGACAGTATCACTGCAGTGCCCACCTCTCCCATTGACTCTCTCCTAGCCCTGAACACCTCTCCCAGTGATTCATGCACAGCAGTGCCCAACTCTCCCAGTGACACTCTCTCTGCAGTGCCCACCTCTCCCAGTGACACTCTCACAAAATCGCCCACCTTTCCCAGTGACACTCTCACAGCAGTGCCCAACTCTCCCAGTGACACTCTCACTGCAGTTCCCACCTCTCTCACTGACAATCTCACAGCAGTGCCCAACTCTCCCAGTGACACTCTCACTGAAGTGCGCACCTCTCCCATTGATGCATGCACAGCAGTGCCCAACCTTCACAGTGATGCATGCATAGCAGTGCCCACCTCTCCCAATGACACATGCACAGCAGTGTCCACCTCTCCCAGTGTTGCTCTCACACTTGTGCCAACCTCTCCCACTGACAATCTCTCAACACTGCGCACTCTTCCCAGTGACACTGCCACAGCAGTGCCCACCTCTCCCAGTGATGCATGCACAGAAGTGTCCACCTCTCCCAGTGACACTCTCACAGCAGCACCCAACTCTCCCAGTGATGCTCTCACACCAATGCTCAACTTTCCCAGTGATGCTCTCACAGCTGTGCACTTCTCCCCCAGTGACACTCTCACACCAGTGCCCACCTATCCCAGTGACTCACTCCCAGCAGTGCGCACCTTTTCCAGTGATGCATGCACAGCAGTGCCCACCTCTCCCAGTGACACTCTCACAGCAGTGCCCACCTCTCCCAGTGACACACTCACAGCAAATCCAAGCTCTCCCAGTGAAACTCTCACAGCAGTGCCCACCTCTCCCAGTGATGATCTCACACCAGTGCCCACCTCTCCCTGTGATGTTCTCACAGCAGTGCCCATCTCCTGCAGTGACGCTTTCTCAGCAGTGCCCACATCTCACAGTGACTGTCTCACAGCTGTGCCCATCTTTCCCAGTGACATTCTCACTGCAGTGCCCACCTATCCCAGACACTCACTGACAATAGTGCCAAAGTCTCCCAGTGACGCATGCACAGCAGAGGCCAACTCCCACCGTCATGCATGCACAGCAGTGTCCAACTATCCCAGTGATGCTCTCACACCAGTGCACAAATCTCACAGTGACACTCTCTCTGCAGTGCCCACCTCTCCCAGTGACACTCTCACAAAATCGCCCACCTTTCCCAGTGACACTCTCACAGCAGTGCCCAACTCTCCCAGTGACACTCTCACTGCAGTTCCCACCTCTCTCACTGACAATCTCACAACAGTGCCACCTCTCCCAGTGACACTCTCAAAGCAGTGCCCAACTCTCCCACTGACTCTCTCACAGCGGTGCCCACCTCTCCCAGTGACACTCTCACAGCACTTCCCACCTATCCCAATGACGCTCTCACAGCAGTGCCCAGCTCTACCAATGACACTCTCAAGTCATTGCCCACAACTCCCACTGACTTGCTCACATCAGTGCCCACCTCTTCCAGTGATGCTCTCACAGCATTGCCCATCTCTCCCAGTGACGCCTGCACAGCAGTGCCCACCTCGGCCAGTGATGCTCTCACAGCAGTGCCAATCTCTCCCAGTGACACTCTCACTGCATTGCCCACCTCTCCCAGTGATGATCTCACATCAGTGCCCACCTTTCCCTGTGATGTTCTCACAGCAGTGCCCATCTCCTGCAGTGACGCTTTCACAGCAGTGCCCACATCTCACAGTGACTCTCTCACAGCTGTGCCCATCTTTCCCAGTGACAGTCTCACTGCAGTGCCCACCTATCCCAGTGACTCACTGACAATAGTGCCTAACTCTCCCAGTGACGCATGCACAGCATAGGCCAACTCTTCCTGTGACGCATGCACAGCAGTGTTCACCTATCCCAGTGATGCTTTCACACCAGTGCACAAATCTCACAGTGACAATCTCTCTGCAGTGCCCACCTCTCCCAGTGACACTCTCACAAAATCGCCCACCTTTCCCAGTGACACTCTCACAGCAGTGCCCAACTCTCCCAGTGACTCTCTCACAGCAGTGCCCACCTATCCCATTGACTCTCTCCTAGCCCTGCCCACCTCTCCCAGTGATTCATGCACAGCAGTGCCCACCTCTCCCAGTGACACTCTCACAGCAGTGCCCACCTCTCCCAGTGACACTCTCACAGCAGTGCCCAACTCTCCCAGTGACTCTCTCACAGCAGTGCCCACCTATCCCATTGACTCTCTCCTAGCCCTGTCCACCTCTCCCAGTGATTCATGCACAGCAGTGCCCACCTCTCCCAGTGACACTCTCACAGCAGTGCCCAACTCTCCCAGTGACACTCTCACTGCAGTGCACACCTCTCCCATTGATGCATGCACAGCAGTGCCCAACCTTCACAGTGATGCATGCATAGCAGTGCCCACCTCTTCCAATGACACATGCACAGCAGTGTCCACCTCTCCCAGTGATGCTCTCACAATTGTGCCCACCTCTCCCACTGACAATCTCTCAACACTGCGCACTCTTCCCAGTGACACTGCCACAGCAGTGCCCACCTCTCCCAGTGACACTCACGCAGCAGTGCCCACCTCTCCCAGTGACGCATGCAGAGCTGTGTCCACCTCTCCCAGTGACACTCTCACAGCAGCACCCACCTCTCCCAGTGATGCTCTCACACCAATGCTCAACTTTCCCAGTGATGCTCTCACAGCTGTGCACTTCTCCCCCAGTGACACTCTCACTGCAGTGCCTATCTATCCCAGTGACTCACTCGCAATAGTGCCCACCTCTCCCAGTGATGCATGCAAGCAGTGCCCAAATCTCCCTGTGATGCTCTCACTCTAGTGCCCACGTCTCCCAGTGACATTCTCTCAAGAGTGCCCATCTCACCCAGTGTTGCTCTCACAGCTGTGCCCATCTCCCCCGTGATGCTTTCACAGTAGTGCCCAACTATCCCACTGACACTCTCACAGCTGTGACCACGTCTCCCTGTGACACTCTCACAGCAGTGCCCAACCATCCCAGTGACGCATGCACAACAGTGCCCTCCACACACAGTGACACTCTCACAGCAGCGGCCACCTCTCCCAGTGATGCTCTCACAGCAGTGCCCACCTCTCCCAGTGTTGCTCTCACAGCTGTGCCCATCTCCCCCAGTGACGCTTTCACAGCAGCGCCCACCTCTCCCATTAATGCTCGCACACCAGTGCCCACCTCTCCCAGTGATGTTCTCAAAGCTGTGCCCATCTCCCCCAGTGACACTTTCACAGCAGTGCCCACCTCTCCGAGTGGCACTCGCACCGCAGTGCCCACCTCTCCCAGTGACACTCTCACAGGTGTTCCCAACATTCCCAAGTGACACTCACTGCAGCGCCCATCTAAGACAGTGACTCACTCACAATAGTGCCCACCTCTCCCAGTGACACATGCACCGCAGTGCCCACCTCTCCCAGTGACACATGCACCGCATTGCATGCATCTCCCAGTGACGCATGCACATTAGTGCCCAACTCTCCCAGTGATGCTTTCACACCAGTGCCCACCTCTCCCAGTGTCACTCTCACAACAGTGCCCAACTCTCCCAGTGACACTCTCACTGCAGTTTCCAACTCTCCCAGTGACACTCTCACTGCAGTGCCCACATCTCCCAGTGACAGTCTCACAGCAATGCCTAACTCTCCCTGTGACACTCTCACAGCAGTGCCCTCCTCTCCCAATGACACTGTCACAGCAGTGCCCATCTCTCCCAGTGAGGCTCTCAAACCAGTGCCCACCTCTCCCAGTGTTGCTCTCACAGCTGTGCCCATCTCCCCCTGTGATGCTTTCACAGCAGTGCCCAACTCTCCCACTGACACTCTCACAGCTGTGACCACATCTCCCTGTGACACTCTCACAGCAGTGCCCGCCTCTCCCAGTGACACTCTCACAGCATTGCCCAACTCTCCCAGTGACGCATTCACAACAGTGCCTTCCTCTCCCAGTTATGCTCTCACACCAGTGCCCACCTCTCCCAGTGATGCTCTCAAAGCTGTGCCCATCTCCCCCAGTGACGCTTTCACAGCAGTGCCCACCTCTCTGAGTGGCACTCGCACAGCAGTGCCCACCTCTCCCAGTGACACTCTCACAGGTGTTCCCAATTTTCCCAAGTCACACTCACTGCAGTGCCCACCTAAGCCAGTGACTCACTCACAATAGTCCCCACCTCTCCCAGTGACGCATGCAATGCAGTGCCCACCTCTCCCAGTGACACATGCACCACAGTGCATGCATCTACCAGTGACGCATGCACATTAGTGCCCAACTCTCCTAGTGATGCTTTCACACCAGTGCCCACCTCTCCCAGTGACACTCTCAAAGCAGTGCCCACCTCTCCCAGTGACACTCTCACAGCAGTGCCCTCCTATCCCATTGACACTTTCACAGCAGTGCCCACCTCTCCCAGTGACACACTCACAGCAAAGCCAACCTCTCCCAGTGAAACTCTCACAGCAGTGCCCACCTCTCCCAGTGATGATCTCACACCAGTGCCCACCTCTCCCTGTGATGTTCTCACAGCAGTGCCCATCTCCTGCAGTGACGCTTTCACAGCAGTGCCCAAATCTCACAGTGACACTCTCTCTGCAGTGCCCACCTCTCCCAGTGACACTCTCACAAAATCGCCCACCTTTCCCAGTGACAATCTCACTGCATTGCCCACCTCTCCCAGTGATGATCTCACACCAGTGCCCACCTCTCCCTGTGATGTTCTCACAGCAGTGCCCATCTCCTGCAGTGACGCTTTCACAGCAGTGCCCACATCTCACAGTGACTCTCTCACAGCTGTGCCCATCATTCCCAGTGACATTCTCACTGCAGTGCCCACCTATCCCAGAGAATCACTGACAATAGTGCCTAACTCACCCAGTGAAGCATGCACAGCAGACGCCAACTCTCCCCGTGATGCATGCACAGCAGTGTCCAACTATCCCAGTGATGCTCTCACACCAGTGCACAAATCTCACAGTGACACTCTCTCTGCAGTGCCCACCTCTCCCAGTGACACTCTCACAAAATCGCCCACCTTTCCCAGTGACACTCTCACAGCAGTGCCCAACTCTCCCAGTGACACTCTCACTGCAGTTCCCACCTCTCACACTGACAATCTCACAACAGTGCCACCTCTCCCAGTGACACTCTCAAGGCAGTGCCAACTCTCCCACTGACTCTCTCACAGCAGTGCCCACCTCTCCCAGTGACACTCTCACAGCAGTGTGCACCTATCCCAATGACGCTTTCAGAGCAGTTGCCACCTCTCCCAGTGACACTCTCACAGGACTTCCCACCTATCCCAATGACGCACTCACAGCAGTGCCCAGCTCTACCAATGACACTCTCAAGTCATTGCCCACAACTCCCACTGACTTGCTCACAGCAGTGCCCATCTCTCCCAGTGACGCCTGCACAGCAGTGCCCACCTCGGCCAGTGATGCTCTCACAGCAGTGCCAATCTCTCCCAGTGACACTCTCACTGCATTGCCCACCTCTCCCAGTGATGATCTCTCACCAGTGCCCACCTCTCCCTGTGATGTTCTCACAGCAGTGTCCATCTCCTGCAGTGACGCTTTCACAGCAGTGCCCACATCTCACAGTGACTCTCTCACAGCTGTGCCCATCTTTCCCAGTGACAGTCTCACTGCAGTGCCCACCTATCCCAGTGGCTCACTGACAATAGTCCCTAACTCTCCCAGTGACGCATGCACAGCATAGGCCAACTCTTCATGTGACGCATGCACAGCAGTGTTCACCTATCCCAGTGATGCTTTCACACCAGTGCACAAATCTCACAGTGACAATCTCTCTGCAGTGCCCACCTCTCCCAGTGATACTCTCACAAAATCGCCCACCTTTCCCAGTGACACTCTCACAGCAGTGCCCAACTCTCCCAGTGACTCTCTCACAGCAGTGCCCACCTATCCCATTGACTCTCTCCTAGCCCTGCCCACCTCTCCCAGTGATTCATGCACAGCAGTGCCCACCTCTCCCAGTGACACTCTCACAGCAGTGCCCACCTCTCCCAGTGACACTCTCACAGCAGTGCCCAACTCTCCCAGTGACTCTCTCACAGCAGTGCCCACCTATCCCATTGACTCTCTCCTAGCCCTGTCCACCTCTCCCAGTGATTCATGCACAGCAGTGCCCACCTCTCCCAGTGACACTCTCACAGCAGTGCCCACCTCTCCCAGTGACACTCTCACAGCAGTGCCCAACTCTCCCAGTGACACTCTCACTGCAGTGCACACCTCTCCCATTGATGCATGCACAGCAGTGCCCAACCTTCACAGTGATGCATGCATAGCAGTGCCCACCTCTTCCAGTGACACATGCACAGCAGTGTCCACCTCTCCCAGTGATGCTCTCACAATTGTGCCCACCTCTCCCACTGACAATCTCTCAACACTGCGCACTCTTCCCAGTGACACTGCCACAGCAATGCCCACCTCTCCCAGTGACACTCACGCAGCAGTGCCCACCTCTCCCAGTGACGCATGCAGAGCTGTGTCCACCTCTCCCAGTGACACTCTCACAACAGCACCCACCTCTCCCAGTGATGCTCTCACACCAATGCTCAACTTTCCCAGTGATGCTCTCACAGCTGTGCACTTCTCCCCCAGTGACACTCTCACTGCAGTGCCTATCTATCCCAGTGACTCACTCGCAATAGTGCCCACCTCTCCCAGTGATGCATGCAAGCAGTGCCCAAATCTCCCTGTGATGCTCTCACTCTAGTGCCCACGTCTCCCAGTGACATTCTCACAAGAGTGCCCACCTCACCCAGTGTTGCTCTCACAGCTGTGCCCATCTCCCCCGTGATGCTTTCACAGTAGTGCCCAACTATCCCACTGACACTCTCACAGCTGTGACCACGTCTCCCTGTGACACTCTCACAGCAGTGCCCAACCATCCCAGTGACGCATGCACAACAGTGCCCTCCTCACACAATGACACTCTCACAGCAGTGCCCACCTCTCCCAGTGATGCTCTCACAGCAGTGCCCACCTCTCCCAGTGTTGCTCTCACAGCTGTGCCCATCTCCCCCAGTGACACTTTCACAGCAGCGCCCACCTCTCCCATTAATGCTCGCACACCAGTGCCCACCTCTCCCAGTGATGCTCTCAAAGCTGTGCCCATCTCCCCCAGTGACACTTTCACAGCAGTGCCCACCTCTCCGAGTGGCACTCGCACCGCAGTGCCCACCTCTCCCAGTGACACTCTCACAGGTGTTCCCAACATTCCCAAGTGACACTCACTGCAGCGCCCACCGAAGACAGTGACTCACTCACAATAGTGCCCAACTCTCCCAGTGACGCATGCACCGCAGTGCCCACCTCTCCCAGTGACACATGCACCGCAGTGCACGCATCTCCCAGTGACGCATGCACATTAGTGCCCAACTCTCCCAGTGATGCTTTCACACCAGTGCCCACCTCTCCCAGTGTCACTCTCACAACAGTGCCCAACTCTCCCAGTGACACTCTCACTGCAGTTCCCACCTCTCTCACAGACAATCTCACAACAGTGCCACCTCTCCCAGTGACACTCTCAAAGCAGTGCGCACCTCTCCAAGTGACACTCTCACTGCAGTGCCCTCCTATCCCAGTGACACTTTCACAGCAGTGCCCACCTCTCCCAGTGACACACTCACAGCAAATCCAACCTCTCCCAGTGAAACTCTCACAGCAGTGCCCACCTCTCCCTGTGATGTTCTCACAGCAGTGCCCATCTCCTGCAGTGACGCTTTCACAGGAGTGCCCACATCTCACAGTGACTCTCTCACAGCTGTGCCCATCTTTCCCAGTGACATTCTCACTGCAGTGCCCACCTATCCCATAGACTCACTGACAATAGTGCCTAACTCTCCCAGTGACGCATGCACAGCAGAGGCCAACTCTCCCCGTGATGCATGCACAGCAGTGTCCAACTATCCCAGTGATGCTCTCACACCAGTGCACAAATCTCACAGTGACACTCTCTCTGCAGTGCCCACCTCTCCCAGTGACACTCTCACAAATTCGCCCACCTTTCCCAGTGACACTCTCGCAGCAGTGCCCAACTCTCCCAGTGACACTCTCACTGCAGTTCCCACCTCTCTCACTGACAATCTCACAACAGTGCCACCTCTCCCAGTGACACTCTCAAAGCAGTGCCCAACTCTCCCACTGACTCTCTCACAGCAGTGCCCACCTCTCCCTGTGACACTCTCACAGCAGTGTGCACCTATCCCAATGAGGCTTTCAGAGCAGTTGCCACCTCTCCCAGTGACACTCTCACAGGACTTCCCACCTATCCCAATGACGCTCTCACAGCAGTGCCCAGCTCTCCCAATGACACTCTCAAGTCATTGCCCACAACTCCCAGTGACTTGCTCACATCAGTGCCCACCTCTTCCAGTGATGCTCTCACAGCAGTGCCCATCTCTCCCAGTGACGCCTGCACAGCAGTGCCCACCTCGGCCAGTGATGCTCTCACAGCAGTGCCAATCTCTCCCAGTGACACTCTCACTGCATTGCCCACCTCTCCCAGTGATGATCTCACACCAGTGCCCACCTCTCCCTGTGATGTTCTCACAGCAGTGCCCATCTCCTGCAGTGACGCTTTCACAGCAGTGCCCACATCTCACAGTGACTCACTGACAATAGTGCCTAACTCTCCCAGTGACGCATGCACAGCAGAGGCCAACTCTCCCTGTGACGCATGCACAGCAGTGTCCAACTATCCCAGTGATGCTCTCACACCAGTGCACAAATCTCACAGTGACAATCTCTCTGCAGTGCCCACCTCTCCCAGTGACACTCTCACAAAATCGCCCACCTTTCCCAGTGACACTCTCACAACCGTGCCCAACTCTCCCAGTGACTCTCTCACAGCAGTGCCCACCTATCCCATTGACTCTCTCCTAGCCCTGTCCACCTCTCCCAGTGATTCATGCACAGCAGTGCCCAACTCTCCCAGTGACACTCTCACAGCAGTGCCCACCTCTCCCAGTGACACTCTCACAGCAGTGCCCAACTCTCCCAGTGACACTCTCACTGCAGTGCACATCTCTCCCATTGATGCATGCACAGCAATGCCCAACCTTCACAGTGATGCATGCATAGCAGTGCCCACCTCTCCCAATGACACATGCACAGCAGTGTCAACCTCTGCGAGTGGCACTCGCACCGCAGTGCCCACCTCTCCCTGTGACACTCTCACAGGTGTTCCCAACATTCCCAAGTGACACTCACTGCAGCGCCCACCTAAGACAGTGACTCACTCACAATACTGCCCAACTCTCCCAGTGACGCATGCACCGCAGTTCCCACCTCTCCCATTGACACATGCACCGCAGTGCACGCATCTCCCAGTGACGCATGCACATTAGTGCCCAACTCTCCCAGTGATGCTTTCACACCAGTGCCCACCTCTCCCAGTGTCACTCTCACAACAGTGCCCAACTCTCCCAGTGACACTCTCACTGCAGTTTCCAACTCTCCCAATGACACTCTCACTGCAGTGCCCACATCTCCCAGTGACAGTCTCACAGCAATGCCCAACTCTCCCTGTGACACTCTCACAGCAGTGCCCTCCTCTCCCAATGACACTGTCACAGCAGTGCCCATCTCTCCCAGTGAGGCTCTCAAACCAGTGCCCACCTCTCCCAGTGTTGCTCTCACAGCTGTGCCCATCTCCCCCTGTGATGCTTTCACAGCAGTGCCCAACTCTCCCACTGACACTCTCACAGCTGTGACCACATCTCCCTGTGACACTCTCACAGCATTGCCCAACTCTCCCAGTGACGCATTCACAACAGTGCCTTCGTCTCCCAGTTATGCTCTCACACCAGTGCCCACCTCTCCCAGTGATGCTCTCAAAGCTGTGCCCATCTCCCCCAGTGACGCTTTCACAGCAGTGCCCACCTCTCTAGTGGCACTCGCACAGCAGTGCCCACCTCTCCCAGTGACACTCTCACAGGTGTTCCCAATTTTCCCAAGTCACACTCACTGCAGTGCCCACCTAAGCCAGTGACTCACTCACAATAGTTCCCACCTCTCCCAGCGACGCATGCACCGCAGTGCCCACCTCTCCCAGTGACACATGCACCGCAGTGCACGCATCTCCCAGTGACGCATGCACATTAGTGCCCAACTCTCCCAGTGATGCTTTCACACCAGTGCCCACCTCTCCCAGTGTCACTCTCACAACAGTGCCCAACTCTCCCAGTGACACTCTCACTGCAGTTCCCACCTCTCTCACAGACAATCTCACAACAGTGCCACCTCTCCCAGTGACACTCTCAAAGCAGTGCGCACCTCTCCAAGTGACACTCTCACTGCAGTGCCCTCCTATCCCAGTGACACTTTCACAGCAGTGCCCACCTCTCCCAGTGACACACTCACAGCAAATCCAACCTCTCCCAGTGAAACTCTCACAGCAGTGCCCACCTCTCCCTGTGATGTTCTCACAGCAGTGCCCATCTCCTGCAGTGACGCTTTCACAGGAGTGCCCACATCTCACAGTGACTCTCTCACAGCTGTGCCCATCTTTCCCAGTGACATTCTCACTGCAGTGCCCACCTATCCCATAGACTCACTGACAATAGTGCCTAACTCTCCCAGTGACGCATGCACAGCAGAGGCCAACTCTCCCCGTGATGCATGCACAGCAGTGTCCAACTATCCCAGTGATGCTCTCACACCAGTGCACAAATCTCACAGTGACACTCTCTCTGCAGTGCCCACCTCTCCCAGTGACACTCTCACAAATTCGCCCACCTTTCCCAGTGACACTCTCGCAGCAGTGCCCAACTCTCCCAGTGACACTCTCACTGCAGTTCCCACCTCTCTCACTGACAATCTCACAACAGTGCCACCTCTCCCAGTGACACTCTCAAAGCAGTGCCCAACTCTCCCACTGACTCTCTCACAGCAGTGCCCACCTCTCCCTGTGACACTCTCACAGCAGTGTGCACCTATCCCAATGAGGCTTTCAGAGCAGTTGCCACCTCTCCCAGTGACACTCTCACAGGACTTCCCACCTATCCCAATGACGCTCTCACAGCAGTGCCCAGCTCTCCCAATGACACTCTCAAGTCATTGCCCACAACTCCCAGTGACTTGCTCACATCAGTGCCCACCTCTTCCAGTGATGCTCTCACAGCAGTGCCCATCTCTCCCAGTGACGCCTGCACAGCAGTGCCCACCTCGGCCAGTGATGCTCTCACAGCAGTGCCAATCTCTCCCAGTGACACTCTCACTGCATTGCCCACCTCTCCCAGTGATGATCTCACACCAGTGCCCACCTCTCCCTGTGATGTTCTCACAGCAGTGCCCATCTCCTGCAGTGACGCTTTCACAGCAGTGCCCACATCTCACAGTGACTCACTGACAATAGTGCCTAACTCTCCCAGTGACGCATGCACAGCAGAGGCCAACTCTCCCTGTGACGCATGCACAGCAGTGTCCAACTATCCCAGTGATGCTCTCACACCAGTGCACAAATCTCACAGTGACAATCTCTCTGCAGTGCCCACCTCTCCCAGTGACACTCTCACAAAATCGCCCACCTTTCCCAGTGACACTCTCACAACCGTGCCCAACTCTCCCAGTGACTCTCTCACAGCAGTGCCCACCTATCCCATTGACTCTCTCCTAGCCCTGTCCACCTCTCCCAGTGATTCATGCACAGCAGTGCCCAACTCTCCCAGTGACACTCTCACAGCAGTGCCCACCTCTCCCAGTGACACTCTCACAGCAGTGCCCAACTCTCCCAGTGACACTCTCACTGCAGTGCACATCTCTCCCATTGATGCATGCACAGCAATGCCCAACCTTCACAGTGATGCATGCATAGCAGTGCCCACCTCTCCCAATGACACATGCACAGCAGTGTCAACCTCTGCGAGTGGCACTCGCACCGCAGTGCCCACCTCTCCCTGTGACACTCTCACAGGTGTTCCCAACATTCCCAAGTGACACTCACTGCAGCGCCCACCTAAGACAGTGACTCACTCACAATACTGCCCAACTCTCCCAGTGACGCATGCACCGCAGTTCCCACCTCTCCCATTGACACATGCACCGCAGTGCACGCATCTCCCAGTGACGCATGCACATTAGTGCCCAACTCTCCCAGTGATGCTTTCACACCAGTGCCCACCTCTCCCAGTGTCACTCTCACAACAGTGCCCAACTCTCCCAGTGACACTCTCACTGCAGTTTCCAACTCTCCCAGTGACACTCTCACTGCAGTGCCCACATCTCCCAGTGACAGTCTCACAGCAATGCCCAACTCTCCCTGTGACACTCTCACAGCAATGCCCTCCTCTCCCAATGACACTGTCACAGCAGTGCCCATCTCTCCCAGTGAGGCTCTCAAACCAGTGCCCACCTCTCCCAGTGTTGCTCTCACAGCTGTGCCCATCTCCCCCTGTGATGCTTTCACAGCAGTGCCCAACTCTCCCACTGACACTCTCACAGCTGTGACCACATCTCCCTGTGACACTCTCACAGCATTGCCCAACTCTCCCAGTGACGCATTCACAACAGTGCCTTCGTCTCCCAGTTATGCTCTCACACCAGTGCCCACCTCTCCCAGTGATGCTCTCAAAGCTGTGCCCATCTCCCCCAGTGACGCTTTCACAGCAGTGCCCACCTCTCTAGTGGCACTCGCACAGCAGTGTCCACCTCTCCCAGTGACACTCTCACAGGTGTTCCCAATTTTCCCAAGTCACACTCACTGCAGTGCCCACCTAAGCCAGTGACTCACTCACAATAGTTCCCACCTCTCCCAGCGACGCATGCACCGCAGTGCCCACCTCTCCCAGTGACACATGCACCGCAGTGCACGCATCTCCCAGTGACGCATGCACATTAGTGCCCAACTCTCCCAGTGATGCTTTCACACCAGTGCCCACCTCTCCCAGTGTCACTCTCACAACAGTGCCCAACTCTCCCAGTGACACTCTCAAAGCAGTGCCCACCTCTCCCAGTGACACTCTCACAGCAGTGCCCTCCTATCCCAGTGACACTTTCACAGCAGTGCCCACCTCTCCCAGTGACACACTCACAGCAAAGCCAACCTCTCCCAGTGAAACTCTCACAGCAGTGCCCACCTCTCCCAGTGATGATCTCACACCAGTGCCCACCTCTCCCTGTGATGTTCTCACAGCAGTGCCCATCTCCTGCAGTGACGCTTTCACAGCAGTGCCCACATCTCACAGTGACTCTCTCACAGCTGTGCCCATCTTTCCCATTGCCAGTCTCACTGCAGTGCCCACCTATCCCAGAGACTCACTGACAATAGTGCCTAACTCTCCCAGTGACGCATGCACAGCAGAGTCCAACTCTCCCACTGACTCTCTCACAGCAGTGCCCACCTCTCCCAGTGACACACTCACATTAGTGTGCACCTATCCCAATGACGCTTTCAGAGCAGTTGCCACCTCTCCCAGTGACACTCTCACAGCACTTCCCACCTATCCCAATGACACTCTCACAGCAGTGCCCAGCTCTCCCAATGACACTCTCAAGTCATTGCCCACAATTCCCAGTGACTTGCTCACATCAGTGCCCACCTCTTCCAGTGATGCTCTCACAGCAGTGCCCATCTCTCCCAGTGACGCCTGCACAGCAGTGCCCACCTCGGCCAGTGATGCTCTCACAGCAGTGCCAATCTATCCCAGTGACAATCTCACTGCATTGCCCACCTCTCCCAGTGATGATCTCACACCAGTGCCCACCTCTCCCTGTGATGTTCTCACAGCAGTGCCCATCTCCTGCAGTGACGCTTTCACAGCAGTGCCCACATCTCACAGTGACTCTCTCACAGCTGTGCCCATCTTTCCCATTGCCAGTCTCACTGCAGTGCCCACCTATCCCAGAGACTCACTGACAATAGTGCCTAACTCTCCCAGTGACGCATGCACAGCAGAGTCCAACTCTCCCCGTGACACATGCACAGCAGTGTCTAACTATCCCAGTGATGCTCTCACACCAGTGCACAAATCTCACAGTGACACTCTCTCTGCAGTGCCCACCTCTCCCAGTGACACTCTCACAAAATCGCCCACCTTTCCCAGTGACACTCTCACAGCAGTGCCCAACTCTCCCAGTGACTCACTCACAGCAGTGCCCACCTATCCCATTGACTCACTCCTAGCCCTGCCCACCTCTCCCAGTGATTCATGCACAGCAGTGCCCAACTCTCCCAGTGACACTCTCACAGCAGTGCCCACCTCTCCCAGTGACACTCTCACAGCAGTGCCCAACTCTCCCAGTGACACTCTCACTGCTGTGCGCACCTCTCCCATTGATGCATGCACAGCAGTGCCCAACCTTCACAGTGATGCATGCATAGCAGTGCCCACCTCTTCCAATGACACATGCACAGCAGTGTCCACCTGTCCCAGTGATGCTCTCACACTTGTGCCCACCCCTCCCACTGACAATCTCTCAACACTGCTCACTCTTCCCAGTGACACTGCCACAGCAGTGCCCACCTCTCCCAGTGACACTCACGCAGCAGTGCCCCCCTCTCCCAGTGACGCATGCACAGCAGTGTCCACCTCTCCCAGTGACACTCTCACAGCAGCACCCACCTCTCCCAGTGATGCTCTCACACCAATGCTCAACTTTCCCAGTGATGCTCTCACAGCTGTGCACTTCTCCCCCAGTGACACTCTCACACCAGTGCCCACCTATCCCAGAGACTCACTCCCAGTAGTGCGCAACTCTTCCAGTGATGCATGCACAGCAGTGCCCACCTCTCCCAGTTTCACTCTTACAGCAGTGCCCAACTTTCCCAGTGACACTCTCACTGCAGTGCCTATCTATCCCAGTGACTCACTCGCAATAGTGCCCACCTCTCCCAGTGATGCATGCAAGCAGTGCCCAAATCTCCCTGTGATGCTCTCACTCTAGTGCCCACGTCTCCCAGTGACATTCTCACAAGAGTGCCCACCTCACCCAGTGTTGCTCTCACAGCTGTGCCCATCTCCCCCGTGATGCTTTCACAGTAGTGCCCAACTATCCCACTGACAATCTCACAGCTGTGACCACGTCTCCCTGTGACACTCTCACAGCAGTGCCCAACCCTCCCAGTGACGCATGCACAACAGTGCCCTCCTCACACAGTGACACTCTCACAGCAGCGCCCACCTCTCCCAGTGATGCTCTCACAGCAGTGCCCACCTCTCCCAGTGTTGCTCTCACAGCTGTGCCCATCTCCCCAAGTGACGCTTTCACAGCAGTGCCCACCGCTCCCATTAATGCTCGCACACCAGTGCCCACCTCTCCCAGTGATGTTCTCAAAGCTGTGCCCATCTCCCCCAGTGACACTTTCACAGCAGTGCCCACCTCTCCGAGTGGCACTCGCACCGCAGTGCCCACCTCTCCCAGTGACACTCTCACAGGTGTTCCCAACATTCCCAAGTGACACTCACTGCAGCGCCCATCTAAGACAGTGACTCACTCACAATAGTGCCCAACTCTCCCAGTGACGCATTCACCGCATTGCCCACCTCTCCCAGTGACACATGCACCGCAGTGCTCGTATCTCCCAGTGATGCATGCACATTAGTGCCCAACTCTCCCAGTGATGCTTTCACACCAGTGCCCACCTCTCCCAGTGTCACTCTCACAACAGTGCCCAACTCTCCCAGTGACACTCTCACTGCAGTTTCCAACTCTCCCAGTGACACTCTCACTGCAGTGCCCACATCTCCCAGTGACAGTCTCACAGCAATGCCCAACTCTCCCTGTGACACTCTCACAGCAGTGCCCTCCTCTCCCAATGACAGTGTCACAGCAGCGCCCATCTCTCCCAGTGAGGCTCTCAAACCAGTGCCCACCTCTCCCAGTGTTGCTCTCACAGCTGTGCCCATCTCCCCCTGTGATGCTTTCAAACCAGTGCCCACCTCTCCCAGTGACGCATGCTCAGCAGTGCCCATCTCTCCCAGTGACACTCTGACAGCATTGCCCACCTCTCCCATTGACACACTAACAGCAGTGCCCACCTCTCCCAGTGATGCTTTCACACCAGTGCCCTACTCTCCCACTGACAATCTCACAACAGTGCCACCTCTCCCAGTGCCACTCTCACAGCAGTGCCCAACTCTCCGAGTGACACTCTCAGTGCAGTGCCCACCTCTCCCAATGATGTATGCACAGCAGTGCCCAGCTCTCACAGTGACGCATACGCAGCAGTGTCCACCTCTCCCAGTGACACATGCACAGCAGTGTCCACCTCTCCCAGTGATGCTCTCACACCAGTGCCCACCTCTCCCAATGACAATCTCACAACAGTGCCACCTCTCCCAGTGACACTCTCACAGCAGTGCCCACCTCTCCCAGTGACACTCTCACATCAGTGCCCTGCTATCCCAGTGACACTTTCACAGCAGTGCCTACCTCTCCCAGTGACGCATGCACAGCAGTGCCCACCTCTCCCAGTGACACTCTCACAGCAGCGCCCAGCTCTCCCAGTGATGCTCTCACACCAGTGCCCACCTCTCCCAATGACGCTCTATAAGCAGTGCCCACCTCTCCCAGTGACACTTTCACAGCATTGCCCACCTCTCCCAGTGACACTCTCACAGCAGTGTCCACCTCTCCTATTGACTCTCTCAAAGCAGTGCCCACCTCTCCCAGTGATGCATGCACAGCAGCGCCCACCTTTCTCAGTGACACTTTCACAGCAGTGCCTACCTCTCCCAGTGACACTCCCACATCAGTGCCCACCTCTCCTAGTGATGTTCTCACAGCAGCGCCCATCTCTCCCAGTGATGCTCTCAGTCCAGTGCCCACCTCTCCCAGTGATGATCTCACAGCTGTGACCAACGTCTCTCTGTGACACTCTCACAGCAGTGCCCAACTCTCCCAGTGACACTCTCACAGCAGTGCCCAACTCTCCAAGTGACACTCTCACATCAGTGCCCACCTCTCCCATTGACACACTAACAGCAGTGCCCACCTATCCCAATGACGCTTTAACAGCAGTGCCCACCTATCCCAATGACGCTTTAACAGCAGTGCCCACCTATCCCAATGACGCTTTAACAGCAGTGCCCACCTCTCCCAGTGACACTCTCACAGCAGTGCCCATCTTTCCGAGTGACACTCTCACAGCAGTGCCCACCTATCCCAATGACGGTCTCACAGCAGTGCCCATCTCTCCCAGTGACGCCTGCACAACAGTGCCACCTCTCCCAGTGACACTCTCACAGCAGTGCCCACCTCTCCCAGTGACACTCTCACAACAGTGCCCTCCTATCCCAGTGACACTTTCACAGCAGTGCCTACCTCTCCCAGTGACGCATGCACAGCAGTGCCCACCTCTCCCAGTGACACTCTCACAGCAGCGCCCACCTCTCCCAGTGATGCTCTCACACCAGTGCCCACCTCTCCCAATGACGCTCTATAAGCAGTGCCCACCTCTCCCAGTGACACTTTCACAGCATTGCCCACCTCTCCCAGTGACACTCTCACAGCAGTGTCCACCTCTCCTATTGACTCTCTCAAAGCAGTGCCCACCTCTCCCAGTGATGCATGCACAGCAGCGCCCACCTTTCTCAGTGACACTTTCACAGCAGTGCCTACCTCTCCCAGTGACACTCCCACATCAGTGCCCACCTCTCCTAGTGATGTTCTCACAGCAGCGCCCATCTCTCCCAGTGATGCTCTCAGTCCAGTGCCCACCTCTCCCAGTGATGATCTCACAGCTGTGACCAACGTCTCTCTGTGACACTCTCACAGCAGTGCCCCCCTCTCCCAGTGACACTCTCACAGCAGTGCCCAACTCTCCAAGTGACACTCTCACATCAGTGCCCACCTCTCCCATTGACACACTAACAGCAGTGCCCACCTATCCCAATGACGCTTTAACAGCAGTGCCCACCTATCCCAATGACGCTTTAACAGCAGTGCCCACCTATCCCAATGACGCTTTAACAGCAGTGCCCACCTCTCCCAGTGACACTCTCACAGCAGTGCCCATCTTTCCGAGTGACACTCTCACAGCAGTGCCCACCTATCCCAATGACGGTCTCACAGCAGTGCCCATCTCTCCCAGTGACGCCTGCACAGCAGTGCCGACCTCTCCCAGTGACACTCTCACAGCAGTGCCCACCTCTCCAGGTGATGCTCTCACACCAGTGCCGACCTCTCCCAGTGATGCTCTCACATCTGTGCACATCTCCCCCTGTGACGCTTTCACAGCAGTGCCCAGCTCTCCCAGTGACACTCTCACGTCAGTGCCCACCTGTCCCAGTGACACTCACAGAGCAGTTCCCAACTGTACCAGTGACACTCTCACTACAGTGCCTACCTATCCCAGTGACTCACTCGCAATAGTGCCCACATCTCCCAGCGACGCAAGCACAGCAGTGCCTGCCTCTCCCAGTCACGCATGCAAGCAGTGCCCAACTCACCCAGTGATGCTCTCACACCAGTGCTGCCTCTCCCAGTGACACTCTCACAGCAGTGCCCAACTCTCCCAGTGACACTGTCACTGCAGTGCCCACCTCTGCCAATGATGTATGCACTGCATTGCCCAGTTCTCACAGTGACGCATACATAGCAGTGCCCACCTCTCCCAGTGACACATGCACAGCATTGTCCACCTCTCCCAGTGATGCTCTCACACCAGTGACCACCTCTCCCACTGACAATCTCACAACAGTGCCCACTTCTCCCAGAGACACTCTCACAGCAGTGCCCTCCTATCCCAGTAACACATTCAAATCAGTGCCCACCTCTCCCAGTGACACACTCACAGCAAAGCCAACCTCTCCCAGTGAAACTCTCACAGCAGTGCCCACCTCTCCCAGTGATGCCTGCACAGCAGTGCCCACCTCTCCCAGTGACACTCTCACAGCAGTGCCGACCTCTCCCAGTGATGCTCTCACACCAGTACCCACCTCTCCCAATGACGCTCTCACAGCAGTGCCCACCTCTCCCAGTGACGCATGCACAGCAGTGCCCACCTCTCCCACTGACACTCTCACAGCAGTGCCCACCTCTCCCAGTGATGCTCTCACACCAGTGCCGACCTCTCCCAGTGATGCTCTCACAACTGTGCACATCTGCCCCTGTGACGCTTTCATAGCAGTGCCCAGCTCTCCCAGTGACACTCTCACATCAGTGCCCACCTGTCCCAGTGACACTCTCAGAGCAGTGCCCAACTGTACCAGTGACTCACACGCAATAGTGCCCATCTCTCCCAGCAACGCATGCACAGCAGTGCACACCTCTCCCAGTCACGCATGCAAGTGCCCAACTCACCCAGTGATGCTCTCACACCAATGCCAAACTCTCCCAGTGACACTCTCACTGCGTCGCCCACCTCTCCCAATGATGGATGCACAGCAGTGCCCACCTCTCACAGTGACGCATACACAGCAGTGCCCACCTCTCCCAATGACACTCTCAGTGCAGTGCCCACCTCTCCCAATGATGTATGCACAGCAGTGCCCAGCTCTCACAGTGACGCATACACAGCAGTGTCCACCTCTCCCAGTGATGCTCTCACACCAGTGACCACCTCTCCCACTGACAATCTCACAACAGTGCCACGTCTCCCAGTGACACTCTCACAGCAGTGCCCACCTCTCCCAGTGACACTCTCACAGCAGTGCCCTCCTATCCCAGTGACACTTTCACAGCAGTGCCCACCTCTCCCAGTGACAAACTCACAGCAAAGCCAACCTCTCCCAGTGAAACTCTCACAGCTGTGCCCACCTCTCCCAGTGATGCCTGCACAGCAGTGCCCACCTCTCCCAGTAATGCTCTCACACCAGTTCCCACCTCTCCCAATGACGCTCTCACAGCAGTGCCCAACTCTCCCAGTGACGCATGCACAGCAGTGCCCACCTCTCCCACTGACACTCTCACACCAGTGCCGACCTCTCCCAGTGATGCTCTCACAACTGTGCACGTCTGCCCCTGTGACGCTTTCATAGCAGTGCCCAGCTCTCCCAGTGACACTCTCACATCAGTGCCCACCTGTCCCAGTGACACTCTCAGAGCAATGCCCAACTGTACCAGTGACTCACTCGCAATAGTGTCCATCTCTCCCAGCAATGCATGCACAGCAGTGCACACCTCTCCCAGTCACGCATGCAAGCAGTGCCCAACTCACCCAGTGATGCTCTCACACCAATGCCAAACTCTCCCAGTGACACTCTCACTGCGTTGCCCACCTCTCCCAATGATGGATGCACAGCAGTGCCCACCTCTCACAGTGACGCATACACAGCAGTGCCCACCTCTCCCAGTGACACTCTCAGTGCAGTGCCCACCTCTCCCAATGATGTATGCACAGCAGTGTCCACCTCTCCCAGTGATGCTCTCACACCAGTGCCCACCTCTCCCAATAACAATCTCACAACAGTGCCACCTCTCCCAGTGACACTCTCACAGCAGTGCCCTCCTATCCCAGTGACACTTTCACAGCAGTGCCTACCTCTCCCAGTGATGCATGCACAGCAGTGCCCACCTCTCCCAGTGACACTCTCAGAGCAGTTCCCAACTGTACCAGTGACACTCTCACTACAGTGCCTACCTATCCCAGTGACTCACTCGCAATAGTGCCCACCTTTCCCAGTGATGCATGCACAGCAGTACCACAACTCCCAGTGACTTGCTCACATCAGCGCCCACATCTCCCAGTGACGCTCTCACAGCAGTGCCCATCTCTCCAAATGACACTTGCACAGCAGTGCCCACTTCTGCCAGTAACGCTCTCACAGCAGTGCCAACCTCTCCCAGTGACACTCTCACAACATTGCCCACATCTCCCAGTGATGCTGTCACACCAGTGCCAACCTCTCCCAGTGACACTCTCACAACATTGCCCACATCTCCCAGTGATGCTGTCACACCAGTGCCCACCTCTCCCAGTGACTCTCTCACAATAATGCCCACCTCTCCCAGTGAATTTCTCACAGCAGGGCCCACCTTTCCCAGTGACACACTCAAAGCAGCGCCCACCTCTCCCACTGATGCTCTCACAACAGTGCCCAGCTCTCCATGTGATGTTCTAACAGCTGTGCCCATCTCCCGCAGTGACGCTTTCACAGCAGTGCCCACATCTCCCAGTGACTCTCTCACACCTGTGCCCATCTTTCCCAGTGACACTCTCACTGCAGTGCCCACCTATCCCACTGACTCACTCACAATCGTGCCCACCTTTCTCAGTGACGCATACGCAGCAGTGCCCGCCTCTCCCAGTGACTCATGCACAACAGTGCCCACCTCTCACAGTGACGCTCTCACAGCAATGCCCACCTGTCCCAGTGATGCATGCACAGCAGTGCCCACCTCTCCCAGTGACACTCTCACTGCATTGCCCACCTCTCCCAGTGATGCTCTCACACCAGTGCCCACCTCTCCCAGTGACTCTCTCACAATAATGCCCACCTCTCCCAGTGAATTTCTCACAGCAGGGCCCACCTTTCCCAGTGACAAACTCAAAGCAGCGCCCACCTCTCCCACTGATGCTCTCACAACAGTGCCCACCTCTCCATGTGATGTTCTAACAGCTGTGTCCAGCTCCCGCATTGACGCTTTCACCGCAGTGCCCACATCTCCCAGTGACTCTCTCACAGCAGTGCCCATCTTTCCCAGTGACACTCTCACTGCAGTGCCCACCTATCCCAGTGACTGACTCACAATAATGCCCACCTCTCCCAGTGAAGCATGCACAGCAGTGCCTGCCTCTCCCAGTGACGCATGCACAGCAGTGCCCAGCTCTCCTAATGATGCTCTCACACCAGTGCACAACTCTCACAGTGACACTCTCACTGCAGTGCCCACCTCTCCCAGTGATACTCTGAGAAAACTGCCCACCTTTCCCAGTGACACCCTCATAGCAGTGCCCATCTCTCCCAGTGACTCTCTCACAGCAGTGCCCAGCTATCCCAGTGACTCACTCCCAGCCCTGCCCACCTCTCCCAGTGATGCATGCACAGCAGTGCCCACCTCTCCCAGTGACACTCTCACAGCGGTGCCCACATCTCACAGTGACACTCTCACAGCAGTGCCCAACTCTCCCAATGACAGTCTCACTGCAGTGCCCACCTCTCCCAATGATGCATGCACAGCAATGCCCACCTCTCACAGTGACACATACACAGCATTGCCCACCTCTCCCAGTGACACATGCACAGCAGTGTCCACCTCTCCCAGTGACGCTCTCACAGAAATGCCCACCTGTCCCAGTGATGCATGCACAGCAGTGCCCACCTCTACCAGTGACACTCTCACTGCATTGCCCACCTCTCCCAGTGATGCTCTCACACCAGTGCCCACCTCTCCCAGTGACTCTCTCACAATAATGCCCACCTCTCCCAGTGAATTTCTCACAGCAGGGCCCACCTTTCCCAGTGACAAACTCAAAGCAGCGCCCACCTCTCCCACTGATGCTCTCACAACAGTGCCCACCTCTCCATGTGATGTTCTAACAGCTGTGTCCAACTCCCGCATTGACGCTTTCACCACAGTGCCCACATCTCCCAGTGACTCTCTCACAGCAGTGCCCAATTCTCCCAGTGGCACTCTCACACCTGTGCCCATCTTTCCCAGTGACACTCTCACTGCAGTCCACACCTATCCCAGTGACTGACTCACAATAATGCCCACCTCTCCCAGTGAAGCATGCACAGCATGCCTGCCTCTCCCCGTGACGCATGCACAGCAGTGCCCAGCTCTCCTAATGATGCTCTCAAACTAGTGCACAACTCTCACAGTGACACTCTCACTGCAGTGCCCACCTCTCCCAGTGACACCCTCATAGCAGTGCCCATCTCTCCCAGTGACTCTCTCACAGCAGTGCCCAGCTATCCCAGTGACTCACTCCCAGCCCTTCACACCTCTCCCAGTGATGCATGCACAGCAGTGCCCACCTCTCCCAGTGACACTCTCACAGCAGTGCCCACATCGCACAGTGACACTCTCACAGCAGTGCCCAACTCTCCCAATGACAGTCTCACTGCAGTGCCCACCTCTCCCAATGATGCATGCACAGCAATGCCCACCTCTCACAGTGACACATACACAGCATTGCCCACCTCTCCCAGTGACACATGCACGGCAGTGTCAACCTCTCCCAGTGATGCTCTCACACCAGTGCCCACCTCTCCCACTGACAATCTCACAACAGTGCCGACCTCTCCCAGAGACACTTTCACAGCAGTGCCCACCTCTCCGAGTGACACTTTCACAGCAGTGCCCACCTCTCCGAGTGACACTCTCACAGCATTGCCCACTTATCCCAGTGACGCTTTCAAAGCAGTGCCCACCTCTCCCAGTGACACTCTCACAGCAGTGCCAACCTCACCCAGTGACACTCTCACAGCAGTGCCACCTCTCCCAGTGACGCATGCACAGCAGTGCCAATCTCTCACAGTGACGCTCTCACAGCAGTGCCCACCTCTCCCAGTGACACTCTTACAGCAGTGCCAACGTCTCCCACTGACACTCTCACAGCAGTGCCCACCTCTCCCAGTGACACACTCACAGCAGTGCCAACCTCTCCCAAAGACGCTCTCACAGCAATGCCCACCTCTCCCAGTGATGCATGCACAGCAGTGCCCACCTCTCCCAGTGATGCTCTCACACCAGTGCCCACCTTTCCCAGTGACTCTCTCACAATAATGCCCACCTCTCCCAGTGAATTTCTCACAGCAGGGCCCACCTATCCCAGTGACACACTCAAAGCAGCACCCACCTCTCCCACTGATGCTCTCACAACAGTGCCCAAGTCTCCATGTGATGTTCTAACAGCTGTGCCCATCTCCCGCAGTGACGCTTTCAAAGCAGTGCCCACATCTCCCTGTGACTCTCTCACAGCTATGCCCACTTCTCCCAGTGACACTCTCACACCTGTGCCCATCTTTCCCAGTGAACTCTCACTGCAGTGCCCACCTATCCCAGTGACTCACTGACAATAGTGCCCACCTCTCCCAGTGACGCATGCACTGCAGGGCCCGCCTCTCCCAATGACACTCTTACAGCAGTGCCAACGTCTCCCACTGAAACTCTCACACCAGTGCACACCTCTCCCAGTGACACACTCACAGCAGTGCCAACCTCTCCCAAAGATGCTCTCACAGCAATGCCCACCTCTCCCAGTGATACATGCACAGCAGTGCCAACCTCTCCCAGTGACACTCTCACTGCAATGCCCACCTCTCCCAGTAATGCTCCCACACCAGTGCCCACCTCTCCCAGTGACACTCTCAGAGCGGTGCCCACCTCTCACAGTGACACTCTCACAGCATTGCCCAACTCTCCCAGTGACAGTCTCACCGTAGTGCCCACCTCTCCCAATGATGCATGCACAGCAATGCCCACCTCTCACAGTGACACATACACAGCATTGCCCACCTCTCCCAATGACACATGCACAGCAGTGTCAACCTCTCCCAGTGATGCTCTCACACCAGTGCCCACCTCTCCCACTGACAATCTCACAACAGTGCCGACCTCTCCCAGTGACACTTTCACAGCAGTGCCCACCTCTCTGAGTGACACTCTCACAGCAGTGCCCTCCTATCCCAGTGACGCTTTCACAGCATTGCCCAACTCTCCCAGTGACTCTCTCACAGCAGTGTCCACCTATCCCAGTGACTCACACCCGGCCCTGCCCACCTCTCCCAGTGATGCATGCACAGCAGTGCCCACTTCTCCCAGTGACACTCTCACAGCAGTGCCCACCTCTCACAATGACACTCTCACAGCAGTGCCCAACTCTCCCAGTGACACTCTCAATGCAGTGCTGAACTCTCCCAATGATGCATGCACAGCAGTGCCCACCTCTCACAGTGATGCATACACAGCAGTGCCCACCTCTCCCAGTGACACATGCACAGCAGTGTCCACCTCTCCCAGTGATGTTCTCACACCAGTACCCACCTCTCCCACTGACAAACTCACATGAGTGCCCACCTCTCCCTGCGATGTTCTAACAGCTGTGTCCATCTCCCGCAGTGACGCTTTCACAGCAGTGTCCACATGTCCCACTGACTCTCTCACAGCCGTGCCCACTTCTCCCAGTGACACTCTCACAGCTTTGCCCATCTTTCCCAGTGATACTCTCACTGCAGTGCCCACCTATCCCAGTGACTCACTCACAATATTGCTCACCTCTCCCAGTGTTGCATGCACAGCAGTGCAAACCTCTCCCAGTGACACTGTCACTGCATTGCCCACCTCTCCCAGTGATGCTCTCACACCAGTGCCCACCTCTCCCAGTGATTCTCTCACAATAATGCCCACACCTCCCAGTGACACTCTCACAGCAGAGCCCACCTTTCCCAGTGACAAACTCAAAGCAGCACCCACCTCTCCCACTGATGCTCTCACAACAGTGCCCACCTCTCCATGTGATGTTCTAACAGCTGTGCCCATCTACCGCAGTGACGCTTTCACAGCAGTGTCCACATCTCCCAGTGACTCTCACACAGCTGTGCCAACTTCTCCCAGTGACACTCTCACACCTGTGCCCATCTTTCCGAGTGACACTCTCACTGAAGTGCCCACCTATCCCAGTGACTCACCCACAATAATGCCCACCTCTCCCAGTGATGCATGCACAGCAGTGCCCGCCTCTCCCAGTGACTCATGCACACCAGTGCACAACTCTGACAGTGACGCTCTCAATGCAGTGCCCACCTCTCCCAGTGACACTCTCACAAAAGTGCCCACCATTCCCGACACTCTCATAGCAGTGCAGAATTCTCCCAGTGACTCTCTCACAGCAGTGCCCACCTATCCCAGTGATTCACTCCCAGCCCTGCCCTCCTCTCCCAGTGATGCATGCACAGCAGTGCCCACCTCTCCCAGTGACACTCTCACAGCACAGCCCACCTCTCACAGTTACACTCTCACTGCAGTGCCCAACTCTCCAAGTGACACTCTCACTGCAGTGCCCACCTCTCCCAATGATGCATGCACAGCACTGCACACCTCTCACAGTGACGCACACACAGCAATGCCCACCTCTCCCAGTGATACATGCACAGCAGTGTCCCCCTCTCCCAGTGATGTTCTCACACCACTGCCCACCTCTCCCACTGACAATCTCACAGCAGTGCCCAAATCTCCCAGTGACAGTCTCACCGCAATGCCCTCCTATCCCAGTGATGCTTTCACAGCAGTGCCCACTCTCCCAGTGACACTCTCACAGAAGTGCCAACCTCTCCCAGTGACACTCTCAAAGCAGCGCCTACCTCTCCCAGTGACGCATGCACAGCAGTGCCCACCTCTCCCAGTGGTGCTCTCACACCAGTGCCCACCTCTCCCAGTGATGCTTTCACAGCTTTGCACTACACCCCCAGTGACACTCTCACAGCAGTGCCCACCAATCCCAGTGATGCACTCCCAGCACTCCCCACTTCTCCCAGTGATGCATGCACAGCAATGCCCACCTCTCCCAGTGACACTCTCACAGCAGTGCCCACCTATCCCAGTGACTCACTCCCAGCACTCCCCACTTCTCCCAGTGATGCATGCACAGCAGTTCCCACCTCTCACAGTGACACTCTCACAGCAGTGTCCAACTCTTCCAGTGACATTCTCACTGCAGTGCACATCTCTCCAAATGATGCATGCACAGCAGTGCCCACCTCTCACAGTGACGCATAAACAGCAGTGCCCACCTCTCCCAGTGGCACTCTCACAGCAGTGCTGCCCTCTCCCAGTGACGCTTTCACCGCAGTGCCCACCTCTCCCAGTGACACTCTCACGGCAGTGTCCACCTCTCCCAGTGATGCTCTCATAGCTGTGCTCATCTCCCCCAGTGAAACTTTCACAGCAGGGCCCACCTCTCCCAGTGAAACTCTCACAGCAGTGCCCAGTGCCCAGTGCCCATTCTCCAACAACGCCAGTTTCCATTCTGTATCACACCCAGAACCCACTCTCCAACACAACCAGTGTCCATCCTGTGTCACACCCAGTGCCTACACTCTAACACAGCCGGTGTCCATCCTGTATCACACCCAGTGCCCATTATACAACACAACCAGTATCCATTCAATATCGCACCCAGTACCCATCGCCAACACAGCCAGTGTCCATCCTGTATCACACCCAGTGCCTACACTCCAACTCAGACAGATTAGATCCTGTATCACACCCAGTGCCCAAACACCAAAACAGTTAGTGTCCATCCTGTTTCACACCCAGTGCCAACTCTCCAACACAGACATTTCCATTCTGTATCACACACAGTGCTTACTCTCTAACACAGCCGGTGTCCATCTTGTATCACACCCAGCTCACACTCTCCAACACAGCCATTTCCATCCTGTATCACACCCAGTGGCCACTCTTCAACACAGCCAGTGTCCATCCTGTATCACACCCAGTGCCCACTTTCCAACAAGCCAGTGTCCATCCTGTATCACACCCAGTACCCAGCTCCAACACAGCCAGTGTCCATCCTGTATCACACCCAGTGGCTACATTCAACTCAGCCAGTTTAGATCCTGTATCACACCAGTGCCCAATCTCCAACACAGCCAGTGTCCATCCTGTATCACACCCAGTGCCTACACTCCAACACAGACATTTTCCATCCTGTATCGCACACAGTGCCTACTCTCTAGCACAGCCGGTGTCCATCCTGTATCACACCCAGTGCCTACTCACCAACACAGCCAGTATCCATCCTGTATCACACCCAGTTCAGGATTTCCAACACAGCCAGTGCCCATCCAGTATCACACCCAGTGCCCACTCTCCAACACAGCCAGTGTCCATCCTGTATCACACACATTCCCCACTCTCCAACATAGCCAGTATCCATCCTGTATCACACCTAGTGTCCATTATACAAAACAGGCAGTATCCATCCAGTATCCCACCCAGTGCCCATTCTCAAACGAAGACACTTTCCATCCTGTGTCACACCCGTGTTCTACACTCTAACACAGCAGGTGTCCATCCTGTATCACACCCAGTGCCCATTATACAACACTACCAGTATCCATTCAATATCACACCCAGTACCCATCGCCAACAAAGCCAAAGTCCATCCTGTATCACACCCAGTGCCTACACTCCAACTCAGCCAGTTTAAAAACTATATCACACCCAGTGCCCAATCTCCAACACAGCCAGTGTCCATCCTGTTTCACACCCAGTGCCCACTCTCCAACTGAGCCAGTTTCCATCCTGTATCACACCCAGTAACCAATCTCCAACACAGCCAGTATCCATCCTGTATCACACCCAGTAACCACTCTCCAACACAGCCAGTGTCCAAACTGTATCACACCCAATGCCCACTTTCCAACACAGCCAGTATCCATCCTGTATCACACCCAGAGCCCACTCACCAAAACAGCAAGTGTCCATCCTGAATCACAAACAGTACCCACTCTCCAACACAGCTAGTGTCCTTCCTGCATCATACCCAGTGCCCTAAACCAACACAGCCAGTATACATCCTGTATCACACCCAGTCCCCATTATACAGCACAGCCAGTATCCATCCAGTATTACACCCAGTACCCACTCTACAACACAGCCAGAGTCCATCCCATAACACACCCAGTGCCCACACCCCAACACTACAAGTATCCATTCTGTATCGCACACAGTGCCTACTCTCTAAAACAGCCGGTGTCCATCCTGTATCACACCCAGTGCCCACACTCCAACACAGCAAGTATCCATTCTGTATCACACACAGTGCCTACTCTCTAACACAGCCAGTGTCCTTCCTGTATCACACCCAGTGCACTCTCTCCAACACATCCAGTATCCATCCTGTACCACACCCAGTGCCCATTATACAACACAGCCAGTATCAATCCAGTATCACACCCAGTTCCCACTCTCCAACAGAGCCAGTGTCCATTCTGTATCAAACACAGTGCCCACTCTCCAACACAGCCAGTATCCATCCTGTATCACAACCAGTGCCCAATCTCCAACACAGCCAGTATCCATCCTACATCACACCCAGTACACACTCTCCAACACAGCCAGTGTCCATCCTGCATCACACACAAAGCCCACCCTCCAACACAGCCAGTATCCATCCTGTAACAATCCCAGTGCCCACTCTCCAACACAGCCTTTGTCCATCCTGTATCAAACCCAGTGCACACTCACCCACACAGCCAGTGTCCTACCTGTATCAAACCCAGTGCCCACTTTCCAACAAAGCCAGGATCCATCCTGTATCACAGCCAGAACGCAGTCTCCAAAACAGCAAGTGTCCATCCTGAATCACACACAGTCCCCACACTCCAATGCAGCTAGTGTCCATCCTGCATCAGATGCAGTGCCCTCCTCCAACACAGCCAGTATCCATCCTGTATCACACACAGTTCACACTCCCCAACACAGCCAGTGTCCATTCTGTATCACACAAAGTGCCCACTCTCCAACACAGCCAGTATGCATTCTGTATCACACCCAGTTCCCACTCTCCAACACAGACAGTTTCCATCCTGTCTCACACCCAGTGCCCACTCTCCAACATGGCCAGTGCCCATCCTGTATCACACCCATTACCCACTCTCCAACACAGAGAGTGTCCATCCTGTTTCATACCCTGTGTCTACTCATTAGCGCAGCCAGTATCCATCCTCTATCACACCCAGTTGAGAATCTCCAACACAGCCAGTGTCCATCCTGTATCACACCCAGTGCCCAATCTCCAACACAGCCAGTGTCCATCCTGTATCACACCCAGTGGCCACTCACGAACACAGCCAGTGTCCATCCTGTATCGCACCCAGTGCCTACTCACCAACACAGCCAGTATCCATCCTATATCACACCCAGTTCAGAAACTCCAACGCAGCCAGTGTCCATCCTGTATCACACCCAGTGCCAACTCTCCAACACAGCCAGTGTCCATCCTCTATCACACACAGTGCCCACTCTACAACACACCCAGTATCCATCCTGTATCACGCCCTGTGCCCATTATACAACACAGCCAGTATCCATCCAGTATCACACCCAGTGCCCATTCTCCAACACAGCCAGTGTCCATTCTGTATCACACCAAGTACCCACTCTCCAACACAGCCAGTATCCATCCTACTTTACACCCAGTGCAAACTCTCCAACGCAGCCAATATCCATCCTGAATCACAATCGGTGCACACTATCCAACACAGCCAAGGTCCATCCTGTATGAAACCCAGTGCCAATTCTCCAACGCAACCAGTGTGCAACTTGTATCGCACCCAGTGCCAACTCTCCAACACAGCCAGTGTCCATCCTGTATCACTCTGAGGGTCCACGCTCGAACACAGCCAGTGTCCATCCTGCATCACACCGAGTGCCCAATCTCCAACACAGCCAATGACCATCCTGTATCTCTCCCAGAGCCCACACTACAACACAGCCAGTATCCATCCTATATTACACTCAGTGCCCACTCACCAACTGAGCCAGTTTCCATCCTGTATCACACCCAGTAAAAAATCTGCAACACAGCAAGTATCCATCCTGTATCACACCCAGTAACCACTCTCCAACACAGCCATTGTCCAACCTGTATCACACCCAATGCCCACTTTCCAACACAGCCAGTATCCATCCTGTATCACACCCAGAGCCCACTCACCAAAACAGCAAGTGTCCATCCTTAATCACAAACAGGAACCACTCTCCAACACAGCTAGTGTCCTTCCTGCATCATACCCAGTGCCCTTCTCCAACACAGCCAGTATCCATCTTGTATCACACCCAGTCCCCATTAAACAGCACAGCCAGTATCCATCCAGTATTACACCCAGTACCCACACCCCAACACTACAAGTATCTATTCTGTATCATACACAGTGCCTAATCTCTAAAAAGCCGGTGTCCATACTTGATCACACCCAGTGTGCACTCACCAACACAGCCAGTGTCCATCCTGTTTCACACCCTGAGCCTACTCACCAACACAGACAGTATCCATCCTCTATCACACCCAGTTCAGAATCTCCAACACAGCCAGTGTTCATCCTGTATCACACCCAGTGCCCACTCTCCAACACAGCCAAGGTCCATCCTGTATCACACACAGTGCCCACTCCCCAACACAGCCAGTATCCATCCTGTATCACACCCAGTGCCCATTATGCAGCACAACCAGTATCAATCCAGTAACACACCCAGTGCCAACTCTCCAACACAGCCAGTGTCCATCCTCTATCACACACAGTGCCCACTCTACAACACACCCAGTATCCATCCTGTATCACGCCCTGTGCCCATTATACAACACAGCCAGTATCCATCCAGTATCACACCCAGTGCCCATTCTCCAACACAGCCAGTGTCCATTCTGTATCACACCAAGTACCCACTCTCCAACACAGCCAGTATCCATCCTATTTTACACCCAGTGCAAACTCTCCAACGCAGCCAATATCCATCCTGAATCACAATCGGTGCACACTATCCAACACAGCCAAGGTCCATCCTGTATGAAACCCAGTGCCAATTCTCCAACGCAACCAGTGTGCAACTTGTATCGCACCCAGTGCCAACTCTCCAACACAGCCAGTGTCCATCCTGTATCACTCTGAGGGTCCACGCTCGAACACAGCCAGTGTCCATCCTGCATCACACCGAGTGCCCAATCTCCAACACAGCCAATGACCATCCTGTCTCTCTCCCAGAGCACACACTACAACACAGCCAGTATCCATCCTATATTACACCCAGTGCCCACTCTCCAACACAGCCATTGTCCAACCTGTATCACACCCAATGCCCACTTTCCAACACAGCCAGTATCCATCCTGTATCACACCCAGAGCCCACTCACCAAAACAGCAAGTGTCCATCCTTAATTACAAACAGGAACCACTCTCCAACACAGCTAGTGTCCTTCCTGCATCATACCCAGTGCCCTTCTCCAACACAGCCAGTATCCATCCTGTATCACACCCAGTGCCCATTATGCAGCACAACCAGTATCAATCCAGTAACACACCCAGTGCCCACTCTCCAACACAGCCAGTGTCCATCCTGTATCACAACCAGTGCCCAATCTCCAACACAGCCAGTATCCATCCTGTATCACACCCAGTACCCACTCTCCAACACAGCCAGTGTCCATCCTGTATCACACCCAGTAACAACTCTACAACACAGCCAGTGTCCATCCTGTATCACACCCAGTGCCCATACTCAAACACAGCCAGTAACCATCCCGTAACAGTCCCAGTGCCCACTCTCCAACACAGCCTGTGTCCATCCTGTAACACACCCAGTGCCCACACTCCAACACTACAAGTATCCATTCTGTGTCACACACAGTGCCTACTCTCTAACACAGATGGTGTCCAACCTGTATCACACCCAGTGCCCTCTCTCCAACACAGCCAGTGTCCATCCTGTATCACACCCAGTGTGCACTCTCCAAAACAGCCAGTGTCCATTCTGTTTCACACCCTGTGCCTACGCACCAACACAGCCAGTATACAGCCTCTATCACACCCAGTTCAGAATCTCCAACATGGCCAGTTTCCATCGATTATCACACCCAGTGTCCACTCTCCAACACAGCCAGTGTCCATCCTGTATCACACACAGTGCCCACTCTCCAACACAGCCAGTATCCATCCTGTATCACACCCAGTGCCCACTATACAACACAGCCAGTAAAAATCCAGTATCACACCCAGTGCCCACACTCCAACACAGCCAGTGTACATCCTGTACCACACCCAGTAACCACTCTCCAACACAGCCAGAGTCCATCCTGTATCACACCCAGTGCTCACACTCCAACACAGCCAGTAACCATCCTGTAACTCTCCCATTGCCCACTCTCCAACACAGCATGTGTCCATCCTGTATCATACCCATTAACCACTCTCCAACACAGCCAGTGTCTATCCTGTTTCATACCCTGTGTCTAAAAATTAGCACAGCCAGTATCCATCCTCTATCAAACCCAGTTCAGAATCTCCAACACAGCCAGTGTCCATCCTGTATCACATCCAGTTCCCACTCTCCAACACAGCCAGTGTCCATCCTGTATCACACACAGTGCCCACTCTCCAACACAGCCAGTATCCATCCTGTATCACAACCAGTGCCCATTATACAACACAGCCAGTATCAATCCAGTATCACACCCAGTGCCCACTCCCCAACACAGCCAGTGTCCATCCTGTATCACACCCAAAGCCCACTCTCCAACACAGCCTTTGTCCATCCTGTATCACTCCCAGTTCCCACTCACCAACACAGCCAGTTTCCTACCTGTATCAAACCCAGTGCCCACTTTCCAGCAAAGCCAGTATCCATCCTTTATCACACCCAGAACCCAGACTCCAAAACAGCAAGTGTCCATCCTGAATCACACACAGTACCCACGCTCCAACACAGCCAGTATCCATCCTATATCACGCCCAGTGCAAACTCTCCAACGCAGTGAGTATCCATCCTGTATCACACACGGTGCCCACTCTCCAACACAGCCAGTGTCCATTCTATATCACACCCAGTGCCCACTCTCCAACACAGCCAGTGTGCAACCTGTATCGCACCCAATGCGCACTCTCCAACACAGCCAGTGTCCATCCTGTAACACTCCAAGAGGCCACGCTCCAACACAGCCAGTGTCAATCCTGTATCACACCCAGTGCCCAATCTCCAACACAGTAATGTGTCCATCCTAAATCACACACAGTGCCCTCTCACCAACACAGCGAATGTCCAACATGCATCAGACCCAGTGTCCTTCTCCAACACAGCCAGTATGCATCCTGTATAACATGCAGTGCCTACTCTTCAGCACAGCCAGTGGCCATCCTGTAACACACCCGGAGCATACTCGCCAACAAAGCCAGTATCCATCCTGTATCACACCCAGAGCCCAATCTACAACACCGCAAGTGTCCAGTCTGTATCACACACAGTGCCTACTCTCTAACAAAGCCAGTGTCCTTCCTGTATCACACCCAGTGCACTCTCTCCAACACATCCAGTATCCATCCTGTACCACACCCAGTGCCCATTATACAGCACAGCCAGTATCAATCCAGTATCACACCCAGTTCCCACACTCCAACAGAGCCAGTGTCCATTCTGTATCAAACACAGTGCCCACTCTCCAACACAGCCAGTATCCATCCTGTATCACACCCAGTGCCCACACTCCAACACAGCAAGTATCCATTCTGTATCACACACAGTGCCTACTCTCTAACACAGCCAGTGTCCTTCCTGTATCACACCCAGTGCACTCTCTCCAACACATCCAGTATCCATCCTGTACCACACCCAGTGCCCATTATACAACACAGCCAGTATCAATCCAGTATCACACCCAGTTCCCACTCTCCAACAGAGCCAGTGTCCATTCTGTATCAAACACAGTGCCCACTCTCCAACACAGCCAGTATCCATCCTGTATCACAACCAGTGCCCAATCTCCAACACAGCCAGTATCCATCCTAAATCACACCCAGTACACACTCTCCAACACAGCCAGTGTCCATCCTGTATCACACACAAAGCCCACCCTCCAACACAGCCAGTATCCATCCTGTAACAATCCCAGTGCCCACTCTCCAACACAGCCTTTGTCCATCCTGTATCAAACCCAGTGCACACTCACAAACACAGCCAGTGTCCTACCTGTATCAAACCCAGTGCCCACTTTCCAACAAAGCCAGGATCCATCCTGTATCACAGCCAGAACGCAGTCTCCGAAACAGCAAGTGTCCATCCTGAATCACACACAGTCCCCACACTCCAATGCAGCTAGTGTCCATCCTGCATCAGATGCAGTGCCCTTCTCCAACACAGCCAGTATCCATCCTGTATCACACACAGTTCACACTCCCCAACACAGCCAGTGTCCATTCTGTATCACACAAAGTGCCCACTCTCCAACACAGCCAGTATGCATTCTGTATCACACGCAGTTCCCACTCTCCAACACAGACAGTTTCCATCCTGTCTCACGCCCAGTGCCCACTCTCCAACATGGCCAGTGCCCATCCTGTATCACACCCATTACTCACTCTCCAACACAGCCAGTGTCCATCCTGTTTCATACCCTGTGTCTACTCATTAGCGCAGCCAGTATCCATCCTCTATCACACCCAGTTGAGAATCTCCAACACAGCCAGTGTCCATCCGGTACCACACCCAGTTCCCACTTTCCAACACAGCCAGTGTCCATCCTGTATCACACCCAGTGCCCACACTCCAACACTGCAAGTATCCATTCTGTATCACACACAGTGCCTACTCTCTAACACAGCCAGTGTCCTTCCTGTATCACACCCAGTGCACTCTCTCCAACACATCCAGTATCCATCCTGTACCACACCCAGTGCCCATTATACAACACAGCCAGTATCAATCCAGTATCACACCCAGTTCCCACTCTCCAACAGAGCCAGTGTCCATTCTGTATCAAACACAGTGCCCACTCTCCAACACAGCCGGTATCCATCCTGTATCACAACCAGTGCCCAATCTCCAACACAGTCAGTATCCATCCTACATCACACCCAGTACACACTCTCCAACACAGCCAGTGTCCATCCTGCATCACACACAAAGCCCACCCTCCAACACAGCCAGTATCCATCCTGTAACAATCCCAGTGCCCACTCTCCAACACAGCCTTTGTCCTTCCTGTATCAAACCCAGTGCATACTCACCCACACAGCCAGTGTCCTACCTGTATCAAACCCAGTGCCCACTTTCCAACAAAGCCTGGATCCATCCTGTATCACAGCCAGAACGCAGTCTCCAAAACAGCAAGTGTCCATCCTGAATCACAAACAGAACCACACTCCAATGCAGCTAGTGTCCATCCTGCATCAGATGCAGTGCCCTTCTCCAACACAGCCAGTATCCATCCTGTATCACACACAGTTCACACTCCCCAACACAGCCAGTGTCCATTCTGTATCACGCAAAGTGCCCACTCTCCAACACAGCCAGTATGCATTCTGTATCACACACAGTTCCCACTCTCCAACACAGACAGTTTCCATCCTGTCTCACACCCAGTGCCCACTCTCCAACATGGCCAGTGCCCATCCTGTATCACACCCATTACTCACTCTCCAACACAGCCAGTGTCCATCCTGCTTCATACCCTGTGTCTACTCATTAGCGCAGCCAGTATCCATCCTCTATCACACCCAGTTGAGAATCTCCAACACAGCCAGTGTCCATCCGGTACCACACCCAGTGTCCACTCTCCAACACAGCCAGTGTCCATCCTGTATCACACACAGTGCCCACTCTCCAACACAGCCAGTATCCATCCTGTATCACACCCAGTGCCCACTATACAACACAGCCAGTAAAAATCCAGTATCACACCCAGTGCCCACACTCCAACACAGCCAGTGTACATCCTGTACCACACCCAGTAACCACTCTCCAACACAGCCAGAGTCCATCCTGTATCACACCCAGTGCTCACACTCCAACACAGCCAGTAACCATCCTGTAACTCTCCCATTGCCCACTCTCCAACACAGCATGTGTCCATCCTGTATCATACCCATTAACCACTCTCCAACACAGCCAGTGTCTATCCTGTTTCATACCCTGTGTCTAAAAATTAGCACAGCCAGTATCCATCCTCTATCAAACCCAGTTCAGAATCTCCAACACAGCCAGTGTCCATCCTGTATCACATCCAGTTCCCACTCTCCAACACAGCCAGTGTCCATCCTGTATCACACACAGTGCCCACTCTCCAACACAGCCAGTATCCATCCTGTATCACAACCAGTGCCCATTATACAACACAGCCAGTATCAATCCAGTATCACACCCAGTGCCCACTCCCCAACACAGCCAGTGTCCATCCTGTATCACACCCAAAGCCCACTCTCCAACACAGCCTTTGTCCATCCTGTATCACTCCCAGTTCCCACTCACCAACACAGCCAGTTTCCTACCTGTATCAAACCCAGTGCCCACTTTCCAGCAAAGCCAGTATCCATCCTTTATCACACCCAGAACCCAGACTCCAAAACAGCAAGTGTCCATCCTGAATCACACACAGTACCCACGCTCCAACACAGCCAGTATCCATCCTATATCACGCCCAGTGCAAACTCTCCAACGCAGTGAGTATCCATCCTGTATCACACACGGTGCCCACTCTCCAACACAGCCAGTGTCCATTCTATATCACACCCAGTGCCCACTCTCCAACACAGCCAGTGTGCAACCTGTATCGCACCCAATGCGCACTCTCCAACACAGCCAGTGTCCATCCTGTAACACTCCAAGAGGCCACGCTCCAACACAGCCAGTGTCAATCCTGTATCACACCCAGTGCCCAATCTCCAACACAGTAATGTGTCCATCCTAAATCACACACAGTGCCCTCTCACCAACACAGCGAATGTCCAACATGCATCAGACCCAGTGTCCTTCTCCAACACAGCCAGTATGCATCCTGTATAACATGCAGTGCCTACTCTTCAGCACAGCCAGTGGCCATCCTGTAACACACCCGGAGCATACTCGCCAACAAAGCCAGTATCCATCCTGTATCACACCCAGAGCCCAATCTACAACACCGCAAGTGTCCAGTCTGTATCACACACAGTGCCTACTCTCTAACAAAGCCAGTGTCCTTCCTGTATCACACCCAGTGCACTCTCTCCAACACATCCAGTATCCATCCTGTACCACACCCAGTGCCCATTATACAGCACAGCCAGTATCAATCCAGTATCACACCCAGTTCCCACACTCCAACAGAGCCAGTGTCCATTCTGTATCAAACACAGTGCCCACTCTCCAACACAGCCAGTATCCATCCTGTATCACACCCAGTGCCCACACTCCAACACAGCAAGTATCCATTCTGTATCACACACAGTGCCTACTCTCTAACACAGCCAGTGTCCTTCCTGTATCACACCCAGTGCACTCTCTCCAACACATCCAGTATCCATCCTGTACCACACCCAGTGCCCATTATACAACACAGCCAGTATCAATCCAGTATCACACCCAGTTCCCACTCTCCAACAGAGCCAGTGTCCATTCTGTATCAAACACAGTGCCCACTCTCCAACACAGCCAGTATCCATCCTGTATCACAACCAGTGCCCAATCTCCAACACAGCCAGTATCCATCCTAAATCACACCCAGTACACACTCTCCAACACAGCCAGTGTCCATCCTGTATCACACACAAAGCCCACCCTCCAACACAGCCAGTATCCATCCTGTAACAATCCCAGTGCCCACTCTCCAACACAGCCTTTGTCCATCCTGTATCAAACCCAGTGCACACTCACAAACACAGCCAGTGTCCTACCTGTATCAAACCCAGTGCCCACTTTCCAACAAAGCCAGGATCCATCCTGTATCACAGCCAGAACGCAGTCTCCGAAACAGCAAGTGTCCATCCTGAATCACACACAGTCCCCACACTCCAATGCAGCTAGTGTCCATCCTGCATCAGATGCAGTGCCCTTCTCCAACACAGCCAGTATCCATCCTGTATCACACACAGTTCACACTCCCCAACACAGCCAGTGTCCATTCTGTATCACACAAAGTGCCCACTCTCCAACACAGCCAGTATGCATTCTGTATCACACGCAGTTCCCACTCTCCAACACAGACAGTTTCCATCCTGTCTCACGCCCAGTGCCCACTCTCCAACATGGCCAGTGCCCATCCTGTATCACACCCATTACTCACTCTCCAACACAGCCAGTGTCCATCCTGTTTCATACCCTGTGTCTACTCATTAGCGCAGCCAGTATCCATCCTCTATCACACCCAGTTGAGAATCTCCAACACAGCCAGTGTCCATCCGGTACCACACCCAGTTCCCACTTTCCAACACAGCCAGTGTCCATCCTGTATCACACCCAGTGCCCACACTCCAACACTGCAAGTATCCATTCTGTATCACACACAGTGCCTACTCTCTAACACAGCCAGTGTCCTTCCTGTATCACACCCAGTGCACTCTCTCCAACACATCCAGTATCCATCCTGTACCACACCCAGTGCCCATTATACAACACAGCCAGTATCAATCCAGTATCACACCCAGTTCCCACTCTCCAACAGAGCCAGTGTCCATTCTGTATCAAACACAGTGCCCACTCTCCAACACAGCCGGTATCCATCCTGTATCACAACCAGTGCCCAATCTCCAACACAGTCAGTATCCATCCTACATCACACCCAGTACACACTCTCCAACACAGCCAGTGTCCATCCTGCATCACACACAAAGCCCACCCTCCAACACAGCCAGTATCCATCCTGTAACAATCCCAGTGCCCACTCTCCAACACAGCCTTTGTCCTTCCTGTATCAAACCCAGTGCATACTCACCCACACAGCCAGTGTCCTACCTGTATCAAACCCAGTGCCCACTTTCCAACAAAGCCTGGATCCATCCTGTATCACAGCCAGAACGCAGTCTCCAAAACAGCAAGTGTCCATCCTGAATCACAAACAGAACCACACTCCAATGCAGCTAGTGTCCATCCTGCATCAGATGCAGTGCCCTTCTCCAACACAGCCAGTATCCATCCTGTATCACACACAGTTCACACTCCCCAACACAGCCAGTGTCCATTCTGTATCACGCAAAGTGCCCACTCTCCAACACAGCCAGTATGCATTCTGTATCACACACAGTTCCCACTCTCCAACACAGACAGTTTCCATCCTGTCTCACACCCAGTGCCCACTCTCCAACATGGCCAGTGCCCATCCTGTATCACACCCATTACTCACTCTCCAACACAGCCAGTGTCCATCCTGCTTCATACCCTGTGTCTACTCATTAGCGCAGCCAGTATCCATCCTCTATCACACCCAGTTGAGAATCTCCAACACAGCCAGTGTCCATCCGGTACCACACCCAGTGTCCACTCTCCAACACAGCCAGTGTCCATCCTGTATCACACACAGTGCCCACTCTCCAACACAGCCAGTATCCATCCTGTATCACACCCAGTGCCCACTATACAACACAGCCAGTAAAAATCCAGTATCACACCCAGTGCCCACACTCCAACACAGCCAGTGTACATCCTGTACCACACCCAGTAACCACTCTCCAACACAGCCAGAGTCCATCCTGTATCACACCCAGTGCTCACACTCCAACACAGCCAGTAACCATCCTGTAACTCTCCCATTGCCCACTCTCCAACACAGCATGTGTCCATCCTGTATCATACCCATTAACCACTCTCCAACACAGCCAGTGTCTATCCTGTTTCATACCCTGTGTCTAAAAATTAGCACAGCCAGTATCCATCCTCTATCAAACCCAGTTCAGAATCTCCAACACAGCCAGTGTCCATCCTGTATCACATCCAGTTCCCACTCTCCAACACAGCCAGTGTCCATCCTGTATCACACACAGTGCCCACTCTCCAACACAGCCAGTATCCATCCTGTATCACAACCAGTGCCCATTATACAACACAGCCAGTATCAATCCAGTATCACACCCAGTGCCCACTCCCCAACACAGCCAGTGTCCATCCTGTATCACACCCAAAGCCCACTCTCCAACACAGCCTTTGTCCATCCTGTATCACTCCCAGTTCCCACTCACCAACACAGCCAGTTTCCTACCTGTATCAAACCCAGTGCCCACTTTCCAGCAAAGCCAGTATCCATCCTTTATCACACCCAGAACCCAGACTCCAAAACAGCAAGTGTCCATCCTGAATCACACACAGTACCCACGCTCCAACACAGCCAGTATCCATCCTATATCACGCCCAGTGCAAACTCTCCAACGCAGTGAGTATCCATCCTGTATCACACACGGTGCCCACTCTCCAACACAGCCAGTGTCCATTCTATATCACACCCAGTGCCCACTCTCCAACACAGCCAGTGTGCAACCTGTATCGCACCCAATGCGCACTCTCCAACACAGCCAGTGTCCATCCTGTAACACTCCAAGAGGCCACGCTCCAACACAGCCAGTGTCAATCCTGTATCACACCCAGTGCCCAATCTCCAACACAGTAATGTGTCCATCCTAAATCACACACAGTGCCCTCTCACCAACACAGCGAATGTCCAACATGCATCAGACCCAGTGTCCTTCTCCAACACAGCCAGTATGCATCCTGTATAACATGCAGTGCCTACTCTTCAGCACAGCCAGTGGCCATCCTGTAACACACCCGGAGCATACTCGCCAACAAAGCCAGTATCCATCCTGTATCACACCCAGAGCCCAATCTACAACACCGCAAGTGTCCAGTCTGTATCACACACAGTGCCTACTCTCTAACAAAGCCAGTGTCCTTCCTGTATCACACCCAGTGCACTCTCTCCAACACATCCAGTATCCATCCTGTACCACACCCAGTGCCCATTATACAGCACAGCCAGTATCAATCCAGTATCACACCCAGTTCCCACACTCCAACAGAGCCAGTGTCCATTCTGTATCAAACACAGTGCCCACTCTCCAACACAGCCAGTATCCATCCTGTATCACACCCAGTGCCCACACTCCAACACAGCAAGTATCCATTCTGTATCACACACAGTGCCTACTCTCTAACACAGCCAGTGTCCTTCCTGTATCACACCCAGTGCACTCTCTCCAACACATCCAGTATCCATCCTGTACCACACCCAGTGCCCATTATACAACACAGCCAGTATCAATCCAGTATCACACCCAGTTCCCACTCTCCAACAGAGCCAGTGTCCATTCTGTATCAAACACAGTGCCCACTCTCCAACACAGCCAGTATCCATCCTGTATCACAACCAGTGCCCAATCTCCAACACAGCCAGTATCCATCCTAAATCACACCCAGTACACACTCTCCAACACAGCCAGTGTCCATCCTGTATCACACACAAAGCCCACCCTCCAACACAGCCAGTATCCATCCTGTAACAATCCCAGTGCCCACTCTCCAACACAGCCTTTGTCCATCCTGTATCAAACCCAGTGCACACTCACAAACACAGCCAGTGTCCTACCTGTATCAAACCCAGTGCCCACTTTCCAACAAAGCCAGGATCCATCCTGTATCACAGCCAGAACGCAGTCTCCGAAACAGCAAGTGTCCATCCTGAATCACACACAGTCCCCACACTCCAATGCAGCTAGTGTCCATCCTGCATCAGATGCAGTGCCCTTCTCCAACACAGCCAGTATCCATCCTGTATCACACACAGTTCACACTCCCCAACACAGCCAGTGTCCATTCTGTATCACACAAAGTGCCCACTCTCCAACACAGCCAGTATGCATTCTGTATCACACGCAGTTCCCACTCTCCAACACAGACAGTTTCCATCCTGTCTCACGCCCAGTGCCCACTCTCCAACATGGCCAGTGCCCATCCTGTATCACACCCATTACTCACTCTCCAACACAGCCAGTGTCCATCCTGTTTCATACCCTGTGTCTACTCATTAGCGCAGCCAGTATCCATCCTCTATCACACCCAGTTGAGAATCTCCAACACAGCCAGTGTCCATCCGGTACCACACCCAGTTCCCACTTTCCAACACAGCCAGTGTCCATCCTGTATCACACCCAGTGCCCACACTCCAACACTGCAAGTATCCATTCTGTATCACACACAGTGCCTACTCTCTAACACAGCCAGTGTCCTTCCTGTATCACACCCAGTGCACTCTCTCCAACACATCCAGTATCCATCCTGTACCACACCCAGTGCCCATTATACAACACAGCCAGTATCAATCCAGTATCACACCCAGTTCCCACTCTCCAACAGAGCCAGTGTCCATTCTGTATCAAACACAGTGCCCACTCTCCAACACAGCCGGTATCCATCCTGTATCACAACCAGTGCCCAATCTCCAACACAGTCAGTATCCATCCTACATCACACCCAGTACACACTCTCCAACACAGCCAGTGTCCATCCTGCATCACACACAAAGCCCACCCTCCAACACAGCCAGTATCCATCCTGTAACAATCCCAGTGCCCACTCTCCAACACAGCCTTTGTCCTTCCTGTATCAAACCCAGTGCATACTCACCCACACAGCCAGTGTCCTACCTGTATCAAACCCAGTGCCCACTTTCCAACAAAGCCTGGATCCATCCTGTATCACAGCCAGAACGCAGTCTCCAAAACAGCAAGTGTCCATCCTGAATCACAAACAGAACCACACTCCAATGCAGCTAGTGTCCATCCTGCATCAGATGCAGTGCCCTTCTCCAACACAGCCAGTATCCATCCTGTATCACACACAGTTCACACTCCCCAACACAGCCAGTGTCCATTCTGTATCACGCAAAGTGCCCACTCTCCAACACAGCCAGTATGCATTCTGTATCACACACAGTTCCCACTCTCCAACACAGACAGTTTCCATCCTGTCTCACACCCAGTGCCCACTCTCCAACATGGCCAGTGCCCATCCTGTATCACACCCATTACTCACTCTCCAACACAGCCAGTGTCCATCCTGCTTCATACCCTGTGTCTACTCATTAGCGCAGCCAGTATCCATCCTCTATCACACCCAGTTGAGAATCTCCAACACAGCCAGTGTCCATCCGGTACCACACCCAGTGTCCACTCTCCAACACAGCCAGTGTCCATCCTGTATCACACACAGTGCCCACTCTCCAACACAGCCAGTATCCATCCTGTATCACACCCAGTGCCCACTATACAACACAGCCAGTAAAAATCCAGTATCACACCCAGTGCCCACACTCCAACACAGCCAGTGTACATCCTGTACCACACCCAGTAACCACTCTCCAACACAGCCAGAGTCCATCCTGTATCACACCCAGTGCTCACACTCCAACACAGCCAGTAACCATCCTGTAACTCTCCCATTGCCCACTCTCCAACACAGCATGTGTCCATCCTGTATCATACCCATTAACCACTCTCCAACACAGCCAGTGTCTATCCTGTTTCATACCCTGTGTCTAAAAATTAGCACAGCCAGTATCCATCCTCTATCAAACCCAGTTCAGAATCTCCAACACAGCCAGTGTCCATCCTGTATCACATCCAGTTCCCACTCTCCAACACAGCCAGTGTCCATCCTGTATCACACACAGTGCCCACTCTCCAACACAGCCAGTATCCATCCTGTATCACAACCAGTGCCCATTATACAACACAGCCAGTATCAATCCAGTATCACACCCAGTGCCCACTCCCCAACACAGCCAGTGTCCATCCTGTATCACACCCAAAGCCCACTCTCCAACACAGCCTTTGTCCATCCTGTATCACTCCCAGTTCCCACTCACCAACACAGCCAGTTTCCTACCTGTATCAAACCCAGTGCCCACTTTCCAGCAAAGCCAGTATCCATCCTTTATCACACCCAGAACCCAGACTCCAAAACAGCAAGTGTCCATCCTGAATCACACACAGTACCCACGCTCCAACACAGCCAGTATCCATCCTATATCACGCCCAGTGCAAACTCTCCAACGCAGTGAGTATCCATCCTGTATCACACACGGTGCCCACTCTCCAACACAGCCAGTGTCCATTCTATATCACACCCAGTGCCCACTCTCCAACACAGCCAGTGTGCAACCTGTATCGCACCCAATGCGCACTCTCCAACACAGCCAGTGTCCATCCTGTAACACTCCAAGAGGCCACGCTCCAACACAGCCAGTGTCAATCCTGTATCACACCCAGTGCCCAATCTCCAACACAGTAATGTGTCCATCCTAAATCACACACAGTGCCCTCTCACCAACACAGCGAATGTCCAACATGCATCAGACCCAGTGTCCTTCTCCAACACAGCCAGTATGCATCCTGTATAACATGCAGTGCCTACTCTTCAGCACAGCCAGTGGCCATCCTGTAACACACCCGGAGCATACTCGCCAACAAAGCCAGTATCCATCCTGTATCACACCCAGAGCCCAATCTACAACACCGCAAGTGTCCAGTCTGTATCACACACAGTGCCTACTCTCTAACAAAGCCAGTGTCCTTCCTGTATCACACCCAGTGCACTCTCTCCAACACATCCAGTATCCATCCTGTACCACACCCAGTGCCCATTATACAGCACAGCCAGTATCAATCCAGTATCACACCCAGTTCCCACACTCCAACAGAGCCAGTGTCCATTCTGTATCAAACACAGTGCCCACTCTCCAACACAGCCAGTATCCATCCTGTATCACACCCAGTGCCCACACTCCAACACAGCAAGTATCCATTCTGTATCACACACAGTGCCTACTCTCTAACACAGCCAGTGTCCTTCCTGTATCACACCCAGTGCACTCTCTCCAACACATCCAGTATCCATCCTGTACCACACCCAGTGCCCATTATACAACACAGCCAGTATCAATCCAGTATCACACCCAGTTCCCACTCTCCAACAGAGCCAGTGTCCATTCTGTATCAAACACAGTGCCCACTCTCCAACACAGCCAGTATCCATCCTGTATCACAACCAGTGCCCAATCTCCAACACAGCCAGTATCCATCCTAAATCACACCCAGTACACACTCTCCAACACAGCCAGTGTCCATCCTGTATCACACACAAAGCCCACCCTCCAACACAGCCAGTATCCATCCTGTAACAATCCCAGTGCCCACTCTCCAACACAGCCTTTGTCCATCCTGTATCAAACCCAGTGCACACTCACAAACACAGCCAGTGTCCTACCTGTATCAAACCCAGTGCCCACTTTCCAACAAAGCCAGGATCCATCCTGTATCACAGCCAGAACGCAGTCTCCGAAACAGCAAGTGTCCATCCTGAATCACACACAGTCCCCACACTCCAATGCAGCTAGTGTCCATCCTGCATCAGATGCAGTGCCCTTCTCCAACACAGCCAGTATCCATCCTGTATCACACACAGTTCACACTCCCCAACACAGCCAGTGTCCATTCTGTATCACACAAAGTGCCCACTCTCCAACACAGCCAGTATGCATTCTGTATCACACGCAGTTCCCACTCTCCAACACAGACAGTTTCCATCCTGTCTCACGCCCAGTGCCCACTCTCCAACATGGCCAGTGCCCATCCTGTATCACACCCATTACTCACTCTCCAACACAGCCAGTGTCCATCCTGTTTCATACCCTGTGTCTACTCATTAGCGCAGCCAGTATCCATCCTCTATCACACCCAGTTGAGAATCTCCAACACAGCCAGTGTCCATCCGGTACCACACCCAGTTCCCACTCTCCAACACAGCCAGTGTCCATCCTGTATCACACCCAGTGCCCACACTCCAACACTGCAAGTATCCATTCTGTATCACACACAGTGCCTACTCTCTAACACAGCCAGTGTCCTTCCTGTATCACACCCAGTGCACTCTCTCCAACACATCCAGTATCCATCCTGTACCACACCCAGTGCCCATTATACAACACAGCCAGTATCAATCCAGTATCACACCCAGTTCCCACTCTCCAACACAGCCAGTGTCCATTCTGTATCAAACACAGTGCCCACTCTCCAACACAGCCAGTATCCATCCTGTATCACAACCAGTGCCCAATCTCCAACACAGTCAGTATCCATCCTACATCACACCCAGTACACACTCTCCAACACAGCCAGTGTCCATCCTGCATCACACACAAAGCCCACCCTCCAACACAGCCAGTATCCATCCTGTAACAATCCCAGTGCCCACTCTCCAACACAGCCTTTGTCCTTCCTGTATCAAACCCAGTGCATACTCACCCACACAGCCAGTGTCCTACCTGTATCAAACCCAGTGCCCACTTTCCAACAAAGCCTGGATCCATCCTGTATCACAGCCAGAACGCAGTCTCCAAAACAGCAAGTGTCCATCCTGAATCACAAACAGAACCACACTCCAATGCAGCTAGTGTCCATCCTGCATCAGATGCAGTGCCCTTCTCCAACACAGCCAGTATCCATCCTGTATCACACACAGTTCACACTCCCCAACACAGCCAGTGTCCATTCTGTATCACGCAAAGTGCCCACTCTCCAACACAGCCAGTATGCATTCTGTATCACACACAGTTCCCACTCTCCAACACAGACAGTTTCCATCCTGTCTCACACCCAGTGCCCACTCTCCAACATGGCCAGTGCCCATCCTGTATCACACCCATTACTCACTCTCCAACACAGCCAGTGTCCATCCTGTTTCATACCCTGTGTCTACTCATTAGCGCAGCCAGTATCCATCCTCTATCACACCCAGTTGAGAATCTCCAACACAGCCAGTGTCCATCCGGTACCACACCCAGTTCCCACTCTCCAACACAGCCAGTGTCCATCCTGTATCACACACAGTGCCCACTCTCCAACACAGCCAGTGTCCATCCTGTATCACAAGCAGTGCCCAATCTCCAACACAGCCAGTATCCATCCTACATCACACCCAGTACACACTCTCCAACACAGCCAGTGTCCATCCTGTATCACACACAAAGCCCACCCTCCAACACAGCCAGTATCCATCCTGTAACAATCCCAGTGCCCACTCTCCAACACAGCCTTTGTCCATCCTGTATCAAACCCAGTGCACACTCACCCACACAGCCAGTGTCCTACCTGTATCAAACCCAGTGCCCACTTTCCAACAAAGCCAGGATCCATCCTGTATCACAGCCAGAACGCAGTCTCCAAAACAGCAAGTGTCCATCCTGAATCACACACAGTCCCCACACTCCAAGGCAGCTAGTGTCCATCCTGCATCAGATGCAGTGCCCTTCTCCAACACAGCCAGTATCCATCCTGTATCACACACAGTTCACACTTCCCAACACAGCCAGTGTCCATTCTGTATCACACAAAGTGCCCACTCTCCAACACAGCCAGTATGCATTCTGTATCACACCCAGTTCCCACTCTCCAACACAGACAGTTTCCATCCTGTCTCACACCCAGTGCCCACTCTCCAACATGGCCAGTGCCCATCCTGTATCACACCCATTACCCACTCTCCAACACAGCCAGTGTCCATCCTGTTTCATACACTGTGTCTACTCATTAGCACAGCCAGTATCCAACCTCTATCACACCCAGTTGAGAATCTCCAACACAGCCAGTATCCATCCTATATCACACCCAGTACCCACACTCCAACACAGCCAGTGTACATCCTGTACCACACCCAGTAACCACTCTCCAACACAGCCAGAGTACATCCTGCATCACACCCAGTGCTCACACTCCAACACAGCATGTGTCCATCTTGTATCACACCCATCACCCACTCTCCAACACAGCCAGTGTCTATCCTGTTTCATACCCTGTGTCTAAAAATTAGCCCAGCCAGTATCCATCCCCTATCAAACCCAGTTCAGAATCTCCAACACAGCCAGTGTCCATCCTGTATCACATCCAGTTCCCACTCTCCAACACAGCCAGTGTCCATCCTGTATCACACACAGTGCCCACTCTCCAACACAGCCAGTATCCATCCTGTATCATAACCAGTGCCCATTATACAACACAGCCAGTATCAATCCAGTATCACACCCAGTGCCCACTCTCCAACACAGCCAGTGTCCATCCTGTATCACACCCAAAGCCCACTCTCCAACACAGCCTTTGTCCATCCTGTATCACTCCCAGTTCCCACTCACCAACACAGCCAGTGTCCTACCTGTATCAAAGCCAGTGCCCACTATCCAGCAAAGCCAGTATCCATCCTTTATCACACCCAGAACCCAGACTCCAAAACAGCAAGTGTCCATCCTGAATCACACACAGTACCCACGCTCCAACACAGCCAGTATCCATCCCATATCACGCCCAGTGCAAACTCTCCAACGCAGTGAGTATCCATCCTGTATCACACCCGGTGCCCACTCTCCAACACAGCCAGTGTCCATTCTGTATCACACCCAGTGCCCACTCTCCAACACAACCAGTGTGCAACCTGTATCGCACCCAATGCGCACTCTCCAACACAACCAGTGTCCATCCTGTAACACTCCAAGAGGCCACGCTCCAACACAGCCAGTGTCAATCCTGTATCACACCCAGAGCCCAATCTCCAACACAGTAATGTGTCCATCCTGAATCACACACAGTGCCGAATCACCAACACAGCTAGTGTCCATCATGCATCAGACCCAGTGCCCTTCTCCAACACAGCCAGTATGCATCCTGTATAACATGCAGTGCCTACTCTTCAGCACAGCCAGTGGCCATCCTGTAACACACCCAGAGCATACTCGCCAACAAAGCCAGTACCAATCCTGTATCACACCCAGAGCCCAATCTCCAACACCGCAAGTGTCCAGTCTGTATCACACCCAGTGCGACTCTCCAACACAGCCAGTGTCCACCCTGTATCACACACAGTGCCCAGTCAGCAACAGAGCCAGTATCCATCCTGTATCACACCCAGTCCCCATTATACAGCACAGCCAGTATCCATCCACTATCACACCCAGTACCCACTCTCCAAAACAGCCAGATTCCATCCTGTATCACACCCAGTGCCCACAATCCAACACAGCAAGTATCCATTCTGTATCACACACAGTGCCTACTCTCTAACACAGCCAGTGTCCTTCCTGTATCACACCCAGTGCACTCTCTCCAACACATCCAGTATCCATCCTGTACCACACCCAGTGCCCATTATACAACACAGCCAGTAACAATCCAATATCACACCCAGTTCCCACTCTCCAACAGAGCCAGTGTCCATTCTGTATCAAACACAGTGCCCACTCTCCAACACAGCCAGTGTCCATCCTGTATCACAACCAGTGCCCAATCTCCAACACAGCCAGTATCCATCCTACATCACACCCAGTACACACTCTCCAACACAGCCAGTGTCCATCCTGTATCACACACAAAGCCCACCCTCCAACACAGCCAGTATCCATCCTGTAACAATCCCAGTGCCCACTCTCCAACACAGCCTTTTTCCATCCTGTATCAAACCCAGTGCACACTCACCCACACAGCCAGTGTCCTACCTGTATCAAACCCAGTGCCCACTTTCCAACAAAGCCAGAATCCATCCTGTATCACAGCCAGAACGCAGTCTCCAAAACAGCAAGTGTCCATCCTGAATCACACACAGTCCCTACACTCCAATGCAGCTAGTGTCCATCCTGCATCAGATGCAGTGCCCTTCTCCAACACAGCCAGTATCCATCCTGTATCACACACAGTTCACACTCCCCAACACAGCCAGTGTCCATTCTGTATCACACAAAGTGCCCACTCTCCAACACAGCCAGTATGCATTCTGTATCACACCCAGTTCCCACTCTCCAACACAGACAGTTTCCATTCTGTCTCACACCCAGTGCCCACTCTCCAACATGGCCAGTGCCCATCCTGTATCACACCCATTACCCACTCTCCAACACAGCCAGTATCCATCCTGTTTCATACCCTGTTTCTACTCATTAGCACAGCCAGTATCCATCCTCTATCACACCCAGTTGAGAATCTCCAACACAAACAGTGTCCATCCTGTATCACACCCATTACCCACTCTCCAACACAGCCAGTGTCCATCCTGTTTCATACCCTGTGTCTACTCATTAGCGCAGCCAGTATCCATCATCTATCACACCCAGTTGAGAATCTCCAACACAGCCAGTGTCCATCCTGTATCGCACCCAGTTCCCACTCTCCAACACAGCCAGTGTCCATCCTGTATCACACACAGTGCCCACTCTCCAACACAGCCAGTGTCCATCCTGTATCACAACCAGTGCCCAATCTGCAACACACCCAGTATCCTTCCTACATCACACCCAGTACACACTCTCCAACACAGCCAGTGTCCATCCTGTATCACACACAAAGCCCAACCTCCAACACAGCCAGTATCCATCCTGTAACAATCCCAGTGCCCACTCTCCAACACAGCCTTTGTCCATCCTGTATCAAACCCAGTGCACACTCACCCACACAGCCAGTGTCCTACCTGTATCAAACCCAGTGCCCACTTTCCAACAAAGCCAGGATCCATCCTGTATCACAGCCAGAACGCAGTCTCCAAAACAGCAAGTGTCCATCCTGAATCACACACAGTCCCCACACTCCAATGCAGCTAGTGTCCATCCTGCATCAGATGCAGTGCCCTTCTCCAACACAGCCAGTATCCATCCTGTATCACACACAGTTCACACTCCCCAACACAGCCAGTGAGCATTCTGTATCACACAAAGTGCCCACTCTCCAACACAGCCAGTATGCATTCTGTATCACACCCAGTTCCCACTCTCCAACACAGACAGTTTCCATCCTGTCTCACACCCAGTGCCCACTCTCCAACATGGCCAGTGCCCATCCTGTATCACACCCATTACCCACTCTCCAACACAGCCAGTGTCCATCCTGTTTCATACACTGTGTCTACTCATTAGCGCAGCCAGTATCCATCCTCTATCACACCCAGTTGAGAATCTCCAACACAGCCAGTGTCCATCCTGTATCACACCCAGTTCCCACTCTCCAACACAGCCAGTGTCCATCCTGTATCACACACAGTGCCCACTCTCCAACACAGCCAGTGTCCATCCTGTATCACACACAGTGCCCAATCTCCAACACAGCCAGTATCCATCCTACATCACACCCAGTACACACTCTCCAACACATCCAGTGTCCATCCTGTATCACACACAAAGCCCACCCTCCAACACAGCCAGTATCCATCCTGTAACAATCCCAGTGCCCACTCTCCAACACAGCCTTTGTCCATCCTGTATCAAACCCAGTGCACACTCACCCACACAGCCAGTGTCCTACCTGTATCAAACCCAGTGCCCACTTTCCAACAAAGCCAGGATCCATCCTGTATCACAGCCAGAACGCAGTCTCCAAAACAGCAAATGTCCATCCTGAATCACACACAGTCCCCACACTCCAAGGCAGCTAGTGTCCATCCTGCATCAGATGCAGTGCCCTTCTCCAACACAGCCAGTATCCATCCTGTATCACACACAGTTCACACTCCCCAACACAGCCAGTGACCATTCTGTATCACACAAAGTGCCCACTCTCCAACACAGCCAGTATGCATTCTGTATCACACCCAGTTCCCACTCTCCAACACAGACAGTTTCCATCCTGTCTCACACCCAGTGCCCACTCTCCAACATGGCCAGTGCCCATCCTGTATCACACCCATTACCCACTCTCCAACACAGCCAGTGTCCATCCTGTTTCATACACTGTGTCTACTCATTAGCGCAGCCAGTATCCATCCTCTATCACACCCAGTTGAGAATCTCCAACACAGCCAGTGTCCATCCTGTATCATACCCAGTTCCCACTCTCCAACACAGCCAGTGTCCATCCTGTATCACACACAGTGCCCACTCTCCAACACAGCCAGTGTCCAACCTGTATCACACACAGTGCCCAATCTCCAACACAGCCAGTATCCATCCTACATCACACCCAGTACACACTCTCCAACACAGCCAGTGTCCAACCTGTATCACACACAAAGCCCACCCTCCAACACACCCAGTATTCATCCTGTAACAATCCCAGTGCCCACTCTCCAACACAGCCTTTGTCCATCCTGTATCAAACCCAGTGCACACTAACCCACACAGCCAGTGTCCTACCTGTATCAAACCCAGTGCCCACTTTCCAACAAAGCCAGGATCCATCCTGTATCACAGCCAGAACGCAATCTCCAAAACAGCAAGTGTCCATCCTGAATCACACACAGTCCCCACACTCCAATGCAGCTAGTGTCCATCCTGCATCAGATGCAGTGCCATTCTCCAACACAGCCAGTATCCATCCTGTATCACACACAGTTCACACTCCCCAACACAGCCAGTATCCATTCTGTATCACACAAAGTGCCCACTCTCCAACACAGCCAGTATGCATTCTGTATCACACCCAGTTCCCACTCTCCAACACAGACAGTTTCCATCCTGTCTCACACCCAGTGCGCACTCTCCAACATGGCCAGTGCCCATCCTGTATCACACCCATTACCCACTCTCCAACACAGCCAGTGTCCATCCTGTTTCATACCCTGTGTCTACTCATTAGCGCCGCCAGTGTCCTACCTGTATCAAACCCAGTGCCCACTTTCCAGCAAAGCAGGTATCCATCCTGTGTCACACCCAGAATTCAGTCTCCAAAACAGCAAGTGTCCATCCTGAATCACACACAGTACCCATGCTCCAACACAGCCAGTATCCATCCTATATCGCGCCCAGTGCAAACTCTCCAACGCAGTGAGTATCCATCCTGTATCAGACCCAGTGCCCACTCTCCAACACAGCCAGTGTCCATTCTGTATCACATCCAGTGCGCACTCTCCAAAAAAGCCAGTGTCCATCCTGTTTCACACCCTGTGCCTACTCACCAACACAGCCAGTATACAGCCTCTATCACACCCAGTTCAGAATCTCCAACACAGCCAGTCTCCATCCTTTATCACATCCAGTGCCCACTTTCCAACACAGCCAGTGTCCATCCTCGATCTCACCCAGTGCCCAATATCCAACACAGCCAGTATCCATCCTGTATCACACCTAGTACCCCCTCTCCAACACAGCCAGTGTCCATCCTGTATCACACCCAGTAACAACTCTACAACACAGCCAGTGTCCATCCTGTATCACACCCAGTGTCCAAACTCCAACACAGCCAGTAACCATCCTGTAACAGTCCCAGTTCCCACTCTCCAATACAGCCTGTGTCCAACCTGTATCACACACAATGCCCACTTTCCAACACAGCCTGTATCCATCCTGTATCACAACCAGAGCCCAATCTCCAACACAGCCAGGATACATCCTACATCGCACCCAGTACACACTCTCCAACACATCCAGTGTCCATCCTGCATCACACACAAAGCCCACCCTCCAACACAGCCATTATCCATCCTGTAACAATCCCAGTGCCCACTCTCCAACACAGCCTTTGTCCATCCTGTATCAAACCCAGTGCACACTCACACACACAGCCAGTGTCCTACCTGTATCAAACCCAGTGCCCACTTTCCAACAAGGCCAGGATCCATCCTGTATCACAGCCAGAACGCAGTCTCCAAAACAGCAAGTGTCCATCCTGAATCACACACAGTCCCCACACTCCAATGCAGCTAGTGTCCATCCTGCATCAGATGCAGTGCCCTTCTCCAACACAGCCAGTATCCATCCTGTATCACACACAGTTCACACTCCCCAACACAGCCAGTATGCATTCTGTATCACACCCAGTTCCCACTCTCCAACACAGACAGTTTCCATCCTGTCTCACACCCAGTGCCCACTCTCCAACACGGCCAGTGCCCATCCTGTATCACACCCACTGCCCACTCTCCAACACAGCCAGTGTCCATGATGTATCACACCCTTTGCGCTTTCTACAACACAGCCAGTTTCCATCCTGTATCACACCCAGTGCCCATTCTCCAACACAGCAAGTATCCATCCTGTATCACACCCAGTGCCCACTCTCCAACACAGCCAGTATCCATCCTGTATCACACACAGTTCACACTCCCCAACACAGCCAGTGTTCATTCTGTATCACACCCAGTGCCCACTCTCCAACACAGCCAGTGTGCATCCTGTTTCACACCCAGTCCCCACTCTCCAACACAGACAATTTTCATCCTGTATCACACACAGTGCCTACTCTCTAAGACATCGGGTGTCCATCTGTATCACACCCAGTGCCCACTCTCCAACACAGCCAGTGTCCATTATTTATCACACCCAGAGCCCACTCTCCAACACAGCCAGTAGCCATCCTGTATCACACAAGTGCCTACTCAGCAACATAGCCAATATCCATCCTCTGTCACACAAAATTCAGAATCTCCAACAGAGCCGAAGTCGATCCTGCATCACACCCAGTGCCCATGCTCCAACACAGCCAGGGTCCATCCTGTATCAAACCCAGTGCCCACTCTCCAACACAGCCAGTCTATATCCTGTATCACTCTCAGGGCCCACGCTCCAACACAGCCAGTATCCATCCTGCATCACACCGAGTGCCCAATCTCCAACCCAGCCAGTGACCATCCTGTATCTCTCCCAGCGCCCACTCTACAACACAGCCAGTATCAATCCTGTATTACACCAAGTGCCCACTATCCAACAGAGCCCGTGTCCATTCTGCAAAATTCCCCGTGCCCATTCTCCAACACAGGCAGTATCCATCCTGTATCACAGACAGTGCCCACACTCCAACACAGCCAGTATCCATCCTGTATCACACCCATTGCCCATTATACAACACAGCCAGTATCAATCCAGTATCACACACAGTGCCCTCTCTCCAACACAGCCAGTGTCCATCCTGTATCACACACAGTGCCCACTCTCCAACACAGCCAGTGTCCATCCTGTATCACACCCAAAGACCACTCTCCAACACAGCCTTTTTCCATCCTGTATCACTCCCAGTTCCCACTCACCAACACATCCAGTGTCCTACCTGTATCAAACCCAGTGCCCACTTTCCAGCAAAGCAGGTATCCATCCTGTGTCACACCCAGAATTCAGTCTCCAAAACAGCAAGTGTCCATCCTGAATCACACACAGTACCCATGCTCCAACACAGCCAGTATCCATCCTATATCGCACCCAGTGCAAACTCTCCAACGCAGTGAGTATCCATCCTGTATCAGACCAAGTGCCCACTCTCCAACACAGCCAGTGTCCATTCTGTATCACATCCAGTGCGCACTCTCCAAAAAAGCCAGTGTCCATCCTGTTTCACACCCTGTGCCTACACACCAACACAGCCAAAATACAGCCTCTATCACACCCAGTTCAGAATCACCAACACAGCCAGTTTCCATCCTTTATCACACCCAGTGCTCACTCTCCAACACAGCCAGTGTCCATCCTATATCACACACAGTGCCCACACTCCAACACAGCCAGTGTCCACACTGTATCACAACCAGTGCCCAATCTCCAACACAGCCAGTATCCATCCTATATCACACCCAGTACCCACACTCCAACACAGCCAGTGTCCATCCTGTACCACACCCAGTAACCACTCTACAACACAGCCAGAGTTCATTCTGTATCACACCCAGTGCCCACACTCCAACACAGCAAGTATCCATTCTGTATCACACACAGTGCCTACACTTTAACACAGCCAGTGTCCATCCTCTATCACACCCAGTGCACTCTCTCCAACACAGCCAGTGTCCATCCTGTATCACACCCAGTGCCCACTCTCCAACACTGCCAGTGTCCATCTTGTATCACACACAGTGCCCACTCTCCAACACAGCCAGTATCCATCCTGTACCACACCCAGTGCCCATTATACAACACAGCCAGTATCAATAAAGTATCACACCCAGTTCCCACTCTCCAACAGAGCCAGTGTCCATCCTGTATCACAACCAGTGCCCAATCTCCAACACAGCCAGTATCCATCCTGTATCACACCGAGTACCCACTCTCCAACACAGCCAGTGTCCATCCTGTATCACACCCAGTAACAACTCTACAACACAGCCAGTGTCCATCCTGTATCACACCCAGTGCCCAAACTCCAACACTGCCAGTAACCATCCCGTAACAGTCCCAGTGCCCAAGCTCCAACAGAGCCAGTGTCCAACCTGTATCACACACAATGCCCACTTTCCAACACAGCCTGTATCCATCCTGTATCACAACCAGTGCCCAATCTCCAACGCAGCCAGTATCCATCCTACATCGCACCCAGTAAACACTCTCCAACACATCCAGTGTCCATCCTGCATCACACACAAAGCCCACCCTCCAACACAGCCAGTATCCATCCTGTAACAATCCCAGTGCCCACTCTCCAACACAGCCTTTGTCCATCCTGTATCAAACCCAGTGCACACTCACACACACAGCCAGTGTCCTACCTGTATCAAACCCAGTGCCCACTTTCCAACAAAGCCAGGATACATCCTGTATCACAGCCAGAACGCAGTCTCCAAAACAGCAAGTGTCCATCCTGAATCACACACAGTCCCCACACTCCAATGCAGCTAATGTCCATCCTGCATCAGATGCAGTGCCCTTCTCCAACACAGCCAATATCCATACTGTATCAGACACAGTTCACACTCCCCAACACAGCCAGTATGCATTCTGTATCACACCCAGTTCCCACTCTCCAACACAGACAGTTTCCATCCTGTCTCACACCCAGTGCCCACTCTCCAACACGGCCAGTGCCCATCCTGTATCACACCCACTGCCCACTCACCAACACAGCCAGTGTCCATGATGTATCACACCCTTTGCGCTTTCTACAACACAGCCAGTTTCCATCCTGTATCACACCCAGTGCCCATTCTCCAACACAGCAAGTATCCATCCTGTATCACACCCAGTGCCCACTCTGCAACACAGCCAGTATCCATCCTGTATCACACACAGTTCACACTCCCCAACACAGCCAGTGTCCATTCTGTATCACACCCAGTGCCCACTCTCCAACACAGCCAGTATGCATCCTGTTTCACACCCAGTGCCCACTCTCCAACACAGACAATTTCCATCCTGTATCACACACAGTGCCTACTCTCTAAGGCAGCGGGTGTCCATCTGTATCACACCCAGAGCCCACTCTCCAACACAGCCAGTGTCCTTTCTTTATCACACCCAGAGCCCACTCTCCAACACAGCCAGTGGCCATCCTGTATCACACAAGTGCCTACTCAGCAACATAGCCAGTATCCATCCTCTGTCACACAAAATTCAGAATCTCCAACACAGCCAAAGTCGATCCTGCATCACACCCAGTGCCCATGCTCCAACACAGCCAGGGTCCATCCTGTATCAAACCCAGTGCTCACTCTCCAACACAGCCAGTCTCTATCCTGTATCACTCTCAGGGCCCACGCTCCAACACAGCCAGTATGCATCCTGCATCACACCGAGTGCCCAATCTCCAACCCAGCCAGTGACCATCCTGTATCTCTCCCAGCGCCCACTCTACAACACAGCCAGTATCAATCCTGTATTACACCAAGTGCCCACTCTCCAACAGAGCCCGTGTCCATCCTGCAAAATTCCCCGTGCCCATTCTCCAACACAGGCAGTATCCATCCTGCATCACACCCAGTACCCGCTCTCCAACACAGCCAGTGTCCATCCTGTATCACACACAGTGCCCACACTCCAACACAGCCAGTATCCATCCTGTATCACACCCATTGCCCATTATACAACACAGCCAGTATCAATCCAGTATCGCACCCAGTGCCCTCTCTCCAACAAAGCCAGTGTCCATCCTGTATCACACACAGTGCCCACTCTCCAACACAGCCAGTGTCCATCCTGTACACACCCAAAGCCCACACTCCAACACAGCCTTTGTCCATCCTGTATCACTCCCAGTTCCCACTCACCAACACATCCAGTGTCCTACCTGTATCAAACCCAGTGCCCACTTTCCAGCAAAGCAGGTATCCATCCTGTGTCACATCCAGAATTCAGTCTCCAAAACAGCAAGTGTCCATCCTGAATCACACACAGTACCCATGCTCCAACACAGCCAGTATCCATCCTATATAGCGCCCAGTGCAAACTCTCCAACGCAGTGAGTATCCATCCTGTATCAGACCAAGTGCCCACTCTCCAACACAGCCAGTGTCCATTCTGTATCACATCCAGTGCCCACTCTCCAACACAGCCAGTGTGCAACCTGTATCGCACCCAATGCGCACTCTCCAACACATTTAGTTTCCATCCTGTAACACCCCCAGAGGCCACGCTCCAACACAGCCAGTGTCCATCGTGTATAACATGCAGTGCCTACTCTTCAGCACAGCCAGTGGCCATCCTGTAACACACCCAGTGCATACTCGCCAACAAAGCCAGTATCAATCCTGTATCACACCCAGAGCCCACTCTCCAACACCGCAAGTGTCCAGTCTGTATCACACCCAGTGCGACTCTCCAACACAGCCAGTGTCCATCCTGTATCACACACAGTGCCCAATCAGCAACAGAGCCAGTATCCATCCTAAATCACACCCATTCCCCATTATAAAGCACAGCTAGTATCCATCCAGTATCACACCCAGTACCCACTCTCCAACACAGCCAGAGTCCATCCTGTATCACACCCAGTGGCCACACTCCAACACAGCAAGTATCCATTCTGTATCACACACAGTGCCTACACTCTAACAGAGCCAGTGTCCTTCCTGTATCACACCCAGTGCACTCTCTCCAACACAGCCATTGTCCATCCTGTAACACACACAGTGCCCACTCTCAAACACAGCCAGTGTCCATCTTGTATCACAAACAGTGCCCACTCTCCAACACAGCCAGTATCCATCCTGTACCACACCCAGTGCCCATTATACAACACAGCCAGTATCAATCCATTATCACACCCAGTTCCCACTCTCCAACACAGCCAGTGTCCATTCTGTATCAAACACAGTGCCCACTCTCCAACACAGCCAGTGTCCATCCTGTATCACAACCTGTGCCCAATCTCCAACACAGCCAGTATCCATCCTACATCACACCCAGTACACACTCTCCAACACAGCCAGTGTCCATCCTGTATCACACACAAAACCAACTCTCCAACACAGCCAGTATCCATCCTATAACAATCCCAGTGCCCACTCTCCAACACAGCCATTGTCCAACCTGTATCAAACCCAGTGCACACTCACCCACACAGCCAGTGTCCTACCAGTATCAAACCCAGTGCCCACTTTCCAACAAAGCCAGGATCCATCCTGTATCACAGCCAGAATGCTGTCTCCAAAACAGCAAGTGTCCATCCTGAATCACACACAGTCCCCACACTCCAATGCAGCTAGTGTCCATCCTGCATCAGATGCAGTGCCATTCTCCAACACAGCCAGTATCCATCCTGTATCACACACAGTTCACACTCCCCAACACAGCCAATATCCATTCTGTATCACACAAAGTGCCCACTCTCCAACACAGCCAGTATGCATTCTGTATCACACCCAGTTCCCACTCTCCAACACAGACAGTTTCCATCCTATCTCACACCCAGTGCCCACTCTCCAACACGGCCAGTGCCCATCCTGTATCACTCCCACTGCCCACTCTTCAAAACAGCCAGTGTCCATGATGTATCACACCCTTTGCACTTTCTACAACACAGCCAGTTTCCATCCTTTATCACACCCAGTTCCCACTCTCCAACACAGCAAGTGTCCATCCTGTATCACCCACAGTGCCCACTCTCCAACACAGCCAGTAGCCATCCTGTATCACAACCAGTGCCCATTATACAACACAGCCAGTATCAATCCAGTATCACACACAGTGCCCACTCTCCAACAAAGCCAATGTCCATCCTGTATCACACACAGTGCCCACTCTCCAACACAGCCAGTGTCCATCCTGTATCACACCCAAAGCCCACTCTCCAACACAGCCTTTGTCCATCCTGAATCACTCCCAGTTCCCACTCAAAAACACAGCCAGTGTCCTACCTGTATCAAACCCAGTGCCCACTTTCCAGCAAAGCCAGTATCCATCCTGTATCACACCCAGAACCCAGTCTCCAAAACAGCAAGTGTCCATCCTGAATCACACACAGTATCCATGCTCCAACACAGCCAGAGTCCATTCTGTAACACACCCAGTGCCAACACTCCAAAACTACAAGTATCCATTCTGTGTCACACACAGTGCCTACTCTCTAACACAGCCGGTGTCCAACCTGTATCACACCCAGTGCCCTCTCTCCAACACAGCCAGTGTCCATCCTGTATCACAACCAGTGCCCAATCTCCAACACAGCCAGTATCCATCCTGTATCACACCCAGTACCCACTCTCCAACACAGCCAGTGTCCATCCTCTATCACACCCAGTAACAACTCTACAACACAGCCAGTGCCCATCCTGTATCACACCCAGTGCCCAAACTCCAACACAGCCTGTAACCATCCTGCAACATTCCCAGTGCCGACTTTCCAACACAGCCTTTTGTCCAACCTGTATCACACACAATGCCCACTTTCCAACACAGCCTGTATCCATCCTTTATCACACCCAGAGCCCACTCTCCAAAACAGCAAGTGTCCATCCTGATTCACAAACAGTACCCACTCTCCAACACAGCTAGTGTCCATCCTGCATCAGACCCAGTGCCATTCTCCAACACAGCCAGTATCCATCCTTTATCGCACGCAGTCCCCATTATACAGAACAGCCAGTGTCCATCCAGTATTGCACCCAGTACCCACTCTCCAACACAGCCAGAGTCCATCCTGTAACACACCCAGTGCCCACACTCCAACACTACAAGTATCCATTCTGTGTCACACACAGTGCCTACTCTCTAACAAACCTGGTGTCCAAACTGTATCACACTCAGTGCCCTTTCTCCAACACAGCCAGTGTCCATCCTGTATCACACCCAGTGCGCACTCTCCAAAACAGCCAGTGTCCATCCTGTTTCACACTTTGTGCCTACTCACCAACAAGGCCAGTATACAGCCTCTTTCACACCCAGTTCAGAATCTCCAACACAGCCAGTTTCCATCCTTTATCACACCCAGTGCCTACTCACCAACACAGCCAGTGTCCATCCTGTATCTCACACACAGTGCCCACTCTCTAACACAGCCAGTATCCATCCTGTATCACACCCAGTGCCCACTATAAAACACAACCAGTAAAAATCCAGTATCACATTCAGTGCCCACTCTCCAACACAGCCAGTGTCCATCCTATATCACACACAGTGCCCACTCTCCAACACACCCAGTGTCCATACTGTATCACAACCAGTGCCCAATCTCCAACAGAGCCAGTATCCATCCTATATCACACGCAGTACACACACTCCAACACAGCCAGTGTCCATCCTGTGCCATACCCAGTAACCACTCTCCAACACAGCCAGAGTCCATCCTGTATCACACCCAGTGCCCACACTCCTACACAGCAAGTATCCATTCTGTATCACACACAGTGCCTACTCTCTAACACAGCCAGTGTCCTTCCTGTATCACACACAGTGCACTCTCTCCAAAAAATCCAGTATCCATCCTATACCACACCCAGTGCCCATTATACAACACAGCCAGTATCAATCCAGTATCACACCCAGTTCCCACTCTCCAACACAGCCAGTGTCCAACCTGTATCAAACACAGTGCCCACTCTCCAACACAGCCAGTGTCCATCCTGTATCACAACCAGTGCCCAATCTCCAACACAGCCAGTGTCCATCCTGTATCACACACAAAGCCCACCCTCCAACACAGCCAGTATCCATCCTGTAACAATCCCAGTGCCCACTCTCCAACACAGCCTTTGTCCATCCTGTATCAAACCCAGTGCACACTCACCCACACAGCCAGTGTCCTACCTGTATCAAACCCAGTGCCCACTTTCCAACAAAGCCAGGATCCATCCTGTATCACAGCCAGAACGCAGTCTCCAAAACAGCAAGTGTCCATCCTGAATCACACACAGTCCCCACACTCCAATGCAGCTAGTGTCCGTCCTGCATCAGATGCAGTGCCCTTCTCCAACACAGCCAGTATCCATCCTGTATCACACACAGTTCACACTCCCCAACACAGCCAGGGTCCATTCTGTATCACACAAAGTGCCCACTCTCCAACACAGCCAGTATGCATTCTGTATCACACCCAGTTCACACCCTCCAAAACAGACAGATTCTATCCTGTTTCACACCCAGTGCCCACTCTCCAACACGGCCAGTGCCCATCCTGTATCACACCCACTGCCCACTCTTCAACACAGCCAGAGTCCATGATGTATCACACACTTTGCGCTTTCTACAACACAGCCAGTTTCCATCCTGTATCACACCCAGTGCCCAATCTCCAACACAGCCAGTATCCATCCTGTATCACACACAGTTCACACTCCCCAACACAGCCAGGGTCCATTCTGTATCACACAAAGTGCCCACTCTCCAACACAGCCAGTATGCATTCTGTATCACACCCAGTTCACACCCTCCAACACAGACAGATTCTATCCTGTCTAACACCCAGTGCCCACTCTCCAACACGGCCAGTGCCCATCCTGTATCACACCCACTGCCCACTCTTCAACACAGCCAGTGTCCATGATGTATAACACCCTTTGCGCTTTCTACAACACAGCCAGTTTCCATCCTGTATCACACCCAGTGCCCAATCTCCAACACAGCCAGTATCCATCCTGTATCACACAGAGTTTATACTCCCCAACACAGCCAGTGTCCATTCTGTATCACACCCAGTGCGCACTCTCCAACACAGCCAGTATGCATCCTGTTTCACACCCAGTGCCCACTCTCCAACACAGACAATTTCCATCTTGTATCACACACAGTGCCTACTCTCTAAGACATCGGGTGTCCATCTGTATCACACCCAGTGCCCACTCTCCAACACAGCCAGTGTCCATTCTTTATCGCACCTAGTGCCCACTCTCCAACACAGCCAGTGGCCATCCTGTATCACACAAGTGCCTACTCAGCAACATAGCCAGTATCCATCCTCTATCACACAAAATTCAGAATCTCCAACACAGCCAAAGTCGATCCTGCATCACACCCAGTGCCCATGCTCCAACACAGCCAGGGTCCATCCTGTATCAAACCCAGTGCTCACTCTCCAACACAGCCAGTCTCTATCCTGTATCACTCTCAGGGCCCACGCTCCAACACAGCCAGTATCCATCCTGCATCACACCGAGTGCCCAATCTCCAACCCAGCCAGTGACCATCCTGTATCTCTCCCAGTGCCCACTCTACAACACAGCCAGTATCAGTCCTATATTACACCAAGTGCCCACTCTCCAACAGAGCCCGTGTCCATCCTGCAAAATTCCCCGTGCCCATTCTCCAACACAGGCAGAATCCATCCTGTATCACACCCAGTACACGCTCTCCAACACAGCCAGTGTCCATCCTGTATCACACACAGTGCCCACTCTCCAACACAGCCAGTATCCATCCTGTATCACACTCAGTGCCCATTATACAACACAGCCAGTATCAATCCAGTATCACACACAGTGCCCTCTCTCCAACACAGCCCGTGTCCATCCTGTATCACACACAGTGCCCACTCTCCAACACAGCCAGTGTCCATCCCGTATCACACCCAAAGCCCACTCTCCAACACAGCCTTTGTCCATCCTGTATCACTCCCAGATCCCACTCACCAACACAGCCAGTGTCCTACCTGTATCAAACCCAGTGCCCACTTTCCAGCAAAGCCAGTATCCATCCTGTATCACACCCAGAACCCAGTCTCCAAAACAGCAAGTGTCCATCCTGAATCACACACAGTACCCATGCTCCAACACAGCCAGTATCCATCCTATATTACACCAAGTGCCCACTCTCCAACAGAGCCCGTGTCCATCCTGCAAAATTCCCCGTGCCCATTCTCCAACACAGGCAGAATCCATCCTGTATCACACCCAGTACCCGCTCTCCAACACAGCCAGTGTCCATCCTGTATCACACACAGTGCCCACTCTCCAACACAGCCAGTATCCATCCTGTATCACACTCAGTGCCCATTATACAACACAGCCAGTATCAATCCAGTATCACACACAGTGCCCTCTCTCCAACACAGCCCGTGTCCATCCTGTACCACACACAGTGCCCACTCTCCAACACAGCCAGTTTCCATCCCGTATCACACCCAAAGCCCACTCTCCAACACAGCCTTTGTCCATCCTGTATCACTCCCAGATCCCACTCACCATCACAGCCAGTGTCCTACCTGTATCAAACCCAGTGCCCACTTTCCAGCAAAGCCAGTATCCATCCTGTATCACACCCAGAACCCAGTCTCCAAAACAGCAAGTGTCCATCCTGAATCACACACAGTACCCATGCTCCAACACAGCCAGTATCTATCCTATATTACACCCAGTGACCACTCATCAACTGAGCCAGTTTCCATCCTGTATCACACCCAGTAACCACTCTCCAACACAGCCATTGTCCAACCTGTATCACACCCAGTGTGCACTCTCCAAAAAATCCAGTGTCCATCCTGTTTGACACCCTGAGCCTACTCACCAACACAGACAGTATCCATCCTCTATCACACCCAGTTCAGAATCTCCAACACAGCCAGTGTCCATCCTGTATCACACCCAGTGCCCATTATGCAGCACAACCAGTATCAATCCAGTAACACACCCAGTGCCCACTCTCCAGCACAGCCAGTGTCCATCCTGTATCACCACCAGTGCCCAATCTCCAACACAGCCAGTATCCATCCTGTATCACACCCAGTACCCACTCTCCAACACAGCCAGTGTCCATCCTGTATCACACCCAGTACCCACTCTCCAAAACAGCCAGTGTCCATCCTGTATCACACCCAGTGCCCAAGCTCCAACACAGCCTGTAACCATCCTGTAACAGTCCCAGTGCCCACTCTCCAACACAGCCTGTGTCCAACCTGTATCACACACAATGCCCACATTCCAAAACAGCCAGTATCCATCCTGTATCACACCCAGAGCCCACTCTCCAAAACATCAAGTGTCCATCCTGAATCACAAACAGTACCCACACTCCAACACAGCTAGTGTCAATCCTGCATCAGACCCAGTGCCATTCTCCAACACAGCCAGTATACATCCTTTATCGCACGCAGTCCCCATTATACAGCACAGCCAGTGTCCATCCAGTATTACACCCAGTACCCACTCTCCAACACAGCCAGAGTCCATCCTGTAACACACCCAGTGCCCACACTCCAACACTACAAGTATCCATTCTGTGTCACACACAGTGCCTACTCACTAACACAGCCGGTGTCCAACCTGTATCACACCCAGTGCCCTCTCTCCAACACAGCCAGTGTCCATCCTGTATCACACCCAGTGCCCATTATACAACACAGCCAGTAAAAATCCAGTATCACGCACAGTGCCCACTCACCAACACAGACAGTATCCATCCTCTATCACACCCAGTTCAGAATCTCCAACACAGCCAGTTGCCATCCTGTATCACACACAGTGCCCACTCTCCAAAACAGCCAGTATACATACTGTATCACACCCAGTGCCCATTATGAGCACAACCAGTATCAATCGAGTAACACACCCAGTGCCCAATCTCCAGCACAGCCAGTGTCCATCCTGTATCACAACCAGTGCCCAATCTCCAACACAGCCAGTATCCATCCTGTATCACACCCAGTACCCACTCTCCAACACAGCCAGTGTCCATCCTGTATCACACCCAGTAACAACTCTACAAAACAGCCAGTGTCCATCCTGCATTACACCCAGTGTCCAAGCTCCAACACAGCCTGTAACCATCCCGTAACAGTCCCAGTGCCCACTCTCCAACACAGCCTGTGTCCAACCTGTATCACACACAATGCCCACATTCCAAAACAGCCAGTGTCCATCCTGTATCACAACCAGTGCCCAATCTCCATCACAGCCAGTATCCATTCTGTATCACACCCAGAGCCCACTCTCCAAAACAGCAAGTGTCCATCCTGAATCACAAACAGTACCCACACTCCAACACAGCCAGAGTCCATCCAGTAACACACCCAGTGCCCACACTCCAACACTACAAGTATCCATTCTGTGTCACACACAGTGCCTACTCTCTAACACAGCCGGTGTCCAACCTGTATCACACCCAATGCCCTCTCTCCAACACAGCCAGTGTCCATCCTGTATCACACCCAGTGCCCACTCTCCAGCACAGCCAGTGTCCATACTGCATCACAACCAGTGCCCAATCTCCAACACAGCCAGTATCCATCCTATATCACACCCAGTGCCCATACTCCAATACAGCCATTGTCCATCCTGTACCACATCCAGTAACCACTCTCCAACACAGCCAGAGTCCATCCTGTATCACACCCAGTGGCCACACTCCAACACAGCAAGTATCCATTCTGTATCACACCCACTGCCTACTCTCTAACACAGCTAGTGTCCTTCCTGTATCACACCCAGTGCACTCTCTCCAACACAGCCATTGTCCATCCTGTATCACACCCAGTGCCCACTCTCCAACACAGCCAGTGTCCATCTTGTATCACACACAGTGCCCACTCTCCAACACAGCCAGTATCCATCCTGTACCACACCCATTGCCCATTATACAACACAGCCAGTATCAATCCACTATCACACCCAGTGCCCATGCTCCAACACATCCAGGGTCCATCCTGTATCAAACCCAGTGCCCACTCTCCAACACAGCCAGTGTCTATCCTGTATCACTCTCAGGGCCCACGCTCCAACACAGCCAGTATCCATCCTGCATCACACCAAGTGCCCAATCTCCAACCCAGCCAGTGACCATCCTGTATCTCTCCCAGCGCCCACTCTACAACACAGCCAGTATCAATCCTATATTACACCAAGTGCCCACTCACCAACTGAGCCCGTGTCCATCCTGCAAAATTCCCAGTGCCAATTCTCCAACACAGGCAGTATCCATCCTGTATCACACCCAGTACCCGCTCTCCAACACAGCCAGTGTCCATCCTGTATCACACACAGTGCCCACTCTCCAACACAGCCAGTATCCATCCTGTATCACACCCAGTGCCCATTATACAACACAGCCAGTATCAATCCAGTATCACACACAGTGCCCTCTCTCCAACACAGCCCGTGTCCATCCTGTATCACACCCAAAGCCCACTCTCCAACACAGCCTTTGTCCATTCTGTATCACTCCCAGTTCCCACTCACCAACACAGCCAGTGTCCTACCTGTATCAAACCCAGTGCCCACTTTCCAGCAAAGCCAGTATCCATCTTGTATCACACCCAGAACCCAGTCTCCAAAACAGCAAGTGTCCATCCTGAATCACACACAGTACCCATGCTCCAACACAGCCAGTATCCATCCTATATTACACCCAGTGCCCACTCATCAACTGAGCCAGTTTCCATCCTGTATCACACCCAGTAACCAATCTGCAAAACAGCAAGTATCCATCTTGTATCACACCCAGTAACCACTCTCCAACACAGCCATTGTCCAACCTGTATCACACCCAATGCCCACTCACCAAAACAGCAAGTGTCCATCCTTAATCACAAACAGGAACCACTCTCCAACACAGCTATTGTCCTTCCTGCATCCTACCCAGTGCACATCTCCAACACAACCAGTACCCATCTTGTATCACACCCTGTCCCCATTATACAGCACAGCCAGTATCCATCCAGTATTACACCCAGTACCCACATCCCAACACTACAAGTATCCATTCTGTATCACACACAGTGCTTAATCTCTAAAACAGCCGGTGTCCATCCTGTATCACACCCAGTGTGCACTCTCCAAAAAATCCAGTGTCCATCCTGTTTCACACCATGAGCCTACTCACCAACACAGACAGTATCCATCCTCTATCACACCCAGTTCAGAATCTCCAACACAGCCAGTGTCCATCCTGTATCACACCCAGTGCCCATTATGCAGCACAACCAGTATCAATCCAGTAACACACCCAGTGCCCACTCTCCAGCACAGCCAGTGTCCATCCTGTATCACAACCAGTGCCCAATCTCCAACACAACCAGTATCCATCCTGTATCACACCCAGTACCCACTCTCCAACACAGCCAGTGTCCATCCTGTATCACACCCAGTAACAACTCTACAAAACAGCCAGTGTCCATCCTGTATCACACCCAGTGCCCAAGCTCCAACACAGCCTGTAACCATCCCGTAACAGTCCCAGTGCCCACTCTCCAACACAGCCTGTGTCCAACCTGTATCACACACAATGCCCACATTCCAACACAGCCAGTATCCATCCTTTATCACACGCAGTCCCCATTATACAGCACAGCCAGTGTCCATCCAGTATTACACCCAGTGCCCACTCTCCAACACAGCCAGTGTCCATCCTGTATCACACCCAGTGCCCACACTCCAGCACAGCCAGTGTCCATAATGCATCACAACCAGTGCCCAATCTCCAACACAGCTAGTATCCACCCTATATCACACCCAGTACCCACACTCCAATACAGCCATTGTCCATCCTGTACCACATCCAGTAACCACTCTCCAACACAGCCAGAGTCCATCCTGTATCACACCCAGTGGCCACACTCCAACACAGCAAGTATCCATTCTGTATCACACCCACTGCCTACTCTCTAACACAGCTAGTGTCCTTCCTGTATCACACCCAGTGCACTCTCTCCAACACAGCCATTGTCCATCCTGTATCACACCCAGTGCCCACTCTCCAACACAGCCAGTGTCCATCCTGTACCACACCCAGTGCCCATTATACAACACAGCCAGTATCAATCCACTATCACACCCAGTTCCCACTCTCCAACAGAGCCAGTTTCCATTCTGTATCAAACACAGTGCCCACTCTCCAACACAGCCAGTGTCCATCCTGTATCACAACCAGTGCCCAATCTCCAACGCAGCCAGTATCCATCCTACATCGCACCCAGTAAACACTCTCCAACACAGCCAGTGTCCATCCTGTATCACACACAAAGCCCACCCTCCAACACAGCCTGTATCCATCCTGTAACAATCCCAGTGCCCACTCTCCAACACAGCCTTTGTCCATCATGTATCAAACCCAGTGCACAATCACGCACACAGCCAGTGTCCTACCTGTATCAAACCCAGTGCCCACTTTCCAACAAAGCCAGGATCCATCCTGTATCACAGCCAGAACGCAGTCTCCAAAACAGCAAGTGTCCATCCTGAATCACACACAGTCCCCACACTCCAATGCAGCTAGTGTCCATCCTGCATCAGATGCAGTGCCCTTCTCCAACACAGCCAGTATCCATCCTGTATCACACACAGTTCACACTCCCCAACACAGCCAGTGTCCATTCTGTATCACACAAAGTGCCCACTCTCCAACACAGCCAGTATGCATTCTGTATCATACCCAGTTCCCACTCTCCAACACAGACAGTTTCCATCCTGTCTCACACCCAGTGCCCACCCTCCAACATGGCCAGTGCCCATTCTGTATCACACCCACTGCCCACTCTCCAACACAGCCAGTGTCCATGATGTATAACACCCTTTGAGCTTTCTACAACACAGCCAGTTTCCATCCTGTATCACACCCAGTGCCCAATCTCCAACACAGCAAGTATCCATCCTGTATCACACACAGTTAACACTCCTCAACACAGCCAGTGTCCATTCTGTATCACACCCAGTGCCCACTCTCCAACACAGCCAGTATGCATCCTGTTTCACACCCAGTGCCCACTCTCCAACACAGACAATTTCCATCCTGTATCACACACAGTGCCTACTCTCTAAGACAGCGGGTGTCCATCTGTATCACACCCAGTGCCCACTCTCCAACACAGCCAGTGTCCGTTCTTTATCACACCCAGTGCCCACTCTCCAACACAGCCAGTGTCCGTTCTTTATCACACCCAGTGCCCACTCTCCAACACAGCCAGTGGCCATCCTGTATCACACAAGTGCCTACACAGCAACATAGCCAGTATCCATCCTCTATCACACAAAATTCAGAAGCTCCAACACAGCCAATTTCGATCCTGCATCACACCCAGTGCCCACGCTCCAACACAGCCAGGGTCCATCCTTTATCAAACCCGGTGCCCACTCTCCAAAACAGCCAGAGTCCATCCTGTATCACACCCAGGGGCCACACTCCAACACAGCAAGTATCCATTCTGTATCACATCCAGTGCCTACTCTCTAACACAGCTAGTGTCCTTCCTGTATCACACCCATTGCACTCTCTCCAACACAGCCATTGTCCATCCTGTATCACACCCAGTGCCCACTCTCCAACACAGCCAGTGTCCATCTTGTATCACACACAGTGCCCACTCTCCAACACAGCCAGTATCCATCCTGTACCACACCCAGTGCCCATTATACAACACAGCCAGTATCAATCCACTATCACACCCAGTTCCCACTCTCCAACAGAGCCAGTGTCCATTCTGTATCAAACACAGTGCCCACTCTCCAACACAGCCAGTGTCCATCCTATATCACAACCAGTGCCCAATCTCCAACACAGCCAGTATCCATCCTACATCGCACCCAGTACACACTCTCCAACACAGCCAGTGTCCATCCTGTATCACACACGAAGCCCACCCTCCAACACAGCCTGTATCCATCCTGTAACAATCCCAGTGCCCACTCTCCAACACAGCCTTTGTCCATCATGTATCAAACCCAGTGCACAATCACGCACACAGCCAGTGTCCTACCTGTATCAAACCCAGTGCCCACTTTCCAACAAAGCCAGGATCCATCCTGTATCACAGCCAGAACACAGTCTCCAAAACAGCAAGTGTCCATCCTGAATCACACACAGTCCCCACACTCCAATGCAGCTAGTGTCCATCCTGCATCAGATGCAGTGCCCTTCTCCAACACAGCCAGTATCCATCCTGTATCACACACAGTTCACACTCCCCAACACAGCCAGTGTCCATTCTGTATCACACAAAGTGCCCACTCTCCAACACAGCCAGTATGCATTCTGTATCACACCCAGTTCCCACTCTCCAACACAGCCAGTGTCCATGATGTATCACACCCTTTGAGCTTTCTACAACACAGCCAGTTTCCATCCTGTATCACACCCAGTGCCCAATCTCCAACACAGCAGGTATCCATCCTGTATCACACACAGTTGACACTCCTCAACACAGCCAGTGTCCATTCTGTATCACACCCAGTGCCCACTCTCCAACACAGCCAGTATGCATCCTGTTTCACACCCAGTGCCCACTCTCCAACACAGACAGTTTCCATCCTGTATCACACACAGTGCCTACTCTCTAAGACAGCGGGTGTCCATCTGTATCACACCCAGTGCCCACTCTCCAAGACAGCCAGTGTCCGTTCTTTATCACACCCAGTGCCCACTCTCCAACACAGCCAGTGGACATCCTGTATCACACAGGTGCCTACTCAGCAACATAGCCAGTATCCATCCTCTATCACACAAAATTCAGAATCTCCAACACAGCCCGTGTCGATCCTGCATCACACCCAGTGCCCACGCTCCAACACAGCCAGGGTCCATCCTTTATCAAACCCGGTGCCCCCTCTCCAAAACAGCCAGAGTCCATCCTGTATCACACCCAGTGGCCACACTCCAACACAGCAAGTATCCATTCTGTATCACACCCAGTGCCTACTCTCTAACACAGCTAGTGTCCTTTCTGTATCACACCCAGTGCACTCTCTCCAACACAGCCATTGTCCATCCTGTATCACACCCAAAGTGCCCACTCTCCCACACAGCCAGTATCCATCCTGAATCACACCCAGTGCCCATTATACAACGCAACCATTATCCATTCAATATCACACCCAGTACCCAGTTCCAACACAGCCAATGTCCATCCTGTTTCACACCCAGTGCCTACACTCCAACTCAGCCAGCTTAGATCCTGTATCACACCCCGTGCCCACTCTCCAACACAGCCAGTGCCCATCCTGAATCACACCCAGTGCTTACTCTCCAGCACAGACAGTTTCCATCCTGTATCGCACACAGTGCCTACTCTCTAACACAGTCGATGTGCATACTGTATCACACCCAGTTCCCACTCTCCAACACAGCCAGTATTCAAAACAAAAACAGAATTACCTGGAAAAACTCAGCAGGTCCGGCAGCATCGGCGGAGAAGAAAAGAGTTGACGTTTCGAGTCCTCATGACCCTTCGACAGAACTGTCGAAGGGTCATGAGGACTCGAAACGTCAACTCTTTTCTTCTCCGCCGATGCTGCCGGACCTGCTGAGTTTTTCCAGGTAATTCTGTTTTTGTTTTGGATTTCCAGCATCCGCAGTTTTTTTGTTTTTAACAGCCAGTATTCATCCTGTATCACACCCGGGCCCACACTCCAACACAGACAGTTTCCATCATATATCACACGCAGTGCCCACTCTCCAACACAGCCAGTATCCAGGCTGTATGACACCCAGTGCCCATTATATAACACAGCCAGTATACATCCAGTATCACACCCAGTGCCCATTCTCCAACACAGCCAGTATCTATTCTGTATCACACCCAGTTCCCGTTCTCCAACACCGCCAATATCCATTCTATATCACAGCCAGTGCAAACTCTTCAAAGCAGCCAGTATCCATTCTGTATCACACCCAGTACCCACTCTCCAACACAGCCAGTGTCCATCCTGTAACACACCCAGGGCCCACTCTCCAATGCAGCCAGTAACCATCCTGTAACACCCCCAGTGCCCACTCTCCAACACAGCCTGTGTCCATCCTGTATCACACCCAGTACCCACTCTCCAACACAGCCAGTGTCCATCCTGTATCACACCCAGTGCCTACTCTCTAACACAGCCGGTGTCCATCCTGGATCACTCCCAGTACCGACTTTCCAACACAGCCAGTGTCCATCCTGTATCACACCCAATGCCCACTCACCAACACAGCCAGTGTCCATCCTGTATCACACACAGTACCCACTCTCCAACACAGCCAGTGTCCATCCAGTATCACACCCAGTGCCCATTATACAACACAGCCAGTGCCCATCCTGTATCACACCCAGTGCCCAATCTCCAACACAGCAAGTGTGCATCCTGTATGACACCCAGTGCGCAATCTCCTACACAGCCAGTGTCCATCCTCAATCTCACCCAGTGCCCAAACTCCAACACAGCAAGTATCCATCCTGTATCACACCCAGTGCCCACTCTCCAACACAGACAGTGTCCATCCTGTATCACACCCAGTGCCTACTCTCCAGCACAGACAGTTTCCATCCTGTATCGCACACAGTGCCTACTCTCTAACACAGCTGGTGTGCATACTGTATCACACCCAGTTCCCACTCTACAACACAGCCAGTATTCATCCTGTATCACACCCAGTGCCCATTCTCCAGCACAGCCAGTTTCCATTCTGTATCACACCCAGTTCCCATTCTCCAACACAGCCAATATCCATTCTATATCACAGCCAGTGCAAAATCTTCAAAGCAGCCTGTATCCATTCTGTATCACACCCAGTACCCACTCTCCAACACAGCCAGTGTCCATCCTGTAACACCCCCAGTGTCCACTCTCCAATGCAGCCAGTAACCATCCTGTAACACTCCCAGTGCCCACTCTCCAACAGAGCCTGTGTCCATCCTGTATCACACCCAGTACCCACTCCCCAACACAGCCAGTGTCCAAACTGTATCACACCCAGTGCCCACTTTCCAACACAGCCAGTATCCATCCTATTTCACACCCAGAGCCCACTCTCCAAAACAGCAAGTGTCCATCCTGAATCACACACAGTGCCCACTCTCCAACACAGCCAGTGGTCATCCTGTATCAAACGCACTGCATACACTCCAACAAAGCCAGTATCCATCCTGTATCACACCCAGAGCCCACTCTCCAACACAGCCAGTGTCCACTCTGTATCACACCCAGTGCCCACTCTCCAACACAGCCAGTCTCAATCTTGTATCACACACAGTGCTCACTCTGCCACACAGCCAGTATCCTTCTTGTATCACACCCTGTCCCCATTATAAAACACAGCCAGTAATCATCCAGTATCACACCCAGTGCCCACTCACCCGCACAGCCAGTGTCCATCCTGTATCACACCCAGTGCCCACACTTCAACACAGCAAGTATCCATTCTGTATCACACACAGTGCCTACTCTCTAACACAGCCAGTGTCAATCCTGTATCACACCCAGTGCCCTCTCTACAACACAGCCAGTTTCCATCCTGTATCACACCCAGTGCCCACTCTCCAACACAGCCAGTGTCCATCCTGTATCACACACAGTGCCCACTCTCCAAAACAGCCAGTATCCATCCTGTATCACAGTCAGTGCCCATTATACAACACAGCCAGAATCAATCCAATATTACACACAGTACCCACTCTCCAACACAGCCAGTGTCCATCCTTTATCACAACCAGTGCAAAATCTCCAACACAGCCATTATCCACCCTATATCACTCCCAGTACCCACTCTCCAACACAGCCAGTATCCATCTTGTATCACACCGAATGCCCACTCTTCAACACAGCCATAATCCATCCTGTAACAATCCCAGTTCCCACTCACCAACACCGGCTTTGTCCAACCTGTATCACACTCAGTGCCCACTTTCAAACACAGCCAGTATCCATCCTGTATCACACCAAGAACCCACTCTCCAAACAGCCAGTATCCATCCTGTATCACACCCAGTGCCCACTCTCCAACACAGCAAGTGTCCATCCTGTATCACACCCAGTTCCTACTCTCCAACACAGCCATAACCATCCTGTATCACACCCAGTTCACGCTCCGCAACACAGCCAGAGTCCATTCTGTATCAAAGCCAGTGCCCACTCTCCAACACAGCCAGTATGCATCCTGTATCACATCCAGTGCCCACTCTCCAACACAGCCAGTGTCCATCCTGTATCACACCCAGTGCCCACTCTCCAACACAGCCAGTGTCCAACCTGTATCACACCCAGTGCGCATTCTCCAACACAGCCAGTTTCCATCCTATATCACACCCAGTGCCCAATCTCCAACACAGCAAATTTCCACCCTTTTCACATCCAGTGCCCACTCTCCAACACAGCCAGTGTCCATCCTGTATCACACGCAGTGCCCACTCTCCAACACAGAAACTATCCATCCTGCATCACACCCAGAGCCTACACTCCAACTCACCCTGTATCTATCCTGTATCACACCCAGTACACAATCTCCAACACACCCAGTGTCAATCCTGTATCACACCAAGTGCCTACTCTCCAACACAGACAGTGTCCATCCTGTATCACACCCAGTGCCTACTCTCTAACACAGCCGGTGTCCATCCTGTATCACACCCAGTGCCCACTCTCCAAAACAGCCAGTATCCATCTTTTATCACACCCAGTGCCCATTATACAACACAGCCAGTATCAATCCAGTATCACACCCAGTACCCACTCTCCAACACAGCCATTGTCCATCCTGTATCACATCGAGTGCCCAATCACCAACACAGCCAATGTCCATCCTGCATCACACACAGTACCCACACTCCAACACAGCCTGTATCCATCCTGTATCAAACTCAGTGCCCATTATACAACACAACCAGTATCCATCCTGTATCACACCCAGTGCTGACTCTCCAACACAACCAGTGTCCATCCTCTATCACACCCAGTGCCCACTCGCCAACACAACCACTCTCCATCATGCATCACACCCAGTGCCCACTTTCCAACACAGCAAGTGTCCATCCTGTATCACACCCAGTGCCCACTCTCCAACACAGCCATTGTCCATCCTGTATGACACCCAGTGAGCACCTTACAACACAACCAGTGTCCATCCTTTATCACACCCAGTGCCCAATCTCCAACACAGCAAGTATCCATCCTGTATCACACGCAGTGCCCACTCTCCAACACAGAAAGTATCCATCCTGTTTCACACCCAGAGCCTACACTCCAGCTCAGCCTTTATCCATCCTGTATCACACCCACTGCCTACACTCCAACTCAGCCAGTTTAGAACCTGTAACACACCCAGTGCCCAATCTCCAACACAGACAGTTTCCATCCTGTATCACACATAGTGCCTACTCTCTAACACAGCCAGTGTCCATCCAGTATCACACCTAGTGCCCACTCTCCAACACAGCCAGTGTCCTTCCTGTATCACACCCAGTGCCCACTCTCCAGCACAGCCAATGTCCATCCTGTATCACACCTAGTGCCTACTCACCAACAAAGCCAGTATCCATCCTGTATAACACCCAGTTCAGAATCTCCAACACAGCACGGTCCATCCTGTGTCACAAACAGTGCCCACTCTCCAACACAGCAAGTATCCATCCTGTATCACACGCAGTGCCCACTCTCCAACACAGCAAGAATCCATCCTGTATCACAGCCAGTGCCCACTCTCCAACACAGAAAGTATCCATCCTGTTTCACACCCAGAGCCTACACTCCAGCTCAGCCTTTATCCATCCTGTATCGCACCCACTGCCTACACTCCAACTCAGCCAGTTTAGAACCTGTATCACACCCAGTGCCCAATCTCTAACACAGCCAGTGTCCAACCTGTATCACACCCAGTGCCTACACTCCAACACAGACAGTTTCCATCCTGTATCACACACAGTGCCTACTCTCTAACACAGCCAGTGTCCATCCAGTATCACACCTAGTGCCCACTCTCCAACACAGCCAGTGTCCTTCCTGTATCACACCCAGTGCCCACTCTCCAACACAGCCAATGCCCATCCTGTATCACACCTAGTGCCTACTCACCAACAAAGCCAGTATCCATCCTGTATAACACCCAGTTCAGAATCTCCAACACAGACAGTATCCATCCTGTATCACACCCCGTGCCCATTCTCCAACACAGACTGTTTCCATCCGGTATCACAGACAGTGCCCACTCTCCGGCACAGCCAGTATCCATCCTGTATCACACCCAGTGCCCGTTATACAAGAGAGCCAGTATCCATAAAGTATCACACCCAGTGCCCATTCTCCCACACATCCAGTGTCCATCCTCTATCAAACCCAGTACCCACTCTCCAACACAGCCAGTATCCTTCCTATATCACACCCAGTGCAAATTCTCCAACGCAGCCAGTAACCATCCTGTAACAATCCCAGTGCCCACTCTCCAACACAGCCTATGTACATCCTGTATCACACCCAGTGCCCACTCTCCAACACAGCCAGTGTGCAACCTGTATCACACCCAGAGCCCACTTTCCAACACAGCCACTATCCATCCTGTGCCACATCCAGAACCCAGTCTCCAAAACAGCAAGTGTCCATCCTGAATCACACACAGTACCCACTCGCTAACACAACTAGTGTCCATCCTGCATCAGACGCAGTGCCCTTCTCCAACACAGCCAGTATCCATCCTGTATCACACCCAGTTCACACTCCCCACCATAGCCAGTGTCCATTCTGTTTAACACCCAGTGCTTACTCTCCAACACAGCCAGTATGTATCCTGTATCACACCCAGTGCCCACACTCCAACACAGCAAGTATCCATTCTGTATCACACAAAGTGCCTACTCTCTAACACAGCCAGTGTCAATCCTGTATCACACCCAGTGCCCTCTCTACAACTCAGCCAGTTTCCATCCTGTATCAGACCCAGTGCCCACTCTCCAACACAGCCAGTGTCCATCCTGTATCACACACAGTGCCCTCTCTCCAAAACAGCCAATATCCATCCTGTATCACACCCAGTGCCCATTATACAACACAGCCAGAATCAATCCAGAATCACACACAGTACCCACTCTCCAGCATCATGGTGCGAACCATCATTTTACAAAATGTTGGGCTGCCATTGAAGGAGCCCTTTGGAATGGTTTACTAGGTTAATGGTGCTTGATAAATATAAGTTGTTGTTGTGTTTACCAAGAAGGAAAAACAAAATTAAGAATAAAGAATGTGAGTGAGTGGGTTGTTTACAGGTTGGGATACCTCAGGTGGTCTATTGATCATTCCCATTGAAGAACAAGAATGTAGCCATTTGGATAGATTATATATTTAACACTTTAGCATTATCCAATCTGTACACCCATGAAGTTTAACAGTGTCTAATATGAGAAACAGGGTCAAAATCAACAGCCTTCTCTCCTCAAGGATAAGCAGATTTTCTATGTAAGACAAATTAACTACAAACACAAACAAAGGTGAAGAAAAGACATCCTGGAGGTAAACCCTTGCAGATTCACCTAACCTGCCTCATACTGTCACGGAGCAGCTCTTACACACCATAATCCCCATTGCCCTCACCCGCCAATCACCAACCAATCAATCAACTGCGAGAGGCAAAGAAACTCCAAGCCAAATCTAGGGAAAAAGAGACATCCCTCCTGTTCCCAAGGCCAGTGAAGTACATTCCAGAAGACACTCCACCCAACACCCTACCTTCTATGTGAAGGAACATAGGAAGACAGGATCAGGAGGAGGTCATTCAGCCCCTCAAGACTGTTCTGCCATTCAGTGAGGTCCTGGCTGTGACCTAAATCCATATACCCTCACTCGCCCCATGTACCTTTATATCTTTGCACAACAAAAATCTATGCATCTCTAATTTAAAAGTTACAATTAATCTAGCTATCAATTGCCATTTGTGGAAAAGAGCTTCAAAAGTTGTGTGTGGAAGTGTTTCCTAATTTCACTCCTGAAAGATCTGTCTCTAATTTTTAGACTCTGCCCCCTAGTTCTACTCTCCCCAACCAGTGGGGATAGTTTCTCCCTACTGAGCCATATCTGTTCCCCTTAATATCTTGAAAACCACAATTGGCCAGGAATTCGTCCAGCACCCTTTTCAATAAATCCACACACACAGTGTGATTCAGGAAGCTGCAGCAGAGGATGCTGACTCTCTGTGATAAATACCACCTACTGAAACCTAACATAGCTTCTGCAGCTTAAATTCATGCTCCTCCCTCATCTATCTAACAGAAATAACCTACCCACCTGAACCTAATTGAAGCCTTTCATTATTTCAAACACCACAGTTAAATATCAGCAATGCCTAAGCCTTTTTTTATTCGTTCATGGAATGTGAGCACCGCTGGCTCAGTCAGCATTTCTTGCCCATCCCTAATTGCCCTTGAGCAGAGGGCAGTTAAGAGTCAACCACTTTGTTGTGGGTCTGGATTCACATGTAGGCCTAAAGGACATTAGTGAACCAGATGGGTTTTTACAACAATCAGCAATGGTTTGTGATCATCAGGCTTTTAATTCCAGATTTTTATTGAATTCAAATTTCACCATCTGCTGTGGTGGGATTCAAATCCAGGTCCCCAGAGCATTACCCTGGGTCTCTGGATTATTAGTCCATTTTCAATACGATGATGTCACCGCCTCCCCATAAAGTGGGATACAGATAAGAAGCCTCCTATTCCCTAATCCTATCGAGTTAAGAGCCTTGAACAGGTGTCAATCTAGAGGCACTCATTTGAAACATTACCAGAACTTCCCTATCAAACATCATATGATGTGACTAAATTCAATACGATATTCTCGCTGAGACTAAACACAATCTTGCCACCAAGAGTAGTTCCATTTGTTGTTTTGTATCGATCATCCTGGAAATGCCTATCAATGCACAGATAGGTTTTACTCGATATTCACAGCACAGATTGTGAACAATCAGAGATTCATGTACGAGAACAGTCAGATCCTTCCTCTCTAAATGGCTGTCAGGTCACAACATCAATAATTTATATTCCTATAGCACCTTCAGCAGAGCAAGCATCCAAAAATACTTCACAGGAATGCCCAGCAGGCAGGATGTCACTCCAAGAAAGTATGTTTAGGGGTAGGACAATGTGTTTGAGGGCATGACAATTGTATTTGAGAGTGTGACAGTTTATTTGTGATTGTGACAGTGTGTTTGAGAGTGTGACAGTTTATTTCTGATTGTGACAGTGTGTTTGAGAGTGTGACAGTTTATTTGTGATTGTGACAGTGTATTTGAGAGTGTGACAGTTTATTTGTGATTGTGACAGTGTGTTTGAGAGTGTGACAGTTTATTTCTGATTGTGACAGTGTGTTTGAGAGTGTGACAGTTTATTTGTGATTGTGACAGTGTTTTTGAGAGTGTGACAGTTTATTTGTGATTGTGACAGTGTATTTGAGAGTGTGACAGTTTATTTGTGATTGTGACAGTGTGTTTGAGAGTGTGACAGTTTATTTGTGATTGTGACAGTGTGTTTGAGAGTGTGACAGTGAGTTGGGAGTGTGGCCTTATGTTTGAGAGTGTGACAGCGTGTTTGAGAGTGTGACAGTGTGTCTGAGAGTGTGGCTGTATTTTTGAGAGTGTGACAACATACTTGAGTGTGTGACAATGTTTTTGCAAGTGTGACGGTATGTTTGAGTGTGTGACAGTGAGTGTGGGAGTTTGGCTGTGTATTTGACAGTGTGGCTGTGTGTTTGAGAGTGTAGCTGCCTGTTTCAGAGCGCAACAATTTGTTTTGAGAGTGTGACGGTGTGTTTGAGAGTGTGGCTGTGTGTTTGAGAGTGTAGCTGTGTGTTTGAGAGTGTAGCTGTGTGTTTGAGAGTGTAGCTGTGTGTTTGAGAGTGTAGCTGTGTGTTTGAGAGTGTGGCTGTGTGTTTGAGAGTGTTGCTGTGTGTTTGAGAGTGTGAAAATGTGTTTGAGTGTGTGACAGTGTGCTTGAGAGTGTGGCTGTGTGTTTGAGAGTGTTGCTGTGTATTTGAGAGTGTAGCTGTGTGTTTGAGAGTGTGGCTGTGTGTTTGAGAGTGTGGCTGTGTGTTTGAGAGTGTAGCTGTGTGTTTGAGAGTGTGACAGTGTGTTTGAGAGTGTGGCTGTGTGTTTGAGAGTGTAGCTGCCTGTTTCAGAGCGCAACAATGTGTTTTGAGAGTGTGACAATGTGTTTGAGAGTGTGACAATGTGTTTGAGAGTGTGACAGTGTGTTTGAGTGTGTAGCTGTGTGTTTGAGAGTGTGGCTGTGTGTTTGAGAGTGTAGCTGTGTGTTTGAGAGTGTGACAATGTGTTTGAGAGTGTGACAATGTGTTTGAGAGTGTGACAATGTGTTTGAGAGTGTAGCTGTGTGTTTGAGAGTGTGGCTGTGTGTTTGAGAGTGTAGCTGTGTGTTTGAGAGTGTAGCTGTGTGTTTGAGAGTGTGGCTGTGTGTTTGAGAGTGTAGCTGTGTGTTTGAGAGTGTAGCTGTGTGTTTGAGAGTGTAGCTGTGTGTTTGAGAGTGTGGCTGTGTATTTGAGAGTGTAGCTGTGTGTTTGAGAGTGTAGCTGTGTGTTAGAGAGTGTAGCTGTGTGTTTGAGAGTGTAGCTGTGTGTTTGAGAGTGTGGCTGTGTGTTTGAGAGTGTAGCTGTGTGTTTGAGAGTGTAGCTGTGTGTTTGAGAGTGTAGCTGTGTGTTTGAGAGTGTAGCTGTGTGTTTGAGAGTGTAGCTGTGTGTTTGAGAGTGTGACAGTGTGCTTGAGAGTGTGGCTGTGTGTTTGAGAGTGTGACAGTGTGTTTGAGAGTGTAGCTGTGTGTTTGAGAGTGTAGCTGTGTGTTTGAGAGTGTGACAGTGTGCTTGAGAGTGTGGCTGTGTGTTTGAGAGTGTAGCTGTGTGATTGAGAGTGTAGCTGTGTGTTTGAGAGTGTGACAATGTGTTTGGGAGTGTGACAGTGTGTTTGAGAGTGTGGCAGTGTGTTTGAGAGTGTGGCTGTGTGTTTGAGAGTGTAGCTGTGTGTTTGAGAGTGTAGCTGTGTGTTTGAGAGTGTGACAGTGTGCTTGAGAGTGTGGCTGTGTGTTTGAGAGTGTGACAGTGTGTTTGAGAGTGTAGCTGTGTGTTTGAGAGTGTAGCTGTGTGTTTGAGAGTGTGACAGTGTGCTTGAGAGTGTGGCTGTGTGTTTGAGAGTGTAGCTGTGTGATTGAGAGTGTAGCTGTGTGTTTGAGAGTGTGACAATGTGTTTGAGAGTGTGACAGTATGTTTGAGAGTGTGGCAGTGTGTTTGAGAGTGTGGCTGTGTGTTTGAGAGTGTAGCTGTGTGTTTGAGAGTGTAGCTGTGTGTTTGAGAGTGTGACAGTGTGCTTGAGAGTGTGGCTGTGTGTTTGAGAGTGTGACAGTGTGTTTGAGAGTGTAGCTGTGTGTTTGAGAGTGTAGCTGTGTGTTTGAAAGTGTAGCTGTGTGGTTGAGAGTGTGGCAGTGTGCTTGAGAGTGTGGCTGTGTGTTTGAGAGTGTAGCTGTGTGTTTGAGAGTGTAGCTGTGTGTTTGAGAGTGTAGCTGTGTGTTTGAGAGTGTGGCTGTGTGTTTGAGAGTGTAGCTGTGTATTTGAGAGTGTAGCTGTGTGTTTGAGAGTGTAGCTGTGTGTTTGAGAGTGTAGCTGTGTATTTGAGAGTGTAGCTGTGTGTTTGAGAGTGTAGCTGTGTGTTTGAGAGTGTAGCTGTGTGTTTGAGAGTGTAGCTGTGTGTTTGAGAGTGTTGCTGTGTGTTTGAGAGTGTAGCTGTGTGTTTGAGAGTGTAGCTGTGTGTTTGAGAGTGTAGCTGTGTGTTTGAGAGTGTAGCTGTGTGTTTGAGAGTGTAGCTGTGTGTTTGAGAGTGTGGCTGTAGGTTTGAGAGTATGCTGTCTGTTTCAGAGCGCAACAGTGTGTTTGACAGTGTGACAGTGTGTTTGAGAGTGTGGCTGTAGGTTTGAGAGTGTGACAGTGTGTTTGAGAGCATGACAGTATCTTTGAGAGTGTGAATGTGTGTTTGAGAGTTTGACAATGTGTTTGAGGGTGTGAAAGTGTGTTTAAGAGTAAGACAATGTGTTTGCGAAAGTGACTGTTGTGTTTTAGAGCCTGAAAGTGTGTTGGGAGTGTGGCCGTATGTTTGAGAGAGTGACCGTGTGTTGGAGAGTTTGGCCGTATTCTTGAGGGTGTGACAACTTGCTTGAGAGTGCTTTTTAGATGTGACTTTATATTTGAGAGTATGACAGTGAGTTTGGGAGTGTGGCTGTGTGTTTGAGAGTGCAACCGCATGTTTGAGAGTTTGACAGTATGTATGAGAGTGTGCCTGTCTGTTTTAGAGTGCAACAGTGTGAGAGTGTGACAGCATGTTTGAGCATTTGGGAGTGTGACAGTGTGTTTGAGAGTGTGGTTGTCTGTTTCAGAGCCCAACAGTGTGTTTGAGAGTGTAAAAGTGTGTTTGAGAATGTGGCTCTTTGTTTGAACGTGTGCTAGTGTGTTTCAGAGCGTGACAGCTGTGTTTGGAAGGGTCGCTGCGACAGTCTGTTTGAGAATTTGACAGTATGGTAGAGTGTGCCTGTGTGCTTGAGTATGTGCCTGTGTGCTTGAGTGCAAAAGCATGTTTGAGAGTTTAACAATGTGTTTCAGAGTGTGACAATGTGTTTCAGAGTGTAACAGTGTGTCTGAGAATGTGACAGTGTGTTTGAGAGTGTGACAGTAAGTTTAAGAGTGTCACTGTGACAGTCTGATTGAGAATATGGCAGTCTGACAGTGTGTTAGAAATTGTGCCTATATGCTCCAAAGTGCAACAGTGTGTTTGAAAGTTTGACAGTCTGTTTGAGTGTGTGGCCATGTGTTTTAGAATGTGACAGTGGGCTTCAGCATGTGACAGTGTGTTTTACAGTGTGGCTGTATGTTTGAGACTGTGACAGCGTATTTGGGACCATCAGTGTGACATTCTGTTTGAGAGTGTGACTGTGTGATTGAGAGTGCAACAGCATGTTTGAGAGTGTGACAAGATGTTTGAGAATTTCACCGTGCTAATGTCTTTCAGAGTCTGGCAGTGTGTTTGAGAGTGTGACAATGTGTTTGAGTGAGTGACAGTGTGTTTGAGTGTGACATTGTTTGAGTGTGACATGACGTTAGTGAGTGTGACAGTGTGTTTCAGAGTGTGACAGTAAGTTTGAGAGTGTCACTGTGACAATCTGATTGAGAATGTGGCAATCTCAATATGTGTTAGAGATTGTGCCTGTGTGCTCAAAAGTGCAAGTGTATTTGACAGTTTGTCAGTCTGTTTGAGTGTGTGGCCGTATGTTTGAGAGTCTAGCAGTGTATTTGAGAGAGTGACAGTGTGTTTGAGAGTGTGGCATTGTGTTTGAGAGTCTAGCAGTGTATTTGAGGAGTGACAGAGTGTTTCAGAATATCACATTTTGTTTGAGAGTGTGGCAATGTGTTTGAGCATGTGACAGTGTGTTTGAAAGAGTGACAGAATGTTAGGGAGTGCCACTGTGATGGTCTATTTCAGAGTGTGACAGTGTGTTTGAAAGTTTGAGAATGTGACAGTTTGTTTGAGAGTGTGACAATGTGTTTGAGAGTGTGACAGTGTGTTTGAGAGTGTGACAGTGTGTTTGAGAATGTGGGCATTTGTTTCAGCATGTGACAGTGTGTTTGATAGTGTGACAGTGTGTTTGAGAATGTGGGCATTTGTTTCAGCATGTGACAGTGTGTTTGATAGTGTGACAGTGTGTTTGAGAATGTGGGCATTTGTTTCAGCATGTGACAGTGTGTTTGATAGTGTGACAGTGTGTTTGAGAATGTGGGCATTTGTTTCAGCATGTGACAGTGTGTTTGATAGTGTGACAGTGTGTTTGAGAATGTGGGCATTTGTTTCAGCATGTGACAGTGTGTTTGATAGTGTGACAGTGTGTTTGAGAATGTGGGCATTTGTTTCAGCATGTGACAGTGTGTTTGATAGTGTGACAGTGTGTTTGAGAGATCAATAGTGTGTTTGAGAATTTGACAGCGTGTTTGATAGTGTGACAATGTGTTTGAGAGTGTGACCATGTGTTTCAGCGTGTGACAATGTGATTGAGTGTGTGACAGTGCATTTGAAAGAGTGACAGCGTATTGGAGAGTGTGACCATGTGTTTGAGAGTGCGACAGCTGTGTGTTAGGGTGTGACAGTGTGTTTGAGAGTGTGATATTGTATTTGAGAGTGTGACAGCATGTTTGAGAGAGTGAGAGTTGTGTTTGAGAGTGTGACAGTGTGTTTTAGAGAGTGACCATGTCTTTGAGATTGTGACAGTTGTGTGTCAGAGTGTGACAGCGTGTTTGAGAGTGTGGACATGTTATTAAGAGTGTGACAGCTTGTTTCAGAGTGTGAAAACACATTTGAGAATGTGGCTATGTATTTGGGAGTGTGACAGTGTGTTTGAGAATGGGACAGTGTGTTTGAGAGAGTGACAATGTGTTTGAGAGAGTGGCAGTTGTGTTTGAGAGTGTAACAGCGTGTTCGAGGTTGTGACAGCATGTTTGAGAGTGTGACAATGTGTCTGAGAGTGTGACAGTGTGTTTGAGTGTGTGACAGTGTGTTTGAGTGTGTGACAGTAGTCTATGAGTGCGCAACAGTATGTTTGACAGTGTGGCCATGTGTTTGAGAATGTGACAGAATGCTTGAGTGTGCGACAGTGTATTTGAGAGTGTGACAGTTGTGTTTGAGAATGTGACAGAGTGCTTGAGATTGGGACAAGTGGCTTGAGAGTGTGGCTGTTTGTTTGGGAGTGTGACAGTGTGTTTGTGCTTGTGACAATATGCTTCAGAGGGTGGCATTGTGTTTGAGAGTGTAACCATGTGTTTGAGAGTGTGTCCATGTACTTGAGAGTATGACAGCTGTGTGTCAGAATATGATAGTGTGTATGAGTGTGTGACAGTTTGTTTGAGAATGTGACACTGTGTTTGAGAGTGTCACTGTGACAGTCTGCTAGAGAAAGAGACATTCTGACAATGTGCTTGAGAATGTGGCCGTGTGTTTGAAAGTGTGACAGAGTGTTTGGGAGTGTGACAGTGTGTTTCAGAGAGTGATAGTGTTTTTGAGAGTGTCACATCGTGTTTGAGAATGTGGCAGTGTGTTTGAGAGTGCAACAGAATGTTTGAGATTATGACATTGTGTTTGAGAGTGTCACCATGCTAGTGTCTTTGAGAGTGTCACAGTGTGTTTAAGAGTGTCACTGTGACAGTCTGTTTGAGAATGTCAGAGCCTGGAAGTGTGTTTGAGTGTGGCTGTGTGCTTGAGAGTGTTACAGTGCTAGTGTCTTTGAGAGTGTCACAGTGTGTTTGAGAGTGTCACTGTGACAGTCTATTTGAAAATGTGACAGACTGGCAGTATGTTTAAGAGTGTGGCTGTGTGCTTGAGAGTGTCACTGTCACAGTCTGCTAGAGAAAGAGACATTCTGAAAGTGTGCTTGAGAGTGTGGCCGTGCACTTGAAAATGTGACATTGTGTTCGGGAGTGTGACATTGTCTGTCAGAGTGTGACAGAGTGTTTGAGAGTGTTACAATGTGTTTGCAATTGTGTAAGTGTGTTTGACAGTGTGGCCATGTGATTGAGGGTGTGACAGTGTATTTGAGAGTGTGACTGTGTGCTTGAGAGTGTGACATTGTGTTTCAGAGTGCAGCAGTGTGTTTGAGAATGTGACAGTGTACTTGAGTGAGTGGCCGTTTGTTTGAAAGTGTGACAGTGCGTTTGTGGTTCTGACAGTGTGTTTGAGAGTGTGGCAGTGTGTCTGAGAGTGTGAAAGTGTGGTTGAGAGTGTGAGAGTGTGTTTGAGTGTATGACAATGTGTTTGAGAGTGTGACAGTGTGTTTGGGAGAGTGACAGTGGGTTTGAGATTGTGGGAATGAGTTTTTGAAAGCGTGATATTTGTGTTTTGAGTGTGACAGTGTGTTTCAGAGTGTGGCCGTGTGCTTCAGAATGTGACAGTATGTTTTAGAACATGAAGGCCTGTTTGAGAGTGTGGCAATGTGTTTGACAATGTGACAGTGAATTTTGGGAGAGTCACTGTGACATTCTGCTTGAGAGTGTGACAGCATATTTGAGAGTTTGAGAGTGTGACAGTGTGCTTGAGAGTGTGGCAGTGTGTTTGAGAGTGTGACAGCATGTTTGAGAGTGTGAAATTATGTTTGAGAGTGTCACTGTGACAGTCTGTTTGAAAATCTGACAGTCTGGCAGTCTGTTTTTGAGTGTGGCTGTGCCTTTGAAAATGTGGCTGTGTGTTTGAGAGAAGAACAGAAAGTTTGATAGTGTGACATTGTGTTTGAGAGTGTCACCGTGCTAGTGTCTTTGAGAGTGTCACAGGGTGTTTGAGAGTGTCACTGTGACAGTCTGTTTGAGAATGCGACAGATTGGCAGTATGCTTCAGGTTGTGGGTGTGTGTTTGAGAGTATTACAGTGTGTTTGAGAATGTGACAATGTGTTTGAGAGGGTGACAGTGTGTTTGAGAATGTGACAATGTGTTTGAGAGTGTGACAGTGAGATTGAGAATGTGACAGTGTGTTTGAGAGTGTGATAGAGTGTTTGAGAGTTTGAGAGTATAGCAGTGTATTTCATAGCATGATACTGTGTTTGAGAGTTTGGCAGTGCGTTCGAGTGTGTAAAAGTATGTTTGAGAGTGTGACAAGATGTTTGAGTGTGTCACTGTGCTGGTGTCTTTGAGAGTGCGACAGTAAATTTGAGAGTGTCTCTGTGACAGTCTGTTTGAGAGGGTGACAGTCTGACAGTGTGTTTGAGAGAGTGGCTGTGTGCTTGACAGTGTGCCTGTGTGTTAGGAAGTGCAACAGTATGTTTGACAGTGAGTTTGAGAGTGCAACAGCATGTTTGAGAGTTTGACAGTATGTTTCAGAGTGTGATAATATGTTTGAGAGTGTGACAGTCTGACGGTGTGTTTGAAAATGTGGCAGTGTGTTTCAGAGTGTGACAGCATGTTTGGGAGCGTCACTCTGACATTCTGTTTAAGAGTGTGATTGTGTGTTTGAGAATGTGACAGTGTTATAGAGAGTTTGACAGTGTGTTTCAGAGTGTGACAATGTGTTTGAGAGTGTGACAGTGTGTCTGGGAATGTGGCAGTATATTTGAGAGTGTGACAGTCTGACTGTGTTTGAGAGTGTGGCTGTGTGCTTGACAGTGTGCCTGTGTGTTCGAAAGTGCAACAACATGTTTGACAGTTTGACAGTGTGTATGAGCGTGTGACAGCGTGTTTCAGAGTGTGACAGTGTGATTGAGAATGTGACAGCATGATTGAGAGTTTGATAGTGTGACAGAGTATTTGAGAGTGTGACAGTGTGTTTGAGAGTGTGACAGAGTATTTGAGAGTGTGACAGAGTGTTTGAGAGTGTGACAGAGTGTTTGAGAGTGTGGCAGAGTGTTTGAGAGTGTGGCAGTGTGTTTGATAGTGTGACAGTGTGTTTGAGAGTGTGACAGTGTGTTTGAGAGTGTGACAGAGTGTTTGAGAGTGTGGCAGTGTATTTGATAGTGTGACAGTGTGTTTGAGAGTGTGACAGTGTGTTTGAGAGTGTGACAGTGTGTTTGAGAGTGTCACTGTGACATTCTGTTTGAGAATCTAACAGTCTTGCAGCGTGTTTGTGATCGCGGCTGTGTCTTTGAAATTGTGGCTGTGTCTTTGAAATTGTGGCTGTGCCTTTGAAATTGTGGCTGTGCCTTTGAAATTGTGGCTGTGTGCTAGAGAGTGTGGCTGCTTGTTTGAGAGTGCAACAGCATGTTTGAGAGAGTGACATGATGTTTGAGAGTTTCACTGTGCTAGTGTCATTCATGGTGTGACAGCATGTTTGCTTGATGGTGTGGCTGTGTCTTCGAGAATGTGGCTGTGTGTTTAACAGTGTACCTATGTGCATGAGAGTGCAACAGGCTGTTTAAGAGTTTGACAGTGTGTTTCAGAGTGTGAAAATGTGTTTGAGAATATGACAGTGTGTTTGAGAGTGACACAGTGTGTTTGAGAGTGTGCCAGAGTGTTTCAGAGTGTGACAATGTGTTTGAGAATGTGACAGTGAGATTGAGAGTGTGACAGTGTGTTTGAGAGTTTGACAGTGAGATTGAGAGTGTGACAGTGTGTTTGAGAGTGTGACAGTTTGTTTGAGAGTGTGACAGTGTGTTTGAGAGTGTGGCAGTGTGTTTGAGAGTGTGACATTGTGTTTGAGAGTGTGACTGTGAGATTGAGAGTGTGACAGTGTGTTTGAGAGTGTGACTGTGAGATTGAGAGTATGACAGTGTGTTTGAGAGTGTGACAGTGAGATTGAGAGTGTGACAGTGTGTTTGAGTGTGTAGCTGTGTGTTTGAGAGTGTGACAGTGTGTTTGAGAGTGTGACAGTGTGTTTGAGAGTGTGACTGTGAGATTGAGAGTGTAGCTGTGTGTTTGAGTGTGTGACAGTGTGTTTGAGAGAGTGAGAGTGTGTTTGAGAGTGTGACAGTGTGTTTGAGAGTGTGACAGTGAGATTGAGAGTGTGACAGTGAGATTGAGAGTGTAGCTGTGTGTTTGAGAGTGTGACAGTGTGTTTGAGAGTGTGACAGTGTGTTTGAGAGTGTGACAGTGTGTTTGAGAGTGTAGCTGTGTGTTTGAGAGTGTGGCTGTGTGTTTGAGTGTGTGACTGTGAGATTGAGAGTGTGACAGTGTGTTTGAGAGTGTGACAGTGTGTTTGAGAGTGTGACAGTGAGATTGAGAGTGTGACTGTGAGATTGAGAGTGTAGCTGTGTGTTTGAGTGTGTGACAGTGTGTTTGAGAGAGTGAGAGTGTGTTTGAGAGTGTGACAGTGTGTTTGAGAGTGTGAAAATGTGTTTGAGAGTGTGACAGTGTGTTTGAGAGTGTGACAGTGTGTTTGAGAGAGTGAGAGTGTGTTTGAGAGTGTGACAGTGTGTTTGAGAGTGTGAAAATGTGTTTGAGAGTGTGACAGTGTGTTTGAGAGTGTGAAAATGTGTTTGAGAGCGTGACAGTGAGATTGAGAGTGTGACAGTGTGTTTCAGGTTGTGGGTGTGTGTTTGAGAGTGTTACAGTGTGTTTGAGAATGTGGCAGTGTGTTTGAGAGTGTGACAGTGTGTTTGAGAGTGTGACAGTGTGTTTGAGAGTGTGACAGTGTGTTTGAGAGTGTGACAGTGTGTTTGAGAGTGTGGCAGTGTGTTTGAGAGTGTGACATTGTGTTTGAGAGTGTAGCTGTGTGTTTGAGAGTGTGACAGTGTGCTTGAGCGTGTAGCTGTGTGTTTGAGAGTGTGACAGTGTGTTTGAGTGTGTGACTGTGAGATTGAGAGTGTGACAGTGTGTTTGAGAGTGTGACAGTGAGATTGAGAGTGTGACAGTGTGTTTGAGAGTGTGGCTGTGTGTTTGAGTGTGTGACAGTGTGTTTGAGAGAGTGAGAGTGTGTTTGAGAGTGTGACAGTGTGTTTGAGAGTGTGAAAATGTGTTTGAGTGTGTGACAATGTGTTTGAGTGTGTGACAGTGAGATTGAGAGTGTGACAGTGTGTTTGAGAGAGTGAGAGTGTGTTTGAGAGTGTAGCTGTGTGTTTGAGAGTGTGACAGTGAGATTGAGAGTGTGACAGTGTGTTTGAGAGTGTGGCTGTGTGTTTGAGTGTGTGACAGTGTGTTTGAGAGTGTGACAGTGAGATTGAGAGTGTGACAGTGTGTTTGAGAGTGTGACAGTGTGTTTGAGAGAGTGAGAGTGTGTTTGAGAGTGTGACAGTGTGTTTGAGAGTGTGACAGTGTGTTTGAGAGAGTGAGAGTGTGTTTGAGAGTGTGACAGTGTGTTTGAGAGAGTGAGAGTGTGTTTGAGAGTGTGACAGTGAGATTGAGAGTGTGACAGTGTATTTGAGAGTGTGGCTGTGTGTTTGAGTGTGTGACAGTGTGGTTGAGAGAGTGAGAGTGTGTTTGAGAGTGTGACAGTGTGTTTGAGAGTGTGAAAATGTGTTTGAGAGTGTGACAGTGAGATTGAGAGTGTGACAGTGTGTTTCAGGTTGTGCGTGTGTGTTTGAGAGTGTGACAGTGAGATTGAGAGTGTGACAGTGTGTTTGAGAGTGTGATAGAGTGTTTGAGAGTTTGAGAGTGTGACAGTGTGTTTGAGAGTGTGATAGAGTGTTTGAGAGTTTGAGAGTGTTACAGTGTGTTTGAGAATGTGGCAGTGTGTTTGAGAGAGTGACAGAGTGTTTGAGAGTTTGAGAGTATAGCAGTGTGTTTCATAGCATGATACTGTGTTTGAGAGTTTGGCAGTGCGTTCGAGTGTGCAAAAGTATTTTTGAGAGTGTGACAAGATGTTTGAGTGTGTCACTGTGCTGGTGTCTTTGAGAGTGCGACAGTAAATTTGAGAGTGTCTCTGTGACAGTCTGTTTGAGAGGGTGACAGTCTGACAGTGTGTTTGAGAGAGTGGCTGTGTGCTTGACAGTGTGCCTGTGTGTTAGGAAGTGCAACAGTATGTTTGACAGTGTGTTTGAGAGTGCAACAGCATGTTTGAGAGTTTGACAGTATGTTTCAGAGTGTGATAATATGTTTGAGAGTGTGACAGTCTGACGGTGTGTTTGAAAATGTGGCAGTGTGTTTCAGAGTGTGACAGCATGTTTGGGAGCGTCACTCTGACATTCTATTTAAGAGTGTGATTGTGTGTTTGAGAATGTGACAGTGTGATAGAGAGTCTGACAGTGTGTTTGAGAGTGTGACAGTGAGATTGAGAGTGTAGCTGTTTGTTTGAGAGTGTGACAGTGAGATTGAGAGTGTGACAGTGTGTATTAGTGTGTGAAACTTTGAGAGTGTGACCTTTTTTTGCAACTGAGACAGTGTGTGTTTGAAAGCATGACTGCGGGTTTGAGAGTTTGACAGTGTGTTTGAAAGTGTGGCAATGTGTTTGGGAGTGTGACAGCGTTATTCAGAGTGTGGCAGTGTATTTGAGAATGTGGCAGTATGTTTGAACGTGTGCCAGTGTGTTTCAAAGTGTGACAGCTGCATTTGGAAGGGTCACTGCGACAGTCTGTTTGAGAGTGTGACAATGTGTTTGACAGCATGGCAGTGTGTTTGGAAGTGTCACTTCAATATTCTGAGAATTTGACAGGTCTGGCAGAGTGTGCCTGTGTGCTGGAGAGTGCAAAAGCATGTTTGAGAGTTTGACAGTGTGTTTGAGAGTGTGACAGTAAGTTTGAGAATGTCGCTGTGACAGTCTGATTGAGAATGTGGCAGTCTGACAGTGTGTTAGAGATTGTGCCTGTGTGCTCAAAAGTGCAACAGTGTGTTTGAGAGTCTGTTTGAGTGTGTGGTCATGTGTTTGAGAGTGTGACAGTTGTGTTTGAGAGTGTGACAGCGTATTTAGGACCATCAGTGTGACATCCTGTTTGAGAGTGCGACTGTGTGATTGACAGTGCAACAGTATGTTTGAGAGTGTGTCAAGATGTTTGAGAATTTCACCGTGCTAATGTCTTTCAGAATCTGGCAGTGTGTTTGAGAGTGTCACAGTGTGTTTGAGTGTGACATTGTTTGAGTGTGGCATTGTGTTTGAGAGAGTGACAGTGTGTTTGACAGTGTGTTTGAGAGTCTAGCAGTGTGTTTGAGAGACTGACAGAGTTTTTCAGAATGTCACATTTTGTTTGAGAGTGTGGCAATGTGTTTGAGAGAGTGACAGTGTGTTTGACAGTGTGTTTGAGAGTCTAGTAGTGTGTTTGAGAGACTGACAGAGTTTTTCAGAATGTCACATTTTGTTTGAGAGTGTGGCAATGTGTTTGAGCATGTGACAGTGTGTTTGAAAGTGTGACAGAATGTTAGGGAGTGCCGCTGTGATGGTCTATTTCAGAGTGTGACAGTGTGTTTGAGAGTTTGAGAGTGTGACATTTTGTTTGAGAGTGTGACAATGTGTTTTGGAGTGTGACAATGTCTTTGAGAGTGTGACAGCTGTGTGTCAGAATGTGACAGCATGTTTGAGAGTGTGGCCATGTTATTAAGAGTGTGACAACGTGTTTCAGAGTGTGAAAACACATTTGAGAATGTGGCCCTGTATTTGGGAGTGTGACAGTTGTGTTTGAGAGTGTGACAGCGTATCTGAGGGTGTGACAGTGTGTTTGAGAGTGTGGCCATGTGTTTCAACGTGTGACAATGTGTTTGAGTGTGTGACAATGTGTTTGAGTGTGTGACTGTGTCTGAGAGTGTGACAGTCTGAGTGTGTAACAATGCGTTTGAAAGAGTGATAGCATATTTGAGAGTGTGACATTTTGTTTGAGAGTGTGACAATGTGTTTGAGAATGTGGGTGTTTGTTTCAGCATGTGACAGTGTGTTTGATAGTGTGACAGTGTGTTTGAGAGTGTGGCCATGTGTTTCAGTGTGTGACAATGTGTTTGAGTGTGTGAGTGTGTCTGAGAGTGTGACAGTCTGTTTGAGTGTGTGACAATGCTTTTGAAAGAGTGATAGCATGTTTGAGAGTGTGACCATGTGTTTCAGAGTGCGACAGCTGTGTGTCAGGGTGTGACAATGTATTTGAGAGTGTGACATTGTACTTGAGAGTGTGACAGTGTGTTTGAGAGTGTGACAATATGTCTGAGAATGTGGCATTTGTTTCAGCATGTGACAGTGTGTTTGATAGTGTGTCAGTGTGTTTGAGAGTGTGACAGTGTGCTTAAGAGTGTGGCCATATGTTTCAGCGTGTGACAATATGTTTGATTGTGTGACTGTGTCTGAGAGTGTGACAGTATGTTTAAGTGTGTGACAGTGCGTTTGAAAGAGTGATAACGTGTTTGAAAGTGTGACAATGTGTTTGAGAGTGCGATAGCTGTGTGTCAGAGTGTGACAGTTGTGCTTGAGAGTATGGCAGCGTGTTTGAGTGTGTTGCAATGTGTTTGAGATTGTGACCGTTTGTTTGCAACTGTGACAGTGTGTGTTTTAGAGAGCGACAGTGTGTTTGAGAGTGTGGCAGCATGTTTGAGAGTGCAACAGTGTGTTTGAGAGTTTGACAGCGTGTTTGACAGTGTGACAGTGTGTTTGAGAGTGTGACAATGTGTTGAGGGTGTGACAGTATGTTTGAGAATGTGTGAATGTGTTTGAGAGTGTCACTGGGACAGTCTGTTTGAGAATGTGAGAATCTGGCAGTGTGTTTGAGAGCGCGGCTGTGTGTTTGAGAGTGAAATAGTTTATTAGAAAGTGAGACAGTGTGTTTGAAAGTTGCCCATGTGTTTGAGAGGGTGACAGCTGTGTATCAGTGTGACAGTGTGTTTGTGAGTGTGACCATGTGTTTGAGAGTGTGTATTTGTGTTTAAGAGTGTGACCATTTGTTTGCAACTGTGAAAGTATGTGTTTGAGAGAGTGACAGTCTGTTTAAGTGTTTAACAGTGCGTTTGAGAGTGAGACAGTGTGTTTGAGAGAGTGACAGTATATTTGAGAGTGTGAGTCTGAGAGTATGACAGTATGTTTGAGAGTGTGACAGTGTGGCTGAGAGTGTGACAGTGTGTTTGAGAGTGTGACAGTGTGGCTGAGAGTGTGGCAGTGTGCTTGAGAATGTGAGTCTGAGAGTGACAGTATGTTGGAGAGTGTGACAGTGTGGTTGAGAGTGTGACAGTGTGGTTGAGAGTGTGACGGTGTGTTTGAGAGTGTGACAGTGTGCTTGAAAGTGTGAGTCTGAGAGTGTGACAGTATGCTGGAGAGTGTGACAGTACGTTTGAGAGTGTGACAGTATGTTGGAGAGTGTGACAGTGTGTTTGAGAGTGTGACAGTGTGCTTGAAAGTGTGATTCTGAGAGTGTGACAGTATGCTGGAGAGTGTGACAGTACGCTTGAGAGAGTGACAGTGTGGTTGAGAGTGTGACAGTATGTTTGAGAGTGTGACAATGTATTTGAGAGTGTGAATCTGAGAGTGTGACAGTATGTTTGAGAGTGTGACAGTGTGGTTGAGAGTGTGACAATGTATTTGAGAGTGTGAGTCTGAGAGTGTGACAGTATGCTGGAGAGTGTGACAGTACGTTTGAGAGTGTGACAGTGTGGTTGAGAGTGTGACAGTGTGGTTGAGAGTGTGACAGTACGTTTGAGAGTGTGACAATGTATTTGAGAGTGTGAATCTGAGAGTGTGACAGTATGTTTGAGAGTGTGACAGTGTGGTTGAGAGTGTGAGTCTGAGAGTGTGACAGTATGCTGGAGAGTGTGACAGTACGTTTGAGAGTGTGACAGTGTGGTTGAGAGTGTGACAGTATGTTTGAGAGTGTGACAGTGTGGTTGAGAGTGTGAGTCTGTTTTAGAGTGTGACAATATGTTGGAGAGTGTGACAGTACATTTGAGTGTGACAGTGTGTTTGTGAGTGTGACCATGTATTTGAGAGTGTGACAGTGTGTTTGAGTGTGTGAAAGTGTGTTTGAGAATGTTTCAGTATTTTTGCGAGTGTGACAGTATGTTTGCGAGTGTGACAATGGGGCTGAGAGTGTGACAGGGTGATTGAAAGTGTTGCACTGTGACTCTGTTGCCTGTGCGTGTCAGATGCATGTTCGTATGAGATATTAAACTAAGATGCTATCTGCTCTGAAGAAGAGTCATACGGACTCGAAACGTTAACTCTGTTTCTCTCTCCACAGATGCTGTCAGACCTGCTGAGCTCTCCAGCATTTCCTGATTTTATGCCATCTGCTCTGTTGGGATAATGTGAAAGATTGCAAGGCTCCAGGTGTACTCCCCCAGTGCCCTGGCCAATACTCATCCTTCAGCCAACAAGACAGAAACAGATTATCTGCTCATTATCACCTTGCTGTGTGCAAATTGGCTGCCACATTCTTTGTGTTGTCCTGGGATTGTGAAAGTTGCTATATTAATGCAAGTATTTACTTCAGTGATAAAAATAGAATGTGATTTGATGAATTCAGGCCAATAGCACAAGTGCTGTGTGGTTAGGGTCTTATCTATGTTAACAGCCATCAGTTCTGGCATCTTTGTACATTGTATATTGTAATACTAATTCATTAAACCTCAGAAACGAGTAAATAGGGCTTAGGGTTTAGAGGGAGTTAATTGCTTGGGGCAGGTTCTTCCTCAGGAGCTAAGTGAACTGCAATTGCCAGCTGGGTGACTGCTAATCTGTTTTGTACTGGGAGCCATTGACAAAATTAGATTTTTAGTTCAAAGGCCTGAAATCGATTCCAGATGACCAGCACAGAAAGGGAGCAGCTGGCCTCCTCTAACACACTGCGGAGCTCACTAAAACAGATTGGAAATCTGATAACAAAAAAAATAAACGGAGGGAAAAATTATGGCCCAAATTTTTATTTTTTGAAACTCAGCCAGCTTTGAGCGGCGGGGTTAACTTTTCAGCCAGACATGTCTGAGTGTTGTCTTTACTGAGAACTCATGACAGTCACGACATAGCTGGACTACCCCCCACGAGCCCCTCCCCACCCCTACGCTTATCCCCCTGTACTCATTTCCTCATTCATTTAGAGCATAGAATCATTTCATCAGAGAATACCGCAGCACAGGCTGAGGCCATTTGGCCCATCTGGTCTCTACCAGGTCTTTGGAAGAGTAATTTAGATGATCCGACAGCCACTCCTTCATTCTTCTCCCATATCTCTCCAACTTCTTTGCTTCCAAATTTTCCAGTTCTTTTCTGAAAGCCAGTACTCAATCTGACTCTACCATCCTATCAGGCAGAGCCTTCAGAATCCTAACCACTAACTGTGTAACAGGTTTCCCCATCTAACTCCTGGTTCCTTTGGCAATTACTTTAAATCCATGGCCTCTCATTATTGACCCTTCAGCCATTGGGAGCAGTTTCTCTTTATTTACTTTCAATGCTTCATGATTTTAAACACCTCTACCAAATCTTTTCCAAGGAGACAATGACCCATCTGTGTCTCCATGGACAGTACATCCACAATCTTACCCCCTATTGCTGAAGGAGAATTCCTGAACATCAGCGCAAGGATTTCCCTCAGATGTTGCCCCTGTCCCTCTCCAAAAGGCTGTTGCTGAAGTACAGGCCCAGAGGCACCAGCCAACAACCATGTGGTCACTCTGTGTGAGAATCACTCCATCTCGGTAGGGGTGAGGGTAAGAGGACAGAGTCTTATTCAAACACTGATCAGCAGCAGAACCCTGGCTGCTGATTTTTTTTCTTAGCTGTAACTGGAGTTGGCGGGAGCACTCCAATCATTGCCTCGTCCAAGATTGGCAGACACAGCACAGACCAGTGATGGATCATAGGAACAGGAGGCCATTCAGCCCCTCGAATCTGTTCCACCATTCTATTAGATTATGAGAAAGTGGTGTGGTGGTAATGTCATGGACTAGTAATCCAGAGGCCCAGGCTAATGATCTGGGGACATGGGTTCAAATTCAACCATGGCAGCTGGTGGGACTTAAATTCAATTAATAAATCTGGAATTGAAAGCTTGTCCCAGTAATAGTGACCATGAAGCTATCACTGATTGTTGTAAAAACCCAACTAATTCACTAATGCCCTTTAGGGAGGGGAATCTGCCATCCTTACCCAGTCTGGCCTACATGTGACCCCAGACCCAAAGTAATGTGGTTGATTCTTAACTGCCCTCTGAAATGGCCAAGCAAACCACTCAGTTCAAGGGCAATTAGAGATGGGAAACAAATTCTGCCCTTGCCAATGACACCCACATCCCATGAAAGAATAAAGAAAAAGGAAATGATTGATCTGTATCTCAACTCCATCTGCCCACCCTGACTCCAGAACCTTCTCTGTCGTAAATTTGGTTTGATTCTATAGGGGAGATGAGGAAACATTCTTTGACCTAGAGAGTAGCTAAAGGCCTGGAACTCTCAGCCTGAAAGCATGATAGAAACTCTCACCATATATAAAAAGTACGTGGATGTCTACCTGTATAACTATGGCCTGCAGGGTTACAGGCCTCACGCAGGAAGGTGAGATTAGGCTGGGGTGAGATTCGTCAACCAGCATGGATTTGATGGGCCAATTGGCCTCTCGTGTCATACACATAATTTCTATAATTTTATGAACCCTTAATATTCTTGCTGAGCAAAAATCTATTAATCTCAGTTTTGAAGTTTTCAACTAATGCCAATCATAACAATCTTTTTATAATTCGTTCATGGGGTGTGGGTGTCACTGGCTGGGCCAGCATTTGTTGCCCTTGAGAACTGAGTGGCCTGCTGAGCCATTTCAGAGGAGCCTTTGAAAGCCAACCACATTGCTGTAACCAGGCCAGGTGAGGACGGCAGATTTCCATCCCTAAAGGACGTTAGTGAACCAGATGAGTTTTCATGACAATCGACCCTGGTTTAATGGTCATCACTAGACTTTTAATTTCAGATTTATTTTATTGAATTCAAATTCCACCATCTGCCCGTTGTGGGATTCGAACCCAGGCCCCCTGAACATTCATCAGTTACAGGGAACTCAAATACCCTCGGTGAGGAATTCAAGCACTATCACCGGTTAGTGATGATCCCACTGTTTGGGAAGTTAAGCAGAGTCTCTATAGTTTCCCAAATAACACTCAGGACAATGGAAGACAATCACCGGCCTTTTGTACCAAACCAGGTTCGGACAGAGGCTGAGTCACCACTCCCAGAATCCTCAGGGCAATGTTTGAACTCCTGCTTAACAGGTCCTGGGGCAAGGAGGGTCAGTCACCGAGGAATGTGTTTCTTAACCCATATATCAGGCTTCATACTTCAGATATAATGGTCCCAGTGTCATAATCTTTTTGTCACATTTCTCAATGTCACTGTCCAGATGTCACGTTCTGGGCAGATGTTAGAGAATTTGCAACACCAAAAGGTCCAATCAGCCAATAATTGCACATGAGTCTCTTCCCATGCTGTTTCCTGTAGTCTCATCTACAGACAACATTGGCAGGAGGAAAGAGAGCAGCTAGCCCATCGAGCCTGTTTCACACCATGCTGGCTGCTTCAGTCGGACTGAAAAAAAACACCTTTTAGACAACACAGAGAGGAGGATTCTGTCTGGTCAAACTCAGGACCTGACACAAAGCTCAGTGAGAATGGTCAGCTGCTCAGTGATAACTGGTTAAACTCCTCCAATGCGCCTGCCTTAAACTGCACATAAATTATCCAGCTTGCAGCAAGTATGAAATAAAAACAGAAAGTGCTGGAAAAACTCAACAGGTCTGGCAGACCAGAATGAAATAGAGTCATATTAGGCTCGAAACGTTAACTCTGTTTCTCTCTCCACAGATGCTGTCAGACCTGCTGAATTTTTCCAGCAGTTTCTGTTTTTATTTCAGATTTCCAGCATCTGTAGTATTTTAAGGTAAGTGTGGAGTATCCTCATGAGGAGCACATCATTGTTGGAGCATCGTTATCGAGGCAAGCAGACAGTATTCCATCACACTCCTGACTTGTGCCTTGTAGATGGTGGACAGGCTTTGGGGAGTCAGGAGGTGAGTTACTCTCCACAGGATTCCTAGACTTTGACCTGCTGTTGTAAACACAGGATTTATATGGATAGTCCAGTTCAGTTTCTAGTCAATGGAAACCCCCAGGATGTTGATAGTGGGGCATTCAGTAATGGTAATGCCATTGAATGTCAGGGGACGATAGTTGGATTCTCTCTTTTTGGAGATGGTCATTGCCTGGCACTTGTGAGGTGCGAACGTTATTTGTCACTTGTCAGCCCAAGGCTGGATATTGTCCAAGTCTTGCTGCATTTGGACATGGACTGCTTCCGTATCTGAGGAGTCATGCATGGTGCTGAACATTGTCCAATCATCAGCGAACATCCCCACTTCTGACCTTATGATGGAAGGAAGGTCATTGATGAAGCAGCTGAAGACACTACCCTGAGGAACTCCTGTAGTGATGTCCTGGAGCTGAGATGACTGACATCCAACAACCACAACCATCTTCCTTTGTGCTAGGTGTGACTCCAATCAGTGGAGAGTTTTCCCCCCGATTCCCATTGACTCCAGTTTTGCTAGGGCTCCTTGATGCCACACTCAGTAAAACGCTGCCTTGATGTCAAGGGCAGTCGTTCTCACCTCACCTCGGGAGTTCAGCTCTTTTGTTCATGTTTGAACTAAGGCTGTAATGAGGTCAGGAGCTGAATGGCCCTGGTGGAACCCAAACTGAGCATCAGTGAGCAGGTTATTGCTAAGCAAGTGCCGCTTGATAGCACTGCTGATATCCCTTCCATTACACTGCTGATGATCGAGGGTAGACTGATGGGGCGGTAATTGACAAGGTTGGATTTGTCCTGCTTTTTGTGTACAGGAAATATGTAGGCAATTTCCCACATAGCCGGGTAGATGCCAGTGTTGTAGCTGTACTGGAACAGCTTGGCCGGGGGTGCAACAAGTTCTGGAGCATATGTCTTCAGTACTATTGCCAGAACGTTGTCAGGGCCCATAGCCTTTGCAGTATCCAATACTTTCAGCCATTTCTTGATATCACGTGGAGTGAATTGAATTGGCTGAAGACTGTCATCTCTGATGCTGGGGACCCCTGGAGGAGGCCAAGATGGATCATCCACTCAGCACTTCTGGCTGAAGATTGTGGCAAATGCTTCAACCTTATCTTTTGCACTGATGTTCTGGGCACCTCCAACATTGAAGATGGGGATATTGTTGGAGCCTCCTCCTCCAGGGAGTTGTCTAATTGTCCACCATCATTCACCACTGGATGTGGCAGTACTGCAGAGCTTAGATCTGATCCGTTGGTTGTGAGATTGCATAGCTCTGTCTATCACTTGCTGCTTATGCTGTTTGGTACGCAAGTAGTCCTGTGTTATAACTTCACCAGGTTGACACCTCATTTTTAGGAACACCTGCTGCTGCTCCAGGCATGCCCTCCTGCACTCTTCATTGAACCAGAGTTGATCCCCTGGCTTGATGGTAATGGCAGAGTGGGGGATATGCCAGGCCACGAGGTTACAGATTGTGTTTGAGTACAATTCTGTTGCTGCTGCTGATGGCCCAATGCTTCATTGATGTCCAGTCTTGAGTTGCTAAATCTGTTTGAAATCTATTTAGCATGGTGGTAGTGCCACACAACATGATGAAGTATCTTCAACGTGAAGGCAGGATTTCGTCTCCACAATGACTGTGTGGTGGTCACTCCTAACGATGCTGTCATGGGCAGATGCATCTGCAGCAGGCAGGTTGGTGAGGATGAGGTCAAGTATGTTTTTCCCTCTTGTTGGTTCCCTCACCACCTGCCACAGACCCAGTCTAGCAGCTATGCCCTTTAGGGCTCAACCAGTTCGGTCATTTGAGGTGCTACCAAGCCACTGTTGGTATTGGACTTTGAAGTCCCCCACCCAGAGTACATTCTGCACCCTTGCCACCCTCAGTGCTTCCTCCAAGTGATGTTCAACATGGGGGAGCACTGATTCATCAGCTGAGGGAGTGCGGTACGTGGTAATCAGCAGAAGGTTTCATTGCCCATGTTTGACCTGCTGTCATGAGACTTTCTGGGTCTGGAGTCGATGTTGAAGACTCCCAGGACAACTCCCTCCCAACTGTATGCCACTGTGCCACCACTTCTGCTGGGTCAGAACTGATGGTGGGACATGACATACCCAGGGATGGTGATGGTGCCTGGCACATTATGTGTAAGATACCATTCCGTGAGGATGACTATGTCAGGCTGTCGCTCAACTAGTCTGTGAGACAGCTCTCCCAATTTTGGCACTAGCCCCCAGATGTTAGTAAGGAGGGCTTGGCAGGGTTGACAGGGCTGAACTTGCCATTGTCATTTCCGGTGCCTAGGTCGTTGCCAGGCGGTCCATCCGGGACTTGGGAAGGAACCTCCAGGTGGTGGTGGTCCCATCTACCTGCTGCCTTTGTCCTTCTAGGTGGCAGAGTTTGTGGATTTGGAAGGTGCTGTCGAAGGAGCCTTGGACAAAGCAGTCCACTTGATTGGCACCACATCTACAAACATTAGCTCCCTCCACCACCAACGCACAGTAGCAACAGTGTGTACCATCTACAAGATGCACTGCAGGAATTCACCAAGGCTCCTTAAACAGCACCTTCCAAACCCATGACCACTACCATCTAGAAGGACAAGGGCAGCAGATAGATGGGAACAACACCACCTGGAAGTTCCCCTCCAAGACACTCACCATCCTGACTTGGAAATATATCACCATTCCTTCACTGTCGCTGGGTCAAAATCCTGGAATTCCCTTCCTAACAGCACTGTGGGTGTACCTACACCACATGGACTGCAGCGGTTCAAGAAGGCAACTCACCACCACTTTCTCAAGGGTAACTAGGGATGGGCAATAAATGCTGGTCTAGCCAGTGATGCCCGCATCCCATAAATGAATTAAAAAATAAATAAATTGTTGGTGTCTCAGAGAACCAATGAATTTGGGGAGTTTGCAGGAAATTGGAGTTGAGAAACAGCAGCCGTGATGGTGTTGAATGGCGGAGCGGCCTCAACAGGGCCTGTGGCCTACTCCTGCTCATTGTATTCTGGTGGATGTGTCAGTGACTCAATGATGGGAGTGTGAGGGTGATCGGAGGCTTTGGATTTGAGGTGCTGGAACCTCAGTGAGTTGGTTGTATGTGAATACAACCAGTAGTGAGTGGGTTAATGGAGCTCCCACTGTGTCACACCCTGGGAAAGCAATTACAATGGGATACCAAGGAAGCTGATTTATTTTAACAATGTGCCCTATTTCAGCTGGTCGGATAGTGTGTCTCATCGAGTTTGCAATGATTAAAGTCTTGGCTTTTCTCAACGCCACATTACCCCCAGATGTGGGTTTTGAAGTTGCCAGCCAGGGTCTACCAGCTCCTAACATGGCTCCCTGTTATTGTTAGCTTTGACTTTAATCATCCTCACACCACAGATCATTTCACAACAGGATTTGAAAACAGGAAGTAAAAACCAAGTGTGAAATTGTCTTTTTATTCTCAAATTACTGGTTGCCCAGCCCGTACCAAAACAAAACAAGGTCCCAACGCAGCTGAATGGGGAAATAAGTCAAGCTTTAATGGATTGCATGCTGACTTCTGAAGACTTTACAAATTGAAGTTTGACAGTCTTAATGAATCAGGAAGGTGATTGCATGCCAGGGTTTTTTGGAGATAAAAGCTTAGCTTTGGGATGTCGGCCTCCCACGATGCATCCCAGTCATTGTAATCTGTCAGGGAAATGCTACCTTTTGAATTTTATATTGTAGCACTTGACCAGTTCATTTAAATGCACATTCCTTTGCACAGCCATGCACTCGGGTGACGATTTAAAAGGCCTGAGCTGTGCATGGCTTGAGCAGAATCTCTCTGGTTTCTTAGAGGAAACATTGTTAGCAAGAGCAGATCGATATTCAAACTTGCCCTGACATAAAGCAGAGCTGCCAACATTCCCGACTGACCCGGAATCTCCCAAAATGAAAGATTCATGTCCAGGCCACTCCTGCAAAAGTGACACTGGGAAAAATGTCAGGATGGCAGGGAGAGGGGGATATGTTGCTGACTGACGGTTAAGAATCATCCAATCAGATAAGAGGGAGACTGCACTCCTATTGGTGTGAGGAGGTGGGAAACTGCAAGAATGGGCATGCTGGTTGACCAGTGGCAGGGTTGGGTGTTTGGAGATGGGTAATCATGTAATGAATTCTCCCAGAAACTATCCAGAGTTGGTAACCTTAATGCAAAGACTAGAGGCAGAAGTGTCCTCCAAGGAGGCTTCATTGGTGAATGTACTTTCAATAAACGCTGACCTATAAAGACCAGCAAGCTCCCAGTTTCTCCACCCTGCTCTATGTTAAGATAACTGATCTCAGCTGAGCTATGTTCTATGTTTTATATTCTCAGGACAATGTAGTGATGATACTAGTTTCTAACTGTGCAATTGGTTTATTTGCAAGTGTGTTAAAATATCTTCCCAATCACAAAATGTCTGCACTCATGCTTCACTCTGAGTGTCTGCTGTATTAGCTCATATGCTACATCCAGACTCAACCAATCAAGCACAGTGTGCGTAGATGTCTCTAGACTCACATAGTCAAACACAGAGTAATTGAAGTCTACAAGCTGTAGTTTCAGGATGCTATGAGTGGCCCAGGTCCTTTGGTGTTGGGCATTGAGGAGAATTCTCAGCCAGGGCTCCTTGTCCTGATTACCAGCTAGTGAGCCCCTGCTGAAGGGGCTGTGGTGGTACTGATGTTAGACAATATGGTGACTATGGTGACAGCAAGAACGAGAACAGTGTAAACAGCAAGCTTGTTAAGAGTAGCACATTTCTCCTGCACTTGGGTATAGATGAGACAACATGAACTCCTTCAGCACCCTATACCAACTTTTATATATCTATTCACAAACCAGAACAAAATACCCTAACAAAATGAGGAGAGCAGCTGGATTTGGTGGGTTAGCTTTTCCATGTAGAGGGAACACATCTCTGGCACGCTACTAACAAAATAACTCCTAATTAGAGAAGAATCTACATTTCCATAGCACCTTTCACAGCCTCAGGGCACCCCATGTACTTTGTGAAGTGTAATCTCTGTTGTAATGTGGGAAACACAGTAGCCATTTTGTGCACAGCAAGCTCCCACAAGCAGCACTATGATCATGTCCAGATAGTCAGATTTTTTTCTTTATCGATGGTTAAGAAATAAAATATTGGGCAGAAAGCTCCCCTGCTCTTCTTTGAAATTGCACCATTGGGAGGGGATCTTTTATAACCACCCGAGGTGCCTCGGACCTCTGACAGGACAGTACAGCACGACAGGGATGCATATACACATCTTCAAATAACCAAAAACATTTAAAGGCTATTGTAGTTTCTCTCTCTCTCTCTATCCAATGCTGCAGATAATGTTTCTCAGAGATCAGCGCAGTTATAAACGTTTCGGAAAAACTCAGCAGGTCTGACAGCATCTGCGGAGAGGAACACAGTTAACATTTCGGATCCGTATGACTCTTCAACAGAACTAAGGAAAAATAGAAAAGAGGTGAAATATAAACTGGTTTAAAGGAGGGTGGGACAAGTAAAGCTGGTTAGAGGGCCAGTGATAGATGGAGATAACCAAAAGATGTCATAGACAAAAGGACAAAGAGGTGTTGAATCTGGTAATATTATCTAAGGAATATGATAATAAAGGTACAGACAGCCCTAGTGCAGGGTGAGGTGGGGGGAAGGGATTGAAATAGGCTAAAAGACAGAGATAAAACAATGGATGGAAATACATTTAAAAATAATGGAAATAGGTGGGAAAAGAAAAATCTATATAAATTATTGGAAAAAAGGGGATCAGAAAGGGGGTGGGGATGGAGGAGAGAGTTCATGATCTAAAATTGTTGAATACAATATTCAGTCCAGAAGGCTGTAAAGTGCCTAGTCGGAAGATGAGGTGCTGTTCCTCCAGTTTGCGTTGAGCTTCACTGGAACATTGCAGCAGGCCAAGGACGGACATGTGGGCATGAGATCAGGGAGGTGTGTTGAAATTGCAAGTGACAGGGAGGTCTGGGTCATGCTTGTGGACAGACTGAAGGTGTTCCGCAAAGTGGTCACCCAGTCTACGTTTGGTCTCTCCAACGTAGAGGAAACCGCATTGGGAGCAGCGAATGCAGTAGACTAAATTGAGGGAAGTACAAGTGAAATGCTGCTTCACTTGAAAGGAGTGTTTGGGCCCTTGGACAGTGAGGAGAGGGGAAGTAAAGGGGCAGGTATTGCACCTTCTGTGGTTGCATGGGAAGGTGCCGTGGGAGGGGATTGAGATGTAGGGGGTGATGGAGGAGTGGACCAGGGTGTCCCAGAGGGAACGATCCCTACGGAATGCCGCCATGTGACAGTGTCATGAGGGGACATGGCAACGCAATTTTTTTCAATTGTTTAAACTGCTTTTCACATTTGAGCTGATCTCCCTGAGGCAGCACTTAGCCTCAGGGAGATGAGTGTGCTCTTTTGCGCACATGAGTGATAAAGCGCACTCTCGGCTCAGGGAATCACCACCACCACCACCACCACCCCCCCCCCCCCCCCCCCCCCCCCCCCCCCCCGCATAGGGAGCGCATAGCATTTCCTGGCACACGTGACGCTGTCATGCCTGCAGTTCTTGCCCCAGTGTGGCAGGGGGGGGTGGGGGAGGGGGGGGGGGTGGGGGGCGGGGGTGGAAGGGTGCTGGGGGGGTGTCAAGTTCTCCTTTCACTGCCATCAGTAGGGAGCAGCTCAGAGGAAGCCAATCCCAGGGGGGTCCAGCTTCAATACCAAATGAAGTTCAATCATCTCACCAAAGATATCAAAGTAGGAATATCGCTTACACCATCGTCAGCATCACTGCTCATGATTACTAGGTGCTCACACTCCTGGATTATTTGGAAGTCTCCCAGAACGGGACACCAATTTCCTGGAGGCTGCTGTTGCAACACAGCATTTCAGAATTCTGGGAATGGGGGGCATCTGGAGAGAGAGGGAGGTTTGGAAATGGGAGATTGGAGTATTATACCTATTATCACTTACAGATAGATTATCAGTGAGTTTTCGGACTACTGTTTGTTATGAGGGAAATCTGAATATTACCAATAATACTATTAGTTACCATTAGTTACTGGTGGAGTCAACTTTCATTCCATCTCTGGTTTATCCCTTATAATCACTCCCCCAACTTCACTAATCCCTATTCCCCGGCCTCCATTTCCTTTCTTTCCCTGCTAACAGGAAAACAAACATCCACATATGCACACAGGTACACACACTTACACACACAAGTACACACACTTACACACACAGGTACACACACAGGTACACACACTTACACACACAGGTACACACACACATACACACAGAACACATACACACACAGGTACACACACACATACACACAGAACACTTACACACGCAGGTACACATACACATACACACATACACATACACACACAACACACACATACACATACACATAGAACACACGTACACACACATACAGACAGAATACACATACACACAGAACACACACACACACACACACACATACATGCACAGAATGGACACATGTATACACACACATACAAAACCAGACACATGAGCACTCCCACACTTACACATGTACACATACACACAAACACACACATTTACACACATGTACACAGACACACAAACACACACACACATACACACACAGATGCACACAATCCACAAGCACTTTCACACACACACACAGATGTACCTCCACCCACACATACACAGACTCACACACACACATGCCACAAAGCATACACACACTCTTACACTCGTGCAAACACCCACAATCCACACCCACTCACTTTCTCTCACATAAACACACACACATATAACCACTGAAACTCACACAGACTACAGACACACACACACAAACATTTATACTCATAGTCATACATAACTCACACTCACACACACATGCACATAAACAAATGCCCAGACACATATTCACACATACATACAAACACACACCCGTATACATAGATACATACACACAGCACACAGAAACCCCTCACTGACATATACATTACATACACTTTCAGCCACCCTATCACACACATGCACACACATACACATGCATGAACACATGGACAAGGACACACGAGTGATCATACAAACATACACACAGGCATGGGCACATGCACTTACACATATACACAAAAGCACACACAAACACACACTCGCACATATACAATCACACAAGTATATCCGTTCTGACACTGTGAGTGTCAACGAAACAGAAACTTCCTGTGGAAGTGCCCCTTGGACCCTTGAGGTCATATCTTGGACATTGTTGACTTTGTAATGGGGCGAGGGGAGTCCTTGCCTTTTTAGAAGGCTGAGTAGGATTTCTGAACCAAGTCCAGAAGCTACCACATCTGTTCCAAGCAAGCACAAAGATAGCAGCTCATGACTGAGTGCAGCTCGAGTCAGCTGCAAGTAAGCTTGGAAATTCGGTAAGTGAGGGAAGGAGGTACTGTTCTGACTTTCGCAAAAAAGGAGTGGCCTGAGAGAGGGAGCTGGAGACCAGTAATGTAATGTGAGAGCTGAGATCCAGCAACATTAATTAGGTGAGTAGGTTGGTGAGTTTTCATTTTTTCTCCTCTCTATAAATGGGGCAGTAGTTTAAATCAGTTCCAGGGAGAGATAAGTATTGCGTTAAATTTATAGTTTAAGTAGTTAAACCACTTGATATAACTAGAGATAATCATTGAGTGATATTTCTAAACCTAATTTGTTAAATAGAATATAATAAAGATAGAAGGGCAAGTGATATGTTGCAGCTGTACCATGTAGGACTGGTGGACACCAGTGTGATTGATGGCAACCACATCTGCAGTAAGTGTCTGCAGCTCCTGGAACCTTGGCTCAGATTTGATGAGCTAGAGACCGAACTTCAGAAACTGCAATGCGTCAGAGGGAGAGAAAGTTACTGGATGCTTTGTTCCAGAATAGAGTCACACCCCTCTGGCCAAGAGTTCTAATTTGGTCTGTGGTCAGGGACAGGAGGGTGTGACTGCAAGTGAGGCAGATCCAAAAGGTAGCAATGGAGGAGCCTCAGCCCCTGCAATTTTCCAACAGGTTTGAGGTTCTTGCAGCTTGTGTGGACAAGAGCATGGACTGCAGGAAAAATGAGCAAACTGCCCAAGGCACTATGGTGCAATGAGCCATTCAAGTTGGGGGAGTAAAACAGAATGTAATTGCAATAGGGGGCAGTATAGTTAGGGGGATTGATACTGCTCCCTGCAGCTGAGAATGTGAGTCCCGAAGTCTGTGTTACCTGCCCGGTGCCAGGGTTAAGGACATCTCCTCAGGGCTGAAGAGGAACTTGGAGTGGGAGGGGAGGGATCCAGTTGTCATGATCCATGTGGGTACAAATGAATTAGGTAGGACTAAGAAAGAGGCTCTGCTGAGGGAGCATGAGCAGCTCGTGATGTGAATTAAAAAGCGGAACCACAAATGATCTCTGGATCACTACCTGAGCCATGAGTGAACTGGCACAGGGTAAATAAGATTAAAGAGTTGAACGCGTGACTCAAAGGTTGGTGTGGGAGAAATGGGTTTCAATTCATGGGGCACAGGCACCAGTCCTGGGGAAAGAGGATGGAGCTGTACCATTGGGAAGGTCTTCACCTGAACTGTGCTGGGACCAGTGTTCTGGAGAGTTGTATAGCTAGAACTGTAGAGAGGGATTCAAAATGAATAATGGGGGAGGGGGAGGTTCACTTGAGGGGAGATTTGGAAAGTTGGAGAGAAAAGACAAGGACCTGACCCTCCCTGACCTGACCCTCCCAAGACCTGACCCAACATTCTAACCAGACCCAGCCTGATTTGTCGCACCTCCCCTGAGGCCTGGGCCCCTCCCCACAAAGCATGACCCAGACCCCTCCACCCCAAACCCCCACCCCAGCAACCTGATTCATCCCTCCAGACACACAAACCCCCCCAAGTCCACCCCCACCCCCACCAATAGCTTGGAAGCTACAGCCCAATATCTCTATTCAAGAAAGGAGGGGGACAAGAAGCAGGAACTATGTGTGGACTAGCCTAATACATTGTCATTGGAAAAATGCTCGAATCCATTATTAAAGAGGTAGTAGCAGGACATTTAGAAAATCTAAATACAATCAGGCAGAGTCAACGTGGTTTTGTGAAAGGAAAATAGTGTTTGACAAATTTATTAGAGTTCTTTGAGGATTTAACAAATAGGGTGGGTAAAAGATGTAGTGTATTTGGATTTCCAAAAAACATTCGTTAAGGTGTCATATAAAACCCAGCTAAGATAAGTAAGACAAGACTTCATTGTATTCATGGTGATGTACTAGCATGGATAAAGGATTGGCTAACTAACAGGAAACAGAGAGTTGGGATAAATGGATCATTTTCAGGATGACAACCTGTTACTAGTGAAGTACCATAGGGATCAGTGCTGGACCCTTAACTATTTACAACTTGGATGAAGGGACCCTGTTTGCTGACAATATGAAGAGAGGAAGGGAAGTAAGTTGTGAGGAGGGTACACAGAGCCTGCAATGTGATATTGATAGGTTAAGTGAGTCGGCAAAAATTTGGCAGATGGAGTATAATGTTGGAAAATGTGAGGTTGTCCACTTTGGCAGGAAAAATAGAAAAGCAGACTATTATTTAAATAAAGTGAGAATGAAATAGCACAGAGGGATCTGGGTATCCTTGTACGTGAATCACAAAACATTAGGACACAGGTACAGCAAGTGATTAAGCAAATAGAATGTTGGCTTTTAATGCGAGGGAGATGGTGTTTAAAAACAGGGAGGTCTTGCTACAATTGTACAGGGCGACACCTAGGATACTGTGTCCAGTTTGGGTCACTTTACTTAAGGAGAGATATCCTTGCATTGGAAGCAGTTTAGAGAAGCTTCACTAGGCTGATTCCTGGGATGAGCGGTTTGTCTTATGAGGAAAAGTTGAGTAGGTTGGGCCTGTACCTGTTGGAGTTTAGAAGAATGAAACATCCTTATTGAAACATCTCAGATTCTGAGGGGGCTGAACAGGGTGGATGCTGAGGGGATGTTTCCCCCTCATGGGGGAATCCAGAACAAGGGGGTCTCCTGTTTAAAATGGAGATGAGGAAGAATTTTTTCTCTCAGGGATTTCATTGGCATTTGGAATTCTCTCCCCAAGTGAGCAGTGGCTCGATGGGCCAAATGGCCTACTCTTGCACCTATTTCTTATGTTCTTACGTTTTGTACAGCTACACCTCCAGGAACCCTGAAACCTGTTGCAATTCCCTTGGCACCAGGGCTCAGGAGAGGACCATGACTGAAGAGCAGACAAACCTATCCTCCTTCAGGATGTTATCCCACAGCCTAGTGAACCATTCCTGAATAAACAACAGCTTCGCATGGTCAGCAGAGCATAAACTGTGACTGAGGAGTGAACTTTACAACACATTGCTCTTGGCTAACTTAAACAGCAAACCCACAATGACTACCCAAACTCAATGGCCAATTCACACTCCAACTCCGAATCATCTCGTCACCACCAATGCTTTAACACTTGATCTGCCAAGTAAGCAGAAATTCAGGATGGGCACGTCCCATTCCTGGCTCTTTAACCCTTACTGTGCTGAATTAGCAGTAACTCCAAGCTAGAGAAAAATGCCCAAGAGGGTAGTGGAAGCAGAAACAACAAATGATTTTATGGACACTTGAAGGAAATGACCTTGCAGAGCTATGGGGATTGAGGGGGGGAATGAGACTGACTGGGTTTTTCTACAGAGAGCTGTAAACAACTCTGACTCTGTGAAGTGTATTCACTGGTGTGATGTAGGAAACAAAGCAGCCAATTTGTGCACGGAGAGCTCCCGCAAACAGCAATATGATAATAAACAGATAATCAGTTTTTATGATATTGACTGGGGGATAAATATTGGCCAGGACACTGCTGAGAAACCCCTGTACTTCTTCGAAATGGTGCCATGGGAACTTGTACATCCACCTGAGAGGGCAAACGGAGGCTCAGTTTGATGTCTCATCTGAAAGATGGCACCTATGATGACACAGCACTCCCTCAGTGCTGCACTGGACTGTCAGCCTTTGTTTTTGTGTTCAGGTCTCTGGAGTGGGACTTGAAAGCCCAACCTGACTCAGAGGAGACAGTGTTTTCTTTGAACCACTGGACAGTATGTGCATTCGAAATGCGGTCACCTATCACTACTGAAGAACAATAAGGCATGATTAACACAATTACAATCATTTTTAAAGCTATTTTTCTCTGCTTTGAATTCCATCTGCCTTTGTTCCATGTTTGTTGATATCCCACTGGACAAAAATCTGAAAGTTCCACCTGACCCCCTTTGGGGGAAAACTCTTTCAAACTAATGCTACCCTTCCTAGGAAAAACATTCTCGCTGATTTCACATCTCTATGGGCTAGCTCAAATTTGAAGATTCTAAAACCTGTGGTGTTTGCCCTCTGTATGGGTATGGGTCTCTCTGGCCCCATCCCCCCCCAGCCTTAAAATTTCTAAAGTGCTGTCAGATAAAACAGCGCAACTCTGAGCCAAGCCTGAATCATCTAAATGCTGGAGCTGCCTCAACTTCCTGCATCATGCCAGCTGTGAATTGGAAGCATTTCCTCACTGCTGGTTACAGGCCCTGTCTGGTGTGGTACACTTATCAGTGTGATTCCTGCTCTGTGCTGGGATTAGTGATGCTCAGATGGGCCTGCAGTTGGGATATTACTATTGGCCACAGAGATCAGGATACACCATGATAATGTACCCCAGCCACAGTTGTCACCGTGGTAACTTACCCAAGCTGCAGTTGTCACCACGATAACATACTGAGCTGCACCATGGAAATGTATCCCTGATAAAGTCATCATCATGATAACATATCGCAGCTAGAGTCATCACCATGGTAACATTCCCAGCTATAGGCATCATCATGGTAATGCACCTAGCTACACGCGTCACCATGGTAACATTCCCAATTACAGTCATCACCAGGGTAACATACCGCAGCTATGCCAATGGTAACGTATCCCAAATAAGAAAAGGGGAACGAAAGGAAAAAGGAAACGATTGAACAAAAAGGAGATTGAGTGAGGAAGTGAGTAATCTAGAAGAAGAATATGCTTTGTGTCTGGGATGTTCCATCTTATCCATGGTCTCTAAGCCTTGGACCTGGTTAGTAGACAGACTGTACTCACACTCTGCGATCTACTTAACACTTGTTTATTGTTACTACATCTAAACAGGTTATAGAGTAGGCACGTTGCTCCTAAGCATGATTCCAACATTTCTTGAAAGAGAGTCTAACACATGACTGACTGATGTCAGTGATACATCATCATCTACATTCCACATTAGCATATCCCATCTATTAACCCTTTCAACCGCATGGTCTATAATCAGTGAGATCCTCCTGAGTAATTCCAGTTGCTGAACCATGATAGCAAAGCCAGGCTTTGATGCCGGCCTGTGATCTCATTGTCACACTTAGTGTAAAGTCAGAGATAGTTTTACCATCATTCCCAGAAAAAAAAGGTTTCAACGCCACTCAAAACCACTTAGCGTTCTTTACAAAGGCTGGCCCGAGGCTAAACCTAGCCAAAGACAACAAGCAGCTGAGAGGAAATGGCCAAGAGTAACAAGTTAATTCCAAAAGTCAAACTGACTGTTAGAATAGTAAAAAGAGCCAATGTTTATTTTCTCACTAGAACGTTCACACTGTGGGCTAGTGTACACTTCACCATTGTAGCACTTCCACTGTTACCGTTCATTATGAATACCTCTTTGTACCTTTGTCACCCTAGTATCTGGTTTTAATTATTTTCTTCTCTTTTTCATTTGTACTAGTTAGTTGAATAAATATTTAATCCAAATCCTGTTCTTGTAATCTCTAATAGTGCTTGTTTGCTTAAACACCCAGATAGCAGTTCACTATTTCCTGTTTGAAAATCATTTATCACAATATTCCCACTCATTTACACTGATAGAATATTAAGTATTCAGTATGATTCAGTTGGTACATGTGTTTATACTTACTTTGGAGATTAATCATTTAGTTGGACAGAACATATTGCTGCATTCAGCTTGATGCTCTTTTACGTTGGGAGGTTAGCAGAGGTCCCCAGCATGTATATTTTGTTAAATCACCCCTATACAATGAAAAACATGAATCAGGTGTTTCTACAGTGAATTATTTCATACATTCAATGCTGGGTGGGAAACCGAACCACACAAAACCAAGGATGGGGTGGGGTGTGGGGATGAGGTGAGTGAGGAGAATTCTCTTTCCCACCGGGAGTTATTGCAATGTGCCACTTGAAAGGTCATTGGAAGCAGATTCAATAGGAACTTTCAAATTGGAATTTGAAAAATATTTGTAATGGAGGAATTTTGGGAGCAATGGAGAAAGAACAAAAGGGGGAAGAGTTTGACTGACTGGACAACTCTTTTAAGGAGCCAGTATAGACATGGTCAGCTGAATGGCCATTTCCTGTGTTATACGATCCCATGACAACATTTATATCACGTTTTTCACAAGCTCAGGATGGCCCAAAATATTTTGTAGCCAATTAAGTACTTCTGAAATGTCTATTACAGCAGGCACATACAGAGGGTGTGTCTATTACAGTGGGCATGGACAGAGGGTGTGTCTATTACAGCGGGCATGCACAAAGGGTGTGTCCATTACAGGGAGCATGTACAGAGGGTGTGTCTATTACAGCGGGCATGTACAGAGGGTGTGTCTATTACAGTGGGCATGTACAGAGGGTGTGTCTATTACAGCAGGCATGTACAGAGGGTGTGTCCATTACAGGAAGCATGTACAGAGGGTGTGTCTATTACAGGGGCTATATACAAAGGGGTGTGTCCATTACAGGAGGTATATACAAAGGGGCGTGTCTGTTACAGAGGCCATATACAAAGGGGTGTGTCCATTACATTGAGTATACACAAAGCCTGCATGCATTACAGAGTGTATATATAATGGTGTGTAGATTACAGAGGGTAGATATGAGGGTGTGCAGATTGCAGAGGATATCTATAAGAGTATGGACATTATAGAGGGTATCTATGAGGGTGTGTACATTACAGAGTGTCTATAAAAACAGTACACATCACAGAATATATAAAAGGGTATGTACATTACAGAGGGTATCTATAATGGTGTGTGCATTACAGAGGATATAAAAGGGTATTGTAGTGTAAGGGTCTGCCATAGAAAGGGTTAACATGAGACTGAGTACAGTACAGCCCAAAGTGTGATGAACATCACAGAAGTTTAGCGAACTGTTTTGTACTGGACAGAGACGTGTGTAGAGGCAAGCATGGAGACAGCTCCTAGCTTAGACCTCATACTGTATGTATTTATACAGTTTCAAGTGGTTAATAAACAGTTACTGTTAAATTACACAAGACTCAGAACCTCTTCCTGAGACCTATCAAACTACACACAACATCTTGCAAATGGTGAAGTATCAGAACAACCCAGAGCCTCACAGACACTGGAAAAGAAAGTTTGTAGGGGGTGATAGTGTGTGTCAGTTTCACCTCTGACTTCTGAGCGGTTCAAATCGCTCCCACTCTCTGGGTTCTAGACCTTGGACTTATTTGGGGGTTGTGACAAAGTGCAGCAGACAATTGGTTTTGGTGTAAGAAAAACTGATTTTATTGAAGTCACAAATGAACTTATAACATTAGGATTACACTGAGATTATACAGACTTACAAAGTACACTTAGTTAAGAATGGGGAACACACGGCATAACGAGGGAAAATCATGCTACTAATCCCACCCCTAAAACCTAACTAAATTGAATTAGGAGAGGTCAGAGATCATGCTCACCAACCCAGTTCAAAATCCAGCCAGGTAAGCCGGTTGCAGTTTTGGGGTACGCTCTTTGTGTCCTCTGGGGCCTGCTGTCCCCACGTGATCCTGGTCTGTGGAATCTGCGAAGGTTCTTCAGTTGGGTGGAGGGCGCGGTTGTGGGTGGTCGATCTTCGTGGAGGGCTGTGGTTGCGTCCTTGTTGTCTTCGGTTGAGCCTGCCACCCCGTGCCCCTCGCCGTGATGTTGCTGCGGGCCTGCAAAACCTCCAAATCTTCTTGCTTAAACTCTTCAACTGCTCCCAACTGCTCACTGCCCTGTGTCAGCTTTCAAAACTGCTCACCCTTCTGCTAGCTGGTTTCTCCCTCTCTCCTTCGTAACTGACCGGGCCAGTTATACTGTCTTTCCAATTTCTTATCGGAATCCAAATCAAGGTTAGTTCTTTGTTTGATTTTGGTGGGCTTCCCCCCAGTGATTGTTGTCTTGTTGTTTTTAATGGACTCGCATGATGTTTATCGTTGTCTTCCTGTCCTAGTAACTAGTTTTGAACTGAAAGCCTTTGTATATGTGGAGTATTGATGGGTTCGCATAATTGAATTGATAGTGCCTTCCTGCCTTAGTAGTTAGTAGTGATTATTTATGCAAGATTTTGATAGGCTTCAGTTTCGTGTGAGGAAAAGTCTTTCTCTGGGTCGATTGTATTAAAGGAAAGAATGCATATTCTGTCTCCTCTCGTTATCTGGTTTCAGGCAAAACAATCCACACTGCACTCAATAAGCCCGGGCATGTGCAGCCCCAGGCCTTCATGGGCCCAGCCTCCTGTCTGCAGGGTTTTACATTTAACTCAACAGTTTAAAAGTCCAAAAAGTCATATCCTTGTTGATGATATGAAAAATGTGGGAATTTTGAGAACCCTTCAAGTTAAACCCTGGGCGATTGAAAAAGCAGCATTCTGATGTGGCGAGAAGCACCAGAAGTGAAGGCACAGATCACCAGAGAAAAGCTCCAAAGCAGGACTGGAAGAAGAAGGCAGAAATAAAACTCTTCACAACAGCAGAAGACTCCCGTGGAAGTCCAGCTTCAATATTCAAAGAGTGCAGGGTCAGAGTGAGTAACAAACAAGCTCTCGGCCAGGATGAGTCTTTAAAATCTTTTCAGTCAGCAGCAGTCAGAATTTCCGCGGATGCATCGCGAAAAGCCTGAGTCCCGAGTCAGCGCCTGACCGGTGATGGCCGAGCTTGCTCTGATCAAAAAAGAAATAAATTAAATAACAAATAACCGGCAGATAAAAGCCTCAGCAAAAGCCAGAAATTGATGGTTTCACCACTCAAAAGCACATCGGTACTGTGGGAAAGACTCAGAAAGGTCAATCCAGAGAGTCACTTCTGAAAAGTTAAAACACAGAAACCACGAACGTCATTACTGCAGAAGCCCGCTAATACCCACAAATGTAGGAAACCACATCGAGAAGAAGTGGCAGCGCCATCTTGGATTTCCTAACAGCATTTAAAGCTGTACACACTTTCAATTTTAAATGACCATGGATCAAGAACAGACCAGTTTGGACTCATCCAAGGCCCAGACCAGTCATAAAATTGGGGACGTTGGGGAAAGAGTTTCCTTAGGTACATAACAAAAACAGAATTACCTGGAAAAACTCAGCAGGTCTGGCAGCATCGGCGGAGAAGAAAAGAGTTGACGTTTCGAGTCCTCATGACCCTTTGACAGAACTTGAGTTCGAGTCCAAGAAAGAGTTGAAATATAAGCTGCTTTAAGGTGTGTGCCCCCCACCCCCCCCCCACACACACCTTAAACCAGCTTATATTTCAACTCTTTCTTGGACTCGAACTCAAGTTCTGTCGAAGGGTCATGAGTACTCGAAACGTCAACTCTTTTCTTCTCCGCCGATGCTGCCAGACCTGCTGAGTTTTTCCAGGTAATTCTGTTTTTGTTTTGGATTTCCAGCATCCGCAGTTTTTTTGTTTTTATTCCTTAGGTACATGATTGCTTCTGGTCTAGACAAAAGACAGAAGCTGAACAGGCTAACACACTGTTTTATTTGGTAGGTTCAAAAGCCAACAATATCATAGCTAGACAAGGAATCAATTATTCTTCAGCAAAATTTGATGAAGATTTAAAATCATTTGACACATATTTTAATTTGGCCAGTAATAAGATCCGTGAAAGAGCAAAGTTTAAAAAACGTTTCAATAAGCCAGGAGAACCTGTTGACTCCTTCATTAATGAGTTATACAGAATGGCTGAAGGCTGGTGACCTGAAATCAGAGCTAATCAGGGACAGAATTGTTGTCAGAGTGGCAGATGATGCATTGTCAGACATGCTTCAAGCGAAGGAAGATTGGACCCTTGAAAAGGCCCTTCAGATTGTCAGGCAACCTGAAATCCATTGATAGCACAGATCCATCTTAAGAGGCAAAAACAAGCCATGATAGAGTAACTCCCACTCTCCAGCCACAGTGGAGCAAGGACGCTCCAGGCCAAGGAAAGCAATGCCCTAACCAACCACTAGAGGATGGGCAACAAACAACAGGCAGATCACTCTGTGGGCCCAGAGAAATCGACTTCCGGTCATAGGCATGATTCTGGAACCATTAAGGTATGGCAGAAAGCAGATATTTGAAGTCAAGTATGTCACTTTGTCAGGGAGAATAAAAAAGCAGAGTATTACTTAAATGGACTTCAACTGCAGAATTCCGAAATGCAGAGGGATCTAGGTGTTCTAGTGCATGAGTCACAAAAAGTTAATGTGCAGGTACAGCAAGTAATCAAGAAGGCAAATAGAATGCTATACTTTATTACAAAAGGAATTGAACATAAAAGTAAGGATGGTATGCTTCAGTTATAAAGGAAATTGGTGAGACCACATCTCAAATACCGTGTGCAGTTTTGGTCTCCTTATTTAAGGAAGGATGTAAATGTGCTGGAGGCAGTTCAGAGGAGGTTTACTGGACTGATACCTGGAATGAGTGGGTTGTCTTATGAGGAAAGGTTGGACAGATTGGGCTTATTTCCACTGGAGATCAGAAGAGTGAAGAATAACTTGATTGAAATATTTAAGATCCTGAACAGCCTTGACAAGGTGAACGTGGAAAGGATATTTCCTCTGGTGGGTGAGTCCAGACCTAGGGGGCACAGTTTCAAAATTAGGAGCTGCCCTTTTAGGACAGAGATGAGGAGAATTTTTTTCACTCAGAGGGCCGGCAGACTTTGGAACTCTGCCTCAGAAGGCGGTGGAGGCGGGGTCATTGAATATTTTTAAGGCAGAGGTAGATAGATCCTTGTTAGGGCAAGGAAATTACAGGTTATCGGGGGTAGATGGGAATGTGGAATTCGAAACACAAAAAGATCAGCCATGACCTTATTGAATGGCAGAGAAGGCTCAAGGGGCCAAATAGCCTACTTCTGCTCCTATTTCACATGTTTGTGTGTTCAGACAGAGAGCATCAATAAGCGTGTGTATACATAAGGGTATACATAAGGGAGTATACATTACAGAGGATATATAAGGATTACAGGGGGTAAACATAAGTGACCATACATTACAGAGGGTATATATATATAAGGGGATGTACATTACAGAGGGTATAAATATAAGGGGATGTACATTACAGAGGGTATGTAAGGGTGTGTGTTTTTTTGTTGTCCTGGGTTGTTTATGTTACCCCTCCCCTGTCATCTCACCCTGTCTCATCCACACAGGAGAATGAAATCAACAACACAGTCAAAAGAGTAGACAGAAAGTGAGAGGGATCTTACATTGAAGGGCAGGGTGATGTCTCAAAGTGCCTTACAGCAGGAACAAGGAGGGTTTGTGCATCTCTCTGTGTACAGACCATTAATGGAGGCAGGGGGCTTCCGTTCTGGAATCTATGTTTGGTGGTGGGCAAGGAATTGAGGGTGATTTCCCCTTTGCGGGGAGAGGGGTGGGTGGGATGGCTGACCACATGTGATCTTGCGCTGTTCAGATCATCACACAGCCAACCGCAAGAGGCTCGCCGTCTCGCAGAGGGGCAAGTAGGAAGGCCCTGTCCCCACTGTTACCTCATCAGGTCAAAGGCCTGGACAGCCAGAACAACCCCACCCCCCCGCCACCACCAGACAGCCTGCACAACCCATCCAACCGCCCCCCCCACCCCCAGAAAACCTGCACAACCCATCCACCCCCCCCACCCCCAGACAACCTGCATAACACCTCCCCACCCACCCCCAGACAGCCAGCACAACCCCGCCACCACCAGACAACCTGCACAACCCATCCACTCCCCCCACCCCCAGACAGCCTGCACAACCCCCCTCCACCCCCAGACAACCTGCACAACCCATCCACCCCTCCCACCCCAAGACAACCTGCACAACCCATCCACTCCCCCCACCCCCAGACAACCTGCACAACCCATCCACTCCCCCCACCCCCAGACAACCTGCACAACCCATCCACCCCTCCCACCCCCAGACAACCTGCACAACCCATCCACTCCCCCCACCCCCAGACAACCTGCACAACCCATCCACTCCCCCCACCCCCAGACAGCCTGCACAACCCCCAACCACCCCCAGACAACCTGCACAACCCATCCACCACACCCCCCCACCCCCAGACAGCCTGCATAACCCCCATCCACCCCCAGACAACCTGCAGAACTCGATCCCCCCCAACCCCTCAGACAGCCTGCATAACCACCCCCCCCCACCCCCCACTCCCAGACAGCATGAACAATCCCCCCCCGATCCCCAGACAGCCTGCACAACACCTCCCCCCCACCCCCAGACAACCTGCACAACCCATCCACCCCCCTCCACCCCCAGACAACCTGCACAATTCGCCACCCCCCCACCCCCGGACAGCCTGCATAACCCCCCCACGACTCCCAGACAGCCTACACAATCCCCCCCAACCCCCAAACAACCTGCACAATCCCCCACCCTACCCCCCAGACAGCCTGCACAACACGCCCCCTAACACCCAGACACAGCCTGCACAACTCGCCATATCCACCCCCAGACAGCCTGCACAACTTACCACCCCCACCCCCAGACAGCCTGCACAATCCCCCTCACCACCCCCAGATAGCCTGCAAAACGGACCCCCCCATCACCCCCGGGCAACCTGCACAACAACCCCCCACCCCTGGACAGGCCGCATTCTCCCTCCGCTGACTAGCCGCTCTCTCCCTCCCCAGACTGCCCGCTCTCTTCCTCCCCGGACTGCTCGCTCTCCCCCTCCCCGGACAGCCCACTCTCTCTCTCTCCCCGGTCTGCCTGCTCTCTCCATCCCGGATTGCTTGCTCTCTCCTTCCCTGGACTGCCTGCTCTCTACTTTCCCAGACTGCCTGGTCTCTCCTTCACCGGACAAGCTGCTCTCTCAATCAGCGGACTGCCTGTTCTCTCCCTACACGGACAAGCTGTTCTCTCCCTCTCTGGACAGCCCGCACTCTCACTACACGGCCAGCCTGCTCTTTCCCTCCCCGGACAGCCCGCGCTCTCCCTCCCCGGACTGCCTGCTCTCTCCCTCCCCAGACAGCCCGCTCTCGCACTCCCCGGACGAGCTGCTCTCTCCCTCCCCGGAGAAGCTGCTGTCTCCCTCCCCGGACATGCTGCTCTCTTCCTCCCCGGACAAGCTGCTCTCTTCCTCCCCGGCCAGCCCGCTCTCTCCCTCCCCGGACTGCCTGCTCTCTCATTCCCTGGACTGCCTGCTCTCTCCCTACCCGGACAAGCTGCTCTCTCCTACTCTGGACAGTGGGCACTCTCCCTATCTGGAGAGCCCACACTGTCGCTCCCCGGAGAGCCCACTCTCTCCCTTCCTGGACTGCCTGCTCTCTCCTTCCGCAGACAGCCCGCTCTCGCACTCCCCGGACGAGCTGCTCTCTCCCTCCCCGGACAAGCTGCTCTCTTCCTCCCCGGACAAGCTGCTCTCTTCCTCCCCGGCCAGCCCGCTCTCTCCCTCCCCGGCCAGCCTGCTCTCCCCTTCCCCAGACAGCCCGGTCTCTCCCTCACCGGACAAGCTGCTCTCTCCCTCCCCAGAAAAGCTGCTCTTTTCCTCCGCGGAGAGCACACTCTCACCCTCACCGGACTGCCTGCTCTGCCCCTCCCCGGACTGTCTGCTCTCTCCCTCCCCGGAATGCCTGCTCTCACCTTCCCCTGCTCTCTCCCTACTAGGACAGCCCACACTCTTCCGCCCCGGACTGCCCGCTCTCTCCCTCCCCGGACAGCCTGCTCTCTCCCTCCCCAGACTGCCTGCTCTCTCCCTACCTAGACAAGCTGCTCTCTCCCTCCCCGGACAGCCCGTACACTCCCTCTCCAGGCAGCCGGCACTCTCCGTACCCAGCCAGCCCGCACTCTCCCTCCCCGGACAGCCCGCACTCTCCTTCCCCGGAAAGCCTGCTCTCTCCCTGCCCGGACTGCCTGCTCTCTCCATCGCCGGACTGCCTGCTCTATCCCTACCCGGACAAGATTCTCTCTCCTGCTCTGGACAGAATACCTGCTCTCTCCCTCCCTGGACAGCACACTCTACCCCTCCCCAGCCAGACTGCTCTCTCACTCCCCGGAGAGCCTGCACTCCCCTCCCCGGCCAGCCTGCACATTCCCTCCCCGGACAGCCCACACTCTCCCACCCCGGCCATCCAGCGCTCTCCCTCCCAGGACAAGCTACTCTCTCCCTCCCCAGACAGCCCACTCGCTCCCTCCCCAGACAGCCCGCTCACTCCCCCCCCAGACAGCCCGCTCACTCCCTCCCCGGACAGCACGTACACTCCCTCCCCACACTGCCCACTCTCTTCCTCCCCGGACAGCCCGCTCTCTTCCTCCCCAGAGTGCCTGCTCTCTCTCTCCCCGGACAGCCCGCCCTTGCCCTCCCCTGACTGCCTGCTATCTCCTTCCCTGGACTGCCTGCTCTCTCCCTACCTGGACAAGCTGGTCTCTCCCTCTCTGGACAGTGGGCACTGTCCCTCAATGCACAGCCTGCTCTCTCCCTTCCTGGACTGCCTGCTCTCTACTTCCCCAAACTGCCTGCACTCACCCTCCCCGGACAAGCTGGTCTCTCACTCACTGGACTGCCAGCTCTCTGTCACAGCCCGGATTGCCCGCGCTCTCCCTCCTCCGACTACCCACTCTCTCCCTCCCCAGACAGCCTGCGCTCTCCCACCCCGGACAGCCTGCGCTCTCCCTCCCTGGACAACGTGCTCTCTCCCTCCCCGGACTGCCCGCTCACTCCCTCCCCAGACAGCCCGCTCTTGCCCTCCCCGGACTGCCTGCTACCTCCTTCCCTGGACTGCCTGCTCTCCCCCTACCTGGACAAGCTACTCTCTCCCTCTCTGGACAGTGGCCACTCTCCCTCACTGCACAGCCTGCTCTCTCCCTTCCCGGACTGCCTGCTCTCTCCTTCCCCAGACTGCCTGCTCTCTCCCTCCCCGGACGAGCTGCTCTCTTCATCCCTGGACAGCCCGCGCTCTCTCTCCCCAGCCAGCCTGCTCTCAACCTCCCCGGACAGCCCGCTCTCTCTCTCCCCGCTCTGCCTGCTCTCTCCAACCTTGGATTGCCTGCTCTCTCTTTCCCCAGACAGCCTGCTCTCTCATTCCCCGGACAAGCTGCTCTCTCAATTACCAGACTGCCTGTTCTCTCCCTTCCCGGAGAAGCTGTTCTCTCCCTCTCTGGACTGCCTGCACTCTCGCTATCCGGACTGCCTGCTCTCTCCCTCCCCAGACGAGCTGCTCTCTTCCTCTCTGGCCAGCCCGCTCTCTCTCTCCCCAGCCAGCCTGCTCTCAACCTTCCCGGACAGCCCGCTCTCTCTCTCCCCGCTCTGCCTGCTCTCTCCATCCCTGGATTGCCTGCTCTCTCCTTCCCTGGACGGCCTGCTCTCTACTTTCCCGGACAGCCTGCTCTCTCATTCCCCGGACAAGCTGCTCTCTCAATTACCGGACTGCCTGTTCTCTCCCTACCCGGACAAGCTGTTCTCTTCCTCTCTGGACTGCCCGCACTCTCGCTACCCGGACCGCCTGCTCTCACCCTCCACGGACTGCCCCCTCTCTGCCTCCCCGGACAGCCCGCTCTCTCAATCCCTGGACTGCCCACTCTCTCCCTCACCGGAGAGCCCGCTCTCTCCCTCCCCGGACTGCCTGCTCACTACTTCCCCAGACTGCCTGCACTCTCCCTACCCGGACAAGCTGCTCTCTCACTCACCGTACTGCCTGTCCTTCCCCGGACTGCCTGCTCTCTCCCTACCCAGAAAAGATGCTCTCTCCTTCTCTGGACAGGGAGCACTCTCCCTCTCTGGAGAGCCAACACTCTCCCTCCCCAGACGGCCCGCTCTCTCCCTTCCTGGACTGCCTGCTCTCTCCTTCCCCAGACTTCTGTTCTCTCCCTACCCGGACAAGCTGTTCTTTCCCTCTCTGGACAGCCCGCACTCTCGCTGAACGGCCAGCCTGCTCTTTCCCTCCCAGGACAGCCCGCGCTCTCCCTCCGCGGACTGCCTGCTCTCTCATTCCACGGACTGACTGCTCTCTCCCTCCCCGGACTGCTTGCTCTCTCACTCCCCGGACTGCCTGCTCTCTCCCTACCCAGACAAACTGCGCTCTGCCTCCCTGATCAGCACGTTCTCCCCCTTCCCAGCCAGCCTGCTCTCTCCCACCCCGGACAGCCCGCGCTGCACTACCTGGCCAGCCTGCACTTTCACTCCCCGGCCAGCCTGCACTCTGCATCCCCAGACAGCCCGCACTCTCCCTCACCGGACAGCCAACACTCTCCTTCCCCAGACTGCCTGCTCTCTCCCTACCCAGACTGCCTGCTCTCTCCTTCCCCAGACTGCCTGCTCTCTCCCTCCCCGGATGAGCTGCTCTCTTCCTCCCTGGCCAGCCCGCGCTCTCTCTCCCCAGCCAGCCTCCTCTCACCCTTCCAGGACAGCCCACTCTCTCTCTCCCCGCACTGCCTGCTCTCTCCATCCCTGGATTGCCTGCTCTCTCCTTCCCTGGACGGCCTGCTCTCTACTTTCCCGGACAGCCTGCTCTCTCATTCCCCGGACAAGCTGCTCTCTCAATTACCGGACTGCCTGTTCTCTCCCTACACGGACAAGCTGTTCTCTCCCTCTCTGGACAGCCCACACTCTCGCTACCCGGCCAGCCTGCTCTTTCCCTCCCCGGACAGCCCGTGCTCTCCCTCCCCGGACTGCCTGCTCTCTCATTCCACGGACTGCCTGCTCTCTCCCTACCCGGACAAGATGCTCTGTCCTACTCTGCACAGTGGGCACTCTCCCTCTCTGGAGAGCCCACAATGTCCCTCCCCGAGAGCCCACTCTCTCCCTTCCTGGACTGCCTGCTCTCTCCTTCCGCAGACAGCCCGCTCTCGCACTCCCCGGACGAGCTGCACTCTACCTCGCCGGACAAGCTGCTCTCTCCCTCCCCGGACAAGCTGCTCTGTTCCTCCCCGGCCAGCCCGCTCTCTCCCTCCCCGGCCAGCCTGCTCTCCCCTTCCCCAGACAGCCCTGTCTCTCCCTCACTGGACAAGCTGCTGTCTCCCTCCCCAGAAAAGCTGCTCTTTTCCTCCACGGAGCGCACACTCTCACCCTCCCCGGACTGCCTGCTCTGCCCCTCCCCGGACTGTCTGCTTTCTCCCTCCCCGGAATGCCTGCTCTCACCTTCCCCGGACTGCCTGCTCTCTCCCTACTAGGACAGCCCACACTCTCCCTCCCCGGACTGCCCGCTCCCTCCCTCCCCGGAAAGCCTGCTATCTCGCTCCCCAGACAGCCTGCTCTCTCCCTCCCCAGACTGCCTGCTCTCTCCCTACCTGGACAAGCTGCTCTCTCCATCCCCAGACAGCCCGTACACTCCCTCTCCAGGCAGCTGGCACTCTCCGTCCCCAGCCAGCCCGCACTCTCCCTCCCCGGACAGCCCGTACTCTCCCTCCCTGGAAGTCTGCTCTCTCCCTCCGCGGACTGCCTGCTCACTCCTTCTCCAGAATGCCTGCTCTATCCCTACCCGGACAAGATTCTCTCTCCTGCTCTGGACAGAATGCCTGCTCTCTCCCTCCCTGGACAGCACACTCACCCCCTCCACAGCCAGACTGCTCTCTCCCTCCCCGCCCAACCTGCACTCCCCTCCCCGGCCAGCCTGCACTTTCCCTCCCCGGACAGCCCGCATTCTCCCTCCCCAGACAGCACACACTCTCCCTCCCGGGCCATCCAGCGCTCTCCCTCCCCGGACAAGCTACTGTCTCCCTCCCCAGACAACCCACTCGCTCCCTCCCCAGACAGCCCGCTCTTGCCCTCCCCGGACTGCCTGCTATCTCCTTCCCTGGACTGCCTGCTCTCTCCCTACCTGGACAAGCTACTCTCTCCCTCTCTGGACAGTGGCCACTCTCCCTCACTGCACAGCCTGCTCTCTCCCTTCCCGGACTGCCTGCACTCTACTTCCCCAGACTGCCTGCTCTCTCCCTCCCCGGACAGCCCACTCTCTCCCTTCCCGGACTGCCTGCTCTCTCCTTCCCCAGACTGCCCGCTCTCTCCCTTCCCAGACTGCATGCTCTCTCCTTCCCCAGACTGCCTGCTCTCTCCCGCCCCGGACGAGCTGCTCTCTTCATCCCTGGCCAGCCCGCGCTCTCTCTCCCCAGCCAGCCTGCTCTCACCCTCCCCCGACAGCCCGCTCTCTCTCTCACCGCTCTGCCTGCTCTCTCCAACCTTGGATTGCCTGCTTTCTCCTTCCCCAGACAGCCTGCTCTCTCATTCCCCGGACAAGCTGCTCTCTCAATTAACGGACTGCCTGTTCTCTCCCTACCCGGACAAGCTGTTCTCTTCCTCTCTGGACTGCCCGCACTCTCGCTACCCGGACTGCCTGCTCTCTCATTCCACGGACTGACTGCTCTCTCCCTCCCCGGACTGCTTGCTCTCTCACTCCCCAGACTGCCTGCTCTCTCCCTACCAAGACAAACTGCGCTCTGCCTCCCTGATCAGCACGTTCTCCCCCTCCCCAGCCAGCCTACTCTCTCCCTCCCCGGACAGCCCGCCCTGCACTACCTGGCCAGCCTGCACTTTCCCTCCCCGGCCAGCCTGCACACTGCATCCCCGGACAGCCCGCACTCTCCCTCCCCGGACATCACGCACTCTCCCTCCCTGGCCAGCCCACACTCTCCCTCCCCGGCAGCACGCACTCTCCCTCCCCGGACATCACGCACTCTCCCTCCCTGGCCAGCCCACACTCTCCCTCCCCGGACTGCCCGCTCGCTCCCTCCCCAGACAGCCGGCACTCTCCGTCCCCAGCCATCCCGTACTCTCCCTCCCCGGACAGCCTGATCTCTCCCTGCCCGGACTGCCTGCTCTATCCCTACCGGACAAGATTCTCTCTCCTGCTCTGGACAGAATACCTTCTCTCTCCCTCCCTGGACAGCACACTCTCCCCCTCCCCAGCCAGACTGCTGTCTCCCTCCCCGGTCAGCCTGCCCTCCCCTCCCCGGTCAGCCTGCCCTCCCCTCCCCGGCCAGCCTGCACTTTCCCTCCCCGGACAGCCCGCTCTCTCCCTGCCCGGACAGCCCGCACTCTCCCTCCCCGGCCATCCAGCACTCTCCCTCCCCGGACAAGCTACTCTCTCCCTCGCCAGACAGCACACTCGCTCCCTCCCCAGACAGCCCGCTCACTCCCTCCCCGGACAGCACGTACACTCCCTCCCCACACTGCCCACTCTCTTCCTCCCCGGACAGCCCGCTCTCTTCCTCCCCAGAGTGCCTGCTCTCTCTCTCCCCGGACAGCCCGCTCTCTCCCTCCCTGGACAGCCCGCCCTTGCCCTCCCCTGACTGCCTGTTATCTCCTTCCCTGGACTGCCTGCTCTCTCCCTACCTGGACAAGCTGCTCTCTCCCTCTCTGGACAGTGGGCACTGTCCCTCACTGCACACCCTGCTCTCTCCCTTCCCGGACTGCCTGCTCTCTACTTCCCCAAACTGCCTGCACTCACCCTCCCCGGACAAGCTGCTCTCTCACTCACTGGACTGCCAGCTCTCTGTCCGTCCCCGGACTGCCCGCGCTCTCCCTCCTCCGACTACCCACTCTCTCCCTCCCCGGACAGCCTGCGCTCTCCCTCCCCGGAGAGCCTGCTCTCTCCGTCCCTGGACTGCCCACTCCCTCCCTCTCTGGACAGCCTGCTCTCACTCTCCCCGGTCTGCCTGCTCTCTCCCTCCCTGGACAAGCTGCTCTCTTACTCCCCGGCCAGCCCGCGCTCTCCCTCCCCAGCCAGCCTGCTCTCACCCTCCCCGGACAGCCCACTCTCTCTCTCCCCGGTCTGCCTGATCTCACCCTCCCTGGATTGCCTGCTCTCTCCTTCCCTGGACTGCCTGCTCTCTACTTACCCAGACTGCCTGGTCTCTCCTTCCCCGGACAAGCTGCTCTCTCAATCAGCGGACTGCCTGTTCTCTCCCTACACGGACAAGCTGTTCTCTCCCTCTCTGGACAGCCCACACTCTCGCTACCCAGCCAGCCTGCTCTTTCCCTCCCTGGACAGCCCGCGCTCTCCCTCCCCGGACTGCCTGCTCTCTCATTCCACGGACTGCCTGCTCTCTCGCTACACGGACAAGCTGCTCTCTCCTACTCTGTACAGTGGGCACTCTCCCTCTCTGGAGAGCCCACACTGTCCTTCCCCGGAGAGCCCACTCTCTCCCTTCCTGGACTGCCTGTTCTCTCCTTCCCCAGACAGCCCGCTCTCGCACTCCCCGGATGAGCTGCACTCTCCCTCCCCGGACAAGCTGCTCTCTCCCTCCCCGGACAAGCTGCTCTCTTCCTCCCCGGACAAGCTGCTCTCTTCCTCCCCGGCCAGCCCGCTCTCTCCCTCCCCGGCCAGCCTGCTCTCCCCTTCCCCAGACAGACCGGTCTCTCCCTCACCGGACAAGCTGCTCTCTCCCTCCCCAGAAAAGCTGCTCTTTTCCTCCGCGGAAAGCCCACTCTCACCCTCACCGGACTGCCTGCTCTGCCCCTCCCCGGACTGTCTGCTCTCTCCCTCCCCGGAATGCCTGCTCTCACCTTCCCCGGACTGCCTGCTCTCTCCCTACTAGGACAGCCCACACTCTCCCTCCCCGGACTGCCCGCTCTCTCCCTCCCCGGAAAGCCTGCTCTCTCGCTCCCCGGACAGCCTGCTCTCTCCCTCCCCAGACTGCCTGCTCTCTCCCTACCTAGACAAGCTGCTCTCTCCATCCCCGGACAGCCCATACACTCGCTCTGCAGGCAGACGGCACTCTCCCTCCCCGGACAGCCCGCATTCTCCCTCCCCAGACAGCACACACTCTCCCTCCTGGGCCATCCAGCGCTCTCCCTCCCCAGACAAGCTACTCTCTCGCTCCCCGGACTGCCCGCTCTCTCCCTCCCCAGACAGCCCGCTCTTGCCCTCCCCAGACTGCCTGCTACCTCCTTCCCTGGACTGCCTGCTCTCTCCCTACCTGGACAAGCTACTCTCTCCCTCTCTGGACAGTGGCCACTCTCCCTCACTGCACAGCCTGCTCTCTCCCTTCCCGGACTGCCGGCTCTCTACTTCCCCAAACTGCCTGCACTCACCCTCCCCGAACAAGCTGCTCTCTCACTCACTGGACTGCCTGCTCTCTGTCCCTCCCCGGACTGCCAGCTCTCTACCTCCCCAGACTGCCTGCTCTCTCCCTCCCCGGACAGCCCACTCTCTCCCTTCCCAGACTGCCTGCTCTCTCCTTCCCCAGACTGCCTGCTCTCTCCCTCCCCAGACGAGCTGCTCTCTTCCTCCCTGGCCAGCCCGCGCTCTCTCTCCCCAGCCAGCCTGCTCTCACCCTCCCCCGACAGCCCGCTCTCTCTCTCCCCGCTCTGCCTGCTCTCTCCAACCTTGGATTGCCTGCTCTCTCCTTCCCCAGACAGCCTGCTCTCTCATTCCCCGGACAAGCTGCTCTCTCAATTACCGGACTGCCTGTTCTCTCCCTACCCGGACAAGCTGTTCTCTCCCTCTCTGGACTGCCTGCACGCTCGATACCCGGACTGCTTGCTCCCTCCCTCCCCGGACGAGCTGCTCTCTTCCTCCCTGGCCAGCCTGCTCTCTCTCTCCCCAGCCAGCCTGCTCTCACCCTTCCAGGACAGCCCGCTCTCTCTCTCCCCGCTCTGCCTGCTCTCTCCATCCCTGGATTGCCTGCTCTCTCCTTCCCTGGACGGCCTGCTCTCTACTTTCCCGGACAGCCTGCTCTCTCATTCCCCGGACAAGCTGCTCTCTCAGTTACTGGACTGCCTGTTCACTCCCTACCCGGACAAGCTGTTCTCTCCCTCTCTGGACAGCCCGCACTCTCGCTGAACGGCCAGCCTGCTCTTTCCCTCCCCGGACAGCCCGCGCTCTCCCTCCCCGGACTGCCTGCTCTCTCATTCCACAGACTGACTGCTCTCTCACTCCCCGGACTCCCTGCTCTCTCCCTACACAGACAAACTGCGCTCTGCCTCCCTGATCAGCACGTTCTCATCCTTCCCAGCCAGCCTGCTCTCTCCCTCCCCGGACAGCCTGCACTCTGCATCCCCGGACAGCCCGCACTCTCCCTCCCCGGACATCACGCACTCTCCCTCCCTGGCCAGCCCACACTCTCCCTCCCCGGACTGCCCGCTCTCTCCCTCCCCAGACAGCCTGCTCTCTCCATCCCCGGACAGCTCGTACACTCCCTCTATAGGCAGCCGGCACTCTCCGTCCCCAGCCATCCCGCACTCTCCCTCGCCGGCCATCCAGCGCTCTCCCTCCCTGGACAAGCTACACTATCCCTCCCCAGACAGCCCACTCGCTCCCTCCCCAGACAGCCCGCTCACTCCCTCCACGGACATCACGTACACTCCCTCCCCACACTGCCCACTCTCTTCCTCCCCAGACAGCCCGCTCTCTTCCTCCCCAGAGTGCCTGCTCTCTTCCTCCCCGGACAGCCCGCTCGCTCCCTCCCTGGACAGCCCGCCCTTGCCCTCCCCTGACTGCCTGCTATCTCCTTCCCTGGACTGCCTGCTCTCTCCCTACCTGGACAAGCTGCTCTCTCCCTCTCTGGACAGTGGGCACTGTCCCTCAATGCACAGCCTGCTTTCTCCCTTCCCGGACTGCCTGCTCTCTACTTCCCCAAACTGCCTGCACTCACCCTCCCCGGACAACCTGCTCGCTCACTCACCGGACTGCCAGCTCTCTGTCCGTCCCCGGACTGCCCGCGCTCTCCCTCCTCCGACTACCCACTCTCTCCCTCCCCGGACAGCCTGCGCTCTCCTTCCCCAGACAGCCTGCGCTCTCCCTCCCCGGACAGCCTGATCTCTCCCTCCCTAGACTGCCCACTCCCTCCCTCAATGGACTGCCTGCTCTCTCCTTTCCCGGACTGCCTGCTCTCTCCCTACCTTGACAAGCTGTTCTCTCCCTCTCTGGACAGCCTGCTCTCACTCTCCCCGGTCTGCCTGCTCTCTCCCTCCCCGGACAAGCTGCTCACTTACTCCCCGGCCAGCCCGCGCTCTCCCTCCCCAGCCAGCCTGCTCTCACCCTCCCCAGACAGCCCACTCTCTCTCTCCCCGGTCTGCCTGCTCTCTCCCACCCCGGATTGCCTGCTCTCTCCTTCCCTGGACTGCCCGCTCTCTACTTTCCCAGACTGCCTGGTCTCTCCTTCCCTGGACAAGCTGCTCTCTCAATCAGCGGACTGCCTGTTCTCTCCCTACACGGACAAGCTGTTCTCTCCCTCTCTGGACAGCCCACACTCTCGCTACCCGGCCAGCCTGCTCTTTCCCTCCCCGGACAGCCCGCGCTCTCCCTCCCCGGACTGCCTGCTCTCTCATTCCACGGACTGCCTGCTCTCTCCCTACCCAGACAAGCTGCTCTCTCCTACTCTGTACAGTGGGCACTCTCCCTCTCTGGAGAGCCCACACTGTCCCTCCCCGGAGAGCCCACTCTCTCCCTTCCTGGACTGCCTGCTCTCTCCTTCCGCAGACAGCCCGCTCTCGCACTCCCCGGACGAGCTGCACTCTCCCTCCCCGGACAAGCTGCTCTCTCCCTCCCCGGACAAGCTGCTCTCTTCCTCCCCGGACAAGCTGCTCTCTTCCTTCCCGGCCAGCCCGCTATCTCCCTCACCGGCCAGCCTGCTCTCTCCCTCCCCAGAAAAGCTGCTCTTTTCCTCCGTGGACAGCCCACTCTCACCCTCCCCGGACTGCCTGCTCTGCCCCTCCCCGGACTGTCTGCTCTCTGCCTCCCCGGACAGCCAGCTCTCTCCCTCCCCGGACAGCCCTTACACTCCCTCTCCAGGCAGCCGGCACTCTCCGTCCCCAGCCAGCCCGCACTCTCCCTCCCCGGACAGCCCGCACTTTCCCTCCCCGGAAGTCTGCTCTCTCCCTCCGCGGACTGTCTGGTCACTCCTTCTCCAGAATGCCTGCTCTATCCCTACCCGGACAAGATTCTCTCTCCTGCTCTGGACAGAATGCCTGCTCTCTCCCTCCCTGGACAGCACACTCACCCCCTCCGCAGCCAGACTGCTCTCTCCCTCCCCGCACAACCTGCACTTTCCTTCCCCGGACAGCCCGTACTCTCCCTCCCCACACTGCCCGCTCTCTCCCTCCCCGGACTGCCCGCTCTCTCCCTCCCCGGACTGTCTGCTCTCTGCCTCCCCGGACAGCCCGCTCTCTCCCTCCCCAGACTGCCCTTACACTCCCTCTCCAGGCAGCCGGCACTCTCCGTCCCCAGCCAGCCCGCGCTCTCCCTCCCCGGACAGCCCGCACTTTCCCTCCCCGGAAGTCTGCTCTCTCCCTCCGCGGACTGCCTGGTCACTCCTTCTCCAGAATGCCTGCTCTATCCCTACCCGGACAAGATTCTCTCTCCTGCTCTGGACAGAATGCCTGCTCTCTCCCTCCCTGGACAGCACACTCACCCCCTCCACAGCCAGACTGCTCTCTCCCTCCCCGCACAACCTGCACTTTCCCTCCCCGGAGAGCCTGCACTTTCCCTCCCTGGACAGCCCGCTCTCTCCCTCCCCGGACAGCCCGCATTCTCCCTCCCCAGGCAGCACACACTCTCCCTCCCGGACCATCCAGCGCTCTCCCTCCCCAGACAGCCCACTCGCTCCCTCCCCAGACAGCCCATTCACTCCCTCCCCAGACAGCCCGCTCTTGCCCTACCCGGACAGCCCGCTCTTGCCCTCCCCGGACTGCCTGCTCTCTCCCTACCTGGACAAGCTACTCTCTCCCTCTCTGGACAGTGGCCACTCTCCCTCACTGCACAGCCTGCTCTCTCCCTTCCCGGACTGCCTGCTCTCTACTTCCCCAAACTGCCTGCACTCATCCTCCCCGAACAAGCTGCTCTCTCACTCACCGGACTGCCTGCTCTCTGTCCCTCCCCGGACTGCCAGCTCTCTACCTCCCCAGACTGCCTGCTCTCTCCCTCCCCGGACAGCCCACTCTCTCCCTTCCCGGACTGCCTGCTCTCTCCTTCCCCAGACTGCCCGCTCTCTCCCTTCCCAGACTGCCTGCTCTCTCCCTCCCCGGACGAGCTGCTCTCTTCCTCCCTGGCCAGCCCGCGTTCTCTCTCCCCAGCCAGCCTGCTCTCACCCTCCCCGGACAGCCTGCTCTCTCTCTCCCCGCTCTGCCTGCTCTCTCCAACCTTGGATTGCCTGCTCTCTCCTTCCCCAGACAGCCTGCTCTCTCATTCCCCTGACAAGCTGCTCTCTCAATTACCGGACTGCCTGTTCTCTCCCTACCCGGACAAACTGTTCTCTCCCTCTCTGGACTGCCTGCACTCTCACTACCCGGACTGCCTGCTCTCTCCCTCCCTGGACGAGCTGCTCTCTTCCTCCCTGGCCAGCCCGCTCTCTCTCTCCCCAGCCAGCCTGCTCTCACCCTTCCCGGACAGCCCGCTCTCTCTCTCCCCGCTCTGCCTGCTCTCTCCATCCCTGGATTGCCTGCTCTCTCCTTCCCTGAACGGCCTGCTCTCTACTTTCCCGGACAACCTGCTCTCTCATTCCCCGGACAAGCTGCTCTCTCAATTACCGGACTGCCTGTTCCCTCCCTACCTGGACAAGCTGTTCTCTTCCTCTCTGGACTGCCCGCACTATCGCTACCCGGACTGCCTGCTCTCTCCCTCCACGGACTGCCCCCTCTCTGCCTCCCCGGACTGCCCGATCTCTCAATCCCCGGACTGCCCGCTCTCTCCCTCACCGGAGAGCCCGCTCTCTCCCTCCCCGGACTGCCTGCTCTCTACTTCCCCAGACTGCCTGCACTCTCCCTACCCGGACAAGCTGCTCTCTCACTCACCGTACTGCCTGTCCTTCCCCGGACTGCCTGCTCTCTCCCTACCCAGAAAAGATGCTCTCTCCTTCTCTGGACAGGGAGCACTCTCCCTCTCTGGAGAGCCCACACTCTCCCTCCCTAGACTGCCCGCTCTCTCCCTTCCTGGACTGCCTGCTCCCTCCTTCCCCAGACTTCTGTTCCCTCCCTACCCGGACAGCCCGCCGTGCACTACCTGGCCAGACTGCACTTTCCCTCCCAGGCCAGCCTGCACTCTGCGTCACTGGACAGCCCGCACTCTCCCTCCCCGGACATCACGCACTCTCCCTCCCTGGCCAGCCCACACTCTCCCTCCCCGGACTGCCCGCTCTCTCCCTCCCCAGACAGCCTGCTCTCTCCCTCCCCGGACAGCACGCACTCTCCCTACCCGGACATCACGCATTCTCCCTCCCTGGCCAGCCCACACTCTCCCTCCCCGGACTGCCCGCTCTCTCCCTCCCCGGACAGCCTGCTCTCTCCCTACCTGGACAAGCTGCTCTCTCCCTCCCCGGAGAGCGCACACTCTCCCTCCCCAGACAGCCCGCACTCTCCCTCCCCAGACAGCCCGCACTGTCCCTCCCCTGACTACCTGCTCTCTCAATCCCCGGAATGCCTGCTCTCTCCTTCTCCGGACAACCCGCACTCTCCCTCCCTGGACAGCCGGGGCTCTCCCTCCCTGGATGAACTGCTCTCTCCCTCCCCAGACAGCCCCCTCACTCGGTCCCCAGACAGTCCGCATTCCCCTCCCCAGCCAGCCTGCTCTCTCATTCCCCGGACAGCCTGCACTCTCTCGACCCAGACAGACTACACTCTCCCTCCCCAGCCATCCCGCACTCTCCCTCCCCGGACAAGCTACTCTCTCCCTGCACAGAAAGCTCACTCTCTCCCTCCCCAGACAGCCCGCTCACTCCCTCCCCAGACAGCCCGCACTCTCGCTCCCCGGACTGCCTGCTCTCTCATTCCACGGACTGCCTGCTCTCTCCCTACCCGGACAGGCTGCTCTCTCCTACTCTGTACAGTGGGCACTCTCCCTCTCTGGAGAGCCCACACTGTCCCTCCCCGGAGAGCCCACTCTCTCCCTTCCTGGACTGCCTGCTCTCTCCTTCCCCAGATAGCCCGCTCTCGCACTCCCCGGACAAGCTGCTCTCTTCCTCCCCGGACAAGCTGCTCTCTTCCTCCACGGCCAGCCCGCTATCTCCCTCACCGGCCAGCTGCTCTCCCCTTCCCCAGACAGCCCGGTCTCTCCCTCTCCGGACAAGCTGCTCTCTCCCTCCCCAGAAAAGCTGCTCTTTTCCTCCGTGGAGAGCACACTCTCACCCTCCCCGGACTGCCTGCTCTGCCCCTCCCCGGACTGTCTGCTTTCTCCCTCCCCGGAATGCCTGCTCTCACCTTCCCCTGACTGCCTGCTCTCTCCCTACTAGGACAGCCCACACTCTCCCTCCCCGGATTGCCCGCTCTCTCCCTCCCCGGACAGCCTGCTATCTCCCTCCCCAGACTGCCTGCTCTCTCCCTACCTAGACAAGCTGCTCTCTCCCTCCCCGGACTGCCCGCCCTCTCCCTCCCCGGACTGACCGCTATCTCCCTCCCCGGAAAGCCTGCTCTATCCCTCCACAGACTGCTTGCTCTCTCCCTACCTGGACAAGCTGCACTCTCCCTCCCCGGACAGCCCGTACACTCCCTCTCCAGCCAGCCCGCACTCTCCCTCCCCGGAAAGCATGCTCTCTCCCTCCCCGGACTGCCTGCTCTCTCCTTCTCTGGACTGCCTTCTCTATCCCTACATGGAGAAGATTCTCTTTCCTGCTCTGGACAGAATGCCAGCTCTCTCCCTCCCTGGACAGCACACTCTCCCCCTCCCCAGCCAGACTGCTCTCTCCCTCCCCGGTCAGCCTGCCCTCCCCTGCCCGGCCAGCTGCACGTTTCCCTCCCCAAACAGCCCTCTCTCTCCCTCCCAGGACAGCTTGCATTCTCCCTCCCCAGACAGCGCACTCGCTCCCTCCCCAGACAGCCCGCTCACACCCTCCCCAGACAGCCCGTACACTCCCTCCCCACACTGCCCACTCTCTTCCTCCCCGGACAGCCCACTCTCCCTCCCCAGAGTGCCTGCTCTCTCCCTCCCCTGACAGCCCGCACTTTCCCTCCCCGGAAAGCCTGCTCTCTCCCTCCCCACACTGCCCGCTCTCTCCCTCCCCGGACTGCCCGCTCTAGCCCTTCCTGGACTGCCTGCTCTCTCCTTCCCCAGACTTCTGTTCCCTCCCTACCCGGACAAGCTGTTCTCTCCCTCTCTGGACAGCCCGCACTCTCGCTGAATGGCCAGCCTGCTCTTTCCCTCCCAGGACACCCCGCGCTCTCCCTCCGTGGACTGCCTGCTCTCTCATTCCACGGACTGACTGCTCTCTCCCTCCCTGGACTGCTTGCTCTCTCACTCCCCGGACTGCCTGCTCTCTCCCTACTCAGACAAACTGCGCTCTGCCTCCCTGATCAGCACGTTCAACCCCTCCCCAGCCAGCCTGCTCTCTCCCTCCCCGGCCAACCTGCACTCTGCATCCCCGGACAGCCCGCTCTCTCCCTCCCTGGCCAGCCCACACTCCCCCTCCCCGGACAGCCCGCTCTCTCCCTCCCCAGACAGCCTGCTCTCTCCCTCCCTGGACATCACGCACTCTCCCTCCCTGGCCAGCCCACACTCTCCCTCCCCGGACTGCCCGCTCTCTCACTCCCCAGACACACTGCTCTCTCCCTCCCCGGACAGGCTGCTCTCTCCCTACCTGGACAAGCTGCTCTCTCCCTCCCCGGAGAGCCCACACTCTCCCTCCCCAGACAGCCCGCTCTCTCCCTCCCCAGACAGCCCGCTCTCTCCCTCCCCAGACAGCCCGCACTCTCCCTCCCCAGAGAGCCTGCTCTCTCCCTCCCCGGACAGCACGCACTCTCCCTACCCGGACATCACGCACTCTCCCTCCCTGGCCAGCCCACACTCTCCCTCTCTGGACTGCCCGGTCTCTCCCTCCCCGGACAGCCTGCTCTCTCCCTACATGGACAAGCTGCTCTCTCCCTCCCCGGAGAGCCTGCTCTCTCCCTACATGGACAAGCTGCTCTCTCCCTCCCCGGAGAGCGCCCACTCTCCCTCCCCAGACAGCCCGCACTCTCCCTCCCCAGACAGCCCGCACTGTCCCTCCCCTGACTACCTGCTCTCTCAATCCTCGGAATGCCTGCTCTCTCCTTCTCCGGACAACCCGCACTCTCCCTCCCTGGACAGCCGGGGCTCTCCCTCCCTGGAAGAACTGCTCTCTCCCTCCCCAGACAGCCCCCTCTCTCACTCCCCAGACAGCCCGCATTCCACTCCCCAGCCTGCTCTCTCACTCCATGGACAGCCTGCACTCTCCCTCCCCGGACAAGCTCCTCTCTCCCTGCCCAGAAATCTCACTCTCTCCCTCCCCAGACAGCCCGCTCACTCCCTCCCCAGACAGCCCGCACTCTCCCTCCCCGGGCAGCCTGCACTCTCCCACCCCAGACAGCCCGCTCTCTCCCTCCCCAGACAGCCTGCACTCTCTCCCTCCCAACACAGCCCGTACTCTCCCTCCCCAGACTGCCCGCTCTCTCCCTCCCCGGTCTGCCCGCTCTCTCCCTCCCCAGACAGCCCGCTCTTGCCCTCCCCGGACTGCCTGCTATCTCCTTCCGTGGACTGCCTGCTCTCTCCCTACCTGGACAAGCTACTCTCTCCCTCTCTGACAGTGGGCACTCTCCCTCACTGCACAGCCTGCTCTCTCCCTTCCCGGACTGCCTGCTCTCTACTTCCCCAAACTGCCTGCACTCACCCTCCCCGAGAAAGCTGCTCTCTCACTCACCGGACTGCCTGCTCTCTGTCCCTCCCTGGACTGCCTGCTCTCTACCTCCCCAGACTGCCTGCTCTCTCCCTCCCCAGACAGCCCACTCTCTCCCTTCCCGGACTGCCTGCTCTCTCCTTCCCCAGACTGCCCGCTCTCTCCCTTCCCAGACTGCCTGCTCTCTCCTTCCCCAGACTACCTGCTCTCTCCCTCCCCGGACGAGCTGCTCTCTTCCTCCCTGGCCAGCCCGCGCTCTCTCTCCCCAGCCAGCCTGCTCTCACCCTCCCCGGACAGCCCGCTCTCTCTCTCCCCGCTCTGCCTGCTCTCTCCTACCTTGGATTGCCTGCTCTCTCCTTCCCCAGACAGCCTGCTCTCTCATTCCCCGGACAAGCTGCTCTCTCAATTACCGGACTGCCTGTTCTCTCCCTACCCGGACAAACTGTTCTCTCCCTCTCTGGACTGCCTGCACTCTCACTACCCGGACTGCCTGCTCTCTCCCTCCCCGGACGAGCTGCTCTCTTCCTCCCTGGCCAGCCCGCTCTCTCTCTCCCCAGCCAGCCTGCTCTCACCCTTCCCGGACAGCCCGCTCTCTCTCTCCCCGCTCTGACTGCTCTCTCCATCCCTGGATTGCCTGCTCTCTCCTTCCCTGGACGGCCTGCTCTCTACTTTCCCGGACAGCCTGCTCTCTCATTACACGGACAAGCTGCTCTCTCAATTACCGGACTGCCTGTTCCCTCCCAACCCGGACAAGCTGTTCTCTCCCTCTCTGGACTGCCCCCTCTCTGCCTCCCCGGACAGCCCGCTCTTTCAATCCCCGGACGGCCCGCTCTCTCCCTCACCGGAGAGCCCGCTCTCTCCCTCCCCAGACTGCCTGCTCTCTTCTTCCCCAGACTGCCTGCACTCTCCCTCCACAGACAAGCTGCTCACGCACTCACCGTACTGCCTGTCCTTCCCCGGACTGCCTGCTCTCTCCCTACCCAGAAAAGATGCTCTCTCCTTCTCTGGACAGGGAGCACTCACCCTCTCTGGAGAGCCCCCACTCTCCTTCCCCACACTGCTCGCTCTCTCCCTCCCCAGACAGCACGCACGCTCCCTCCCCGGACATCACGCACTCTCCCTCCCTGGCCAGCACACACTCTCCCTCCCCGGACTGCCCGCTCTCTCCCTCGCCAGACAGCCTGCTCTCTCCCTCCCCGGACTGCCTGCTCTCTCCCTCCCCGGACTGCCTGCTCTCTCCCTACATGGAAAAGCTGCTCTCTCCCTCCCCGGAGAGCGCACCCTCTCCCTCCCCAGACAGCCCGCTCTCTCCCTCCCCAGACAGCCCGCTCTCTCCCTCCCCAGACAGCCCGCTCTCTCCCTCCCCAGACAGCCTGCTCTCTCCCTCCCCGGACAGCACGCACTCTCCCTACCCGGACATCACTCACTCTCCCTCCCTGGCCAGCCCACAATCTCCCTCCCCGGACTGCCCGCTCTCTCCCTCCCCGGACAGCCTGCTCTCTCCCTACATGGACAAGCTGCTCTCTCCCTCCCCGGAGAGCCTGCTCTCTCCCTCCCCGGAGAGCCCACATTCTCCCTCCCCAGACAGCCCGCACTCTCCCTCCCCAGGCAGCCCGCACTCTCCCTCCCCTGACTACCTGCTCTCTCAATCCCCGGAATGCCTGCTCTCTCCTTCTCCGGACAACCCGCACTCTCCCTCCCTGGACAGCCGGGGCTCTCCCTCCCTGGATGAACTGCTCTCTCCCTCCCCAGACAGCACCCTCTCTCGCTCCCCAGACAGCACGCATTCCCCTCCCCAGCCAGCCTGCTCTCTCACTCCCCGGACAGACTGCACTCTCTCGACCCAGACAGACTACACTCTCCCTCCCCGGCCATCCCGCACTCTCCCTCCCCGGACAAGCTACTCTCTCCCTGCCCAGAAAGCTTACTCTCTCCCTCCCCAGACAGCCCGCTCACTCCCTCCCCAGACAGCCTGCACTCTCCCTCCCCGGACTGCCTGCACACTCCCTCCCCGGACTGCCCGCTCTCTCCCACCCCGGACTGCCCGCTCTCTCCCTCCCCTGACAGCCCGCTCTTGCCCTCCCCAGACTGCCTGCTTTCTCCTTCCATGGACTGCCTGCTCTCTCCCTACCTGGACAAGCTACTCTCTCCCTCTCTGGACAGTGGCCACTCTCCCTCACTGCACAGCCTGCTCTCTCCCTTCCCGGACTGCCTGCTCTCTACTTCCCCAAACTGCCTGCACTCACCCTCCCCGAACAAGATGCTCTCTCACTCACCGGACTGCCTGCCCTCTGTCCCTCCCCGGACTGCCTGCTCTCTACCTCCCCAGACTGCCTGCTCTCTCCCTCCCCGGACAGCCCACTCTCTCCCTTCCCGGACAGCCTGCTCTCTCCTTCCCCAGACTGCCCGCTCTCTGCCTTCCCAGACTGCCTGCTCTCTCCTTCCCCAGACTGCCTGCTCTCTCCTTCCCCAGACAGCCTGCTCTCTCATTCCCCGGACAAGCTGTTCTCTCCCTCTCTGGACTGCCTGCACTCTCGCTACCCGGACTGCCTGCTTTCTCCCTCCATGGACTGCCCCCTCTCTGCCTCCCAGGACAACCCGCTCTCTCAATCCCCGGACAGCCCGTGCTCTCCCTCCGCGGACAGCCCGCTCTCTCCCTCACCGGAGAGCCCGCTCTCTTCCTCCCCGGACTGCCTGCTCTCTACTTCCCCAGACTGCCTGCACTGTCCCTTCCCGGACAAGCTGCTCTCTCACTCACTGTACACCCTGTCCTTCCCCGGACTGCCTGCTCTCTCCCTACCCAGAAAAGATGCTCTCTCCTTCTCTGGACAGGGTGCACTCTCCCTCTCTGGAGAGCCCACACTCTCCCTCCCCACACTGCCCGCTCTCTCCCTTCCTGGACTGCCTGCTCTCTCCTTCCCCAGACTTCTGTTCTCTCCCTACCCGGACAAGCTGTTCTCTCCCTCTCTGGACAGCCCGCACTCTCACTGAACGGCCAGCCTGCTCTTTCCCTCCCAGGACAGCCCGCGCTCTCCCTTCGCGGACTGCCTGCTCTCTCATTCCACGGACTGACTGCTCTCTCCCTCCCCGGACTGCTTGCTCGTTCACTCCCCGGACTGCCTGCTCTCTCCCTACCCAGACAAACTGCGCTCTGCCTCCCTGATCAGCACGTTCTCATCCTTCCCAGCCAGCCTACTCTCTCCCTCCCCGGACAGCCCGCCCTGCACTACCTGGCCAGCCTGCACTTTCCCTCCCCGGCCAGCCTGCACTCTGCATCCCCGGACCGCGCGCTCTCTCCCTCCCCGGACAGCACGCACTCTCCCTCCCTGGACATCACGCACTGTCCCGCCCTGGCCAGCCCACACTCCCCCTCCCCGGACTGCCCTCTCTCTCCCTCCCCAGACAGCCCGCTCTCTCCCTACCCTGACAGCCCGCACTCTCCCTCCCCAGACAGCCTGCTCTCTCCCTCCCCGGCAGCACGCACTCTCCCTACCCGGACATCACGCACTCTCCCTCCCTGGCCAGCCCACACTCTCCCTCCCCGGACTGCCCGCTCTCTCCCTCCCCGGACAGCCTGCTCTCTCCCTACCTGGACAAGCTGCTCTCTCCCTCCCCGGAGAGCGCACACTCTCCCTCCCCAGACAGCCCGCACTCTCCCTCCCCAGACAGCCCGCTCTCTCCCTCCCCTGACTACCTGCTCTCTCAATCCTCGGAATGCCTGCTCTCTCCTTCTCCGGACAACCCGCACTCTCCCTCCCTGGACAGCCGGGGCTCTCCCTCCCTGGAAGAACTGCTCTCTCCCTCCCCAGACAGCCCCCTCTCTCATTCCCCAGACAGCCTGCATTCCACTCCCCAGCCTGCTCTCTCACTCCCCGGACAGCCTGCACTCTCCCTCCCCAGACAAGCTCCTCTCTCCCTGCCCAGAAAGCTCACTCTCTCCCTCCCCAGACAGCCCGCTCACTCCCTCCCCAGACAGCCCGCATTCCCCTCCCCAGCCAGCCTGCTCTCTCACTCCCCGGACAGCCTGCGCTCTCTCGACCCAGACAGACTACACTCTCCCTCCCCTGCCATCCCGCACTCTCCCTCCCCGGACAAGCTACTCTCTCCCTCCCCAGAAAGCTCACTCTCTCCCTCCCCAGACTGGCCACTCACTCCCTCACCAGACAGCCCGCACTCTCCCTCCCCGGACTGCCTGCACTCTCCCTCCGCGGACTGCCCGCTCTCTCCCTCCCCGGACAGCCCGCTCTCTCCCTCCCCAGACTGCCTGCTCTCTCCTTCACCGGACTGCCTGCTCTCTCCCTACCTGGACAGCTGCTCTCTCCTACTCTGTACAGTGGGCACTCCCTAATAGGACAGCCCACACTCTCCCTCCCCAGACTGCCTGCTCTCTCCCTACCCGGACAAGCTGCTCTCTCCTACTCTGTACAGTGGGCACTCTCCCTCTCTGGAGAGCCCACACTGTCCCTCCCCGGAGAGCCCACTCTCTCCCTTCCCGGACTGCCTGCTCTCTCCTTCCCCAGACTGCCTGCTCTCTCCCTAATAGGACAGCCCACACTCTCCCTCCCCAGACTGCCTGCTCTCTCCCTACCCGGACAAGCTGCTCTCTCCTACTCTGTACAGTGGGCACTCTCCCTCTCTGGAGAGCCCACACTGTCCCTCCCCGGAGAGCCCACTCTCTCCCTTCCCGGACTGCCTGCTCTCTCCTTCCCCAGACTGCCTGCTCTCTTCCTAGTAGGACAGCCCACACTCTCCCTCCCCGGACTGCCCGCTCTCTCCCTACCCGGAAAGCCTGCTCTCTGCCTCCCCAGACTGCCTGCACTCTCCCTCCCCGGACCAGCTGCTCTCTCACTCACCATACTGCCTTTCCTTCCCCGGACTGCCTGCTCTCTCCCTACCCAGAAAAGAAGCTCTCTCCTTCTCTGGACAGGGAGCACTCTCCCTCTCTGGAGAGCCCACACTCTCCCTCCCCACACTGCCTGCTCTCTCCCTTCCTGGACTGCCTGCTCTCTCCTTCCCCAGACTTCTGTTCTCTCCCTACCCGGACAAGCTGTTCTCTCCCTCTCTGGACAGCCCGCACTCTCGCTGAACGGCCAGCCTGCTCTTTCCCTCCCATGACAGCCCGCGCTCTCCCTCCGCGGACAGCCTGCTCTCTCATTCCATGGACTGACTGCTCTCTCCCTCCCCGAATTGCTTGCTCTCTCACTCCCCGGACTGCCTGCTCTCTCCCTACCAAGACAAACTGCACTCTCCCTCCCTGATCAGCACGTTCTCCCCCTCCCCAGCCAGCCTGCACTCTCCCTCCCGGACAGCCTGCATTCGCCCTCCCGGACAGCCTGCGCTCTCCCTCCCAGACAGCCTGCACTCTCCCTCCCGGACAGCCCACAATCTCCTTCCCCAGACAGCCCACTCTCTCCCTACCCAGACAGCACGCACTCTCCCTCCCCGAACCGCCCGCACTCTCCCTCCCCGGACAGCCCACACTCTCCTTCCCCGGACTGCCTGCTCTCTACTTCCCCTGACAGCCTGCAATCTCCCTCCCTGGATAGCCTGCACTGTGCCTCCCTGGAAAGCCCGCACTCTCCCTCCCCAGACACACTCTCTCTCCCACCCAGACAGCCCACACTCTCACTCCCCGGACAGCCTGCACTCTCCTTCCCCGGACTGCCTGCTCTCTACTTCCCCGGACAGCCCGCACTCTCCCTCACGGGACAGACCACACCCTCGTTCCCCGGCCATCCCTTGCTCTCCCTCCCCAGACAGCCCGCACTCTCCCTCCCTGGCCAGCCCGCACTGTCCCCCCCCAGATGGCCCGCTCTTGCCCTCCCCAGACAGCCTGTTCTCTCCCTCCCCGGACAGCCCGCTCTCTATCTCACCCAAAAAACCCACACTCTCCTTCCCCTGAGATCCCGCACTCTCTCTCCCCGGACAGCCCACAATCTCCTTCCTGAGACTGCCCACTCTCACACTCCCCAGACAGCCCACACTCTCCCTCCCAAGACCGCCCAAACTCTCCCTCCCCAGACAGTGCACTCGCTCCCTCCCCAGACAGCCTGCACTCTCCCTCCCCAGACAGGACACAAGCTCCCTCCCCGGACTGCCTGCTCTTTCCTTCCCCGGACTGCCGGCTCTCTCCCTACCCAGAAGGATGCTCTCTCCTTCTCTGGACTGCCCGCACTCTCTCTCTCTGGACAGCCTGCACTTTTCCTCCCCATACTGCCTTCTCTCTCCCTCCCCGGACTGTCAGCTCTCTCCTTCCCCAGACAGCCCGTAGTCTCCCTCCCCAGCCAGCCTGCACTCTCCCTACCTGGACAGCACGCACTCTCCCTCCCCGAACCGCCCGCACTCTCCCTCCCCGGACAGCCCACACTCTCACTCCCCGGACAGCCTGCACTCTCCTTCCCCGGACTGCCTGCTCTCTACTTCCCCGGACAGCCCGCACTCTCCCTCACGGGACAGACCACACCCTCGCTCCCCGGCCATCCCTTGCTCTCCCACCCCAGACAGCCCGCACTCTCCCTCCCTGGCCAGCCCGCACTGTCCCTCCACAGATGGCCCGCTCTTGCCCTCCCCAAACAGCCTGTTCTCTCCCTCCCCGGACAGCCCGCTCTCTCGCACCCTGGACTGCCTGCTCTCTCCTTCCCCGAACTCCCTGCTCTCTCCCTACCTGGACAAGCTGCTCTCTCCCTCTCTGGACAGGGGGCACTCTCCCGCTCTGGAGAGCACGCTCTCTCCCTCCCTGCGCTGCCTGCTCTCTCCCTCCCCGGACTGCCTGCTCTCTCCTTCCCGGGACTGATGCTCTCTCCCTACCCAGAGAAGATGCTCTCTCCTTCTCTGGACTGCCCACACTCCCCCTCTCTGGACAGCCCGCACTCTCCCTCCCCAGACTGCCTGCTCTCTCCCTCCCCGGACTGACAGCTCTCTCCTTCCCCAGACAGCACGTACTCTTCCTCCCCATACTGCCTGCTCTCTCCCTCCCCGGACAGCCCGTGCTTTCCCTCCCCGGACAGCCTGCTATCTCCCTCCCCTGACAGCCCACACTCTCCTTCCCCAGACAGCCTGCACTCTCCGTCCCGGACAGCCTGCACTCTTCCTCCCCAGAGAGCCCGCTCTCTCCCTCCCCAGATAGCCCACACTCTCCTTCCCCGGACAGCCCGCACTCTCTCTCCCCGGACAGCCCACAATCTCCTTCCTGAGACTGCCCACTCTCACACTCCCCAGACAGCCCGTACTCTCCCTCCCAAGACCGCCCAAACTCTCCCTCCCCAGACAGTGCACTCGCTCCCTCCCCAGACAGCCTGCACTCTCCCTCCCCAGACAGGACACAAGCTCCCTCCCCGGACTGCCTGCTCTTTCCTTCCCCGGACTGCCGGCTCTCTCCCTACCCAGAAAAGATGCTCTCTCCTTCTCTGGACTGCCCGCACTCCCCCTCTCTGGACAGCCCGCACTCTCCCTCCCCAGACTGCCTGCTCTCTCCCTCCCCGGACTGACAGCTCTCTCCTTCCCGAGACAGCCCGTACTCTTCCTCCCCATACTGCCTGCTCTCTCCCTCCTCGGACAGCCTGTGCTCTCCCTCCCCGGACAGCCTGCTCTCTCCCTCCCGGGACAGCCCGTGCTTTCCCTCCCCGAACAGCCTGCTATCTCCCTCCCCTGACAGCCCACACTCTCCTTCCCCAGACAGCCTGCACTCTCCGTCCCGGACAGCCTGCACTCTTCCTCCCCGGAGAGCCCGCTCTCTCCCTCCCCAGATAGCCCACACTCTCCTTCCCCAGACAGCCCGCACTCTCCCTCCCCGGACAGCCCGCTCTCTATCTCAGCCAAAAAACCCACACTCTCCTTCCCCTGAGATCCCGCACTCTCTCTCCCCGGACAGCCCACAATCTCCTTCCCGAGACTGCCCACTCTCACACTCCCCAGACAGCCCGCACTCTCCCTCCCAAGACCGCCCAAACTCTCCCTCCCCAGACAGCGCACTCGCTCCCTCCCCAAACAGCCTGCACTCTCCCTCCCCAGACAGGACACAAGCTCCCTCCCCGGACTGCCTGCTCTTTCCTTCCCCGGACTGCCGGCTCTCTCCCTACGCAGAGAGGATGCTCTCTCCTTCTCTGGACTGCCCGCACTCTCTCTCTCTGGACAGCCTGCACTTTTCCTCCCCATACTGCCTTCTCTCTCCCTCCACGGACTGTCAGCTCTCTCCTTCCCCAGACAGCCCGTAGTCTCCCTCCCCAGCCAGCCTGCACTCTCCCTACCTGGACAGCACGCACTCTCCCTCCCCGAACCGCCCGCACTCTCCCTCCCCGGACAGCCCACACTCTCCTTCCCCGGACTGCCTGCTCTCTACTTCCCCTGACAGCCTGCAATCTCCCTCCCTGGATAGCCTGCACTGTGCCTCCCTGGAAAGCCCGCACTCTCCCTCCCCAGACACACTCTCTCTCCCACCCAGACAGCCCACACTCTCACTCCCCGGACAGCCTGCACTCTCCTTCCCCGGACTGCCTGCTCTCTACTTCCCCGGACAGCCCGCACTCTCCCTCACGGGACAGACCACACCCTTGCTCCCCGGCCATCCCTTGCTCTCCCACCCCAGACAGCCCGCACTCTCCTTCCCTGGCCAGCCCGCACTGTCCCTCCACAGATGGCCCGCTCTTGCCCTCCCCAGACAGCCTGTTCTCTCCCTCCCCGGACAGCCCGCTCTCTCGCACCCTGGACTGCCTGCTCTCTCCTTTCCCGAACTCCCTGCTCTCTCCCTACCTGGACAAGCTGCTCTCTCCCTCTCTGGACAGGGGGCACTCTCCCGCTCTGGAGAGCACGCTCTCTCCCTCCCTGCACTGCCTGCTCTCTCCCTCCCCGGGCTGCCTGCTCTCTCCTTCCCGGGACTGATGCTCTCTCCCTACCCAGAGAAGATGCTCTCTCCTTCTCTGGACTGCCCACACTCCCCCTCTCTGGACAGCCCGCACTCTCCCTCCCCATACTGCCTGCTCTCTCCCTCCTCGGACAGCCCGTGCTCTCCCTCCCTGGACAGCCTGCTCGCTCCCTCCCGGGACAGCCCGTGCTTTCCCTCCCCGGACAGCCTGCTATCTCCCTCCCCAGACAGCCCATACTCTCCTTCCCCAGACAGCCTGCACTCTCCGTCCCGGACAGCCTGCACTCTTCCTCCCCGGAGAGCCCGCTCTCTCCCTCCCCAGATAGCCCACACTCTCCTTCCCCAGACAGCCCGCACTCTCCCTCCCCGGACAGCCCGCTCTCTATCTCAGCCAAAAAACCCACACTCTCCTTCCCCTGAGATCCCGCACTCTCTCTCCCCGGACAGCCCACAATCTCCTTCCCGAGACTGCCCACTCTCACACTCCCCAGACAGCCCGCACTCTCCCTCCCAAGACCGCCCAAACTCTCCCTCCCCAGACAGCGCACTCGCTCCCTCCCCAAACAGCCTGCACTCTCCCTCCCCAGACAGGACACAAGCTCCCTCCCCGGACTGCCTGCTCTTTCCTTCCCCGGACTGCCGGCTCTCTCCCTACGCAGAGAGGATGCTCTCTCCTTCTCTGGACTGCCCGCACTCTCCCTCTCTGGACAGCCTGCAGTTTTCCTCCCCAGACAGCCCACTCTCTCCCTCCCCAGACAGCCTGCTCTCTCCCTCCCCGGACAGCCCGTACTCTCCCTCCCCAAACAGCCCGCACTCTCCCTGCCCAGACAGCATGCACTGTCTCCCTTCACCGACAGCCCGTGCTCTCCCTCCCCGGACTGCCTGCCTCTCCCTCCCTGGTCTGCCTGCCTCTCCCTCCCCGGACAGCCCGTGCTCTCCTTCCCCGGACAACCTGCTATCTCCCTCCCGGATAGCCTGCCCTCTCCCTCCCAGACAGCCTGCACTCTCCCTCCATGGACTGCCCGCTCTCTCCCTCCCCAGACAGACCACACTCTCCTTCCCCAGACAGCCCGCATTCTCCCTCCATGGACAGCCCGCTCTCTACCTCCCCAGAGAGCCCACTCTCTCCCTCCTCAGACAGTCTACTCTCTCCCTCCCCGGACAGCCCACTCTCTCACTCCCCAGAAAGCCCGCACTCTCCCTCCCAAGACAGCCCACACTCTCCCTCCCCAGACAGCGCACTCGCTCCCTCCCCAGACAGCCCGCACTCTCCCTCCCCAGACAGCCTGCACTCTCCCTACCCAGACAGCCTGCACTCTCCCTACCCAGACAGGACACACTCTCCCTCCCCGGACTGCCTGCTCTTTCCTTCCCCGGACTGCCTGCTCTCTCCCTACGCAGAGAAGATGCTCTCTCCTTCTCTGGACTGCCCGCACTCTCTCTCTCTGGACAGCCTGCACTCTTCCTCCCCAGACTGCCTGCTCTCTCACTCCCCGGAATGTCAGAACTCTCCTTCCCCAGACAGCCCGTACTCTCCTAACCCGCACAGCACGCTCTTTCCCTCCCAGGACAGCCCGCACTCTCCTTCGCCGGACTGCCTGCTCTTTCCATCCCCGGACAGCCCGTGCTCTCCCTTCCCGGACAGCCTGCACTCTGCCTCCCGGACAGCATGCACTCTTCCTCCTAGACAGCTTGCAATCTCCCTCCCCAGACAGCGCACACTCTCTTTCCACAGACAGCCCGCACTCTCACTCCCCGGACAGACTGCACTCTCCCTCCTGGACAGCCTGCACTCTCCCTCCCCAGACAGCCAGCAATCTCCCTCCCCGAACATCCACACTCTCCTTCCCCAGACAGCCCACTCTCTCCCTCCCCAGAGAGCCTTTCACACTCCCACCCCGAACAGCCCTCCCTCTCCTAACCCAGACAGCTCACTCTCTCCCTCGCCAGACAGCCCACTCTCTCCCTCCCCAGACAGACAACTCTCTGCCACCCCAGACAGCCCGCACTCTCCCAACCCAGACAGCCCGCACTCTCCCTCCCCAGACAGCCTGCTCTCTCCCTCCCCAGACAGCCTGCACTCTCCCTCCCAAGACATCCCTCACTCTCCCTCCCCGGACAGCCCACACTCTCCCTCCCCAGACAGCCCACTCTCTCCCTCCCCAGACAGACAACTCTCTGCCACCCCAGACAGCCCGCACTCTCCCACCCCAGACAGCCTGCTCTCTCCCTCCCCAGACAGCCTGCACTCTCCCTCCCAAGACATCCCTCACTCTCCCTCCCCAGACAGCCCGTGCTCTCTCTCCCCGGACTGCCTGCTCTCTACCTCCCCCGACAGCCCGTGCTCTCTCTCCCTGGACAACCTGCTATCTCCTTCCCGGATAGCCTGCACTGCCCCTCCCGGACAGCCTGCAATCTCCCTCCCCAGACAGCATGCACTCTCCCTCCCCGGACAGGCTGCACTCTCCCTCCCCAGACAGCGCACACTATCCTTCCACAGACAGCCCACTCTCTCACTCCCCAGACAGCCCACAGTCTCCCTCCCCACACAACCCGCGCTCACCCTCCCCGGACAGCCTGCACTCTCTGCATCCCCAGACAGCCCACACTCTCCCTCCCGGACAGCGCACTCTCTCCCTCCCCAGACAGCCTGCACTCTCCTTCCCCAGACAGCCCGCACTTTCACTCCCCACACAGCCTGCTCTCACCCTCCCCAGACAGCCCGCACTCTCCCTCCCCACAGACAGCCTGCACTCTACCTCCCCTCACAGCCTACTCTCACCCCTCCAAGACAGCCCGCACTTTCCCTGCCCACACAGCATGCATTCTTTCCCTCCCCAGTCAACCCGCACTCTCTGTCCCGGACAGCCTGCACTCTCCCTCCCGGACAGGCTGCATTCGCCCTCCCGGACAGCCCACACTCTCCCTCCCAGACAGCCTGCACTCTCCCTCCCGGACAGCCCACACTCTCCTTCCCCAGACAGCCCACTCTCTCCCACCCCAGACAGCCCGCACTCTCCCTCCCCAGACAGCCCGCACTCTCCCTCCACAGACAGCCCACTCTCTCCCTCCCCAGACAGCCTGCACTCTCCCTACCTGGACAGCACGCACTCTCCCTCCCCGAACCGCCCGCACTCTCCCTCCCCGGACAGCCCACACTCTCCTTCCCCGGACTGCCTGCTCTCTACTTCACCAGACAGCCTGCAATCTCCCTCCCCGGATAGCCTGCACTGTGCCTCCCTGGAAAGCCTGCACTCTCCCACCCGGAAAGCCCGCACTCTCCTTCCCCGAACTCCCTGCTCTCTCCCTACCTGGACAAGCTGCTCTCTCCCTCTCTGGACAGGGGGCACTCTCCCGCTCTGGATAGCCCGCTCTCTCCCTCCCTGCGCTGCCTGCTCTCTCCCTCCCCAGACTGCCTGCTCTCTCCTTCCCGGGACTGATGCTCTCTCCCTACCCAGAGAAGATGCTCTCTCCTTCTCTGGACTGCCCGCACTCCCCCTCTCTGGACAGCCCGCATTCTCCCTCCCCAGACTGCCTGTTCTCTCCCTCCCCGGACTGACAGCTCTCTCCTTCCCCAGACAGCAGGTACTCTTCCTCCCCATACTGCCTGCTCTCTCCCTCCCCGGACAGCCCGTGCTCTCCCTCCCCGGACAGCCTGCTCTCTCCCTCCCCAGACAGCCCGTGCTTTCCCTCCCCGGACATCCTGCTATCTCCCTCCCCAGACAGCCCACACTCTCCTTCCCCAGACAGCCTGCACTCTTCCTCCCCGGAGAGCCCGCTCTCTCCCTCCCCAGATAGCCCACACTCTCCTTCCCCGGACAGCCCGCACTCTCCCTCCCTGGACAGCCCACAATCTCCTTCCCGAGACTACCCACTCTCACACTCCTCAGACAGCCCGTACTCTCCCACCCCAGACAGCCCGCACTCTCCCTCCCCAGACAGCCTGCTCTGTCCCTCCCCAGACAGCCCGCACTCTCCCACCCCAGACAGCCCGCACTCTCCCTCCCCAGACAGCCTGCTCTCTCCCTCCCCAGACAGCCCGCACTCTCCCTCCCAAGACATCCCTCACTCTCCCTCCCCGGACAGCCCACACTCTCCCTCCCCAGACAGCCCTTACTCTCCCTCCCTGGACTTCCTGCTCTCTCCCTCCCCGGACAGCCCGTGCTCTCTCTCCCCGGACAACCTGCTATCTCCTTCCCGGATAGCCTGCACTGTCCCTCCCGGACAGCCTGCAATCTCCCTCCCCAGACAGCATGCACTCTCCCTCCCCGGACAGGCTGCACTCTCCCTCCCCAGACAGCGCACACTATCCTTCCACAAACAGCCCACTCTCTCACTCCCCAGACAGCCCACAGTCTCCCTCCCCACACAACCCGCGCTCACCCTCCCCAGACAGCCCGCACTCTCCCTCCCGGACAGCGCACTCTCTCCCTCCCCAGACAGCCTGCACTCTCCTTCCCCAGACAGCCCGCACTTTCACTCCCCACACAGCCTGCTCTCACCCTCCCCAGACAGCCCGCACTCTCCCTCCCCACAGACAGCCTGCACTCTACCTCCCCTCACAGCCTACTCTCACCCCTCCAAGACAGCCCGCACTCTCCCTGCCCGCACAGCATGCATTCTTTCCCTCCCCAGTCAACCCGCACTCTCTGTCCCGGACAGCCTGCACTCTCCCTCCCGGACAGGCTGCATTCGCCCTCCCGGACAGCCTGCACTCTCCCTCCCAGACAGCCTGCACTCTCCCTCCCAGACAGCCCACACTCTCCTTCCCCAGACAGCCCACTCTCTCCCTCCCCAGACAGCATGCACTCTCCCTCCCCGGACAAGCTGCACTCTCCCTCCCCAGACAGCGCACACTATCCTTCCACAGACAGCCCACTCTCTCACTCCCCAGACAGCCCACAGTCTCCCTCCCCACACAACCCGCGCTCACCCTCCCCGGACAGCCTGCACTCTCTGCATCCCCAGACAGCCCACACTCTCCCTCCCGGACAGCGCACTCTCTCCCTCCCCAGACAGCCTGCACTCTCCTTCCCCAGATAGCCCGCACTCTCCCTCCACAGACAGCCCACTCTCTCCCTCCCCAGACAGCCTGCACTCTCCCTACCCGGACAGCACGCACTCTCCCTCCCCGAACCGCCCGCACTCTCCCTCCCCGGACAGCCCACACTCTCCTTCCCCGGACTGCCTGCTCTCTACTTCCCCAGACAGCCTGCAATCTCCCTCCCCGGATAGCCTGCACTGTGCCTCCCTGGAAAGCCCGCACTCTCCCTCCCCGGACAGCCCGCACTCTCCTTCCCCGAACTCCCTGCTCTCTCCCTACCTGGACAAGCTGCTCTCTCCCTCTCTGGACAGGGGGCACTCTCCCGCTCTGGAGAGCCTGCTCTCTCCCTCCCTGCGCTGCCTGCTCTCTCCCTCCCCGGACTGCCTGCGCTCTCCTTCCCGGGACTGATTCTCTCTCCCTACCCAGAGAAGATGCTCTCTCCCTCTCTGGACAGCCCGCATTCTCCCTCCCCAGACTGCCTGCTCTCTCCCTCCCCGGACTGACAGCTCTCTCCTTCCCCAGACAGCACGTACTCTTCCTCCCCATACTGCCTGCTCTCTCCCTCCCCGGACAGCCCGTGCTTTCCCTCCCCGGACAGCCTGCTATCTCCCTCCCCAGACAGCCCACACTCTCCTTCCCCAGACAGCCTGCACTCTCCGTCCCGGACAGCCTGCACTCTTCCTCCCCGGACAGCCCGCTCTCTATCTCACCCAAAATACCCACACTCTCCTTCCCCTGAGATCCCGCACTCTCTCTCCCCGGACAGCCCACCATCTCCTTCCCGAGACTACCCACTCTCACACTCCCCAGACAGCCCGCACTCTCCCTCCACAGACAGCCCAAACTCTCCCACCACAGACAACCCACTCTGTCCCTCCCCAGACAGCCCGCACTCTCCCTACCCAGACAGCCCACTCTCTCCCTCCCCAGACAGCTTGCAATCTCCCTCCCCGAATATCTACCCTCTCCTACCCCAGACAGCCCACTCTCTCCCTCCCCAGACAGCCTTTCACACTCCCACCCTAAACAGCCCTCCCTCTCCCACCCCAGACAGCCCACTCTCTTCCTCCCCAGGCAGCCCGCACTCTCCCTCCCCAGACAGCCCGCACTCTCCCTCCCCAGACAGCCCCCTCTCTCCATCCCCAGACAGCCCACACTCTCCCACCCCAGTCAGCCCGCACTCTCCCTCCCTAGACAGCCCGCTCTATCCCTCCCCAGACAGCCTGCACTCTCCCTCCCCGGACAGCCTGCACTCTCCCTCCCCAGACAGCCCGCACTCCCCCTCCCCAGACAGCCTGCACTCATCCTCCCTGGACAGCCCTTCTCTCCCTACCGGACAGACCGCACTCTCCCTCCCCGGACAGCCCACTCTCTCCCTCCTCCAACAGTCTGCTCTCTCGCTCCCCGGACAGCACGCTCTCTCCTTCCCCGGACAGCCCGCTCTCTCCCTCCCCGAACCGCCCGTACTTTCCCTCCCAGGACAAGATGCACTCTCCATCCCCGGACTGCCTGCTCTCTCCCTCCCGGACAGACCGCACTCTCACTCCCCGGGCAGCCCGCACTCTCCTTCCCGGACTGCCTGCTCTCTACTTGCCCGGACAGCCCGCACTCTCCCTCATGGGACAGACAGCACTCTGCCTCCCCGGACAGCCCACACTCTCCCTCCCCGGACAGCCCGGAGTCTGCCTCCCCGGACAGCGCACACCCTCACTCCCCGGCCATCCCGTGCTCTCCCTCACCAGACAGCCCACTCACTCCCTGCCCGGACAGCCCGTAATCTCATTCCCCGCACTGTCCGCTCTCTTCCTCCCCAGCCTTCCTGCTCTATCCCTCCCCAGACAGCCAGCACTCTCCCTCCCTTGCCAGCCCGCACTGTCCCTCCCCGGATGGCCCTCGCTCTCCCTTCCCAGACAGCCTGCTCTCTCCCTCGCCGGACATCCCGCTCTCTCCCTCCCTGGACTGCCTGCTCTGTCCTTCCCTGGACTCCCTGCTGTCTCCCTACCTGGACAAGCTGCTCTCTCCCTCTCTGGACAGGGGGCACTATCCCTCTCTGTGGAGCCCGCTCTCTCCCTCCCCAGACAGACCGCACTCTCCCTCCCTGGACAGGACACACACTCTTCCCCGCGCTGCCTGCTCTCTCCCTCCCCGGACTGCCTGCTCTCTCCGTCCCCGGACTGCTTGCTCACTCCCTACCCAGAAAAGATGCTCTCTCCTTCTCTGGACTGCCTGCACTCTCCCTCTCTGGACTGCCCACACTCTCCCTCCCCAGACTGCCTGCTCTCTCCCTCCCTGGACTGCCAGCTCTCTCCTTCCCTAGACAGCCCGTACTTTCAATCCACGGACAGCACGCTCTCACCCTCCCCGGACTGCCTGCTCTCTCCCTCTCCGGATAGCCCGTGCTCTCCCTCCCCGGACTGCCTGCTCTCTCCCTCCCCGGACAGCCCGAGCTCTCCCTCCCCGGACAACCTGCTATCTCCTTCCTGGATAGCCTGCACTCTCCCTCCCGGACAGCCTGCAATCTCCTTCCACGGACAGCCCGCTCTCTATCTCCCCAGACAACCCACACACTCCTTCCCCAGACAGCCCGCACTCTCCCTCCCCGGACAGCCCGCTCTCTATTTCCCAGAGAGCCCACTCTCTCCCTCCTCATACAGTCTGCTCTCTCCCTCCCTGGACAGCCCACTCTCTCACTCCCCAGAAAGCCCGCACTCTCCCTCCCAAGACAGCCCACACTCTCCCTCCCCAAACAGCCCGCACTCTCCCTGCCCAGACAGCATGCACTGTCTCCCTTCACTGACAGCCCGTGCTCTCCCTCCCCGGACTGCCTGCCTCTCCCTCCCCGGACAGCCCGTGCTCTCCTTCCCCGGACAACCTGCTATCTCCCTCCCGGATAGCCTGCACTCTCCCTTCCGGACAGCCTGCACTCTCCCTCCCCGGACAGCCCGCTCTCTATTTCCCAGAGAGCCCACTCTCTCCCTCCTCATACAGTCTGCTCTCTCCCTCCCTGGACAGCCCACTCTCTCACTCCCCAGAAAGCCCGCACTCTCCCTCCCAAGACAGCCCACACTCTCCCTCCCCAGACAGCACACTCGCTCCCTCCCCAGACAGCCCGCACTCTCCCTCCCCAGACAGCCTGCTCTCTCCCTACCCAGACAGGGCACACTCTCCCTCCCCAGACAGCCTGCACTCTCCCTACCCAGACAGGACACACTCTCCCTCCCCGGACTGCGTGCTCTTTCCTTCCCCGGACTGCCTGCTCTCTCCCTACGCAGAGAAGATGCTCTCTCCTTCTCTGGACAGCCTGCACTCTTCCTCCCCAGACTGCCTGCTCTCTCCCTCCCCGGACTGTCAGCTCTCTCCTTCCCCAGACAGCCCGTACTCTCCCAATCCGGACAGCACGCTCTTTCCCTCCCCGGACAGCCCTCACACTCCTTCGCCGGACTGCCTGCTCTCTCCATCCCCGGAAAGCCCGTGCTCTCCCTTCCCGGACAGCCTGCTCTCTCCCTCCCAAGACTGCCGGCTCTCTCCCTCACCAGCCAGCCCGCACTCTCCCTCCCGGACAGCCTGCACTCTCCCTCCCGGACAGCTTGCACTCTCCCTCCCCACAAAGTGCACACTCTCTTTCCACAGACAGCCCACTCTCTCCCTCCCCAGACAGCCCACACTCTCCCTCCTGGACAGCCTGCACTCTCCCTCCCCAGACAGCCAGCAATCTCCCTCCCCGAACATCCACCCTCTCACTCCCCAGACAGCCCACTCTCTCCCTCCCCAGACAGACCACTCTCTCCCTCCCCATGCAGCCCGCACTCTCCCACCCCAGACAGCCTGCACTCACCCTCCCTGGACAGCCCACTCTCTCCCTACCGGACAGACCGCACTCTGCCTCCCCGGACAGCCCACTCTCTCCCTCCTCAGACAGTCTGCTCTCTCGCTCCCCGGACAGCACGCTCTCTCCTTCCCCGGACAGCCCGCTCTCTCCCTCCCCGAACCGCCCGTACTCTCCCTCCCCGGACAAAACACACTCTCCTTCCCTGGACTGCCCGCACTCTGCCTCCCCGGACAGCCCGGACTCTGCCTCCCCGGACAGCCCGGACTCTGCCTCCCCGGAGAGCACACACCCTCACTCCCCGGCCATCCCGTGCTCTCCCTCCCCAGACAGCCCACTCACTTGCTGCCCGGACAGCCCGTAATCTCATTCCCCGCACTGTCCGCTCTCTTCCTCCCCAGCCTTCCTGCTCTATCCCTCCCCAGACAGCCAGCACTCTCCCTCCCTTGCCAGCCTTCACTGTCCTCCCCGCACGGGCCGCGCTCTCCCTCCCTGGACTGCCTGCTCTCTCCTTCCCCGGACTCCCTGCTGTCTCCCTACCTGGACAAGCTGCTCTCTCCCTCTCTGGACAGGGGGCACTCTCCCTCTCTGTAGAGCCCGCTCTCTCCCTCCCCAGACAGCCCGCACTCTCCCTCCCTGGCCAGAAGCACACTCCTCCCCGCGCTGCCTGCTCTCTCCTTCCCCGGACTGCTTGCTCTCTCCCTACCCAGAAAGGATGCTCTCTCCTTCTCTGGACAGCCCGCACTCTCCCTCCCCAGACTGCCTGCTCTCTCCCTCCCCGGACTGCCAGCTCTCTCCTTCCCTAGACAGCCCGTACTTTCAATCCACGGACAGCACGCTCTCTCCCTCCCCGGACTGCCTGCTCTCTCCCTCTCCGGATAGCCCGTGCTCTCCCTCCCCGGACTGCCTGCTCTCTCCCTCTCCGGACAGCCCGAGCTCTCCCACCCCGGACAACCTGCTATCTCCTTCCCGGATAGCCTGCACTCTCCCTCCCGGACAGCCTGCACTCTCCCTCCCGGACAGCCTGCAATCTCCCTCCCGGACAGCCTGCAATCTCCTTCCCCGGACAGCCCACTCTCTCCCTCCCCAGACAGCCCACACTCTCCTTCCCCAGACAGCCCACACTCTCCCTCCACGGACAGCCCGCTCTCTATCTCCCCAGACAGCCCACACACTCCTTCCCCAGACAGCCCGCACAATCCTTCCCCGGACAGCCCACAATCTCCTTCCCCAGACAGCCTGCTCTCTCCCTCCCGGACAGCCCGTACACTCCCTCCCCAAACAGCCCATACTCTCCCTGCCCAGACAGCATGCACTGTCTCCCTTCACCGACAGCCCGTGCTCTCCCTCCCCAGACTGCCTGCCTCTCCCTCCCCGGACAGCCCGTGCTCTCCTTCCCCGGACAACCTGCTATCTCCCTCCCAGATAGCCTGCACTCTCCCTCCCGGACAGCCTACACTTCCCTCCACGGACTGCCCGCTCTCTCCCTCCCCAGACAGACCACACTCTCCTTCCCCAGACAGCCCGCACTCTCCCTCCCCGGACAGCCCGCTCTCTATTTCCCAGAGAGCCCACTCTCTCCCTCCTCAGACAGTCTGCTCTCTCCCTCCCCGGACAGCCCACTCTCTCACTCCCCAGAAAGCCCGCACTCTCCCTCCCAAGACAGCCCGCACTCTCCCTCCCCAGATAGCGCACTCGCTCCCTCCCCAGACAGCCCGCACTCTCCCTCCCCAGACAGCCTGCTCTCTCCCTACCCAGACAGGGCACACTCTCCCTCCCCAGACAGCCTGCACTCTCCCTACCCAGACAGGACACACTCTCCCTCCCCGGACTGCGTGCTCTTTCCTTCCCCGGACTGCCTGCTCTCTCCCTACGCAGAGAAGATGCTCTCTCCTTCTCTGGACTGCCCGCACTCTCTCTCTCTGGACAGCCTGCACTCTTCCTCCCCAGACTGCCTGCTCTCTCCCTCCCCAGACTGTCAGCTCTCTCCTTCACCAGACAGCCCGTACTCTCCCAACCCGGACAGCACGCTCTTTCCCTCCCCGGACAGCCCGCACACTCCTTCGCCGGACTGCCTGCTCTCTCCATCCCCGGAAAGCCCGAGCTCTCCCTTTCCGGACAGCCCGCTCTCTTCCTCACCAGCCAGCCCGCACTCTCCCTCCCGGACAGCCTGCACTCTCCCTCCCGGACAGCTTGCAAACTCCCTCCCCAGACAGCGCACACTCTCTTTCCACAGACAGCCCACTCTCTCCCTCCACAGACAGACCGCACTCTCCCTCCTGGACAGCCTGCACTCTCCCTCCCCAGACAGCCAGCAATCTCACTCCCCGAACATCCACACTCTCCTTCCCCAGACAGCCCACTCTCTCCCTCCCCAGAGAGCCTTTCACACTCCCTCCCCAGACAGACCGCTCTCTCCCGCCCCAGACAGCCCACACTCTCCCTCCCCAGACAGCCCACTCTCTCCCTCCCGGACAGCCCGCACTGTCCAGCCCCGGAAAGCCCACACTCTCCCTCCCCAGGCAGCCCGTACTCTCCCTCCCCAAACAGCCCGCACTCTCCCTGCCCAGACAGCATGCACTGTCTCCTTTCACCGACAGCCCGTGCTCTCCCTCCCCGTACTGCCTGCCTCTCCCTCCCCGGACAGCCCGTGCTCTCCCTCCCTGGACAGCTCGCATTCACCTTCGCCAGACTGCCTGCTCTCTACTTCCACAGACAGCCTGCGCTCTCCCTCCCCGGACAGCCCGCACTCTCCTTCCCCGGACTGCCTGCTCTCTACTTGCCCGGACAGCCCGCACTCTCCCTCACGGGACAGACGGCACCCAGCCTCCCCAGTGAGCCCACACTCTCCATCCCCGGAGAGGCCGCACTCTGCCTCCCCGGACAGCCCACACCCTCCCTACCCGTCCATCCCGTGCTCTCACACCCCAGACAGCCCACTCTCTCCCTCCCCGGATAGCCCGTTCTCTCATTCACCGCACTGCCCACTCTCTTCCTCCCCAGCCTGCCTGCTCTCTCCCTCCACAGACAGCCCGCACTCTCCCTCCCTGGCCAGCCCGCACTGTCCCTCCCCGGACGGCCCGCTTTCTCCCTCCCCAGACAGCCTGCTCTCTCCCTCCCCGGACAGCCCGTTCTCACCCTCCCTGGACTGCCTGCTCTCTCCTTCCCCGGACTCCCTGCTCTCTCCCTACCTGGACAAGCTGCTCTCTCCCTCTCTGGACAGGGGGCACTCTCCTTCTCTGGAGAGCCGGCTCTCTCCATCCCCAGCCAGCCCGCACTCTCCCTCCCCGGACAGGACGCACTTTCCCTCCCCGCGCTGCCTGCTCTCTCCCTCCCCGGACTGCCTGCTCTCTCCTCCCCAGACTGCCTGCTCTCTCCCTACCCAGAGAAGATTCTCTCTCCTTCTCTGGACTGCCTGCACACTCCCTCACTGGACAGCCCGCACTCTCCCTCCCGAGACTGCCTGCTCTCTCCCTCCCCAGACTGCCAGCTCTCTCCTTCTCCAGACAGCCCATACTCTCCCTCCACGGACTGCCTGGTCTTTCATTCCCAAGACAGCCCGTGCTCTCACTCCCCGGACTGCCTGCTCTCTCCCTCCCCGTACAGCCCGTGCTCTCCCTCCCCGGACAGCCTGCTATCTCCCTCCCTGATAGCCTGCACTCTCCCTCCCGGACAGCCTGCACTCTCCCTCCCCAGACAGCCCGCTCTCTATCTCCCCAGACAGCCCACACTCTCCTTCCCCACAGAGCCCGCACTCTCACTCCCCGGACAGCCTGCACTCTCCCTCCCCAGACAGCCCACACTCTCACTCCCCGGACAGCCCACACTCTCCCTCCCTATACAGCCCGCAAACTCCCTCCACAGACAGCCCATTCTCTCCATCGCCAGACAGCCCGCACTCTCCCACCCCAGACAGCCCACTCTCTCCCTCCCCAGACAGCCCGCACTCTCCCTCCCCAGACAGGCCACACAGTCCTTCCCCAGACAGGCCACACAGTCCCTCCCCAGACAGCCCGCACTCTCCCTCTCTGGCCAGCCCACACTCTCCCTCCCCGGACAGCCCTCACTGTCCCTCCCCGGACAGCCCGCACTCTCCCTCTCTGGCCAGCCCACGCTCTCCCTCCCCGGACAGCCCACACAGTCCCTCCCCAGACTGCCTGATCTCTCTTTCCCCAGACTGCCTGCAATCTCTCACCCCAGACAGCCCACACTCTCCCTCCCCGTACATCCCGTGCTCTCACTCCCCGGACAAGCTACACTCTCCCTCCACAGACAGCCCACTCTCTCCCTCCCCAGACAGCCCACTCACTCCCTCCCGGGACAGCCCGAACTCTCACTCCCCGCACTGCCTGCTCTCTCCCTCCCCGGACTGCCTGCTCTATCCCTACCCGGACTGCCTGCTCTATCACTACCCGGAAAAGATTCTCTCTCCTTCTCTGGACAGAATGCCTGCTCTCTCCCTCCCCGGACAGCACGCACTCCCCTCTCCGGCCAGCCTGCACTCACCCTCCCCGGACAGCCTGCACACTTCCTCCCCAGACAGCCCGCACTCTCCATCCGTGGCTATCCCGTGCTCTCCCTCCCCAGACAGCCCATTCACTCCCTCCCCAGACAGCCCATACTCTCACTCCCGCACTGCCTGCTCTCCTCCTCCCCGGACTGCCTGCTCTATCCCTACCCGGAAAAGATTCTCTCTCGTTCTCTGGACAGAATGCCTGCTCTCTCCCTCCCCGTACAGCCCGTGTTCTCCCTCCCCGGACAGCCTGCTATCTCCCTCCCTGATAGCCTGCACTCTCCCTCCCGGGCAGCCTGCACTCTCCCTCCCCGGACAGCCAGCTCTCTATCTCCCCAGACAGCCCACACTCTCCTTCCCCACAGAGCCCACTCTCTCCCTCCCCAGACAGCCCACACTGTCCCTCCTCAGACAGCCCGCACTGTCCCTCCCCAGACAGCCCACACAGTCCCTCCCCAGACAGACCACTCTCTCCCTCGCCAGACAGCCCGCACTCTCCTTCCCCAGACAGCCCTCACTGTCCCTCCCCGGACAGCCCGCACTCTCCCTCCCTGGACAGCCCGCACTCTCCCTCTCTGGCCAGCCCGGACTCTCCCTCCCCAGACTGCCTGCTCTCTCTTTCCCCAGACTGCCTGCAATCTCTCACCCCAGACAGCCCACACTCTCCTTCCCCGTACATCTCGTGCTCTCCCTCCCCGGACAAGCTACACTCTCCCTCCACAGACAGCCCACTCTCTCCCTCCCCAACAGCCCATTCACTCCCTCCCCGGACTGCCTGCCTCTCCCTCCCCGGACTGCCTACCTCTCCCTCCCCGGACAGCCCGTGCTCTCCTTCCGCGGACAACCTACTATCTCCCTCCCGGATAGCCTGCACTCTCCCTCCCGGACAGGCTGCACTCTCCCTCCATGGACTGCCCGCTCTCTCCCTCCCCAGACAGACCACACTCTCCTTCCCCAGAAAGCCCGGACTCTCCCTCCCCGGACAGCCCGCTCTCTATTTCCCAGAGAGCCCACTCTCTCCCTCCTCAGACAGTCTGCTCTCTCCCTCCCCTGACAGCCCACTCTCTCACTCCCCAGAAAGCCCGCTCTCTCCCTCCCAAGACAGCGCACTCGCTCCCTACCCAGACAGCCCACACTCTCCCTCCCCGGACTGCGTGCTGTTTCCTTCCCCGGACTGCCTGCTCTCTCCCTACGCAGAGAAGATGCTCTCTCCTTCTCTGGACTGCCCGCACTCTCTCTCTCTGGATAGCCTGCACTCTTCCTCCCCAGACTGCCTGCTCTCTCCCTCCCCGGACTGTCAGCTCTCTCCTTCCCCAGACAGCCCGTACTCTCCCAACCCGGACAGCTTGCATTCTCCCTCCCCAGACAGCGCACACTCTCTTTCCACAGACAGCCCACACTCTCCCTCCCCAGACAGCCCACACTCTCCCTCCCCAGACAGCCCGCACTCTCCCTCCCAGACGGCCTGCACTCTCCCTCCACAGACAGCCCCCACTCTCCTTCCCCAGACAGCCCGCACTCTCACTCCCCGGACAGACCACTCTCTCCCTCCCCAGGCAGCCCGCACTCTCCCTCCCCAGACAGCCCGCACTCTCCCTCCCCAGACAGCCTACACTCTCCCTCCCCAGACAGCCTGCACTCTCTCCCTCCCAACACAGCCCGTACTCTCCCTCCCCAAACAGCTTTCACTCACCCTCCCTGTACAGCCCACTCTCTCCCTACCGGACAGACCGCACTCTCCCTCCCCGGAAAGCCCACACTCTCCCTCCCCAGACAGCCTGTACTCTCCCTCCACGGACTTCCTGCTCTCTCCCTCCCCGGACAGCCCGTGCTCTCCCTCCCCGAATAGCCCGTGCTCTCCCTCCCCGGACTGCCTGCTCTCTACTTGCCCGGACAGCCCGCACTCTCCCTCACGGGACAGACAGCACCCAGCCTCCCCAGTGAGCCCACACTCTCCATCCCCGGAGAGGCCGCACTCTGCCTCCCCGGACAGCCCACACCCTCCCTAACCGGCCATCCCGTGCTCTCACTCCCCAGACAGCCCACTCTCTCCCTCCCCGGACAGCCCGTTCTCTCATTCACCGCACTGCCCACTCTCTTCCTCCGCGGACAGCCCGTTCTCACCCTCCCTGGACTGCCTGCTCTCTCCTTCCCCGGACTCCCTGCTCTCTCCCTACCTGGATAAGCTGCTCTCTCCCTCTCTGGACAGGGGGCACTCTCCTTCTCTGGAGAACCGGCTCTCTCCATCCCCAGCAAGCCCGCACTCTCCCTCCCCGGACAGGACGCACTTTCCCTCCCCACGCTGCCTGCTCTCTCCCTCCCCGGACTGCCTGCTCTCTCCTCCCTGGACTGCCTGCTCTCTCCCTACCCAGAGAAGATGCTCTCTCCTTCTCTGGACTGCCTGCACGCTCCCTCACTGGACAGCCCACACTCTCCCTCCCGAGACTGCCTGTTCTCTCCCTCCCCGGACTGCCTGCTCTCTCCTTCCCCAGACAGCCCGTACTCTCCCTCCACGGACTGCCTGGTCTTTCCCTCCCAAGACAGCCCGTGCTCTCACTCCCCGGACTGCCTGCTCTCTCCCTCCCCGTACAGACCGTGCTCTCCCTTCCCGGACAGCCTGCTATCACCCTCCCTGATAGCCTGCACTCTCCCTCCCCAGACAGCTCGCTCTCTATCTCCCCAGACAGCCCACACTCTCCTACCCCACAGAGCCCGCACTCTCACTCGCCGGACAGCCTGCACTCTCCCTCCCCAGACAGATCGCACTCTCACTCCCCGGACAGCCTACAATCTCCTTCCCCAGACAGCCCGCAGTCTCCCTCCCCAGACAGCCCGCACTCTCCCTCCCCAGAAAGTGCACTTCTCCCTCCCCATACAGACCGCACTCTCCCTCCCCAGACAACCCGCACTCTCCCTCCCTAGACAGTCTGCACTCTCTCCCTCCCAAGACAGCACACAATCTCCCTCCCCAGACAGCCCACACTCTCGCTCCCCAGACAGCCTGCACTCTCTCCCTCCCAAGACAGCCCACACTCTCCCTCCCCAGACAGCCCACACTCTACCTCCCCAGACAGCCTGCACTCTCCCTCCCCAGACAGGCCACACAGTCCCTCCCCAGACAGCCCACTCTCTCCCTCCCTAGACAGCCCGCACTCTCCCTCTCTGGACAGCCAGCACTCTCCCTCCCCGGACAGCCCGCACACTTCCTCCCCGGACAGCCCACACAGTCCCTCCCCAGACTGCCTGATCTCTCTTTCCCCAGACTGCCTGCAATCTCTCACCCCAGACAGCCCACACTCTCCCTCCCCGTACATCCCGTGCTCTCCCTCCCCGGACAAGCTACTCTCTCCCTCCACAGACAGCCCACTCTCTCCCTCCCGGGACAGCCCATTCACTGCCTCCCCAGACAGCCCGAACTCTCACTCCCCGCACTGCCTGCTCTCTCCCTCCCCGGACTGCCTGCTCTATCCCTACCCGGACTGCCTGCTCTATCCCTACCCGGAAAAGATTCTCTCTCCTTCTCTGGACAGAATGCCTGCTCTCTCCCTCCCCGGACAGCACGCACTCCCCTCTCCGGCCAGCCTGCACTCACCCTCCCCGGACAGCCTGCACCCTTCCTCCCCGAGCAGCCTGCACTCTCCCTCCCCAGAGTGCCTGATCTCTCTTTCCCCAGACAGCTCACACTCTCCCTCCCCAGACAGCCCGCACTCTCCCTCCGCGGCCATCCCGTGCTCTCCCTCCCCAGACAGCCCATTCACTCCCTCCCCAGACATCCCATTCACTCCCTCCCCGGACAGCCCATACTCTCACTCCCGCACTGCCTGCTCTCCTCCTCCCCGGACTGCCAGCTCTCTACCTCCCCAGACTGCCTGCTCTCTCTTTCCCCAGACTGCCTGCAATCTCTCACCCCAGACAGCCCACACTCTCCTTCCCCGTACATCTCGTGCTCTCCCTCCCCGGACAAGCTACACTCTCCCTCCACAGACAGCCCACTCTCTGCCTCCCCAGACAGCCCATTCACTGCGTCCCCGGACAGCCCATACTCTCACTCCCCGCACTGCCCCCTCTCTTCCTCCCTGGACTGCCAGCTCTCTTCCTCCTCAGACTGCCTGCTCTATCCATCCCCAGACAGCCCGCACTCTCCCTCCCCAGCCTGCCTGCTCTCTCCCTCCCCAGACAGCCCGCACTATCCCTCCCTGGCCAGCCCGCACTGTCCCTCCCCGGACGGCCCGCTCTCTCCTTCCCCAGACAGCCTGCTCTCTCCCTCCCCGGACAGCCCACTCTCACCCTCCCCGGACTGCCTGCTCTCTCCTTCCCCAGACTCCCTGCTCTCACCCTACCTGGACAAGCTGCTCTCTTACTCTCTGGACAGGGGGCACTCTCCCTCTCTGGAGAGCCCGCTCTCTCCCTCCCCAGCCAGCCCGCACTCTCCCTCCCCGGACAGGACACACTCTCCCTCCCCGCGCTGCCTGCTCTCTCCCTCCCTGGACTGCCTGCTCTCTCCTTCCCCGGACTGCCTGCTCTCTCCCTACCCAGAGAAGATACTCTCACCTTCTCTGGACTGCCTGCACGCTCCCTCTCTGGACAGCCCGGTCTCTATCTCCCGAGACTGCCTGCTCTCTCCCTCCCCGGACTGCCTGCTCTCTCCTTCCCCAGACAGCCCGTACTCTCCCTCCACGGACTGCCTGCTCTTTCCCTCCCAAGACAGCCCGTGCTCTCCCTCCCCGGACAGCCTGCTATCTCCCTCCCTGATAGCCTGTACTCTCCCTCCCGGGCAGCCTGCCCTCTCCCTCCCCAGACAGACCGCACTCTCCCTCCTCGGACAGCCTACAATCTCCTTCCCCAGACAGCCCACTCTCTCCCTCCCCAGACAGCCCGCAGTCTCCCTCCCCAGACAGCGCACTCTCTCCCTCCCCATACAGCCCGCACTCTCCCTCCCCAGACAACACGCACTCTCCCTCCCTAGACAGCCCACTCTCTCGCTTCCCTGGCAGCCTGCACTCTCCCTCCCCAGACAGCCTGCACTCTCTCCCTCCCAAGAAAGCCCACACTCTCCCTCCCCAGACAGCCCGCACTCTCCCTCCCCAGACAGCCTGCACTCTCTCCCTCCCAAGACAGCCCGCACTCTCCCTCCCCAGACAGCCTGCACTCTCTCCCTCCCAAGACAGCCCGCACTCTCCCTTCCCAGACAGCCCGCACTCTCCCTCCCCAGACAGCGCACTCTCTCCCTCCCAAGACAGCCCGCACTCTCCCTCCCCAGACAGCCCGCACTCTCCCTCCCCAGACAGCGCACTCTCTCCCTCCCCAGACAGCCCACACTCTCGCTTCCCTGGCAGCCTGCACTCTCCCTCCCCAGACAGCCTGCACTCTCTCCCTCCCAAGACAGCCCGCACTCTCCCTCCCCAGACAGCCCGCACTCTCCCTCCCCAGACAGCGCACTCTCTCCCTCCCCAGACAGCCCACACTCTCGCTTCCCTGGCAGCCTGCACTCTCCCTCCCCAGACAGCCTGCACTCTCTCCCTCCCAAGACAGCCCGCACTCTCCCTCCCCAGACAGCCCGCACTCTCCCTCCCCAGACAGCCCACTCTCTCCCTTGCCAGACAGCCCACTCTCTCCCTTGCCAGACAGCGTGCTCTCTCCCTCCCGGAGAGCCCACACTCTCCATCCCCAGAGAGGCCGCACTCTGCCTCCCCGGACAGCCCACACCCTCCCTAACCGGCCATCCCGTGCTCTCATTCCCCAGACAGCCCACTCTCTCCCTCCCCGGACAGCCCGTTCTCTCATTCACCGCACTGCCCACTCTCTTCCTCCCCGGACAGCCCGTTCTCACCCTCCCTGGACTGCCTGCTCTCTCCTTCCCCGGACTCCCTGCTCTCTCCCTACCTGGACAAGCTGCTCTCTCCCTCTCTGGACAGGGGGCACTCTCCTTCTCTGGAGAACCGGCTCTCTCCATCCCCAGCAAGCCCGCACTCTCCCTCCCCGGACAGGACGCACTTTCCCTCCCCGCGCTGCCTGCTCTCTCTCCTCCCCGGACTGCCTGCTCTCTCCCTACCCAGAGAAGATGCTCTCTCCTTCTCTGGACTGCCTGCACGCTCCCTCACTGGACAGCCCACACTCTCCCTCCCGAGACTGCCTGCTCTCTCCCTCCCCGGACTGCCAGCTCTCTCCATCCCCAGACAGCCCGTACTCTCCCTCCACGGACTGCCTGGTCTTTCCCTCCCAAGACAGCCCGTGCTCTCACTCCCCGGACTGCCTGCTCTCTCCCTCCCTGTACAGACCATGCTCTCCCTTCCCGGACAGCCTGCTATCACCCTCCCTGATAGCCTGCACTCTCCCTCCCGGACAGCCTGGACTCTCCCTCCCCAGACAGCTCGCTCTCTATCTCCCCAGACAGCCCACACTCTCCTACCCCACAGAGCCCGCACTCTCACTCGCCGGACAGCCTGCACTCTCCCTCCCCAGACAGATCACACTCTCCCTCCCCGGACAGCCTACAATCTCCTTCCCCAGACAGCCCACTCTCTCCCTCCCCAGACAGCCCGCAGTCTCCCTCCCCAGACAGCCCGCACTCTCCCACCCCAGACAGCCCACACTCTCCCACCCCAGACAGCCCGCACTCTCCCACCCCAGACAGCCCACTCTCTCCCTCCCCAGACAACCCGCACTCTCCCTCCCTAGACAGCCTGCACTCTCTCCCTCCCAAGACAGCCCACAATCTCCCTCCCCAGACAGCCCACACTCTCGCTCCCCAGACAGCCTGCACTCTCTCCCTCCCAAGACAGCCCACACTCTCCCTCCCCAGACAGCCCACACTCTCCTTCCCCAGACAGCCCGCACTCTCCCTGCCAAGACAGCCTGCACTGTCTCCCTCCACCGACAGTCCGCACTCTCCCTCCCGGACAGCCTGCACTCTCCCTCCCGGACAGCCTGCACTCTCCCTCCCCAGACAGCCCACTCTCTCCCTCCCCAGACAGCCCACACTCTACCTCCCCAGACAGCCCACACTCTACCTCCCCAGACAGCCTGCACTCTCCCTCGCCAGACAGCCCGCACTCTCCTTCCCCAGACAGCCCTCACTGTCCCTCCCCGAACAACCTGCACTCTCCCTCTCTGGCCAGCCCGCACTCTCCCTCCCCGGACAGCCCACACAGTCCCTCCCCAGACTGCCTGATCTCTCTTTCCCCAGACTGCCTGCAATCTCTCACCCCAGACAGCCCACACTCTCCCTCCCCATACATCCCGTGCTCTCACTCCCCGGACAAGCTACACTCTCCCTCCACAGACAGCCCACTCTCTCCCTCCCCAGACAGCCCACACACTCCCTCCCGGGACAGCCCGAACTCTCACTCCCCGCACTGCCTGCTCTCTCCCTCCCCAGACAGCCCACTCACTCCCTCCCAGGACAGCCCGAACTCTCACTCCCCGCACTGCCTGCTCTCTCCCTTCCCGGACTGCCTGCTCTATCCCTACCCGGAAAAGATTCTCTCTCCTTCTCTGGACAGAATGCCTGCTCCCTCCCTCCCCGGACAGTACGCACTCCCCTCTCCGGCCAGCCTGCACTCACCCTCCCCGGACAGCCTGCACACTTCCTCCCCGAGCAGCCCGCACTCTCCCTCCCCAGAGTGCCTGCTCTCTCTTTCCCCAGACTGCCCTCACTCTCCATCCCCAGACAGCCCACACTCTCCCTCCCCAGACAGCCCGCACTCTTCCTCCGTGGCCATCCCGTGCTCTCCCTCCCCAGGCAGCCCATTCACTCCCTCCCCAGACATCCCATTCACTCCCTCCCCGGACAGCCCATACTCTCACTCCCGCACTGCCTGCTCTCTACCTCCCCAGACTGCCTGCTCTCTCTTTCCCCAGACTGCCTGCAATCTCTCACCCCAGACAGCCCACACTCTCCTTCCCCGTACATTTCGTGCTCTCCCTCCCCGGACAAGCTACACTCTCCCTCCACAGACAGCCCACTCTCTCCCTCCCCAGACAGCCCATTCACTGCCTCCCCGGACAGCCCATACTCTCACTCCCCGCACTGCCCCCTCTCTTCCTCCCTGGACTGCCAGCTCTCTTCCTCCTCAGACTGCCTGCTCTATCCATCCCCAGACAGCCCGCACTCTCCCTCCCCAGCCTGCCTGCTCTCTCCCTCCCCAGACAGCCCGCACTATCCCTGCCTGGCCAGCCCGCACTGTCCCTCCCCGGACGGCCCGCTCTCTCCTTCCCCAGACAGCCTGCTCTCTCCCTCCCCGGACAGCCCACTCTCACCCTCCCTGGACTGCCTGCTCTCTCCTTCCCCGGACTCCCTGCTCTCACCCCACCTGGACAAGCTGCTCTCTTACTCTCTGGACAGGGGGCACTCTCCCTCTCTGGAGAGCCCGCTCTCTCCCTCCCCAGCCAGCCCGCACTCTCCCTCCCCGGACAGGACACACTCTCCCTCCCCGCGCTGCCTGCTCTCTCCCTCCCTGGACTGCCTGCTCTCTCCTTCCCCGGACTGCCTGCTCTCTCCCTACCCAGAGAAGATGCTCTCACCTTCTCTGGAGTGCCTGCACGCTCCCTCTCTGGAGAGCCCGCTCTCTATCTCCCGAGACTGCCTGCTCTCTCCCTCCCCGGACTGCCTGCTCTCTCCTTCCCCAGACAGCCCGTACTCTCCCTCCACGGACTGCCTGTTCTTTCCCTCCCAAGACAGCCCGTGCTCTCCCTCCCCAGACTGCCTGCTCTCTCCCTCCCCGTACAGACCGTGCTCTCCCTCCCCGGACAGCCTGCCCTCTCCCTCCCCGGACAGCCCGCTCTCTATCTCCCCAGACAGCCCACACTCACCTTCCCCACAGAGCCCGCAGTCTCCCTCCCCGGACAGCCTGCACTCTCCCTCCCCAGACAACACGCACTCTCCCTCCCTAGACAGCCTGCACTCTCTCCCTCCCAAGACAGCCCACAATCTCCCTCCCCAGACAGCCCACACTCTCGCTTCCCTGGCAGCCTGCACTCTCCCTCCCCAGACAGCCTGCACTCTCTCCCTCCCAAGACAGCCCACAGTCTCCCTCCCCAGACAGCCTGCACTCTCTCCCTCCCAAGACAGCCCGCACTCTCCCTCCCCAGACAGCCTGCACTCTCTCCCTCCCAAGACAGCCTGCACTCTCCCTCGCCAGACAGCCCAGACTCTCCCTCCCCAGACAGCCCACACTCTCCCTCCCCAGACAGCCCGCACCCTCCCTGCCCAGACAGCCTGCACTGTCTCCCTCCACCGACAGTCCGCACTCTCCATCCTGGACAGCCTGCACTCTCCCTCCCCGGACAGCCCACAATCTCCTTCCCCAGAAAGCCCACTCTCTCCCTCCCCAGGCAACCCGCAGTCTCCCTCCCCAGACAGCCCGCACTCTCCCTCCCCAGGCAACCCGCAGTCTCCCTCCCCAGACAGCCCGCACTCTCACTCCCCGGACAGCCCACACTCTCCTTCCCCAGACAACCCACTCTCTCCCTCCCCAGAGAGCCAGCAATCTCCATCCCCATACAGCCCGCAAACTCCCTCCACAGACAGCCCATTCTCTCCCTCGCCAGACAGCCCACTCACTCCATCCCTGGACAGCCCGAACTCTCACTCCCCGCACTGCCTGCTCTCTCCCTCCCCGGACTGCCTGCTCTATCCCTACCCGGAAAAGATTCTCTCTCCTTCTCTGGACAGAATGCCTGCTCTCTCCCTCCCCGGACAGCACGCACTCCCCTCTCCGGCCAGCCTGCACTCACCCTCCCCGGACAGCCCGCACTCTCCCTCCCCAGAGTGCCTGCTCTCTCTTTCCCCAGACTGCCCTCACTCTCCCTCCCCAGACAGCCCGCACTCTCCCTCCACGGCCATCCCATGCTCTCCCTCCCTGGACAAGCTACACTCTCCCTCCCCAGACAGCCCACTCTCTCCCTCCCTTGACAGCCCGCTCTCTCCCTCCCCGGACTGCCAGCTCTCTTCCTCCTCAGACTGCCTGCTCTCTCCCTCCCTGGCCAGCCTGCACTCTCCCTCCCCGGACTGCCAGCTCTCTTCCTCCTCAGACTGCCTGCTCTCTCCCTCCCTGGCCAGCCTGCACTCTCCCTCCCCAGACAGCCCGCACACTCCCTCCCTAGCCAGCCCGCACTGTCCCTCCCCGGACGGCCCGCTTTCTCCTTCCCCAGACAGCCCGCTCTCTCCCTCCCCGGACAGCCCACTCTCACCCTCCCTGGACTGCCTGCTCTCTCCTTCCCCGGACTGCCTGCTCTCTCCCTACCCAGAGAAGATGCTCTCTCCTTCTCTGGACTGCCTGCACGCTCCCTCTCTGGACAGCCCGCTCTCTATATCCCGAGACTGCCGGCTCTCTCCCTCCCCGGACTGCCTGCTCTCTCCCTACCCAGACAGCCTGCACTCTCTCCCTCCCAAGACAGCCCGCACACTGCCTCCCCAGACAGCCTGCTCTCTCCCTACCAAGACAGCCCACACTCTCCCTCCCGAGACTGCCAGCTCTCTCCTTCCCCAGACAGCCCGTACTCTCCCTCCATAGACTGCCTGGTCTTTCCCTCCCAAGACAGCCCGCTCTCTATCTCCCCAGACAGCCCACACTCTCCTTCCCCACAGAGCCCGCACTCTCCCTGCCCGGACAGCCTGCCGTCTCCCTCCCCAGACAGACCGCACTCTCCCTCCCCGGACAGCCTACAATCTCCTTCCCCAGACAGCCCACTCTCTCCCTCCCCAGACAGCCCGCAGTCTCCCATCGCAGACAGCCCGCACTCTCCCTCCACAGACAGCCCGCATTCTCCCTCCCCAGACAGCGCACTCTCTCCCTCCCCATACAGCCCGCACTCTCCCTCCCCATACAGCCCGCACTCTCCCTCCCCAGACAACCCGCAATCTCCCTCCCCAGAAAGCCCACACTCTGGCTCCCCAGACAGCCTGCACTCTCCCTCCCCAGACAGCCTGCACTCTCTCCCTCCCAAGACAGCCCGCACACTGCCTCCCCAGACAGCCTGCTCTCTCCCTCCCGGACAGCCCACACTCTCCCTCCCCAGACAGCCCACACTCTCCCTCCCCAGACAGCCCACACTCTCCCTGCCCAGACAGCATGCACTGTCTCCCTCCACCGACAGCCCGCACTCTCCCTCCCCAGACAGCCTGCATTCTCCCTCCCCAGACAGCCCGCACTCTCACTCCCCGGACAGCCCACACTCTCCTTCCCCAGACAACCCACTCTCTTATTCCCCAGACAGCCCGCACTCTCCATCCCCATACAGCCCGCAAACTCCCTCCACAGACAGTCAATTCTCTCCCTCGCCAGACAGCCCGCACTCTCCTTCCCCAGACAGCCCTCACTCTCCCTCCCCGGACAGCCTGCACTCTCCCTCCCCAGACAGCCTGCACTCTCCCTCCCCAGACAGCCCACTCTCTCCCTCGCCAGACAGCCCGCACTCTCCTTCCCCAGACAGCCCTCACTCTCCCTCCCTGGACAGCCTGCAATCTCTCCCTCCCTAGACAGCCCTCACTCTCCCTCCCTGGACAGCCTGCAATCTCTCCTTCCCCAGACAGCCCTCACTCTCCCTCCCTGGACAGCCTGCAATCTCTCCCTCCCTAGACAGCCCGCACTCTCCCTCCCCAGACAGCCCGCACTCTCCCTCCCCGGACAGCCCGCACACTTCCTCCCCGGACAGCCCGCTCTCTCCCTCCCCAGACTGCCTGCTCTCTCTTTCCCCAGACTGCCTGCACTCTCTCACCCCAGACAGCCCACACTCTCCCTCCCCGTACATCCCGTGCTCTCCCTCCCTGGACAAGCTACACTCTCCCTCCCCAGACAGCCCACTCTCTCCCTCCCTTGACAGCCCATTCACTCCCTCCCCGGACAGCCCATACTCTCACTCCCCGCACTGCCCGCTCTCTTCCTCCTCAGACAGCCCGCACTCTCCTTCCCCAGACAGCCCTCACTCTCCCTCCCTGGACAGCCTGCAATCTCTCCCTCCCTAGACAGCCCTCACTCTCCCTCCCTGGACAGCCTGCAATCTCTCCTTCCCCAGACAGCCCTCACTCTCCCTCCCTGGACAGCCTGCAATCTCTCCCTCCCTAGACAGCCCGCACTCTCCCTCCCCAGACAGCCCTCACTCTCCCTCCCCGGACAGCCTGCACACTCCCTCCCCAGACAGCCTGCACTCTCCCTCCCCAGACAGCCCACTCTCTCCCTCGCCAGACAGCCCGCACTCTCCTTCCCCAGACAGCCCTCACTCTCCCTCCCTGGACAGCCTGCAATCTCTCCCTCCCTAGACAGCCCTCACTCTCCCTCCCTGGACAGCCTGCAATCTCTCCTTCCCCAGACAGCCCTCACTCTCCCTCCCTGGACAGCCTGCAATCTCTCCTTCCCCAGACAGCCCTCACTCTCCCTCCCTGGACAGCCTGCAATCTCTCCCTCCCTAGACAGCCCGCACTCTCCATCCCCGGACAGCCCGCACACTTCCTCCCCGGACAGCCCGCTCTCTCCCTCCCCAGACTGCCTGCTCTCTCTTTCCCCAGACTGCCTGCACTCTCTCACCCCAGACAGGCCACACACTCCCTCCCTGTACATCCCGTGCTCTCCCTCCCTGGACAAGCTACACTCTCCCTCCCCAGACAGCCCACTCTCTCCCTCCCTTGACAGCCCATTCACTGCCTCCCCGGACAGCCCGAACTCTCACTCCCCGCACTGCCCGCTCTCTCCCTCCCCGGACTGCCTGCTCTATCCCTACCCGGACAAGATTCTCTCACCTTCTCTGGACAGAATGCCTGCTCCCTCCCTCCCCGGACAGCCCACACTCCCCTCTCCGGCCAGCCTGCACTCACCCTCCCCGGACAGCCTGCACACTTCCTCCCCAGACAGACTGCACTCTCCCTCCCCAGACTGTCCTCACTCTCCCTTCGCGGCCATCCCGTGCTCTCCCTCCCTGGACAAGCTACACTCTCCCTCCCCAGACAGCCCACTCTCTCCCTCCCTGGCCAGCCCGCACTCTCCCTCCCCGGACGGCCCGCTCTCTCCCTCCCCAGACAGCCTGCTGTCTCCCTCCCCGGACAGCCCACTCTCTCCCGCCCCGGACTGACTGCTCTCTCCTTCCCCAGACTCCCTGCTGTCTCCCTACCTGGACAAGCTGCTCTCTCCCTCTCTGGACAGGGGGCACTCTCCCTCTCTGGAGAGCCCGTTCTCTCCCTCCCCAGCCAGCCTGCACTCTCCCTCCCCGGACTGCCTGTTCTTTCCTTCCCCAGACAGCCCGTACTCTCCCTCCCCAGACAGCCCGTACTCTCCCTCCCTGGACAGCCCGCACCCTCCCGCCCCAGACAGCCCACGTTCTCCCTCCCCAGACAGCCTGCACTCTCCCTCTCCAGACAGACCGCACTCTCCCTCCCCAGACAGCCTGCTCTCTCCCTCCCCAGACAGCCCACTCTCTCCCTCCCCAGCCAGCCCGCACTCTCCCTCCAGGACAGCCTGCACTCTCCCTCCCCGGACAGCCCGGTCCCTCGCTCCCCAGACAGCCCACACTCTGCTTCCCCGGACTGCCCGCACTCTCCCTCCCCAGACAGCCCGCGCTCTCCTTCCCCGGACAGCCCGCACTCTCCCTCCCCGGACATCCCGCACTCTCCTTCCCTGGACAGCCCGCACTCTCCTTCCCCGGACTGCCCGCACTCTCCTTCCCCAGACTGCCCGCACTATCCGTCCCTGGACTGCCCGCACTCTCCCTGCCCGGACTGCCCGCACTCTCCTTCCCCGGACTGCCCGCACTCTCCTTCCCCGGACTGCCCGCACTATCCGTCCCTGGACTGCCCGCTCTCTCCCTGCCCGGACATTCCACGCTCTCCTTCCCCGGACTGCCCTCACTCTAACTGCCCGGACAGCCTGTACTATTCCTTCTACCTTTGTCTAGCCACTGCGCCACCCTTCCCCACAAACCCTTCCTCCTTCTCTTGGTCATCCTCCACAAAACTTGCACAGCCTCCACTTGGGTCTGAAGCTTAGGCTGGCATTTCCCCAAAGAGGACAATGCAGCGGCAACTCACTGATAATCATGGGAGAAGTCTACCTTGCCAGGTGCACGCCACTTATGTGCAGTCATGAACATGAACATTCTAATTTCTTGCTAGTGGGGAACTTAATTTGGAGAGAGACTTTATTCCAGTGAGGTGGCCTTTTAATGAGCGTGCATGCGTGACGTGTTAATGTATGCAAAAGGGCTTTCAGGCATTGTTCAACGGGAAGATCAACTCACCTTTAAGCTGCCTTTAAAATCCCGGGAACAGAATTTCTAAATTTCACCCCACCATTGGGAAATTGATTTTTTGGCCTCCCGCCAAATGAAGATCCCCTGCCCACTAAGCACCCACTGTTGGCGGAGCCTGAAGATCCAGCCCGGATTGTGAGTTTTGAATCAAATCTCTTCAGTAAGATCAATCCCTCAGAAAGCGCATTCCAATCACAGTGCTTCAAATTGAGGAATCCCGATATCCAATTAGGAAATAACTTGTCAAGAATCTGCTGTGATCCAGCGCATCTGGCAACATTGTCCTCCTCATGGATCTCCCTGCCCGGACAGCCTCTGGATCTTGCTCAGTGTTTAGCATGGCTGCTTCTATGTGATGTTGTCCATCGATCTCTGAGCCCAATGAAGTCTTTTCTTGACCTATATTAATCACCTAGACTTGGATACACAGGGGCAAAATCTCAAAATTTGCAGACAGCATAAAACTTGGAAGTATTGTGAACTGTGAGGTGATGGTATGAACTGCAAGAGGACATAGGCAGACTGGGAATGGGCAGGCAAGTAGCTGATGAAATTTAATGCAGAGAAGTGTGAAGTGATTCATTTTGGGAGGAAGAACCCAGAGAGACAGTATAAAATAAAGGGTACAATTCTAAAGGGAGTGCAGGAGCACAGAGACCTGGGTGTATATGCAGATAAATCATTGAAAGTGGCAGGACAGGTTGAGAAACCAGTAATAAAACATTCAGTATCCTGGGCTTTATTTATAGGGGCATTGATTAAAAGAGCAAGGAGATTAGCAAAATACTGCAAATGCTGGAGATGTGAAATAAAAACAGAAAGTGCTGGAAAATCTCAGCAGATCTGGCAGCATTTGTGGAGGGAGAAACCATATGACTCTTCTTCAGAGATAAAGAGAGGTAGGGAACACTGGCTTGGCATTATCGGGAGCACTGCATCCAGTTCTGGGTGCCACACTTTAGGAAGGATGTGAAGGCATTAGAGAGGGTGCGGGAAAGGTTCATGAGAGTGGTTCCAGGAATGAGGAACTTCAGTTATGGAGATGGATTGGAGAAGCTTGAAAGGAAATTTGGTAGAAGTATTCGAAATCACGAGGGGTCCGGACAGAGTAGAAGTGGAGAAACTGCTTCTGTTAGTGAAAGGTCAAGAACCAGAGGACACAGAATTAAGTTAATTGGCAAAAAAAAAGCAAAGGTAGTGTGAGACAAAGCTTTTTCACAGAGCGAGTGGTTAGGACCTGGAATGCCCTGCCTGAAAGTGTGGTGGAGGCAGGGTCAACCAAGACTTACAAAAAAAAAATTGGAATATTACTTGAAAAGGAAAACTATTGCAGGTCTATGGGGAAAAGGCAGGGAGTGGGACTAGGAGAGTTGCCCTTTCAGAGAGCTGACACAGACCCAATGGGCCGAATGGTCTCCTTCTGGGCTGCAACTATTCAACAATTCTATGAAATTTACAATATTCTTACTGTCATACTTCAATACAAGTGCCAATTATCTCAGACTGCTATCAAGACCTGAGGTAGCTCAGTGGGAGCAGTCTTACTCCTGTGTATGAAGGTTGTGGGTTCAAGTCTCATTTTGGAAGCTACAGCACAGAACCCAGGCTGACACTTCAGTGCCATACTGAGGGAGTGCTGCGCTATTAGAAATGCCATCTTCTGGATGAGACATTAATCAGAATCATTGCCTGATCTCTCAGGTGAAAGCACAAGTCCCCATGGACTACTTTGAAGAAGAATAAGTGAGTTATCTCGGTTGTCCTGGTACATATTTATCCCTCAATCAACATCACAGAAAAGCAAACAGGTTATCTGCTTGTTGTCAGTGCTGTTTGTGGGAGCTTGCTGCATGCAAATTGGTTGTCACATTTCCTACATTACAACAGTAACTACACTTCAAAAGAATCTCATTGTCTGTAAAGCACTTTGGGACAATCCTGAGGTTCTGAGAGTTCTATAATAAAAGGGTTGATTTTATACCCCACAAACTCCCTCAATTTATCTCTCAGGATGTGAACGGTTTGGTAGTTTTTATGTTTCTAAATTATTTGCTGTCAGCAATCTCACAGCTTGAACCTTCCTCCTGATAGGTCCACTCCTGCACCCAGTTTGCAATCCCCCTCATACCTCCCTCCACCAAACCAGGGTTGAACTTGGCACCTGAGACTGAAGAGATCTCAGTCAAAGAATGAGAAAGTCCTCAGAGATGCACAGAACCAGCAGGAGGCAGGGAAGAGCTGAGAAAAATGAAACCAAAAGCCCCATGGAAGAAATGAGTATTGAGAAAGGCTTTGAGGAATAGAGGAGATGAAGCAATTCAGAAAGCGTGAACTCCCTCAGTGACTGAAGGTATATTCACCAGTGATGGTGCACAGGAGGCTCTGCAGAAAGCAACGAGCTGTTGTTATGCTGAGGCTCTGCGGAAAGCCTATTTTTTCTAAAGGCTTCTGATCCTACAACACCCCCAACCAACCCACCTCCCCCTCCCCTTCTCCCAAACTCACTTTCCACCTGCTCCTCCGGCCTCCTCCCAACCACAGGCAGTTGCGGTTCTTATTGTCAAAGCAACATTCCTCTGGTGACTCATAGGTTCGTAGAATGATAGAACAGAAAAGGAGGCCATTGAACCCATCATATCTGTGTTGGCTCTTTGAAAGGGCTATCCAATTATTCCCAATCCACTGTTCTTTCCCCATGGCCCTGCAAATCTTTCATTTTCAAGAGTGTGTCCAATTCTGTTTTGAAAGTTACTGTTGAACCTGCTTCCTTCATTCTTTCACTGCCAAAATAAAAAATTCTCTTCACCCCCCCACCTCCGCCGCCACCCCCCCCCCCCCCCCCAGCCCCACCCACCTCTGGTTCTTTTGCTAATTATCTTAAATCTATGTCATCCTGTTATTTGAAACAGTTTCTCCTCATTAATTAAAATACTTCATCAGCACATCCATTAATCTTCCCTTAAACTATCCTCCTGGAAGGCAAATGATCCCAGCTTCTCCAGTTTCCTGACTCAATCCTGATACACACTAGTCAGATCTTTCCCGATCAGGCCCAGGCTTTTCTGGGTTATCTCACGTCAGCTGTAGGAGCACTTCAGACCCTACATGAGGCGTCAGAGTTCCCAGAGAAGGAAGGCTTTCTGACTGAAGACCAGAGACCCTGACCAGACCCCTGAGCTCAGAGGGTACCTGAGAAGGGGGTTGAGGTAGGCCAGATTGCCCCACAATACTAAAAGGAATATAGGAGCAGCAAGAGACCATTCAGCCCCTTGAGACCCTTGTCCCATTCTATTCCATTATGGCTGATGTTAACTCCAGTTCCATGGGGTGAATTTTACGGGGGGGAATATCACCCCCTCACCCCCTCATTAGAAAAGTCAGTCATGAACCAACCGACTTTAGAAAAAGCTGCCCTGCGGCAATATTACCCTGCCGGTGACCTTAATAAACTCAGCGTGAGACTTGCGCCCCTCTGTGGGAGGAAGCCCCACCCTAGAGAGCTGCTAGCCAATCTGATTTGCTAGCAGCTCTTGCAGTTCCAGCCAGAACTCAGTAGTGGGCACTGCTGGAACTGCAAACAGTCCCAAGAGGAGGACAACATGGTTTCTGGTCAGGGTAAGTCCAGGAGCTTTGGGCAGGGAGGGATCGGGCACCTTTGGGGGGAGATGGGCTTTTTTATGCCGGGGGGAGGCATAAGTGGGGAGTGGGGAGGGTTACCAAGTTGGGTGGGGGAGGTGCCCTGATATGCTGAGGCCAACGCCTCCAAAAGGGTACCCCCTCCTGCCCACTTTCTCATTAGATTTGTTAAAAAAGTGGCCTGCCAATTTTGTCTGCTTTCCACTGCCAACCTATGGTGGAGGAGGCAAAATTTAGGCCTTTAATTGTCCCAGTTAAAGGCCTCAATAGGCCTAAGAGCAGGCAGGCTGCTGGGTGCATTACCACACACACTGTATTCTGGGTTGGACTTGGGTGGGAAGGCAGTGGGCTAGGCACCCATCATATTTTGCATGCCCCCCCTCCCCCCCACCCCCCACCCCACCGACCAAGATCACGCTGGGGGTGGGGGTAAAATTCACCCCTGTTTACCCACCTTTGCTCTATTTTCCTTGATACTCTTACCCAATAAAAATCTATTAATCCCAGCCTTAAAAGCTCCAATTAACCCCCAGCATTCACAGCCATTTCAGACAACTGAGTTCAAGGTTTCCACTAGGTTTTTGATTTGAAAATACTGCCTGATTTAATTCCTGAAAGATCGAGCTCTGATTTTAAGATGGTATTCCCTGGTTGTGGACTCCCCCACCAGAGGGAATAGTTTCTCTGTATTTACCCTTTACCAGATCTTTTTACCATTTCAGCACTTCAATTAGATTATCCCTTAATCTTCGAAAATCAGTAGGATATGATTCACATCCCGCAACATGTCCTCATAGTTTAACCCTTTCAGCCCCATTATTGTTCTGATGAACCTGTGTTGCACATATCCATCCTGTAGCAGATGGCCAGATCTGAATGCAGTGCTCTGGAGGACATCTGACAAGATCTTATACAAATTGAAATATAACTTCCACCCCTTTGTATTCCAGACCCCTGCTCCCCCCACCAAAATTTCATTTGCCTTTTGCACCTGCCCACCACTGTCCAGTGAATGGTGTATTTAAGCTCCTTGGGGAGGCCCAGGCCAATGCTTTGGGCTGACGGGTTCAATTCCCACCATGGCAACTGGTGGAATTTAAATTCGATTAATAAATCTGGAATTGAAAAGCTGGTCTTAGTAATAGTGACCATGAAACTATCATTGATTTTTGTAAAAACCCATCTGTTGTTCCATCCTTTACAAAAGGAAATCTACTGTCCTTACCCACTCTCACCTACATGTGACTTCAGACCCACAACAATGTGGTTCACTCTTAACTGCCCTCTGAAATGGCCAAGCAAGCCATTCAGTTCAAGGGCAATTCAGGATGGGCAACAAATGCTGGTCTTGCCAGCGAAGCCCACATCCCATGAAGGAATAAACTTTAAAAATCCCTTTGTCCATCCACAGTTTACCATTTAGAAAATAACTCCAATTTCATCTTTCTCGATCCAAAGTGGATGACCTCATACTTCACGCATGACCATCATTTACAATAGCTTTCTCCATTCACTTAGACATCTGTCCATCTCAGGAGAGGATAGACTGCACCCAGGGTGTACATCATTTCTAGACTGAACATCGTCTGTTGTGGCTCTAGAGGCTGATTCACGAAGGGCAATCTCTTCCGCAGCTGGCACACAAGAACAGCGTTGGCCCGAGGTTGACTGATGTCATTTCCTTCCAGCAGGCTCCCTGTTCCACCATCTGGTGATTTCTTCTGTCCTCTGCTTTTTCCATGCCTTTCCTAACTGTCTGTCTCCAGGAACTCTGGTCGGCACCGAGGATTTCCCAAGAGTGGACTCTGATCCTGATCATCTTGTGGTCTTGCTCACAGACAACATCGTATCACAGCCTTGGGTGACCTGTGGGTCTCATGGCTGTAGGGAGGATGAGCCAGCTGACCACGGCACCATGGCACAGGAGGCCATTCAAGAGGGGGGAGCAAAAAGACAAGTGGTAGTTGTAGGGGATTCTATAATAAGGGGAATTGATAGCATCCTTTGTAAGCAGGATCGAGAGTCCCTCATGGTATGTTGCTTGCCCGGTGCCAGGGTGAGAGACATCTCTGAAGGATATTAGAGAGGGAGGGGGAGGATCCAGTTGTTGTGGTCCACGTTGGGACAAATAACATAGATAAGAACAGGAAAGAGAACCTGTTTGGGGATTATCAAGAACTAGGAACTAAATTAAAGAACAGATCCTCAAGGGTTATAATCTCCGGATTACTACCCGAGCCACGTGCAAATTGGCATAGGGACGCGAGAATAAGGGAAGTAAACATGTGGATAACGGAGTGGTGCAAGAAAGAGGGATTCCATTTCGCAGGGCACTGGCATCAGTATTGGAACAGGAGGGATCTGTACCATTGGGACGGTCTCCACCTGAACCGATCTGGGACCAATGTTCTAGTGAAAAGGGTAAATAGGGTGGTCAACAGGACTATAAACTAGAAAGTGGGGGGGAGGGAAGGGTAAAACTCCAAGAAGCATGACTAATGGGAAACAAAGCAGCAGGTTAGCGTGTGGGGGGGTGGATTCAACTTCATGGAAAATTATGAAAAAACTGAAAAGAAAGGAGAGCCCAGGAGAGGCTGTTAAAGTCTCCAGAACACAAAATAGGGCAGAGTGTTTGGAAAGGGCTAGGAATCTAACTTCAAGCACATCAGATATAGGGACGACAATGAAAAAGGGGACGGGAAATACAGGACTGAAGGTATTGTATCTGAATGCACGCAGTATACGAAATAAGGTAAATGAGCTTGTGGCGCAGATTGAAATTGGCAGGTATGATGTGGTGGGCATCACGGAGACATGGCTTCAAGGGGATCAGGACTGGGAGCTAAATATCCAAGGATATACATCCTATCAAAAAGATAGGCAGGTTGGCAGTGGGGGTGGTGTTGCTTTGTTAGTAAGAAATGAAATTAAATCGATAGTAAGAAATGATGTAGGGTCAGGTGATGTAGAATCTGTGTGGGTAGAGTTGAGGAACCGCAAAGGTTAAAAAACCATAATGGGAGTTATGTACAGGCCTCCGAACAGTAGTCAGGATGTGGGGCACAAGATACACCAGGAGATAGAGAAGGCGTGTAAGAAAGGCAAGGTTACAGTGATCATGGGGGATTTCAATATGCAGGTAGATTGGGAAAATCAAGATGGTAGTGGATCCCAAGAAAAGGAATTTGTGGAATGTCTATGAGATGGCTTTTTGGAGCAGCTTGTGGTGGAGCCCACTAGGGAACAGGCAATTCTAGATTTAGTGATGTGTAATGAGGCAGATTTGATAAGGGAGCTTAAGGTGAAGGAACCCTTAGGAGGAAGTGACCATGATATGATAGAACTTACCCTGCAATTTGAGAGGAAAAAGCTGGAATCAGATGTAACGGTATTACAGTTGAATAAAGGCAACTAAAGAAGCATGAGGGAGGAGCTGGCCAGAATTAACTGGGAGATGAGCCTAGCAAGAAAGACAGTGGAACAGCAATGGCAGGAGTTTCTGAGATTAATTTGGGAGACACAGCAAAAATTCATCCCTAGGAAGAAGAAGCATACTAAAGGGAGGATGAGGCAACCGTGGCTGACAAGGGAAGTCAGGGACAGCATAAAAGCTAAAGAGAAAGCATACAATGCGGCGAAGAGCAGTGGGAAACCAGGGGATTGGGAAGCCTACAAAGACCAACAGAGGACAACTAAAAAAGAAATAAGGATGGAGAAGATTAAATATGAGGGTAACCTAGCCAGTAATATAAAATAAGATTGCAAGAGTTTTTTTTAGATATATAAAGGGTAAGAGAGAGGCAAAAGTGGACATTGGGCTGCTGGAAAATGACGCTGGAGAAGTAGTAGCGGGGAACAAAGAAATGGCGGAGGAACTGAATAGGTACTTTGTGTCAGTCTTCACAGTGGAAGACACGAGTGACATCCCAAAGTTCAAGAGGGTCGGGGGGCAGAGGTGAGTATGGTGGCCATTACCAAGGAGAAGGTGCTAGGAAAACTGAAAGGTCTGAAGGTGGATAAATCACCTGGGCCAGATGGATTACACCCCAGAGTTCTGAAGGAAATAGCTGAAGAGATAGTGGAGGCCTTAGTGGTGATCTTTCAGGAATCACTGGAGTCAGGGAGGGTCCCAGAGGACTGGAAAATTGCTAATGTAACCCCCCTGTTTAAGAAGGGAGTGAGGCAAAAGACGGGAAATTACAGGCCGATTAGCCTGACCTCGATCGTTAGTAAGATTTTAGAGTCCATTATTAAGGATGAGATTTCAGAATATTTGGAAGTGCATGGTAAAATAGGGCAAAGTCAGCATGGTTTCATCAAGGGGAGGTCATGCCTGACAAATCTGTTAGAATTCTTTGAGGAAGTAACGAGTAGATTAGACAAAGGAGAGCCAATATTATCTACTTGGACTTCCAGAAGGCCTTTGACAAGGTGCCGCACAGGAGGCTGCCCAGTAAGATAAGAGCCCATGGTGTTAAAGGCAAGGTATTCGTATGGATAGAAGATTGGCTGTCTGGCAGGAGGCAGAGAGTGGAGATAAGGGGGTCCTTCTCAGGATGGCGGCCGGTGACTAGTGGAGTTCCGCAGGGGTCAGTGTTGGGACCACAATTTTTCACTTTATACATTAATGATCTAGATGAAGGAACTGAGGGCATTCTGGCTAAGTTTGCAGATGATGCAAAGATAGGTGGAGGGATAGGTAGTATTGAGGAGGTGGGGAGGCTGCAGAAGGATTTGGACAGGTTAGGAGAATGGGCAAAGAAATGGCAGATGGAATACAACGTGGGGAAGTGTGAGGTCATGCACTTTGGTAGGAAGAATAGAGGCATGGACTATTTTCTAAATGGGGAGAGAATTCAGAAATCTGGAGTGCAAAGGGACTTGGGAGTCCTAGGTTAACTCTTAAGGTTAACTTGCAAGTTGAGTCGGTAATTAGGAAGGCAAATGGCATTTATTTCAAGAGAACTAGAATATAAAAGCAGGGATATGCTGCTGAGGCTTTATAAGGCTCTGGTCAGACCACATTTAGAATATTGTGAGCAATTTTGGGCCCTGTATCTCAGGAAGGATGTGCTGGCCCTGGAGAGGGTCCAGAGGAGGTTCATGAGAATGATCCCAGGAATGAAAGGCTTAACATATGAGGAATGACTGAGGACTCTGGGTCTATACTCGATGGAGTTTAGAAGGATGAGGGGGGATCTGATTGAAACTTACAGAATACTGAAAGGCCTGGATAGAGTGGACATGGGGAAGATGTTTCCATTAGTAGGAGAGACTAGGACCCGAGGGCACAGCCTCAGAGTAAAGGGAAGACCTTTTAGAACAGAGATAAGGAAAAACTTCTTTAGCCAGAGAATGGTGAATCTATGGAATTCATTGCCACAGAAGGCTGCGGAGGCCAGGTCATTGAGTGTATTTAAGACTGAGATAGATAGGTTCTTGATTGTTAAGGGGATCAAAGGTTACGGAGAGAAGGCAGGAGAATGAGGTTGAGAAACTTATCAGCCATGATTGAATAGTGGAGCAGACTCGATGGGCCAAATGGCCTAATTTCTGCTCCTATGTCTTATGGTCTTATGGTCTTATGCAGGACTTCATTTCTCTTTCTCTGGTGGGCCTCCACAGAGGAACCATCACTCTCACCATTTTCCAAGGCCGACAAATGGTTTACAAGTGAAATGCACTCAGGGGGTTCTCTCACTACCTGGCTGGTCCCCTCCTTCTGTCTGGCGGTCACCCATTCCCTCTCTGCTTGTACTTCCTTAAGCTGCGGGTGACCTTGTCCTGAAACATGCTATCCATGAACCCCTCAGCCTCGTGAATGCACTGTAGTGCCCCCAGTTGCCACTCAAGCTCCAAAACCCGGAGCTCAAGTTGTTCCAGTCATAGGCACCTCCTGCACACATGGTCATCCAGACCGCCAGGAGTGTCTAGGATTTTCCCACATAGCGGAGGATGAGGAAATCGTGGGACTGAGCTCCCCAGACATTTCTTAACTAAATAGAATATGGACCCTTGCTTTTATTTTACCCTTACACCTACTTTAGTATAAACTAGATGTTAGGTTCTCCAGATAGACTAGATCCTCTAGGTGCTGCTGACTTCCTGTCCCATGGCCCTCCTCTCTACACAGTCAGCTTTGTATTTTCGGTCAGTTTGCTGTTGGTCTACACTCGACTTCTCAACTTTGACATGATAGCTGTGGCCTTGGCAATCTGGGTGCTGGTTTCAGTATCAAGGGATAAGTTGCTACAATTGCTTATCTAAGGAATGTGAAGCTGACACGACCTCCACAGTGAGATTGTCGATGTTGATGGAAGATGAAGTGTCTATTCCCTGGCCCAAAACTTTGGTATTCCTGACCCTGATTGTCAGTCTAAACTCTTTGCCAGCCTGGGACAACTGATCTACAGGCTGCTGCAAGTGAGCTTCAGTATGAGCTGTCAGTGCAGCCTCATCAGCAAGCTGCAACTCACAGACTAGGGCATTATGCACTTTGGTCTTGGCGCACAGTCTTGCCAAGTTGAACAGCTTGCCATCAGCACTGGTGTGCAGGTAGACACCCTAACTGATTTGCCAGAAGCATACAAAGTAAAATGGAGAAAAATACACCAAAAAGAATTGGTGCCAGGGCACAGCCCTGCTTCACTCCGCTGCTGATCTTGAAAGCCCTCAGTGATGCTCCATTGTAACTGACAGGACTTGCATGTTCTCCTGGGAAGAAGAAATGACGCCTGGAAGACCAGGCAGGCAGCCAATTTTCCACAACAGTTTAATGAGTCCACCTCTGCTGACAGGGTTGAAGGCCTTGCTGAGGCTTATGACAGCACTGTTAAGTGGTCTGTGCTCTTCACAGCACTTCTCCTGTAACTGCCAAAGTGAGGAAATCATGTCCACTGCTCCAGCCCTGAAGCCGCGCCGAGATACAGGATAGATGTTTGATGCCAGGGTCTATAATCTGGTCAGAGCAAGGCCAGGGAGAGGGGCGGGGATGTGGTGCAGACAGTGCCAAGCACCAAGCCCAGGTTTTGAGGGGGTCCCAAGCTCGGTGATTCAAACAGTTTCTCATCATCCACACTGAGCAGCTGGAGCTGCATTTGTTCTGGACCAGCTTATAAAAAACTGATCTCTCAGACTGAGAGTTCCGATCTTTTAAACTCCAGTCTGTCAGTGTCCGATCAATTTCATTAGTCGCTGCTGTTGCTTGCGGCTTTCGGGCAGCTTCGCAATTCCAGTTTTGTCTTTTCGAAAATCCTGCCAAGAAACCACAAACCTGCCCGAAGGTGAGAAGCAGCAGCAACAACTGACAATGTTACTGCTTGAAAAATGGTCAGTCACATCCCTGTAACTGTGGAGCCAATTCAATGCTGTGTGGGGTGGGGTGGGGGGCTTTATGAGGAGGGAGGGTTGGGGGGCTTGGGGAAAATTTTGAGTGGGGTTGAGGGAAATTTGGGGGGATTGGGGAGGTTGGGGTGAAGGTTGGAGGAGTTGGAGGAGGTTAGAGGTGGGTTTGGGAGGTGTTGGTGGTGATTAGAGTTGTTTGGGGGAGGTTAGAGGGGGTTTAGGAGATTGGAAGGAGTTTGGGGAGAGGTTGACAGGTTTGAGGAGCATTGGGGGTAGGGGGAGTTTGGAGTAGAGGTTAGAGGGGGCTGAGGGGGAGGTTGCAGGGGGATTGGAGGGAAAGTTAGAGGAGGGATGGGGGATTGGAGGTGAGATTAGCTACAGAGTTGAGTTGTTTGTAAATGTAGCGATTTCTTTGTAGCCACTTTCCTAACATCAGTTGATTTCTTTGTGATTAATTATCCTGAGAGAATCAGCATTGGGCCTCCAATGTCACCATTGTTACAGTCACTCTGCCTACTGCATGTAGGTGTAATAAAAGGAAGGCAAAACCTACATTTACACAGAACCTTTCAAAATGTCCCAAATCACTTTACAGACAATTAAATGCTTTTCAGTTGTAGTCACTGTTATACACTAGGCAATGTTATCAAATGGTGGAGCAGGCTCAAGGGGCTGAATGACCTACTCCTGCTCATAATATGTATGCTCCAATGTCATTCTAAGATGGATGAGATGAACTGGGCTAGGTGGCTTTTGTCATCCATAATTACCTTGTGAACAGAGGGTGGAATCGTGGCTGGAGTCCTGTTTGTTTTGTTGCTATTGAACGTTTACTGTGAGCAGACTTGGTGGGGTGAGATTTCCAGGAGTATGTAATGGGCTCACAGTGAATCAGTAACTTGTTTCACACTGCACGTGATTGTCAAGAGTCTTTCCATTGACTTCAATCTTGTCCTTTTGTCTACTTACCTATTATCCAACTTTAATTGGTGCTTTTCTGAGATTTCTTTTGAGGTATTGAAATATGGTGATAATGTTGTGTTGCATGGTAGATATTGTAAACATATTGTGAGAAGCAGCAATCAGCAGAGTCTTCAGACTTGCTGTTCAAGAAAACATAGATACAATTGTGAACCATTCAGTCTTTGTCCTCTGACCATGAAAAGTTGTGTTGCACAGAGACACCTGAGGGCCTGGAAACAGGGGAAGCACCAGGGCTCGTGATTTCTCTCCCTGGCCCTGGGTCAGGGCAACGAGAGCAAAGACCCTCCCCACGATACTTACCAAGGAGATGCCTCAGTAATTGTTGCAGTCACTGTGACCCCCTTTGTTTTTGTGACTATTTTGGCATCAAGCGTGTCTTGAGACACAAATCTTTCCTTCCAGTAGAGACACAGGAGTTCATGGAGATGCTGCAGCATTGCTGGTTTTCCACTTTTGATGATTTCAGGTATAATGTCAACATTACCTGGAACTTAACCACTGGCAAGATGGTCAGTGGCTTTGTTGAGCTCTGCTATTCAGCTCCACTGTGACAGGAATGTCTGGAATGACACTGAGAGCTCCTTCAGTGCGTGAAGTTCCAGGTTGTGCTCCACCACATTTCCATTAGCTTGCTAGGTTCAGTGTTGATCATCCCTGTCTTTATCTTCAAGGAGGCTGGTTTGGTTGCTGCTGGGCCTTTTACTTCCTTGATTCCTGCATACATCCCTCTAGCATCCCCAGATTCAGTCGCAGTTTGAATGCTGTTGCAGAGTTTAAATCAATATTAATTGGCTGTGCCAAGCACTCTGCTGAGACCTGATTCAGGCAACTCTGACAGCATCTGGATTTTGTTTGTTGGGGACTTGCTTGTAGTTTCTGGGGGCTCTCCTCTTGCTTGCAGTAGCTGGCTCATATCAGCCCAATAAACCTCAAAGCAGGCAGCATTCCTCTGATCTCTTTTCCTGTAAGCAGTGGGTGAAGAGTTAGAGATGATGTTGTGCAGATAATCCCGCTTTGACACTACACCCTAGTCTTGGGCATTGTTGTCCAAAAAGTTTTAATCCAGGATATTGAGGAACTCCTCGGTCCTTTCTAGGTCAGCAGTACAGTAAGTTGATGTGAGGACAACGTTTCTTCTTGGAGTGGTATTGTTTGCTTGGCAGGAGCTTGACCTTGCTATACACCAGGGAGTGATCAGTGTCACAGTCAGTGCTGTGGTATTTATGAGTGATGAGGACACTGTTGAAGCTGGTATGTCTGGTGATGATGAAATCTAGCTGGTGTCAGTGGTGTGATCTCTGATGTCCCCAGGACACCTCATGACAGAGCTAAGTTTGAATGTAGCTGTTCATCACACAGAGTCTATGGTAACAGCATAGCTCCGGCAAACTCTGCCCATTTTTGTTCATCTTGCTGATTCCCTGGTGTCCTATATACATTGGCTAAGCTGTGTAGTCAGTACCCACACTTCCATTGAAGTCCCCGAGAAGATACAGTCCCGCGGTGCTGGGAATTCCGCTGATGGCAAGACCAATTGTCTCATAGAATTGATTATTGACACCCCGGGGTGGAGGTATTGTCGGGGCATCGATGGATGTGAGGTTAACTGGACCCGCACTTGTTGACAAGTGAAGATTTAAGAAGTCTCTCTGAGCTTTCTGTGGAGTGTTCAATCATTGAGAGTAGAGTTTTTTTTTAACTGCGTAACCACCCCATGCTCATGTGTTGCTTCTTGGGTTTTCTCTGCCAGAAGAACATGTAGTGTTTCTCTCTAAGGGATTCACTTTGACTAAGCCTAGTTCCCTGCGGGGCAGCCATGACCACACTGAGCTTTGTACGTTCTTTGTCGATCACAGCTGTCTTGCGTGTGTCATCAGCCTGCAGAGTTTGACGGGTAAGGCCAGGACACATGCTCCTGATATTCCAGTTTGTGATACAAAAGGCGGGTGTCTCCTTTGTTGAATTTGTCTTACCTGGTGCATAGATGATCAACTCGCCTGTCAAGAGATGACTCTCAAAGCTCCAAGTGCCCATTAAAGGAAGTAGGTTGTGGCGGGACAGTGCCTAACTGATTGGGGGCTGCCCCTTTTGGGGCAGAGAGTCGTTATCCAATGAGACACAATGATTTCTCCCACTGTGGGAAGTAACCCCTGGCGCTCGTGCTGTACGCCAATCAAGCGAGGATGTATAACTGGTAACAATTGCTTCCGGTGTTGTGCCAACGTAAACCACAAAGCTGGAGTGTCCTTTCCAGGGTACAGGCCTGGACAAATATAATAGAAAGCCTGAGTTGCCCAAGCACCAGGATCTCCCTCTCAGTATTGCTACTGTTGTCCAAAGGAAAGAATGAAACCAGCACTGGTGCAGGAGTTATTGGGAAGCTGCCTGACTGATGACAGATTACCACCTAAGGGACTCCATTTATATTTTCTTTCAGGGTTTACTTCCTGAGCCACCTTCTCTCCCAAGACACTCACAAGGCAGTTGGACTATTTACCCATAGCTGGGGGTCTGTTTCATGGGCCCCAGGGCAAAATCACACGCTGGTCGGCCTGTGTGCCATAACCCTGGCAGCCAGGCCTCCTCCAAGTCCCCTGTAGTTTACCCTGGATCCACGAGATAACCAGTGTGCGTGAGTTGCCACGGGGAGGCACTACACAAGGCTTACTGATGAAAGGGGCAATATCATGACTGGAGAGGCTTTCCCACTCAGCTCACTTTTAACAATGATTAACTGATAGCCAGCGATGAAAGCTGAAAGCAAGAGATGACAAACAGACTGACCACTACACACCACCCACTACACTAACACACCTGATTCCTTGCATCAACCAGAGACATTCACTCACTTAATCTATCAATATTCCGCTATATCTTTCTGCTCATATCTGCACTGCTTACTGTGCCTCCCAATATTGTACCATCAGCAAACTCTGATAAGTAGATCTCTATTCCTACAAGCAAGCCACTGTAAATATAGTGAAAACTGAGACCCCAGTATAGATCCCTAGGAGACAACATTCAGCTCACGCTGCCAGTTTGAGTACATGCTCATGATTCCTATTGTCTGTCTGCACCTTACCAACCCACAGTGCAAGACTGCCTCCTCTGTGCAGAACCTTATCGAGTGCTTTCTGAGTCCATGTGGATACACTCTTACCCTCCATGTTGGTGACCTCCTGAAAAATTCAATTCATTTAATCAGACATTTGGCGTATCCTTCTTAGACCCATTCTGCTCTGTTCAGGGCAGCTCAAATTCTTTTGGAAGTGCTCACCCACTCTTTTCCTAAAGACAGATTCAAGTAGCTTCCCCACCGGACGGTCATTAGCTGCCGCCCCTCTTCCACACTTCTTAAATAATGGAGAGGCAGTCACAACCTTCCCATTCAGTGTGCCAACATTCCCAAATCAACAAAACTTTGGAAGGTTATAACTGGTAATTCTGCAATGTTCTCACTCACCTTTAATATTCTGGTGAAAAACTTATGTCCTGGAGGATTTATTTAAGTCTCATTACTTTCTCCATTACTATTTTGCAACTTATATTAAATCTAGCCAATTCCTCCTTTTGATGTATTATTTCATTTCTCTTCATTACCTGGTATTTATCCACTACCTCTAATGTGAAAATAAATATAAAATACTCAAATAGAATATCAGTTATTTCCTTTTTGTCTATTAGCTGTGCCCGTCTAATGGGCCCTAATTTCCCTCAGACATTCTGTTTCTCATAATACCTTCTGACATGTTTTACTGTTGGCCTGAATGTTCCTGCAAGTTTTATTTCTATGTTACCCCTCACAGTATTCTCTTTATGTTACTCAGTTGTTATTTATTCCTCTTTCAGTCCTTGGGATTTCCAACTTCCCTTTGCGTTTTTGTGAGTCTGTTCTTGTAACAGGAACATCATCAGAAGAGTCCATGGCTGCCATCTCCACCAACAAATTTGTCTTTAATTGTGCCTTTTCAAAAGTCTTGCTTCAAGGAGGGGCTGAGCTGATGGTTCAGTACAAGCAAACAGGGCTACTGCATAGACAGATCATTGGCAAGAGCTTAACATTCAGGTTATACAGTCAGATGTGCGATTGGCAGTGAAAAGTCCTGAAAGAGAAAGCTTCAGAGATGGTGAGAAAGGGAAAGGGCAGGGGGATTGAGGAGGAAAAGGAGAAAAGAGAGTGAAGGAAAGTGGGGGGGAGAGTAAGACATGCTAAAAGAAAAGACCACTCAGATAAAGAGAGAGAGGGTGAAAAAGGTTGGGAAAAAACAGCAGGGATGGAGGAAAGCAGGGGAGAAATGTGGGGTGAGGGACGAAGAGAGAAAGGAGGAGAGAGAAGGATAAAGAAGAGGGTAGGAATAGAGAGAGGGGAGATGGTGGGAGTTGGAAGAGAGGGAAGGGGGAATAAAGTGAGGGGAAGAATAAAGAGAGGGGAGATAACAGGAGGAGGAGAGAGGGAGAGAGGGGAGTGAGAGACAATGACCCGGGAAAATGGAGAGAGAGAGAGAGAGAGAGGGACAATGATACAAGCTGAAACCAGTCTGAAGCATCTCTAAATATCAGATCAGTGATGTCATTGGACCACGGTTGCAATTTGAACTGGGGCCTGAACTGCGTTTTCCTGTCAGGGGAAGATAACTGACGATGAATGAACATGGGTGAAGGTGAGTGACGATGAGTGACAATGAATGACGATTACTGAAGGTGAGTGACGATGAGTGACAATGATTGATGATGAGTGACGATGACTGAAGATGAGTGACGATGACTGAAGATGAGTGAAGGCAGGTGAAGATGAGTGACAATGAGTGACGATGACTGAAGATGTGTGACAAGGACTGAAGATGAGTGATGATGAGTGACAATGACTGACGATGAGTGACGATGACTGAAGACGAGTGACGATGACTGAAGATGAGTGAAAGCAGGTGAAGATGAGTGACAATGAGTGACGATGACTGAAGATGAGTGACGATGACTAAAGATGAGTGATGATGAGTGACAATGACTTACGATGAGTGACAATGACTGAAGATGAGTGAAGACAGGTGAAGATGAGTGACAATGAATGACGATGACTGAAGATGAGTGACGATGAGTGACAATGAATGACGATGACTGAAGATGAGTGAAGAATGTCTGGGACCAGAAGTGGCCCTTTAATGTGAGTATTTTTTAATTTACTTCATCCCAACTGGCATGAAGAATTATTAATGTGTATAACGTTATTGGAAATTATTTTTAAATTGGAATTGTAGTAGGGTCTGTGTTAATGGGTGTTTCTGTGTGTGTCCTAATTGGATTGAAGCCAGCTAATCTGGATGCTTTGATGTATGGTAGTTTGAGATGTTAAATATATAAGCGTAAGTTAAAAGGTAAAGTGCAATTTGCATTTGTTGAATAAACCATTCAAAAGAATGGTAAAATCTTGCACCTAGCTAGAAGAAGCCAAACAATGTGTTTATTTTTTCAGCTTAATAATAAACTTGGTGGCATTGTTTTATTGTTAGAAGAGCTGAAGTTCAAAAGGCCTAGTGATACAATGGAAAATTTACATTCAGAGGGGAAGCTAGGTATATAAAGTAAGGAGTTTGCGTGTGTGAGGTAGAGGCATGTAAGACCAGCCTGTAAGCCTGCAACTGTGTCTGCAAAGGAACCAAACTGCAAGGAACCTCATTTTGAATTTGTCAGGTCAAACGTGCTTTGCCTGGTGTCTTGTTTAAAGTCTATGGGCTATTGTTGCCGAGATGAAGATTTACCTGGGAGTGATTAATTTGGGGATTTGTTTAAAAGTTATTATGGTAGTAATTTGCAGACATGTGTATGTGTTTAATTTGCTGTTAAATTAATAAATGTTTACTTTAATTTAATATTAAAAAACCTCTTGAGGCTCGGTGGTTTTATTCCTGAATTCAGAGCTGTATCTCAAACATACCAATTGAAAATATAGGTTATGACAGTTGTTCAAGTATCCCTCCGTGATTTAGACAACTCAGCTTTTACCAACTGCTGTGTCATAACATCAACTAAATGTTGCTGCCAGTTAAATTTGCCCCTTCATTTAAATGTCTTGCATAAAGATTTTCCCCATTTTTTCTAGTGCGTTCAACACAGAATCTAGGAACAGGAAGAGACTATTCAGCCCTTCACACCTGTCCTACTATTCAATCAGCTGGTGCTGATCTACGCTTCCCCTCCATTTTCCAACCTTCTATCCATCTCAGTCTTGAAAATTCCAGTTGGCTCAGAAATGAGAAACAGAGTTCCAAATCTCCACTGCTTTTTGTGAAAAGGGGTTTCCTGATTTCACTCCTGAATGACCTGGCACAAATTTTCAAATGATGCCCTCTTTACTCTGTGATTTCATTGCAATTAACATACAATCAATAAGAAAAATCTGAACTAACACACTTATTAACTTTTTACTATGTATATTAGCCCACAAATGATCACTCAGTGTGCATATCGGGTGCACCACACCCCAAGATGATACCCACTTTGTGCCTGGTCTCCAAAACCCACCCACCTCATCTGCCTCCCCAGGGTGCCTGCTCGCTCCCCGCCCAAAAATCCTGGACGTACCTGAGCCTGGGATCCATTGCTGTCTTCACCGTGGGATCGTTTGCAGTCCCAGCAGTGCCCAATACTGAGTTCTGGCGCTGTTGGGGCTGCTAGAGCAGAATGGCCACCAGCTCTTGAGGGCAGCATTTTCTTCCACTGAGGGGCAGAAGTCCCCCTCTCAACTAGTTTAGCCCCAGCGTGTTATCACTACAGGGTGGTCTTTTTTTAAAGTCAGCCAGTTTGCAACTGGCTTTTCCACTGGGGGTGGGGGAGTAATATACCAGTCCCATAAAGTCAGCCCTACATTACAACATGGTCGTAAAACAAAAAGGGAGAAAGGGATAAAAATACCTTAGCCCAGGTGTGGGTTCAAACCTCGCACCCCCTCAATACGTATAGAATCTACAGGCCAGTTGATCTATACCACTGTTTCTACCCCCACATGAGACTCCTCCCATTGCTACCCGATAGGATTAAAAACCACAGAAAGTTCTGGAAGTAACTAACAGATCAGTTGGATTCTGAAAAAGTTAATGCTCTGAATGTAGCTTTTGGTGGGATCTGAAAACTCTGTGCTCAACACGTGAAGATTCAGCTGCTCCCACCCATTGCTCAGTTCCGTTCATGTTCAGAAAGCAGAATGAAGGAGTGAGCATTCCCTCACTCTGCCCTTAGAGCAGCTAGACGAGATTCCTGAAATAGGGGGTGCCAGACCACACTTCCCCCACCTTGACTCTAACAATTGCCAGGTCGATCAGTTACAAAGTGTGGGCTCAAATTCTGTCAGAAGTTTTGTTGTGCTTTTCATCCACTTAAAAAGGCACCTGGGCCTTATGAAGCAAACTGAATAAACAGCAGCCCTATTCATTTCTGTTCCATAATAGGGTTAGGAGGGGAGAAGAATGTCCTTTTCCAGACACTACCAGAGCAAAAGAGAGTATAGGTTTTCGTCCTTTTACCAGTTGATTAATAGCCTGTGATTCAGGTCTGTCAGAGGGTATATCCTACCTGGCTACTGAGATCATGAAGTGATCAGAGTCCAGAGACAAGGCTTCTTCCTTCAATCCCAGAGTCTCCCGGTTGATTCCTGAGAGATTAGGCAAGCCATGACACATTGGGTTGTAGAGGTTGTGAAGTCGTCTTATGGGGGAGGGTCAGTCACACTGGCCCCCAAGTTGGACGGATAGTCTAAAACCAGAAATATGATAAGTAGAATTAGAATCAGGCAGGAGAGTGTGTGACTTTATATTCACATTACACTAAAGCCCCATATAAAACAATGTACTGAGCAGCACTCCCTGAGCTAGCAAGCTAAAACTGCAGAGGGGTCTTTGCTGTATCGATGTTATTCCCTTCTTTTAGTCAGAAAGTGCAAAACTGGAACCCCACTCCAAACATCCCCAGGAGTGGTATCCGAGATCCAGCATGGAATTCTGGGGTGAGATCCAGCGGGTTTCTTGTGTCCAGTGAGTGTGGATGCCTTCCCCATTGTGATTGTCCTGGGGGCCTATTAAAGCCTCCCTCTGTATAGGTCTAACCACCCTATCAGCTGGTCTAAAGATGGCTGCAATCATGGAGGGAGAGTTTAAAATGAGGCCTCACAGAATGTGAATCAGCCCAAAAACTCTCCCAATTCTCCAAGGTGTGAAGAGATGAAAACAACCAGAGGGCAATTTATCCACATCACTCCAAATATGGTTAAACACAATAAAAGTGATTGTTCTTTTGAGCCTCTTCTTCCTGGATTGGCCTCAGTCCAAAAATTCTGAAGTCTAGAAAGTCACATTTTAATGTTCCTCTCGGTGGGTTCTAGGCTTAGACTGAGTTCTTCTGGTTCCATGTGTGTCAATGGACAGCAAGACTCCACCAGGAGCCCTATTCCATAGCAGCCTCTTCCACTCCAGCCCAGCTGGTATCCCACACTTGAAGGTTCTCCTTAAATGTACTTCATCAGGCCTCCTTTGGCCGACCTTGTCTTCTTCTTCCATCTGGTGGTGTCCATTCTACTGTCACTCTGATGGGGCAAACATCTGGGAGGTGAAATATGTGCCCTGCCAGCCTCAGTCATATCTCAGTCACAATATCCCACAGGAGCCTCTGACCAGATCTCGAGAGCGATTCTTCATTGGTGTTCTGGCTCAAATACACATTGAACACCCTCAATTCAACACCCTAAACCTCTAACACATGGCACCACTGGTCTAAGTCTTTGTCCCTCAGTTGCGGCCCTCCCAATGCCTCCTGCCAATCACCCATTCGAAACCCCCAAGGCAGGCCAACAGATCCCATGGATCCTCTAACTCTCTTAAGGCCAATCATGAGATCTGCGCATTCCTGGAGATCCCATAGGATCCTGCAAGTCCTCTCCACAATTGAACACATTCAGAGGGGTTGCAGGAACATTCACTCTGATTGTATTCGGGATTTCCAGGGTTCGTTGCAAGAATCGGACTCTATCCTTCCACCAACAAATGCCCTTTCCTCCAGCACAGCCTTCAGTGTTCCTTCCAGCTGGCCCTTGCCAGTATCACAAGATACTTTCTCTCAACGTACAGGACAAACAGCCCATCTCACTTTAAAACTCCAGCTCCAATCAGGCCACCTCAGCTATCTGTGTGAGAGTACAGGAAACCTGAAAATGTGCTAGAAGCAGATTCCAATGGACAATGGAAAAGACAGGGCACTTGACTCAGAGTTAAACACTCAGCAACACCCACCGTAAAATACACAGGGCTCCACTTGAGCACATGCTCAGCCAACCTAAACGATTCCCCTAAGTCCTCCTAGACATCTTCTGGTCCCACACCCAACCATTGTGGATGTATAATGTCACTGGGTTCCTCTATTTCAATTTGGTAGCAATGGTAGATTGGCAAGATCAAGGAGGCCATTCAGCCCATTAAGCCTGTGCTGTCTCTTTGAAGGAGCTAGTCCCGTTCCCTTGTGCACATTCCCCGTGGTGCTGTAATGTTTCTCCCTTTCAAGTATTTATCCAAGCATTTTTTGTTGAATCTGCCCTTTCAGGCAGTGGACTCCAGATCATAATAACTCTATTGCTTCCTAATTACTGGGTGACTTAAAGACCAGAGAGCAGAAATTATTGCCCATGGCAGACTTTTCCAAAATAACATGCCATGCCAAATTCAACATGAGGAGAACTCAACAGGACCAAAATACAACTGGGAGCACTGAGCAGAAGTGAGGCAGCCGCAAGAAGACCAGCAGCCAGCTAGACAGGCCTTGCTGCAGCAGGCTCTGCTTTTCAGACTTTACTGAATAGAGTATGGGACTGGGAGAGGAATTCTCCAAACCTCTACTCCATGCTCACTGAATGGGTTTCCCCGTACAGATCACCACACAATCTCACTTTCCATTCAAGCAGTGGAAATAAGACAGAGGAAAGGTTACTTTAAGACTGATATTAAAGAACCCTCCTCCAATTCTGGTCCCCTGGAACTCCCCAATTCATTTCGCCCTTGCTAATGGTGACCACACCTTTAGCTGTTGAAACCTGATGCTCTGGAATTCCCTCCTCCCATTTCCTAGCCTCTCCCCTCCTTTAATACACTGCTTGACCAAATTTTTATTCATTCATGGGATGTGGGTGTCACTGCTAGGACCAGCATTTGTTACCCACCCCTAATTGTCCTTGAACTGAGGGGCTTGCTCAGCCATTTCAGTTAAGAGTCAACCATGTTGCTGTGGGTCTGGAGTCACATGTAGGCCAGACCAGGTAAGGACAGCAGATTTCCTTCCCTAAAGGACATTCATGAATCAGATTGGTTTTTTAGCTTTAAATTCCAGGTTTAATAAATTGAACTTAAATTCCACCAACTATTGTGGTGGGATTCGAACCCCGTGTCTCCAGAGATTACTAGTGCAGTGGCATTACCAGTACGCCACCATCTCCCCCTATGTGGGGTCTGTGTCAAATTTTGTTTAATAATGCTGCAGTGAAGCACTTACATCAAAGGTGCTATATAAATGCAAGTCATTGTTGTTGGTTCTTCACTCCAAGAGTGCTTGATATTTTGAGTGGAGTGGTACAGAGAAGTGGTAGATTTAAAAAAACTAGATTTAGCATTGAGGGGCAGAGTGTGGTGTAGTGCCAGGTGGAAGAATTAAGATGGGCTGAAGGGCCTCTCTCATTTGTAAAGTGTAGGAACATGGGAACTGCTAGACAAAGGAAGACAAGTATCCAGCCAGCAGATCTTGTGTCCTCCTGGTTGTCACACAATAAACAAACCTGGAGTTGTTAGGATCCTGTAATGGGACCTGGAATCAATGGGCCCAGCAGTTTGATGAGGGCAGCAGAGCCAGGGACACAGAGTCAATCTGGAGAGAGTTCAGGCTGCTGGGGTGAGAACAATCCCTTCATGAGCTGGTGTTGAAAGTCTATAAACACCTGAGGCAGATTTCTATGTTTGCTTTGTGTTGTATCCATTGCTGAGCTGCTGAAGAAGTGGCTTCCTACTGAAGCCGACATTCTTACAGAGTCTACAAGCAAGAAACAAGGGCCTAGAATAACAACATTCACTTCAGGCACTGGCACCTGAGGAAGGGCACTGGAGTTCAGTACCGTGGCAATGACAAACACGTTCCCCATCCTCTCAAACCCAGCTCCAGCCATCAATATTATCATCCATTTTTCTCTTGGATGTGGGTCCTTGCTCCACCTCTCCCCTGGCCCAGTCTCATCATACCCCACCCCGCTTACCCCCAGAATTCATCCCAATGATGATTCTTTGCCAGTGAGTCTAGGCACCAAGCAGGAGCAGCTTTTTGATAATGGTGGGCATCGTATTCATGTCCAATCATCATCTCAGCTGAATTCAGTACACACACACACACCCTAACACACACATCCACAACCCCACAGACACACACACACACACACACTAACACACACATCCCCACATCCACACACACACACACACACCCTAACACACACATCCCCACATCCACACACACACACGCACCCTAACACACACCCCCACCCCCCCACACACAAACCCTCACACACACATCCCCAACTGCCCCCCCACACACACACACCATAATACATACTTCCCCACCCCCATACCCTCCACACACACATAACCACATACACACACCCACACCCTCACACACTCATCCACAGCCCCACAAACACACAAACCCTCAAACACACATCACCATTCCCACAGGCACACACACCCTCACACCCACATCCCCACCCCCACAGACACACAAACCCATCCTATCACACACATCCCCACCCCCACTGACACACATACACAAACCCACACACATACATTCCCACCCCCACAGAAACACACACACCCTCACACCCACATCCCCACCCCCACAGACACACAAACCCATCCTATCACACACATTCCCACCCCCACTGACACACATACACAAACCCACACACATACATTCCCACCCCCACAGAAACACACACACCCTAACACACACATCCCCACATCCCAAAGGCAAACACACATCCTAACACACACACCCCTCCCCCACAGACACACGCACACACCCTCACACACACATCCCACCTCACAGACACACACACATACCCTAACACACATGTCCCCACCCCCACAGCCACACACACACACACACACATACCCAAATACACAAATCCCCACCCCCACAGGCACACACAAAGCCTCAAGCACACATCCCCACACCCACAGACGCACACACACACCCTCACACACATTTGCACCCGACAGACACACACACACACCTGAATACACACACTTCCACCCCCACAGACACACACAAACCCTCACACACACACCCACCCCCACAGTCATACACACAGCCTCACACACACACATCCCCAAGCCCACAGACACACACACACATCATCACACACATATATCCCCACCCCCACTGACATACACACACACACCCTAACACACACATCCCCACCCCCAAAGGGACACACATACACACCCTAACACACACATCCCCACCCCCACCCTCACACAGACATCCACACCCCCAAAGACACACACACACACACCCCAACACACACATCCCCACCCCCACAGACACACACTCAAATCCTCACACACACATCCACACCCCCACAGACACACACACACCCTCACACACATATCCCCACCACCACAGACACATACACACACCTTAACAAACACATCTCCATCCCCATAGACACACACGCACCCTAACACACACATCCCCACCACCACAGACAGACACACACACCCTAACACACACATCCCCATCCACACAGACACGCACACACCCTCACACACTCATCCCCACCCTCAGAGGCACACAGACCCACCCTCACACACACATCCCCACCCCCACAGGCACACATACCCACCCTTACAGGCACACAGACACACCCTCACACACACATCCCCACCACCCCCCCCACACACACACACACACCCTCACACACACATCCCCACCTCCACAGATATACACACACACACCCTAACACACATCCCCACCTCCACAGACATACACTCCCTCCCCTACATACATACACATACCCTCACACATAACCCCACCCCTCCACACACATCCCCAGGCCACAGACACACAGTCTCACACTCACACCCAAATAAACATATACACACACACCCAAACCCAGACACACAAACCCACACACAAACCCATGCACACACACACACATCCCCAGTCCCACAGACATGCTGAGAGGTGACACTGGATTGCAATGGAGAAGCCTTGGTTTCTTGTTTGACCTTTTCTGATTCTTTAACAGGGGGTGGGTGTGGGAAGGCATGATAAGCTGGCGGGGGCAGTGGGTGGGGGGGCTGTGTTGCTGGTGGGGGTTGGGGGGAGGTGGTGTGATGATGCTCTAAATGGCAGCCCAGACTCAAACACAGTCCAGGCATGGGTGGGAAGCTGAAGTCTGAGGGAATGTTTGTTTTAGCCATTCTCAGAATGTGGGCCTCGCTGTTCCCCCTCCCCCACTAATGACCCAGAGTGGGTGGTGGTGGTGGTGTTGGGCTTTGACTTGCAGCCTGTGTTTAGGGCACTCAGTATGACACTGGGTGGTGCATTGAGACACTGAGCCATCACAACACATGAAGCTAATGAGTGAGTGAATGGGGAGGGGCTGCAAAGTTAGCTGCATTCTTCACAAACCACAAGGCTGCTTCACATGTTTCTTTTTTCATACAGCACAGTCAAGTTGTAAAATATTTATATTTTCCGGGAATTTGACTTCCCGTGTGGTTCTGTTGTTCTCACCACATCCTCACCCTCCAAGTGAGCCAGGCTTTGGGGAGACACCAACACAAAACTACTTCATTAAGGAGGTGCTCAGTCTCTTTAGAATTCACCTGGCTGACTCAGAGCTTCCACTAACCTCACCGTGTGGTACTGATCTTATCATGCACGAGAATAACTCCCAGAATCAATGCCTGGCCTGTGCTGAATCAGTCAATCTTAATAGACACGGAATATAATTGGCCCCACACATATAATTGGCTTACAGAAAGGACAGGTCCGGTTGGGATTCTCAGGCAGGCTTTCTGCAGCAGAAATCCAATGAAGATGGAATTGGACTGGCTTCATGTGTGAAAAATGGTCACTTGAGTGAAGTAATGGAGAAATTTGGGTGCTGGTAGAGCCCAGCTAGAGGAGTGACTTCCCTATTTTGACACTGCCAACCTTTCAGATAATTCTTCATCTCTTTGTGTCCTATATAAGTTCTTTACCACTTCGCCCTTCCCTGTGAGTTTGGCAGCTTCCTTTTCTTCAATGGAGACAACTACAAATTATTCAATTCATACCTCAGATATGCTCTATGTCTCCTTTTTGGTCACTAACTGGGCCCATCCTTCCTTTGACTATTTATCTGTTTATATTTATTCTCTTTGCTCTCATTGAAAGCCTCCCATTGCTTGTTTCCTGTTTAGCTGCCAATGTTTGATTCTAATTGACCTGGGCCAGATATCTCTTTACAACTCAGGAAATTAGCTCTCCTTCAGTTGAGTATTTTCATATTTCATTGTTCCCCACATCTAATCTAAACCTAATGATTTTATGATCATTGTTTCCTAAATTCTCTTGCATTGAAAAATGCTCCACTGGCCCCAGTTCATTTCCCACAGCTGAATCCAGCATTATTTCCTTCTTTGTTGGGCTAGAAACATACTGACCAAATAACCCCACAAACCCAGTCTCCTCATTAACCCAGTAACCTCACTAATCCAGTAACCTCACTAATCCAGTAACCTCACTAACCCAGTGACCTCACTAACTCAATCTTCTCCTTAATTCTGTTACTTCATTAATCCAGTCTTCTCATTTACCCAGTCTCCTCACTAACCCAGTAACCTCACTAACCCAGTAACATTACAATCCCATTGTGCTCACTAACACAGCAACATCACTAACCCAGTAACCTCACTAACCCAGTAACATTACAATCCCATTGTGCTCACTAACACAGCAACATCACTAACCCCATAACCTCACTAATCCAATAATGTCACTAACACAGCAAGCTCACTGACCCAGTGATCTCATCAACCCAGAACCCTTATTAACCCAATCACCTCACTAACCCAGTAACCTCACTAATGTAATAATGTCAGTTAATGCCAGTAACCTCACTAACCCAGTGATCTCATCAACCCAGTATCCTCACTAATCCAGTAATGTCACTAACCCAGTAACATCACCAATCCAGTCTCCACAGTAACCCAGTCTTCTCACTAACCCATTAACCTCACTAATCCAGTAATTTTACGAATACAGTCACCTCTAGTTTTGCTCTGCCACATTATGTGTACCCCACACATCCCAACTGACGACAGAGAGAGACAGGCACAGGCTATGCTGACTGTAGGCTGTGTATATTGTAAATAATCAATTCAACGCAGTAACAATATTGCACTCGACCATCATCCCATCCCCAGTGGAAGAAGCAGAAAGACTGATATACAGGACTAAAATATAAGTTATTATTGATTGTTCCAGCGTTTGGGTTGGTAAGGGATCCAGTGTTTGGATTAGTGTGGGATCCTATGTTTGGATTGGTGAGGGATCCTGTATCCAGGTTGATGAGCGATCCTGTGTCCAGGTTGGTGAGGGATCCTGCGTGCGGGTTGGTGAGGGATCCTGTGTGAAATTTGGTGAGGGATCCTGTGTGCAGGTTGGTGAAGGATCCTGTGTGCAGGTTTGTGAGGGATCCTGTGTGAAATTTGGTGAGGGATCCTGTGTGCGGGTTGGTGAGTGATCCTGCGTGTGGGTTGATGAGGGATCCTGTGTGAAGTTAGGTGAGGGATCCTGTGTGCAGGTAGGTGAGGATACTGAGGAGTCCCATGTGTCTGACGGGAAGAATACTTATGACGAGCTGAGTTTAGGATGGTTTCTTCAAGGGTGACAGTTCTGGTGAGGGTAATCAATCAGCATCTGTCAATGAGCACTCAAGGGTAAGCGAGTTTTTAAGAAGACTGAGGTTTCGAGGTCAGTGAGTGTTCGGGGGTCAGTCAGGGTTCAGGGGTCAGTGAGAGCTCGAGGTCAGTAGGGGTTTGGGATCACTGAGTGTTCAGAGGTAATTTAGCGTTCAGGGTCAGTGAGGGTTCAGCGTCAATGAGAGTTCAGGGTCAGTGAGTTTTGGGGTCACTGAGTGGTCATTCAGGGTTTGGGGTCAGTGAGGGTTCAGGGGTCAGTGAAGATTCGGGGGTCAGTGAGGGCTCAGGGTGAGTAAGGGTTAGGGGTCAGTGAGGGTTCAGGGGTCAGAGAGGATTTGGGGTCAGCGAGGGTTCAGGGATCAGTGAAGTTAAGAGCCAAAGAGGGTTTGGGGTCAAGGAACAACTCCAATGTCTATGTGATTTTTATCTCCTATTTTGATAATAGTAATCTGTCACTTGCTCCCATCCCCACTGTATGGCTGAGATTGAATAAGCACAAAGCTTTGGCCTATAACCCGCAGTCTTGACTCCTCCTTCATGCCGGCTAAACTGTTCTCATGTTCCAAAAATTGAACCCTATCTCCGTACACCTCCAATAATGGAAAAGGTCATGTCTGTCTTCATTAGCACTTGGCAACACCTAGTATTGAGCAGGTTGTAATTACCGGTAACATTCACACCATAAACGTTCCAGCCAATGACCATTTACAACATTAACAGGCCTAGCCATTAGTGTGGAACTTTAATAGTGTCACCTCACCATCAATGTCCTTGGGGTCACTATTGACCACAAGTTTAACTAGTACAGCCATATTAACACCTTGGTTAACTAGTACAACCATGGTTAACTAGTACAACCATATTAACACCATAGTTAACTAGTACAGCCATATTAATACCATGGGTACTGTTACTGGCTTTTCTGCTCCCTGGAATCCACTCCGTTATCTACAAAACACACGTGACGGGATTTTGAAGAACACTCAGTAATCAACTGGATGTGTGCAGAGTCATGTTCACAAGACATGAAAGAGATTATAAACTGTTTACACTATATCTTACTTCCTGCTGATTTAAAAATGGTCTTTGCTGGACCAAAAACATGGCTGCTACAGGTCACATGAATTGCAAGTTGGACCCATTACAACCAACGAAACGAGGGAGCAGCAGACAGTCTGTCTTCCCAGCCTAGACTTATAACAAAGAGGGAGCCAGTGAAACTCGTTATGCCTGTAATAGCCACCATCTATCTCCTAAGATGAACAATGGGTTTTGACCAGAGAAATAGAAACTGATTTTTAGTCTGAAACTGACTCATCAATGGGCAACACCATATGACGTAAGCTCCTCTGGCCTTTGGAAAGTTTTAATGTTACATTATTGAATTCCCAGGGCAGTCTGCTATTAACATCCAGCCTCTCAACACCAAAGCCGGACATCAGGCTACAACAAAGCCTGCCTCAAATCTAAACCTCCTCGAAAACTGGATCTCTAGAAGATTCCTGCCATTGCCTGTAGAGCGGACCAAGTATCTGTATAGAAATCTCACCTTGCTGTGTCATCACCAACTTTGAAGGAATTTGGCAATTCCTGCTTGTATGAATAAACCATACTTCTGATTTAACACTAAAGAGAGTTTGCTGCCAGTCACTTTAAAATTGACTTCACTAGCAGAGAGTTTGGAGAAAAACGCCACAGCCTATTTCAAAAATCAAAACACTCCTGCCTATGGACAGATGGCCTATGCACAGGAGTTCAGTTTGCCTCTCTTTCCTGTCTGTAATAGCAGCAACAACACTTAACAGGCTCAGCAACTTCAAACCAACTATTTGATCTATGGCTATGCTGCTACACTAAATTTCCACCTCCATCCTCGGTGAAAAATAGAACCTGCAGAGGTATCTCATCTCCATCACCATGCTGACTTGCACTGTATCGCCATTCCTTCAACATTGCTGGGTCAGCCCCATGGAAGCCCCTCCCTAACATCACTGTGGGAGCAGTATCAGCACATGGACTACAGTGTGGCAAGGAGCAGATCCATTACCACATTGTTAAAGCCAATTCAAGATGGATAACAACTGCTTGCCTTGGCAGTGACATCATCATCCCTGGGTCCTACTAAAAGATTACTATATGATGAAATTGATATTTCTTTTGGATTTATTGTCTGGGCGTTTTTGTAAGTTAGGACCTGTGGGGGTGACCTTTGGCTAACCAGAAATTGTAACTTTTAAGGCGCAGAATGTATCAAGGGTTCATGCATTCGATCCTGCTTAGGAACTGCAGCAGAACCCTGTTGGGAGATATCACAGGTCAGTTCTAGGGTTGGTGAACAGCAGTTAATGAACAGTGAGTCATGAGCAGATGGAGAGGAGATTCAGCTCCGTGGAGCTGAAATGCTGCCATTAGTTCTGTGCTGCTGAGGGGGCTAGGGCTTAGAAAAGCCCCAGGAGACATGAGAAGTTCTGTGCTGCTAAGAGTTGGGGCTCAGGGAAGCTTGGAAGCCAGTGGTGGCAGCAGTGTGGGTGAGGAGCTGTGTTTATATGCTGGAGGGTAGCCTGAGGAACTTATCAGCGATGCAGTCTCGATAAGAGATCAGCTCAGTTGGAAAAGAAGACCAAGAAGGCTGGACCTGTGAGCAAATTTGAGAGAAATCTGAAATAGTTTGCCTTTTGGGTTAAGATTGTACCAGTGGAACTCAGGTAGTGTAGAGCTGCTACTGACTGGGGGCTCAGGCTAGCACTTTAAAGGAGAGGAGTTAAGATTCTTCATGAGGACAACAGAACTTTAAAGAATTTCTGTGACTCACAGTGATGACTGATATCTGGGTGGGTTGCTAAGAAATTCAGGGGATTTGTCTTGGTTGTGTCTGCAATTTATAGTGCAGCTGGTGGACCACAGTTTACCTGTTAATTCAAGTTTACCTCATGTTAATTCTGGGTGTTAGAGTGTAAGATAGATCTGACGAACAGTCATACAGATTCAAAACGTTAACTCTGTTTCTCGCTCCACAGATGCTGTCAGACCTGCTGAGTTTTTCCAGCATTTTCTGTTTTTATTTCAGATTTTCAGCATCTGCAGTATTTTGCTTTTATTATATAAAATTAATAGTGTTGATTGTTTGCTTTGCTGATTTTTGTATAGAAAAAGCTCTTGTGTTTGTTTAAAACCATGGAATCTTGTGGCTTTGCTCTCTTATTAAGTAACTATGATTTCAAATTTCATCTATTTTAACAACAAAAAAGTTACTCATCCTGAACCAAGATTGTAACCAAAACTGGGGGTCTTGTCTGGGACCATAACAAAATTAAGGGTCTGGTCTGAAACCATAGCAAATAGAATGAAAAGGCTAAATGCAGCAGCTGGATAAAATGTTTCACTTAGGTAAAGGATTATTCCTGAAATTAACAATGAATAATTTATGGTCAAACAATACAGGAGCATTGGAAACTCAGTATCAGAATGGGCTCCCACTTTTATTCTGATATATGTCTCCCTCTAGTGATCTTCTGCCTAAAATTCTTTTAATTCCTTCTTGTCTACTCCTGTGTTAAAGAATAATTTGTCCAAACATTCAATGGACATACACAGTTTCCCTTTATCCTTTGCCGGGACTGACAGACATTACACCAGGCACTGGATTATGCCCCTGTTTCAAACACTGCTCCTTTCTCTTTGACTGTTCAGTACGTGTAAAAAGATAGAGTTAGAGAATCACAGTGATCTGAGAGCCCAAAGCCTTCCCCAAGCATTTTCAGCATATCATCTGCTTTAATTTTGGGAAGAAGGGGCCTGAGGTTTGATGTCACCTTTAGGGAGAGGTCAGGAGAGCATTTCGTGATCAAGATGAGCAGAGCAGATGAAGGCCCATGTAAAGGCTTGGACTGTTAAATGGTAAGTAAAATTCACACCACACAGGGGTGAGGCAATGATCATCTTCAAAAAGAATCTAACCAGCTCCTGCTGACTGTCAATAATATTACCCTTTCTCAATCCCCTGCCATCAACTTCCTGGGGTCTCCTTGACCAGAAACTCAAGTAGACTAGCCGTATAAATGTCTAAATGGCTACTAGACCAGGTCAGGGGCTGGGTGTTCAGCAGCATGTGACTCACCTCCTATCTCCCCAAAGTCTTCCTATCATCCACAGTACACAATTCCCACCATTTGACTGGATGGGGCAGCTCCAATAACACTTAAGTTGTTCGACACCATCCAGGACAAAAGCAGCCTGCTTGATCGGCACCCTCTCTGGTCTGGGAAATGTGGTGGGTCACAACCCAACATGCAGCCAAACTGACATCGGGTCTACCATATTAATGCCTACCTCAATTTTGAATGTAATTGACTTTGAGATTTTCGGCGAAACGAGTGAGACTTCTGAAGCTTTTCTGAACCACATCGGGTCTGTGAGTTCCTGAGCCCTAGGTGGAGCCTATTGTGGAGTCTGGAAATTATTAACAGGTAAGTTTAAAAGGTGTTGCCAATTTCAAATGTTGTAACTAGTTATTGTAGCTGCATGGTAAGTTAAGTATGTTTTAGCACAGTGTTTGATGATGGGGCTTTGTCCTTAAAAGGCAAATAACCATTAAATTGACCAGCATTGTGAAAGTGCTCAGAGGCAATTGAGTATTTTTTCCCTGGATAATGTATTGAGAATCCAATTTTAATGTGTCATCTGGACTCTGTGCTTGAATCTTGACATTTATTCACAGTCCAGCCATCTGTTGAGCTTTTGAAAAAACTGAACACCTGGCAGTGTTGTTGGATTGACAGGTCAGCCATCTGTTCAGGCAATTTCAAAGGCTTTAATATATTCAACCCTGGAGATTTTTTGGACACTGTTGTGCAATGGAATCTCATTATGAATGCTTGACTGCGATTCAAAACCATGAATAGATTCAGCTCAGCAGGGGTTATTGACACATCTGTCAAAGGGATTGTGAGCTTTGTTTGATTGACAGTTTTATGAGAACTTATCAAGATTATTTTTGAAGTGGTTCATGAATGGTTCTTTGTTATTTTGACAGGTTTATGAGAACCTGAGGATTAAGTTTTTTATCAAGTGGAGTTTCAATGTATGTTTGTTTATTTTGGCAGTTTCCTGAGCCTTTCAAAGGGTTCCCAGTGTTGTTATTGGGCTCGTGCAATCGGTGCATGGTGGATACTGGATGAGTGGATACAGGATATTAATGAGGTATGGGGGTATGGAGGGACATCATGGATGGATGGGGGTGAAGCGGCAAGGGCTGAGGGCTGGGGAGCCTAATGGTTATGATCAGAACTGGCCCAACGTCTCAGTGAATAGAGATGGACTTTCTAACCTGCTTTGGGAGGTAGCTGCCCCAATTCCAGCCCATACCCGACTTACTGGGCTGAAAGTATCATGGGTGTGAATGTCAGTCACGTCTAACACAATGTCAGGAAATGGTCTGTCTCCCAATTCCCACCTCAAAATCTGACCCAATGTTTCAGATCAATGACTCTTCATCAGTACTGAAGATGTTTTGCCCATCCTTAATTGCCCTAAGAAGGTGGTGATGATTTTTGACTTTGAACACTGTGGCTCCCTATTGCATTTCATAATTTTTACAGCTGAGAGATTGCTAAGGGCCACTTTATAAAGCATTGAGAGTCAACCCTATTGTGTGGGACTGCAATCACATGTGGGCCAGAGCAAGTAAAGAAAGTACAGACTACGCCCACCACCCCCATCCCTGCCCCCATGTCCCCACACAATTCCCGAAGGCCTTTAATAAATAAGACATATTTATGAGAATCTGACAGTTTCTCCTAGCATCAGACAACAAAGTGCCAATTATTTCAATTCAAATTCACCTTAGCAATGTCTGGTTGTGTGGCCAGTAAAATATCCCAGCAAATGCAGTTCTGTTTGTAAACTGACTGATGATGTCCTGTTTAACATAAAAAGAGGAATTTGCATTTTAATAGCAGATTAACCCAGTATCAGGATGGTCCCAAACACTACACAGCCCCAGTAATATACCATTTGAATTTCAGCCACTGATGTTATGAAGCCAAATACTGTTGTGGTGCTTGCATGCTGTTGTAATGTACAGGCGCCCAGCAGAGCAAGGCTTAATATGGGACTGAAGAATAGGCCTGCCCACGATATGTTGTATAGCATCACATGGTAATAGACTCTGAGAGAACAGTCTAGAGAGAACACTCTAGAAGCAGCCTGCCTGCACACATGCACCATCTGTAAATAGTTAGACTATCAATAAAGGGTTCATGTTTAAACATACAAGCTCCTCATCAGTGAGGCAGCGCCATAGCAGTGAGACACCGTATTACTACATGGCTGGCAGTGGTGGGAGCTCCAAAAGAATATCACATCAGCAGTGATCTGAAGGGGGGAAGCATTTTAAACAATGAATCCAGAACAGGACCCCAAAGTATGAAAAAATAAAAGCAGCTGGAGCCGAACCAGAGACATGCACCTGAGAAGAAAAGTTGAAAAAAAAGTTGTAGAAGCTTCGCTATAGACTTAGAAGTTGAGGAATCCACCAGAGTGCGTGGAAGTCCATTGCAAGACCCCTGAGCGGCACAGAGCAAAAGAATTGCTTAGATCCCAAGACGGGTGAGCAACACTACAAAAGGCCCCAGAGAGAGGGCAACTCCCAATAAAGTGCCAAGAGCAACAGGAGACCCCTGGGAGGGGGCAATAAAAGACTCCAGAAAGAGGGCAACAAAGGACCCCAGAGGAAGGGTAGCAATAGACACCAGAGAAAGGGCAAAAAAGAACCCAGAGTGAGGGAGGCAGATGGCAGTGCAGAGTGAGCAGATGGCTATGAATGAAGGAAAGCTATCTGAGCTAATTCAAAAAAAGCAACATGTGAATGAAGCTGTTTAACAGGAAAATGTTTGTCTCAGAGCTGAACTGGAATATTTGAAGTGCAAAATTCAAACTGAGTATATACCTCTGAAAACCCACAATAAATTCAAGTCTTCACTGTTTAAAACTAAGGTGCCGCCCACTTAAAGCAGAGGCGAAATTTTTTCTCTCAGAGAGTCATAAAGCTTGGGAACTCTCTTCCCGAAATGGTGGTGGAAGCAGAGTCTTTGAATATTTTTAAGGCAGAGATGGATAGGTTCTTGGTAAGCAAGGGGGTGGTAGGTTATTGGGGGAAGGCAGAATGTAGATTTGAGGTTACTATCAGATCAGCCATGATCTTATTAAATGGCAGATCAGGCTCAAGGGGCCAAATGGCCTACTCTTGCTCCTTGCTCATATGTTTATATGAACCAAGCTGTTCAAGATCTGAACAAACAGATTTCAGAGATGACACAAAGGTACCAGGAGGAACTAATGACCCTCAATTCCACAGTTGGCAAATCAAAGCAAGAGTTGAAAAAATTCAACCAGGTATTCAACCAGGCAAAACAGCAGGCAGAAAAGGCACGCAAAAAAGTTATGACACTGAAAGAATCCTTGAAGAGTCAATATGTAGCCATGGAAAAACATGAGGAGCTAAAAATGAAGTTGAGTATTACTTCAGAAAAAGCTGTGTTCGAACTATCAGTAGCAATAAAATGATGCACTGAAGCCCATAGTGAACTAGCAAGAGGTCAACAAGAAAATAAATAAGCTGAACAAACAACTGATTGTCCTTCAAGATCAAATGTAAAAGGAATGCCTAAGCATTCAGCAACATGGAGAAATGAAGATTATCTTAAACAGCAGAATGGAACCACAGCAGAATAAAGCAAAATACTGTGGATGCTGGAAATCTGAAACAAAAACAAAAATAGCTGGAAAATCTCAGAAAAATTGACAGCATCTGCGGAGAGGAATACAGTTAACATTTCGAGTCCGCAGAAGAAGCTTGAGGAGACTCTGCCGAATTACAGGAAATCTTAAGGTGAAGCAAGCGAGCTTTGCAAAGAAAGGGAAAACCAGTTGAAAGATCTTCACGTGTTACAAGAAGCCCTCAGGACAAAGTTTGTTGCTCTGGAAAATTACGAAGAGAAGGAAAATGAATTCAAAGTCACTCTGAGCAAACTGAAGAACCAGTTGGCAGAGAAGACTCAGCAATGTTCCATATTCCAGGAGGAAGCTGAAAGCCACAAGAAACAGACTGAAGAGCTGAAGAAGCAGTCGAATGGAAAAGAGGAAGCATTGAAAGGAAACGTCGTAGAACTTTCCAAGTTGCGAGTGGATACTGAAGCCGCAGGTAACACGATTACAGAACTGAAACAAGTTAACACTTTGCTGGAGACAGAGCTGACCAACAGTTCAAACAAAATAACAGATAAGGACAAAGTTCTGCTGCAGACAGGACAAGAACAGACGGAAGTGAGATCAGGACATTTTGCACATTCCCCTCGGATGGAATGGGATGAGCCCACGGTATCCCAAAAAAAACGGATGAGTTGTTAATAAGGAGAAAAGCAATTCTAAGGAGCACAAAAAGCGAATCAAATGGAGATAGCCAAGCACCAGAAACACTGCTATTTCTCAAACGTGACAGACTGAGATGTGGCCTGAAGGCCACCTGAATTTATAAAGTCAGAGACCTAGGGCAGAATTTTTCGTGCCCATTGGCATTGGGCTTGATCGGTGGCGTGAGCAGACAATATGGCGCGATTTACGACGGTGGGAAACAGATCGCGATTGTCTGCTCAGTCCGCCAACGGCAGCCCATCTTCCCCGCCATCAGATATCGGGAACCCCATTGTAATACATCAGCATATCATTATCAGGCCAGCCCGCCAGAATCCAACCCCTCACCCACTGGATCATCCGTCCACGTCAGCGGGAAAGCACACCGGTGTGTTTCACAACAGCACATAAGAGGCGTGCACTTGGCGGGCTGCACTCGGAGGTGAGTGCACAGTAATGTTGCACAGGGGTCACCAGGTTCGCCTTTTGGATTTCAAGTTGAGGGGCGTTGAGGGATCAGGGTTAAGGGCAGCCCAGCCGTTGAGGTGACTGGTGGCAGGGAGCAAGGGGCGTGAAAGGACAGCCCTGCCGTTGAATAGAGTGCACAAGCATTTGGGGTGGGGGGTAGGATGGGCGAGGGAAGCGGCCATGCGTTCGGGAAACTTGTAGAAAATGACCATCCCTCTGCAGCTGAGACAGTTCAGGTGCAGCCACACTGACATGATTGGAGTCAGGCTTCTAGCTTATCTGCCTACTCAAGTAACACAGTGGCATCAAAGTGCCACCAAGTGCCCAGGGTCTGTAGATGCTGCCTTTCATTCCTGCAGTTAGCCGGGAACCAGTGTCGCTGAACACTACACATATCCAGGGAGCCTGATGGCTCACATCTGCCACTTACTGCAGGATTTGGCACCAAGGGGACATGCAGGGCATCCACTGCCAGTGGCTGTGAAAGTGACCGCGGCGCTCAATCTTTACGCCAGTGGCTCCTTTCAGGGCTCCACAGGTGATCTCCATGGGATATCACTGGTGCCCAACTGCAAATACATCCATTAGGTCGGTCACAGATGCCATCTTTGCGAGGGCACACAATTTTGTGTATTTCTCCCGGGACCAGGACAGCCAGGATGTGAGAGCCATTCGATTTACCCAGAAATCGGGACTCCCCCATGTGCAGGGTGCGATTGACTGCACTCATGTGGTGCTCAGATCTCCATCGCTACAGTTGCTGGACTACATCAAACACAAGGGATCCCACTCACTGAATGTACAGCTGGTGAGCGACCACCAGAAACACATCCTGCAGGTCTGCGCACGGTTTCTAGGGACTGTCCATGACTCCTACATTCTGAGTCGCTCGCAGGTCCCTGACATATTCCAGGGTCCACATAAGCTGTAGGGTTGGCGCCTCAGGGACAAGGGCTACCCACAGAGGTCGTAGCTGATGACATCCGTACAGCTGCCTCAGACTGCAGCAGAGCGACGCTACAATGAGGCTCATGCTGCAGCTCACAACTTGGTGGAGCAGACCATCGGGATGCTGAAGATGAGGTTCCAGTGCCTGGTCCGATCTGGTGGAGCCCTGCAATACAGTCCACAGAGGGTGTCACACAGCGTCATCGTCTGCTGCGCCATTTACAACCTGGCGCTGCAACAGGGAGAGGAGCTGGCTGAGGAGGAGGTGGAGGAGCTGGTGGTCTCCTCAGATGAGGAGGATGCCAACAGGGATGAGGGTGAGGAGGTCCTCAGAGGCGACGATGACGGGGATGAGGCTCTCACACTGACCAGATGAGGCAGGCACGCTTGGGAGGCCTCATAGCTGCTGGATTTATGGAGGATGATAACAACGTGCAGTGAGGAGACCCCATAGATCCTCACATTGCATCTGTGAACATTTGACTCCAGTCTGGCTTATGGCAGCGTCAATACCCTCTGTGAGAATGCTCCTGTCATGGAGACACAGTGGAGGCCCTAATAGTCGCTCGATTGCAGGAGGATGATGACGACATGCAGTGAGGACACTCCATAGATCTTCACATAGCCACTGAGAATGTCTGACTCCTGTCTGGCCGAGGGCAGCTTACTTGCGCTCTGTGATCAGGGTCATCTCAGAGACACAACCATGAAACTTTAGAAGCACCTGATCCTTTTTCCACCTTCAGCACCTGAGTCCTTCAGGAGCTGGACACAGCATCACTGGTCACAGATGCTGATGTGATGGGGGCCAGCCCCACCTTAAAGGTGCTGAGAGCACACAGAGAGAATGATGGAACTCTGCGGCGCCTGCCCACTACATTCTGGCAGCAATGACCAGTACCGCTGAGGTGCAGGGAGCAGTAATGTTTCCAGGGAGTGTGAGGCTGGACCATCACTGTGGCCTGAAGGCTGCACAGAGCACAGGGAAGAGGCCCTGGACTGAGACACCTGCCTTTATCTCGTGCAGAAAGGTTTCACATCTGAATGACAAGAACACTGCTCATCAGAACAAGGAGCCATTGGCAGGGTGACATTATTGGGAGTTATTGACAATAGTGAACAGTTTGTACAAGTGATTGACACCTGTGCCCAGGCTGTGCATATTCCTAACAATTTCTTTCCTTTCAAGTTTGTCTTTGTTTTTGCAGTTTCCCTTTAAGGGGCTGCCTTTTACTTTATCCCCGATTTAATTAATTTAGTTTAAATAGTTGTGACCTGAAAGAGTTACACCTCCTTGATTGTTCAGGAGTAGCTCATTGCTGCCTGTGTTGGAGTTGTTGCTACTGCAGTTAGGGTGGGTGTTGCTGCCTTTCCCACCTGTATCTTTTGTTGCTGCCCAAGAGACACCAACTGAGTGAAAGACCTTACTGCTGTTATTGTTGCAGGGGCGACAGGGGCCTGGAACTTGTGAGGCCTGAGGCCTACTAAGGTCTGAAGAATTGGAGGAGAGAGAGAGAGAGAAGTTGTTGCAGAAGGGGGAGGCCTAGAGGCAAGGACTTTTTAAAAAGATCGAGGTGGGTTGTCTGGACTTTTGTTTGGTGGGGGCTGTGAAGACCATCTGCTTTGTAAAGGGAGGAAGAAGACTCAAAGAGAAGCAATGCACACGTGTATCCATTTAACATCATACCCCCCACACTTGTTGTTTTCCCCCCCCCACCCTCCATATCCAAGCCCAGGTAGCTGGTGCTGCCTGGTGAAGAGGGATAGGGCTGACTCCTGTGTGCCAGGCAGTACCAGCTGCCTGGTGAAGACATTGTCCTCCCCCTACCCCTACCTCTCCCCGTCCCCCTATGGGGACACCCACCCACCCTGCACCCATTATCCTTTCATCTTCTGTGCCTCCCTGTCCTTTTCCCTCCCTCTCTCCTCCCCTTCTGTCTTTATACACCATCAGGAGTGAGAGGGTAATCCTTCTTTTTCCCCTGTCCCCCCTTCTAAATAACATTGCTACCAGCGAGCTCGGGGTGGGTGTGGATCATCCCCTATGACTACCATAGGGTCATCAGTAGCCGAGCCCTCCTGGGCAGCTATTGAGGTGATGCTGTCACCAGCAGTGGGGCCCACCAAGAAGACATCCACAGGATTGGCTGTTTCTGCAGCTCCCACTGCTCCTGCGGCCCCATCACTTTTCCACCTGTTGACCAAGACCCTGGGGATAAAGAACTCCATCCACCCCAAGGTTTCTGTAGAGGTGTACGTGAAGGCTTAGGCCAGGGCTGTCGGCCCCTCAGCCATCATTGTGGCCTCATGCATGTACGGGAAGGCGGTGTTCTCCCTTAAGTCTGAGCAGGTGCATCCGGCCCTATCCAAAGGGCTCACCGCGGGTGGGACCTTTGGATGCCACCGCGGAGAGGCTTTTATTGTCTAGTGTCCCACCCTTTATCCCCAGTGAGTTCCTCCTCCCCCACCTCCTCCCATTGGGGGAGGTCAGGTCCGGGCCTGTGCCAATCCCACTCAGCCTCAGGGAGCCCAGTCTCCTCCACACGTGCTCCTTCTGGCGCCAGGGGGTTTTCGCTTGCCTGGCCCGGGAGGAGTGCACGGGTGGGTGGGGGAGGATTTTCTTCGAGGGGGCCACCTACTGTATTTTTTTGGTTGGCAGATGGCGTGTGGTGCCAAGCCTGCAAGGAGGTGGGGCATGTGAGAAGGAACTGCACCAACTCCAAGGCCGCAAACACCTTAGTGGCTGGCACCGCCACTCCTCCCCCACCACTGCTCCATCTGCCCCCCACAATGGGGAGTGATGCTGATGGCTAACATCACCCCAGCTGCCAGCGAGGCTGGGGAAGAGAATCCGCTCCATAATAAAGTGTGGAGGAAGACCCACCTTGCGGAGGCGCTCCCCCTAAATCCCCTAAACCCACACTGATGTCCAGAACTCCAAGGACACTGGCTTGGGGGAAAAAACATCATCTGGCCCCGGTGACGTGTCTGCGTGTGCTCCCGGGCCCGTGTGCACCTCAGCGCCATGTGCTGGGCCCGGCATCGTCCCCGCGTGGGTTCCCGGGTCCGGCGGCAATGGAGCATGCGACCCCAAACCCCAGGGGGCAGAGCGTCCAGAGGGGCTGGATGCCCCAGCCCCCAGGCCACCCTGGAAGAGACGCCGCCCCCTCGGAGGGGGAGGACCTCACAACTCGTGAGGTCGGATGTGTCCCCTCCCCTGATGAAAGGTGGTGGCTTCTCCGCCCCGTAAGTCCTCGCTCTGCCCTCTGGGGGGAGCCCAAAATACTGACTCCTTACTGCAGACCCCTCAGGGGGTGGGGGGTGGTCAGTGAGGGTGTCACCCTGGACTGGTGGCATTCCTGGCCTGGACAGGAAAGCTAAGAGGAGGGCCCACACGTTCCTCGCTGGGTTCCTGACGGGGAGGAAGGAGTAAAAGAGCCCTCTCCTTCTTGCACTTTGCTTTAGGTGATGGTAGCACATACTCCTGACAATGAAGACCACCATAGCCAGCCTCAACACCCACGGCAGCAGCAGGGATGCACAGCGCAGGTTCCAGAACTTCTCAGACCTCCAGGATGGGAAAAACACAGTGTGCTTCCTGCAGGAAACTCGTACCGTTCCGGGAGACAAAGCTCCGTGGCTCCTGGAGTGGCGAGGGGGCGGGGGGAGTCTACATGAGTCACCCAGCCTCCAATTCTGGCGGGGTGGCTATCTTGTTGGCCCCACATTTTCAACCGGAGATCTTGGGGGTCAAGGAGCCGGTGCCAGGCCGGTTGCTGCACCTGACTGTGCGTCTGGGGGGGCGGTGCTTCACTTTGTGAATGTGTACGCTCCCCTAGGCACGCAGCAGCAAGCGAGCTTCTTTGAGGAAATGTCCACTCATCTGGGCTCCATCGACGCGGGCGAATGCATCGTCCTCGGGGGGGATTTTAATTGCACCCTCAAGGCCCGGGACCAAGCACCACACGCTAGGTGTGAGTAAGTTACGGGACCTAGTCAGGTCCTTCGACTTGGTGGACGTCTGGCGAAATCTCCATCCCAATTCCAGCGTTTTCACCTTTGCGTTACCTGGAGTCGGAGCGTCCAGACCCGACCGTCTTTACGTTTCGAAGGCGAAAGTGTCCTGCGTTCCGGCGGCTTCCATGCAGCAGGTTCCATGCACGGACCACCGTCTGGTGTGGGCGGAGCTCACTTCGTTCTGTGCTCGGACGGGGTCCACATACTGGCACTTTAGCAACCTGTTGCTGGAGGACGAGCGGTTCCTGGACTCGTTCCATCGTTTCTGGGCTGGCTGGAGAAGGAAGCGGGGAGGCTTCCCCTCCTTGAGGCTCTGGTGGGACGTGGGCAAGGCTCACGTCCGAGTTTTCTGTCAGGAGTACGCAAAGGGGTCGACAAAGAGGCAGAAATCCAGGGTCGAGGAGTTGGAGAAGGAGGTCCTCGACCTGGAGGCACGTCTCCGTCAGCCCGACGTGGACCTGGCCCTGCGGTCGGTGTACGATGAGAAGAAGGGCGCGCTGGGGGACATGCAACTCGTCGGGTCTCGGGGCGCGATCGTGAGGTCGCGGATCCGGTTCCTTAAGGAGATGGACCGCGGCTCCCCCTTCTTCTACTCGCTGGAAAAAAGGCACGGGGTCTGTCAGCAGCTCTTTATGCTGCTGGCCGACGACGGATCCCTTGTCTCAGACCCGGAGGGTATCAGGGCCATCGCCCGGGATTACTACACTGCCCTGTTCTCTCCAGATCCGTCCAGTGAGGATGCTCGCAGAGTTTTGTGGGAGGATCTGCTGCAGGTCAGCCCAGAAGGCGCCGGAAAGCTTGAATCCTCTTTAAGTCTGGGGGAGCTGACCGGCGCACTCATCAACCTCTCCAGGGGCAAATCCCGGGGCTGGACAGGCTGACCATGGAGTTCTTCAGGGCATTTTGGGATGTCCTGGGGAACGACTACATGGGGGTCCTGGGGGAGAGTATCACAATCAGGGAGATGCCCCTTTCGTGGTGCAGGACTAGTCTGTCGAGTGCCTTCCTGTTTCTTGACCAGGAGAAGGTGTTTGACAGGGTGAATCACGAATATTTATTTGGGACTCTGTGAGCATTCGGGTTTGGGACGCATTTCGTTGCCCAGATCTGACTTCTGTACGCTGCCGCAGAGTGTCTAGTGAAGGGTAACGGGTCATTGACGGCTCCCCTTCGCTTTGGGGGAGGAGTGTGTCAGGGCTGTCCCCTGTCTGGCCAGTTGAATTCTATCTACGTGGAGCCTTTTCTGTGCCTCTTGTGGAGGAGGTTGTTGAGATTGGTCAGGCGCTGGTGTGCCTATGCACCTGGTGGTGATTTTCCGCCTTCAGACCCTGCAGCAATACCTTTACGTTTAGCCCCCTCCGAGATGGTGTGCCCTGGCGACATATTTCTTCTGCCAGGTGCACGGCCTGAATTGTGATGTGCAGCTCCTGTTAGTAGGCCAGAGAGGCCTTTGTGACTCCTTGCAGGCGTTGCCCGTCTTTTATCAGGACTACGATGAAAGTCTGGAATGTGGTCGCCTCGTGACGCAGCTCTCCCCCATCAGGAGTAGTGGCTATCATCAGAGAGCCGCTGCTCAGGAATCTGCCCCTCCGTCCTTTTCAGTGACTGGCGGAGAGGAGGGCTGTGGCTGCAGGGGTGCCCAGGATCGGGGACGTGCTGAGTGGCAGAGGAATGGACTGGATGCTACCATAGGAGCACATCGCACATCCGTGGACGTCCGGCTCATGGCCAATGACATTAAAGACCTCAGGACAGTTCTGCTTAGCCCCAGTGTCATCCCAGGTCTCGAGGTGGCTCAGGTGTGCGGTGGTCTTCCATCCGAGTGTACCCCTGCTCAGACGGAATTCCACATTGGCCCCAAGCCCCGAACCCTCCCTCGGAAGCTGGTGCCCTGCAACCTGAGCCACCTCGGGGATATGTCACCGTGTCCTTTCGCACGGCGCGGAGGGGTTTCCTGCATGAGCTGCTGCTGCACACCCTTCACTTTCTTGCCCTCGGCTGCCGCCTGGACATGCCCTGCCATGCCTTGTTGTCATCCGGTGGCAGAGGTCCCCATTGGGGGGTCCTCCCACTTTCCATTGGGGAACTGGGGTGGAGGGTGTTGCACGCAGCCGTCCTGTAAAACCGCAGGATGTGTTGGTTCACAGACTCCCAAGATACCTGTGTCTTTTGCGGCCTTGTGGAATCCATGGACTATGTGAATAAAGGGTGCTGTAGGCTGCACTTCCTTGTCAATTACTTAAAAAATCTTTTACTGTTGTTTTGTTTACACTTCAGTCCCACATTCCTGATTTACAGGCACCTGGTGCGGGGGAGGGGAGGGGGGAGGGGGGATGGGGGCGGTGCTGCTGGGAGGGAGGGGGACCTCCTCGTGAACTTGTTCCTGGGCCTGGCCAAGTTGGCCATTAACAGGTTCAGGCTGCGGGAGTTCGAGGGGGTCATCCGGCCCGACTGTCTGCCCCTCTTCCGCGGCTGTGTTCGCAGCCGGGTGTTCCTGGAGAGGGAGCATGTAGTGTCTGCCGGCACTGTCAAGGCCTTCCGGCTCGGGGACTGGGGTATTTTATTGACCCTCTTAATCACATTTTGGTTTAATATTTGCAAGTTTCCTTTAAATTTTTTCTTTGTTTTTGCAGTTTCCCTTTAAGGGGCTGCTTTTCACTTTCCCCCTGATTTTGTTAATTTAGTTTATTTGGGTTGACTCAAAAGAGTTACAGCTTCTTAACTTTCCTAATCCTGCCGCAATGTGTTGGTGCTCCCTGGACATTCACAGTGGAGGGGGAGGCAGCCTGCTGACTGTGATGCCCTGTCAGTTGTGACCTTGGCGGGCGTCCTCTAGAGGGCCAAGATCTGGAGAGCCCCAGCCTGCTTTCAGGGTCCTGCTGTGAGGCAGTGGCCCCCTCCTCAGCCTTTGGAGCTGGAGCTGTGGAGGTCACAGGAAGAGGGGATTCAGAAGGGCTGGTCACCCCCAGAGGCACATAGGTGGATTGCCCCGGAGTGTGAACCTGCTGATCCTCCTCCCTATGGGTACCCAAGGGCCCCTTGGCTGACTTCTTGAGGAGAAGGGGTAGCTGGAGTGAAATCGAGCTGCCCCGCACCCATCTTGCGTTCACACTGTTGGAGGCCAACTATAGTGTCAGCAATTGAGTTCAGCCCATGCAGCTGTGCAGGAGTGATGTTCTGGATCAAGGTCTCTATGGTGACTGCCATCCTACCAGTGTTGACCTCGGTGCGTTGGCATGCTGGAGCTATCACCTCAAATTGAAGACAGACGGACTCCTCACTGTGCCTTGCAGTCTGAGGAGTGTTGCAGACATCCTTTGCTGATATTCCCGAGCTTGTCTTTGTAATTCCAGCAACTGTGACATAACTGAGTCCAGAGGCTCGTCATCTGACTCAGACTCAGCAACGTTCTGGCCTCCAGCAGTCCTCCAAGTGCCAGGGACCTGGGAAGTCCGTGCCCCCACCTGCTGTGGATCAGACAGTGCAATGTGCTCACCAGATTGTGATTCCGTGGCTATTCTAAAGCTAGGTCCCACTGAGGTGTGTGTCACTGTGCTGGTGGAGGGTGTGGGTCAGTGCTGTGATGGGACTTCAGGGAGGGTGCCTTCAGATTCCTCTTCAGAGGTTTCTTCGGGACTTGACTGGAGGTCCTGAGACATGAACTCTGTCAGCTGTTTCCCAGATGTGCCTGCGAAAGCAAGGAGAGAGAATTAGTGTTTGGCAGTGGCCTGTGAAAGAGGGCATATCACTCACAGCATGGTTGTCTGATGGATGTTGCACTGCTGGATCCTCACTTGGTAAAGCAGCACCGACCTCACCGTCAGCACAGGACCCGTCCCGGTCATCACCGGCCAGCTGGATGGATCGGTTTTGAAATTCCATAAGGTCCTTGATTTCAGGCATTCCTCCACCAGTCTGCGGCCTCTCCCTCTTGTTGTGACCCAGCTTATCCTGCATGAATAGAGATGGGGAGAGTGTAAGCAGGATGCCTGCCAGGCCAGATGATCAGTATGCCTGGCCTGTGTGGGTGGTGGGTGGTCCCATGGATGGGATGAGGACAATGACAGTGTATATGAGAGAGTGAATGGTGATGTCCCTTGAAGTGGCAGTGAGTGAGGGCCCTGTGGATGTGTGATGGGTTTGAGTGTGTGAGTTGGGAGTGATGAAAAGAGTGACTTACCCTGTCAGAACGGAGGAGATCATTCATCCTCTTGTGGCACTGGGTGGCTGTCCTCCTCTGAAGGATGTTGGCACTGACCACCGCTGCGCCCACCCGCCCCATGCCGGATTAGTGCTGTTGCTGCCCATCCTGCAACCAGAGCGGGGATAGAGGACATCCAGGCGTGACTCCACAGCATCCAAAAGTCACTCAGGAGACGGGTCACTGAACCTGGGGCCTGCAGTCCTCTTCAGTCTCAGGGCCATGTCTTCCATGCAGCAGCGGTGAGCTGGAAGCACTGAAGTATGTGCACACGGCTGGATTTTAAACATGGCGCCTGGCATGATGCAGCAGCGGGGTGATGGCAGGCAGGCGAATGAGAGCCCATCTGCCTTGAAAACAGTGTGTTCTCGGGAATGCATGAATAATCAGATGGGTTTTGGGCGATTCGGTGTGAAAACCTGCCATTGCAGCCGGCCAGCCGCTACCGCACTTAGCGCAAATCTGGGATGATTCTGCCCCTGGGCTGGGGGAGAAGGGATAGCAAGTAAAGCAAGATAGCAACAGGGTGTTGTGGTGCCTACATGCATTTGTAATGTAAAGGTGCTCATCAGAGCAAGGGACTGGAGAATAGCACCACCCACTGTATGATGTATAGAGTCACATGGTAATAGACCCTGAAAGAACAGTCTAGAGAGAACACTCTAGAAGTAGCCTACCTGCATGCTGAGCAGTACCATGCATGGCAGTAACCTGGAATCTGTACATAGCTAAAGACTGCCAATAAAGGGTGCATGTTTAAACACACAAGATCTTCTCATCAATCAACCACAATAACTGAATCCATATTGCAACCAACACACAGCCAGTTTGCACATAGCAATATATGAGAAAAAGCAAGTGGCTGAATTATCAGATAATTTTATTTTGCCTGAAGGCAGGATTTTGGTCAGGACAGCTCCCTCCACAACAGATAGTGCCCTGGTCTCCTTTACATTCACCTGCCCACACAATAGCCCTCAATGTTGCACTGAAAATTCAGCCCATAATGTTCACACAGGAGTTTGCAGGTAACACTTCCTGACTCACAGGCAGGAATGAAACCCTAAAATACAAACAAAATACTGGAGATCTGAAATAAAAACAGGAAGTGATGGAAAAACTTAGCAGGTCTGGCAGCATCTGTGGCGAGAGAAATAGAGTTAATGTTTCAAGTCCAATATGAACTGGAGAGGTAGAAATGTGACGGGTTTTATTCTGTTAAAAAAGGTTGGGCGATGGGGACAGGTGGAGCAAAGAAGATCAGGGATAGGTTGGAGGGTGGGGAAAATGGGCAAAAATCGCTGAGTTGAGGATATCATAGAATGTTTTGGGGTTAGTTTCTTAGAACAGTACATTCTGGAGCCAACCAGAGAGCAGGCTATACTAGACCTGGTATTGAGCAACAAGATAGGATTAATTAATAAAGTCATAGTGAAGGCACACCTAGATACCAACGATCGTAATATGATTGAATTTTACAATCAGAGGGAGAAACGAGTGCATCCTAGACTAGTATTTTAAACTTAAGGGCAATTATGAGGGCATGAAAGTGGAGCTAGCTAAAGTAAACTAGCAAATAAGGTTAAGAAATATGTCAATCGAGGTTCAGTGGCAGGTATTCAAAGGGATACTTCAGAATACACAGAATAGATATACTCCAATGAAAGAGAAAAATTCTGAGGGGAGAACCCATCATCCATGGTTAACTAAAAAAGTTAAAGATAGTATCAAACTTAAAGAAAAAGCATAAAATTACGCAAAGATGAGTGACAAATCAGAAGATTGGAATGAATATAAGAAAACAACAAAGAATGACAAAGATTAATAAGGAGGGAAAAATTAGAGTATGAGAGAAAGCTAGCAAGTAGTATAAAGATGAATAGTAAGAGTTTCTGTAGATATTTAAACAAGAAAAGAGTTAACAAAGTGCGTTTTGGTCCGATAGAAAGTGCCCAACAAAAACATAATGATATAAGATACAATTTTTTTAAAACTCATTTTGAAATCAACTTTGTAATGAACGTATCAAAAATGCATCAGCACTATTTGAGGCATAAACTTGGCTTTTCTTACATGAGTTTAAAAGATTGAGATGTGAACTGACTATGGTGTTTAAAATGTTAAAAGGATTTTCGAATCAGTTGAATTCAGAGAAACCTCTTCATCTGCTGGGGCAATCAGGAATGAGACCATAAAACTATAAGACATAGGAGCAAAAATTAGGCCATTCGGCCCATCGAGTCTGCTGGAGTTTCTCAACTCCATTTTCCCGCCTTCTCCCCGTAACCTTTGATCCTCTTACCAATCAAGAACCTATCCATCTCAGTCTTAAATACACTCAATGACCTGGCCTCCACAGCCTTCTGTGGCAATGAATTCCATAGGTTCACCATTCTCTGGCTAAAGACGTTTCTCCTCATCTCTGTTCTAAAAGGTCTTCCCTTTACTCTGAAGCTGTGCCCTCGGGTCCTAGTCTCTCCTACTAATGGAAACATCTTCCCCACATCCACTCTAACCAGGCCTTTCAGTATTCTGTAAGTTTCAATCAGATCCCCCCTCATCCTTCTAAACTCCATCGAGTATAGACCCAGAGTCCTCAGTCATTCCTCATATGTTAAGCCTTTCATTCGTGGGATCATTCTCGTGGACCTCATCTGGACCTTCTCCAGGACCAGCACATCCTTCCTGAGATATGGAGCCAAAAATTGCTCACAATATTCTAAATGTGGTCTGACCAGAGCCTTATAAAGCCTCAGCAGCACATCCCTGCTTTTATATTCTAGTCCTCTCGAAATAAATGCTAACATTGCATTTGCCTTCCTAACTACCGACTCAACCTGCAAGTTAACCTTAAGAGAATCCTGGACTAGGACTCCCAAGTCCCTTTGCACTCTAGATTTCTGAATTCTCTCCCTAGATAAAGTGGACGTGGGGAAGATGTTTCCATTAGTAGGAGAGACTAGGACCCGAGGGCACAGTCTCAGAGTAAATGGAAGACCTTTTAGAACAGAGATGAGGTGGTAGAACTTTTAGATTAAAGCCAGGACAAACAAGAATGAAATCAAGAAGGATTTTCTCAGGCAGTGGATAGTGTGGGGTAGCCTATCCACCATCTACAAGGCACAAGTCAGGAGTGTGATGGAATACTTCCCACTTGCCTGGATGAATGCAGCTTCCACAACACTCAAGAAGCTCGACACCATCAAGGACAAAGCAGCCGCTTGATTGGCATCACATCCACAAACGTTCACTCCCTCCACCACCAACGCACAGTAGCAGCCGTGTGTACCATCTACAAGATGGACTGCAATAACTCACCAAGGCTCCTTAGACAGCACTTTCAAACAAGTGAACTCTAAGACCTAGAAGGACAAGGGCAGCAGACAGATGGGAACACCGCAACCTGCAAATTCCCCACCAAGTCACTCACCATCCTGACTTGGAAATTTGTAGCTGTACCTTCACAGTTGCTGGGCCAAATCCTGGAACTCCCTCCCCGACAGCACTGTGGGTGTACCTAAACCGCAATAGTTCAAGAAGGCAGCTCACCACCACCTTCTCAAGGGCAATTAGGGGTGAGCAATCAATGCTGGCCCAGCCAGCAACACCCACATCCCGTGAAGGAATTTAAAAAAGTATAGAGAGAACTTAGACTCTAGCTAACCCCGTGCTGTACCTGTCCAGGGAGTGTTTGATGTGGACAGTGTAGAGGGAGCTTTACCCTGAATCTGACCCCGTGCTATACCTGCCCTGGGAGTGTTTGATGTGGACAGTGTAGAGGGAGCTTTATTCTGTATCTAATCCCGTGCTGTACCTGCCCTGGGAGTGTTTGATGGGGACAGTGTAGAGGGAGCTTTACTCAGTAGCTAACCCCATGGTATACCTGTCCTGGGAGTGTTGTTACAAATACTGGGTGCCTGAGTTGTAATGCTTACAATTTTTCAGAACTAACCTTAAATTGATTTTTTTTCCAAACTGAGAGAGAGAATGGCCTTTCAAGAAGCCTGGATTGATTAAAGGCAGCTGGTGGAATGAGCCAGAACAGCTTGTATTGGGAAGCTGCCAAGTTCCTGGAACACAGAAACAGATAGATGTCTTCATGTGGAGCCATCCTATTTGCTTTGGGTTGATTTTCTCCCTGAGAGTCTCTAATAGCAGGAACATGTCCACGAAAGGCCAGCCTGGCATATCCAACAGGTACATAGGAATGATATCATCACCCAACGTACATGAAGAAACCTTATAAAGCTGTCTTGTGAGATCATTTAATGGGATGACACCACTCCTTAGGAACTCAATTTGTGATGAAGTGGGGCCCCAGTGTCAGGCAGCAGCCAAGCTGCACACCCCTAGTGGTTGGTTGTCCTGAGGATACCCTGCATTAGATTAATTGCTTCCTACCCTGTTGACGATGGAGTTGGGGCTGGTGGAGATTGAATTACTGGCAGATATTCCAATCACACTAGCTGTCTGCAATATAACTTGCTGCTGAAGGAAGCAACAATTTTAGACAAGACAGCTCTGAGGCCCAGGCACACACAAACTAAGCTGAAGCCCAGTCCTGGCCCCAAATGATTAACATCGTGTGCATCCAACTTCAATCAAAATGAAAAACAAGTTGAAGAAACAACATTGCTCAGCGTGGGACAGACTGTTTGAGGGCAATAAGGATATGGAGGGGGTTGGCGAAGTGGAGGGTGGGACTGATTTGGAAAGGGTGAGATTGAGGGTTTGTGGAGTGGGTTCAGTGAGTGGAGGCTGACGCTGTGGAATTGAGGTTTTGGGAGGTGAGACAGGTTTTGTGGAGGGGGGGGCGTTGGTCAGATAGGGGCTGGGGCTGAGAGTTTGATGGGACTTGAACACACAACCATGTGATTCAGAGGCAAGAGGGCTATTACTGAACCATGGCTTTCAGCTGCTACCAACTGGGCCAATCAAAGTCAACCTACCTGGTTTGAATTCGAACAAAGCTGGGCAGTTAACTGTTCCATGCTGCATTCTCCATGGCAACGCCTCAACTAATCAGAGTCCACTTGCCAACCAATCAGCACTCTTTTCTCATGTTGTGTAAATTGTTGTTAATTTCTTGTGAGCTACCCTGATGAGTGCCAGATGAAAGCTTCAATTGATTGCATGGCTCCTTTCTTCAACAGAACCAAATTCTGCATTGCCAAATGGCTATTGATAAAAGAATTTTAGAAAAGGCAAATATTGTGACCACAATTCCCACTGCACACTTTGTCGTTTGTCAGTCATAAGGTGAACAAATGAAATGTTTTTCCATAGCCAGCCCTCCTCCCCCTGTCAGTACCACCTCCCCCACCCTCCACATCAGCACCACCTCCCCCACCCTCCACATCAGCACCACCTCCCCCACCCTCCACATCAGCACCACCTCCCTCACTCCCCCTGTCAGTACCACCTCCCCCACCCTCCACATCAGCACCACCTCCCCCACCCTCCACATCAGCACCACCTCCCTCACTCCCCCTGTCAGTACCACCTCCCCCACCCTCCACATCAGCACCACCTCCCTCACTCCCCCTGTCAGTACCACCTCCCCCACCCTCCACATCAGCACCACCTCCCCCACCCTCCACATCAGCACCACCTCCCTCACTCCCCCTGTCAGTACCACCTCCCCCACCCTCCACATCAGCACCACCTCCCTCACTCCCCCTGTCAGTACCACCTCCCCCACCCTCCACATCAGCACCACCTCCCCCACCCTCCACATCAGCACCACCTCCCTCACTCCCCCTGTCAGTACCACCTCCCCCACCCTCCACATCAGTACCACCTCTCCCACCGCCACCCCCTCCATCAGTACCACCTCCCCCACCCCCCCACGTCAGTACCACCTCCGCCCCCCCCACATCAGTACCACCTCCCCCCCACCCCACCATCAGTACCACCTCCCCAACCCCCATATCAGTATCACCTCCCCCACCACTCCCGTCAGTACAATCTCCCCCACCCCCCCATATCTGTACCACCTCCCCCACCACCCCCCCAACGTCTGTACCACCTCCCCTCACCCCCCCGGCAGTACCACCTCCCCCACCCCATGTCTGTACCACCTCCCTCACCCACCCCCATCAGTACCACCTCCCCCAACCCCCACGTCTGTACCACCTCCCCTCACGCCCTGGCAGTACCACCTCCCCTCACGCCCTGGCAGTACCACCTCACCCACCCCCCCATGTCTGTACCACCTCCTCAGTACCACCTCCCCTCACTCCCACCTCGGCTCTGCCTCACTCTCTCTCACTGTTCGAGGATATTGATTTGTGCTTGTGGACTAACATAAGGATGGTTTTCAAAAGCAAAATGCTGTCATAAGGCAGCATTTGTGGAGAGGGAAATAAAGTTAATGCTTCAAGTCGATAATCTTTCATCAGAGCTGTTCTAGATGAGCAGTGTTTAAGCAGATTGGAGAAAGAGAGGAAGGAATATAGGGGAATGTCTGTCATGGGGTTTAGTGCAGGAGAGATGCAATAATAATGGAATGGTTCAAGTTAAAACGAGGTGATCATGAGACAAATATAGACAGAGACGTTGCATCCAGAGTAATTGTAGATGGTTACTGCTGAAAGAAAAAGAAAGAAAGGAAATGATAGGAACACCACCACCGGGAAGTTCCCCTCCATTTTCTTTTATTCATTCACGGGATGTGGGCTTTGCTGGCTGGGCCAGCATTTATTGCTCATCCCTAGTTGCCCTTGAGAAGATGGTGGTGAGCTGCCTTCTTGAACCGCTGCAGTCCATGCAGTTAAGGTACACTCACAGTGCTGTTAGGGAAAGAGTTCCAGGATTTTGATCCAGCGACAATGAATGAATGGCAATATATTTCCAAATCAGGATGGTGAGGGGCTTGGAGGGGAACTTCCAGGTGGTGTTGATCCCATCTATCTGCTGCCCTTGTCCTTCTAGATGGTAGTGGTCGTGGGTTTGGAAGGTCCTGTCTAAGGAGCCTTGGTGAGTTTCTGCAGTGCATCTTGTAGATGGTACACACTGCTGCCACTGTGCGTCGGTGGTGGAGGGAGTGAATGTTTGTGGATGTGGTGCCAATCAAGCGGGCTGCTTTGTCCTGGGCGGTGTCAAGCTTATTGAGTGTTGTGGGAGCTGCACTCAACCAGGCAAGTGGCGAGTATTCCATTACACTCCTGACCTGTGCTTTGTAGATGGTGGACAGGTTTTGGGGGGTCAGGAGGTGAGTTACTTACTGCAGGAATAGAAAATTAACATCAGTAAGAGTAACCATGAAGCTGTCAGATTATCTGTAAAACCCAGCTGGCCTTATTCCTTCCATATCCCTCCACCCCAAGCAACTGGATCACCTGGAATCCTAAACATCCACTATCCCTAGGAATTGTGACTCATAGATCCCTATCCATCCCCTAACACAAGAAATTTGGGCACCTGCATTCTGAAATATCCCCAGCCTTAGAAATTGGGTCACCTCTATCTGCATGCATTACCCTATCCCTAAGAATTGTGTCTGTTTTATCCCTAAAGCTTCCTGAGTCCCGATGGATGGGATCCCTTGTATTTCCCCCCCTAGCCCTGGGAGTTAGGCCCCACCTACCCCTTTACACCACACACATCCATGAAGAAGTATAGAATCAGAAAAACTTACACCACAGAAAGAGGCCATTCAGCCCATCCCTGTATGTCCTGGCAGAAAAAGAATGATCCAACCTAATCCCACTTTTCAGTTCTGGGTTTATAGCCCTGTAGGTGACAGCAATTCTAGGGCATATCCAGATGGGGTTTAAATGCAGTGACGTTTCTGCCTCTACCACCCTTTGAGGAAGTGAGTTCCAGATGACCACCACCCTCTGAATAAAAGAAACTCTCCAACTTGCTCTGATCCTTCTACCAGTAACCAAAATCTATGTCCCCTAATTGTTGATCTCTCTGCTAAGGGACCTAGGTCCTTCTGATCCATTCTGTTTAGGATCCTTACAATGTTATATACATTGATTAAATCTCCCCTTAGCCTCCCTCAGTTCCAAACAAAAATACTACCTACCTACCCAATCTCATCCCATTCTTCTGTGAAGACAGATGCTAGATATTCATTCAGAATCATACCCACGTTTTCAAATAACACACAAACTCTCACACACGCATTCGCATGCGCACACTCGCACACACAAACACGCACACTTAGGGAAGGTGGTGGTATAATGGTATTGTCACTGAGCTAGTTTTCCAGAGACCCTGGGTAATGCTCTGGGGATCTGGGTTTGAATCTCACCATGGCTGATGGTGAAATTTGAATTCAATAAAAATCTGGAATTAGAAGTCTGATGATGACCATAAAACCATTGTCGATTGTTGTAAAAACACATCTGGTTCACTAATGTCCTTCAGGGAAGGAAATCTGCCATCCTTACCTGGTCTGGCCTACATGTGACTTCAGACCCAGAGCAATGTAGTTGCCTCTTAAAATGCCTTCTGAACAAGGGCAATTAAGAATGGACAATAAATGCTGGCCTATAGCCAGCGACGCCCACACCCCATGAATGAATTAAAAAACACACACACACACACACACACACACTCCTAGCAAAACTGGAGTCAATGGAATCAGGATTAAAACTCTCCACTAGTTGGAATCATACCGAGCGCAAAGGAAGATGGTTGTGGTTATTGGAGGTCAGTGATTTCAGCTCCAGGACATCACTCCAGGAGTTCCTCAGGGTAACGTCCTTGGCCCAACCATCTTCAGATGCTTCATCAATGACCGTCCTTCCATCATAAGGCCAGAAGTGGGGATGTTCGCTGATGATTGAACAATGTTCAACACCATTCGCGACTCTTCAGATACTGAATCCGTCCATCTCCAAATGCAACAAGACCTGGGTAATATCCAGGCTTGGGCTGACATTCATGCCACTCAAGTGCCAGGCAATCTCCAACAAGAGAGAATCCAACCATCGCCCCTTGATGTTCAATGGCATTACCATCGCTGAATCCCCCACTATCAACATTCTGGAGGTTACCATTGGTCAAAAACTGAACTGGACTAGCCACATAAATACTGTGGCTACCAGAGCAGGTCAGAGGCTAGGAATCGTGCAACGAGTAACTCACCTCCTGACTCCCCAAAGCCTGTCCACAATCTACAAGGCGCAAGTCAGGAGTGTGATGGAATATTCCCCACTTGCCCGGATGAGTGCAGCTCGTACAACACTGAAGAAGCTTGACACCATCCAGGACAAAGCAGCCGCTTAATTGGCACCCCTTCTACAAACATTCACTCCCTCCACCACCGATGCACAATGGCAGCAGTGTGTATCATCTACAAGATGCACTGCAGGAATTCACCAAGGCTCCTTTGACAGCACCTTCCAAACCCACAGCCGCTACCATCTAGACAGACAAGGGCAGCAGATAGATGGGAACAACACCACCTGGAAGTTCCCCTCCAAGTCACTGACCACCCTGACTTGGAAACATATCACCATTCCTTCACTGTCACTGGGTCAAAATCCTGGAACTCCGTCCCTAACAGCACTGTGGGTGTACCTACACCACATGGACGGCAGCGGTTCATGAAGGCAGCTCACCAACACCTTCTCAAGGGCAATTAAGGATGGACAATAAATGCTGGCCCAGCAGCGCAGCCCACATCCCATAAATGACACACATACGCACAAACTCACACACTCGCGCATACACTCCAGCACACACACACACACAAACACAAGCACTCTTACTCATACTCTCACTCACACACTTGCACTAGCACACTCATTCACAGACACACACACTGTCACTCAAACACACACTCACACTTTCACACACACACACACTCTCACTCATTCACACACTCTCGCAAACACATGTACACACACACACACCACACACACTCTCACTCCTTCAAACACTCTCACAAACATATACCCACACAGACACACATGCATTCTCACTCATACACACACTTGCACTCACACACATAGACACACGCAGGCACACACACACTTTCACTCACACTCTCACAGACACAGACACTCACACACTCTTTCAGACACACACACAGACACAGGCACACTTGCACACACGCACAGATACACACGCACACACACACACACACACACACACACACACACACACATATTGTCACTTATTCACACTCTCATAGACTCATACTCATACACTGACACTCACTCACAGACACTGTCATGTAGAGGTGCTCTCACAAATAGACACACACATGCACAGACACAGACATGCACACACACAGAGACACACACACCCACAAACACACTTTCACTCACAGACACATTTTCTCACAGATGCACACACACTTTCACTTATACACACTTTCACTCACACACACACTTTCATGCACACGCACACACACACACACTCACACACACTTGAACTCACACACAGACAGAAACACACACTCACACACACACACAGACTCTCACACAACACATTCACACAAACTTCTACACATACATACATACACTCTCACATACACACTCTCATACACATATACACTCACCTACACACACACACTCACATTTGTACTCACACTCACACACACAGACAGACACACAGACACAAACACACTATCTCTCACATACATGCACACTCACTCCCACACACGCACACAGTCACACACACACTCTTACAGAAAGCGCTAGAAAAACTCAGCAGGTCTGACAGCATCTGTGGAGAGAAAAACTGTGTTGATGTTTCGAGTCTGTATGACTCTTCTTCAGAGCTGGATGATAGAGAAGCTGATCTGAAGAGGAGTCAAACAGATTCAAAACGTTAACTCTGTTTTTCCCTCCACAGATGCTGTCAGACCTGTTGAGTTTTTCCAGCAGTTTCTGTTTTTGGTTCAGGTTTCTAGCATCCGCAGTATTTTGTTTTTATCACACACACTCTCACTCATTCACACACTCTCGCAAACACACACAGTCACAAGACACACACACTCACTCACACACACACTGTCTCACTCATTCTCACACTTGCACACACACAGACATACACACTCATGCACAGACGTTCACAAGCACAGACACTCTCATGCACAGACACATATGTACAGACTCAAACATACACACACACAGACACACACACTCACTTTCACTCACACACACTCACTTTCACTCACACACACTTGCACTCACACACACACACACAAACACAGACTCTCACACACAACACATTCACACAAACTCATACACACACTCACATACACAGACTGTCACTCACACACTAGCACATACACTCTCTCACACACACACACATTCACTCACACACACACACACTCTCACTCATTCACACACACCTGCCTTGTGCCCTGTAGATGCTGGACGGGCTTTGGGGAGTCAGGAGGTGACTTACTCCCCACAGGATTCCTAGTCTCTGGCCTGGCCTTGTAGCCACACTATTTATATGGCTAGTCCAGTTCAGCTTCTGGTCAATAGTAACCCCCAGGATGTTGATAGTGGGGGATTCAGTGATGGTAGTGTCATTGAATGTCAATGGGTGATGATTAGACTCTCTCTTATTGGAGATGGTCATTGCCTGGCACTTGAGTGACACGAATGTTACTTACCACTTGGCTGCCCAAGCCTGGATATTGTCCAGGTCTTGCTGCATTTGGACATCGACTGCTTCAGTATCTGAGGAGTTGCGAATGGTGCTGAACATTTTGCAATCATCAGTGAACATCCCCACTTCTGACCATATGATGGAAGGAAGGTCATTGATGAAGCAGCTGAAGGTGGCTGGGTCAAGGACACTTCCCTGAGGAACTCTGTAGTGATGTCTTGGAGCTGAGATGACTGACCTCCAACAACCACAACCATCTTCCTTTGTGCTGGGTATGACTCCAACCAGCGGAGAGTTTTCCCCGATTCCCATTGGGACTCCAGTTTTGCTAGGGCTCCTTGATGCCACACTCGGTCAAATGCTCCCTTGATGTCAAGAGCAGTCACTCTCACCTCACCTCAGGAGTCTAGCTCTTTTGTCCATATTTGAACCAAGGCTGTAATGAGGTCAGGAGCTGAGTGGCCCTGGCAGAACCGAAACTGGACGTCAGTGAGCAGGTTACTGCTAAGCAAGTGCCGCTTGATAGCACTGTTGATGACCCCTTCCATCACTTTACTGATGATCCAGAGTAGGTTGGCCAGGTTGGATTTGTCCTGCTTTTTGTGCACAGGGCATACTTGGGCAATTTTCCACATAGCCAGGTAGATACCAGTGTTGTAGCTGTACTGGAACAGCTTGGCGAGGGGCGTGGCAATTTCTGGAGCACAAGTCTTCAGTACTATTGCTGGAATATTGTCAGGGCCCAAGGCCTTTGCAGTATGCAATGCCTTCAGCCATTTCTTGATATCACATGGAGTGAATCAAATTGGCTTAAGACTGGCATCCGTGATGCTGGGGACCCCTGGAGGAGGCCAAGATGGATCATCCACTCAGCACTTCTGGCTGAAGATTGTAGCAAATGCTTCAGCCTTATCTTTTGCACTGATGTTCTGGGCACCTCCAACATTGAAGATGGGGATATTGTTGGAGCCTCCTCCTCCAGGGAGTTGTTTAATTGTCCACCACCATTCATGACTGGATGTGGCAGGACTGCAGAGCTTAGATCTGATCTGTTGGGTGTGGGATCACTTAGCTCTGTCTATCACTTGCTGTTTATGCTGTTTGCCACGCACGTAGCTAGGCTTGTGTTATAGCTTCACCAGGTCGACACCTCATTTTTAGGTATGCCTGGTGCTGCTCCTGGCATGCCCTCCTACACTCTTCATTGAACCAGTGTTGATCCCCTGGCTTGATGGTGATGGTAGAGTAGTGGATATGCTGGGCCATGAGGTTGCAGATTGTGTTCAAGTACAATTCTGCTGCTGCTGCAGATGGCCCACAGTGCCTAAAGGATACCCAGACTTGAGTTGCTAAATCTGTTTGAAATCTACCCCATTTAGCACAGTGGTCGTGCCACACAACACGAAGGAGGGTATCCTCAACATGAAGGCGGGACTTCGTCTCCACAAGGGCTGTGGAGTGGTCAATCTCACCAATACTGTCATGGACAGATGCATCTGTGGCAGGCAGGTTGGTGAGGATGAGGTAAAGTATATTTTTCCCTCTTGTTGGTTCCCTCAGCACCTGCCGCAGACCCAGTCTAGCAGCTATGTCCTTTAGGACTTGGCCAGCTCGGTCAGTAGTAGTGCTACTGAGCCAATCTTGGTGCTGCACCTTGAAGTCCCCCATCCAGAGTACATTCTGTGCCCTTGCCACCCTCAATGCTTCCTCCAAGTGATGTTCAACATGGAGGAGCACTGATTCATCAGCTGAGGGAGGGTGGTACGTGGTAATCAGGGTGTTTCCTTGCCCATGTTTGACCTGATACCATGAGACTTCATGGGGGCCAGAGTCAATGTTGAGAGCTCCCAGGGCGACGCCTTCCCACCTGTTACCACTGTGCTGCCACCTCTGCTGCGTCTGTCCTGCCAGTGGGACAGGACATGCCCAGGGATGTCAGGCTGTTGCTTGACTAGTCTGTGAGTCAGCTCTCCCAGTTTTGGCCCTAGCCCCCAGATGTTGGTAAGGAGGACTTTGCAGGGTCGACAGGGCTGCGATTGCCATTGTTGTTTCCGGTGCCTAGGTCGATGCAGGGTGGTCATCCGGTTTCATTCCTTTTTTGTGACTTTGTAACAGTTTGTTACAACTGAATGGCTTGCTGGGCCATTTCAGAGGGCATTTAAGAGTCAACCACATTGCCGTGGGTCTGGAGTCACATGTAGACCAGACCAGGTAAGGCTGACAGATTTCCTTCCATAAAGGACATTAGTGATCCAGATGGGTTTTTACAACAATCGACAATGGCTCCATGGTCATCATTTAATTCCAGATTTTTATTGAATTCATGTTCCACCATCTGCCGTGATCGGATTCAAACCCGGGTCCTGCAGCAATATCACTATGCCATCGCCTCCCCTGCACCTGCCCACATCGGCACAGCCACACTGAGATGCTTGGAGTCAGGCCTCCAGCTTCTCTGCCACTCAAGCAGCACAGAGGAATGAAAGTGCCACCAAGTGCTCCAGAGCTTTTCACCCCTCGGCTAACCCACGCGTATCTCTCTTTCATCCTGCAGGAGGAATAATCAGGATCATGGAACCTGGTGACCTAGCTGTCTGCCTTCTGGCGTACAGAGAGTGGAGATGACGGAAAAGAGAGCGAGGAGGTACCTGGCGGTGCAGAGGCAGGAGCAGCACCCTCTGGAAGAAGGGGCAGCTAGGGCTCCTGCACATGCCACTGAAGAGCCACAGTGAGACATCGCTGGTCGGTGCCTAACTAGGCGCAGGGTCTATAGTCGCTGCCTTTCATTTCTGCAGATGACCAAGAGCCAGTGTCACCGAAGACTGTACCTGTCTAGGGAACTGGTTGGTCACATCTGCCAGCTACTGCAGGACTTGGCACCAAGCAGACATGGAGGGAACGCACTGCCAGTGGCTGTGAAAGTGACCGCGGTGATCAATTTCTATGCCAGTGGCTTCTCTCAGGGCTCCACAGGTGACCTCTGTGGGATTTCACAATCCGCCACCCACAAATGTATCCATGAGGTCACAGATGCCATCTTCTCCATTGCACACAGCTTTGTGCATTTCACCTGGGACTGGGACAGCCAGGATGCCAGGGCCATTGGATTCACCCTGATCTCAGGATTCCCTCAGACTCAGGGTGCGATTGGCTGCACTCATGTGGCACTCAGGTCTCCGTCGCTACACTCGGTGAACTTCATCAACCGCAAGGGATCCCACTCACTGAACGTGCAGCTGGTGAGCGATCACCAAAAACACATCCTGCAGGTGTGCGCATGGTTTCTAGGGAATGTACAAGACACCTACATCCTGAGTCACTCGTAGATCCCTGCAGTATCCCAGGGTCCACAGAGGCTGCAGGGTTGGCTACTTGGGGACAAGGGCTACCCACAGAGGCCGTAGCTGATGACACCCGTACAGCTGCCTCAGACTGCAGCAGAGCGACGCTATAATGAGGCTCATGCTGCAGCTCACAACTTGGTGGAGCAGACCATCAAGATGCTGAAGATGAGGTTCCAGTGCCTGGTCCGGTCTGGTGGAGCCCTGCAATACAGTCCACAGAGGGTGTCACACAGCGTCATTGTCTGCTGCACCCTTTACAACCTGGCGCTGCAACAGGGAGAGGAGCTGGCTGAGGGGGAGATCGAGGAGCTGGAGGTCTCCTCCAATGGGGAGGGTACTGATATGGATGAGGGTGAGGAGGTTCTTGAAGGCAATGATGACGGGGTTGAGGCCCTCACACTGGCCAGATGAGGTAGGCACGCTTGGGAGGCCTCATAGCTGCTGGATTTATGGAGGATGATAACGACGTGCAGTGAGGAGAACCCATAGATCCTCACATTGCATCTGTGAACATTTGACTCCAGTCTGGCTCATGGCAGCGTCAATACCCTCTGTGAGAATGCTCCTGTCATGGAGACACAGTGGAGGCCCTAATAGTCGCTCGATTGCAGGAGGATGATGACACTCCATAGATCTTCACATAGCCTCTGAGAATGTCTGACTCCTGTCTGTCCAAGGGTAGCTCACTTGCGCTCTGTGATCAGGGTCATATCACAGAGACACAGTCATGAAACTTTAGAAGCATCTGATACTGTGTCAGCCTTCAGCACCTGAGCCCTTCAGGATTTGGAGCACAGCATCACTGGTCACAGATGCTGGTGTGATGGGGGCCAGCCCCACCTTAAAGGTGCTGAGAGCACACAGAGAGAATGATGGAACTCTGTGGTGCCTGCCCACTACATTCTGGCAGCAATGACCAGCACCGCTGAGGTGCAGGGATCAGTAATGTTTCCAGGGAGTGTGAGGCTGGACCATCACTGTGGTCTGAAGGCTGCACAGAGCACAGGGAAGAGGCCCTGGACTGAGACACCTGCCTTTATCTTGTGCAGAAAGGTTTCACATCTGAGTGACAAGAACACTGCTCATCAGAACATGAAGCCATAGGCAGGGAGACATTCTTGGGAGTTATTGACAATAGTGAACAGTTTATATAAGTGATTAACACCCATGCCCAGGCTGTGCAACTAATTCTCCTTAACTGTCCTAACCCTGCCGCTATGTCTTGGTGCTCCCCGGACATCCACAGTGGAGGTGCGGGCAGCCTGCTGACTGTGACGCCCTGTCTGTGATGACCTTGGTGGGCGTCCTCTGGAGGGCCAAGACCTGGAGGGCCCTGAACTGCTTTCAGGGTCCTGCTGTATGGCAGTGGACCCCTCCTCAACCTGTGTAGCTGATGGGGTCACAGGAAGAGGGGAGTCAAATTGGGCAGTCACTCCCAGAGTCATATGGGTGGATGGGCCCGGAGTGTGCACCTGCTGATCCTCCTCCCTATGGGTGCCCAAGGGCCCCAGGCTGACTTCTTGATGAGTCGGTTTAGCTGGAGTGAGACGAGCTGCCCCACATCCTTCTTGCATACACACTGTTGGAGGCCAACTATGGCGTCAGTGATGGAGTTGAGCCCATGCAGCAGTGCAGGAGCGATGTCCTGGGCCAAGGTCTCCATGGCAGCTGCCATCCTACCAGTGTTGACCTCGGTGCGTTGGCATGCTGAAGCTATCACCTCAGCCTGAAGGCGGACAGACTGCTCCATCATACCTTGCAATCTGAGGAGAGCAGCAGACATCCCTTCCTGATGTTCCCGAGCTTGCCTTTGCAGCTCCAGCAACTATGACATGACCGAGTCCAGAGGCTCATCATCTGACTCGGACTCAGCAACGTTCTGGCCTCCAGCAGTCCTCCTAGTGCTGGGGGCCTGGGAAGTCCCTGCCTCCTCCTGCTGTGGATCAGACGGTGCAATGAGCTCACCAGATTGTGATCCTGAGGCTATTCTAAAGTTAGGTCCCACTGAGGTGTGTGTCACTGTGCTGGTGGAGGATGTGGGTCAGTGCTGTGGTGGGACTTCAGGGAGGGTGCCTTCAGATTCCTCTTCAGAGGTTTCTTTGGGAATTGATTGGAAGCCCTGGTTCATGGACTCTGTCGGCTGTTTCCCAGATGTGCCTGTGGAAGCAAGGAGAGAGAATTAGTGTATGGCAGTGGCCTGTGAAAGAGGGCACATCACTCACAGCATGGTTGTCTGATGGATGTTGCACTGCTGGATCCTCACTTGGTAAAGCAGCACCGACCTCACCGTCAGCACAGGACCAGTCCTGGTCATCATTGGCCAGCTGGATGGATCGGTTTTCAAAGTCCTTGAGGACCTTGATTTCAGGCAACCCTCCACCAGTCTGTGACCCCTCACTCTTTTTGTTTGCCAGGTTGTCCTGCATGGATAGAGATGGAAAGAATGTATCAGGGCACCTGCCAGGCCAGATGATAAGCATGCCTGGCCTGTGTGGATGGTGAGTGGTCCCATAGACGGGCTGAGGACAATGAAGATGAGTGTGAGAGAGTGAATGATGATGTCCCTTGAACTGGCAGTGAGTGAGGGCCCTGTGGATGTGTGATGGGTTTGTGTGTGTGTGAGTTGTGAGTGATGAAAAGAGTGACTTAACCTGGCGGAACAGAGGAGATCACTCACCCTCTTGCAGCACTAGATGGCTGCTCTCTTTTGCAGGGCATTGGCACTGACCATTACTGCCACTGCCTCCCATGCTGGATTAGTGATGTTGCTGCCCATCCTATGGCCACAGCGGGTGTAGAGGACATCACGGTGGGACTCCACTGTGTCCAAAAGGGACACGTCATTGAATCTGGGGGCTGCAGACTTCTTGCCTTTTGGGGTCTTGTCTTCCATGCAGCAGTCCTGGGCTGGAAGCACTGAGAGGAATTTGCGTGGCTGCACATTAAATATGGTGCCCGGCGTGAGGAAGCGGTGAGGTGATGGCTTGGCCGGCGAATGAGAGTCCATCCATCATGGAAATGGCGTGATTCTTGGGAATGTATAATTAATGTGGCGGATTTGGGACAATATGGTGTGAAAACCCACCATCGTGGCCAGTGGGTAAAACACCCGCCCACTACTCCACTTAGTGCAAATCTGGGACAATTCTGCCCAGTCACTCTCACTCACACACACATTCACACACACACATACACATATGTTACCTCAGATAGACCCTTGTCTTTCCTGGGTTATCCCATTTCTCTTGTAAATATTTATAGAAGATGTGCAACTATTCCTTGATTCTAGTTGTTAATATTTTTTCATGCCTTCTCTGTGATTTCCTTCTTTCCTTTTCAATGTCACCCCCACCTGTTCTATTCTCCTCTAGGTTTTCTACAGTATTGCTCTCAGTATCTAACCTAAGCTTCCCTTTTTGCCTCATCCTACCCCGTCTGCTGTCTGCTGTCTGATGGGGCCATGGGGGTGCTTGTCCAGGTTTAGGTGGCCCATCCTTTCTCTTTGTGGGAATATATTTGTTCGTAACCATCTCTATCTCCTTCTCAAAAGCCCTCCCTCTGCTCTGACACTGATTTATGGCCCGAATCACACAATTGATGCAGCAGCCCTCTTGTGCTCCTCATGGGAGCCCCTTGAGCTTTGAGTAGAATAACAATTGATGCACCTTTATGCAACCATCCCTTTCCATTTGAGACAACCTGAGTTCTCATCTGACAGGATGTTTACAGAGTTCTGCACAGAACTGCTGAGGCTCACTCATTTGGAGCAAGAATGTGGCCTGGTGAAAATGCAATCTCCTCATCATTAAGCTGCTTCAGTTTGAATGAGTCATTCCTTTTGTTCATAAGTTTTGCTTGCGATATCAATGGCTCTGTTGGTGTGGCAGTAACCCCAATTAGCGTACGTATGGCGCTAGCATGTTCACTTGGATTAGCTTAGGTATTTGTGTTCCCTGTTGAAACTATTAGATACATTCACCACAACATACAGCTCTTAGCTTCCCACCCCATTTTCCGAATCTACAGCTGCGAATCCAATTTACCAAAATTCCCACATCAATTCAGGAATGATTACTTTACACATAAAATAACAGAGCTCTGATGATTTACAAATTTGCTTAACCTGATTACCCATGACAAGTACTAAAAAGGCTCACAAAACATTCCCTAAATCATCACCACAAACTTGCTTTAACTTGTGCCTCCCAGTAGGATTGGGAGCTGGGCTCCTCCAAAAACATGGAAAACTGATGGATCACTCTCCCTGGAGTCACACAGATAATCTGGAATTTCTAATGTTACCTGGGGTCGGCTGTGAAATTTATACTAATTGAGGTGAGGAACAATGTGTACTGGAGAATGGCAAATTAATTGGACACTCAGTGTCAGCATCAAGCACTCCCAGATCTGGTTTAGCACAGTTTGCTGGACCCTCCACACTACCCGAATCCCAGCATTTGTCAGTGCAGCATTCTCCAGCCATCTAAAAGCCTTTCGGAATCAGTTTGCTAAATTAATGACAATTGAGTAGCAGCTTCATTATGTAATTTAAAAGCCTCAAATTTAAAATCGTCATCCTTGTGTTCAAATCCCTCCACAGTCTCACTCTTCCTAATCTCTGTACCCTCCTTCATTTCAATATATCGGCATTCCTTCAATTCTGGACTCCTGTGGATTCTTGATTTCCCTTGCCCTACCATTGGTGACTGTGCCAACAGCTGAATCGACCTTCAATTCTGGAACTCCCAACCTAAACCTCTTTTGAATCTCTGCCCCTCCCTCCAACTTTAAGATGCTCCTTACAACCCTACATCTTTAGCCAAACATCTGATCACGGGTCCTAATATAACTCATTGATTTACTCAGACATTTTAGAGGGCATGAAGAGTCAACCACATTGGCAAGGGTTTGGAGTCACATTCAAGCCAGACTGCATAAGGATTTTCCTCCCAAAATAACATCAAGAGCCAGTTTCTTTTACTTTGTTCATGGGATGTGGGTGTCACGGGCTGGGCCAGCATTTATTGCCCATCCCTAGTTGCCCTTGAGAAGGTGGTGGTGAGCTGTCTTCTTGAACCGCTGCAGTCCATGTGGTGTAGATACACCCACAGTGCTGTTAGGGAGGGAGTTCCAGGATTTTGACCCAGCGACAGTGAAGGAGCGGTGATATATTTCTAAGTCAGGATGGTGAGTGACTTGGAGGGGAGCTTCCAAGTGGTGGTGTTCCCATATGTCTGCTGCCCTAGTCCTTCTAGATGGTAGTGATTGTGGGTTTGGAATTTGCTGTCGAAGGAGCCTTGGTGAATTCCTGCAGTGCACCTTGTAGATGGTACACACTGCTGCTACTGTGTGTCGGTGGTGGAGGGAGTGAATGTTTGTGCTTGTGGTGCCAATCAAGGGGGCGGCTTTGTCCTGGATGGTGTCCAGCTTCTTCAGTGTTGTGGGAGCTGCACTCATCCAGGCAAGTGAAAATTATTCCATCACACTCCTGACCACTGCCTGGTAGATGGTGGACAGGAGTCACGAATGGTGCTGAACAATATGCAATCATCAGCGATCATCTCCACTTCTGACCTTATGAGGAAAGGAAGGTCATCGATGAAGCAGCTAAAGATGGTTAGGCCCAGGACACTACCCTAAGGAACTCCTGCAGTGATGTCCTGGAGCTGAGATGACTCACCTCCAACAACCACATCCATCTTCCTTTGTGCTAGGTATGACTCCTACCAGCAGAGCATTTTCCCCTAGGCTAGCTAGGGCTCCTTAATGCCACACTCGGTCAAATGCTGCATTGATGTCAAGGGCAGTCACTCTCACCTCACCTTGGGAGTTCAGCTCTTTTGTCCATGTTTGGACTAAGGCTACAATGAGGTCAGGAGCTGAGTGTCAGTGAGCGAGTTATTGCTGAGTAAGTGCCTGAGACACTAGCCTGAGGAATTTACTAAATTCTGACTACCTCATGGTAAATTACATTGACACCAGCTTTTTATTTCCATAGTTTTTAAAAACCAAATTCAAATTTTCAGGCTGCTCTGATGGGATTCTAACTCCAAATCTCAGAATTATTACTGTCAATCTCTGTGGTACTGGTCCCAGTAATACAGTCACTGTTGATTCTGAAGGGCCTTGACAGAGTGAACACTGAGCAGTTATCTCCACCGGTCAGGGAATCTAGAACATGGGGGCACAGTCTCAGGACTTTAAACACTGAGCTGAGGAGAAAGTCCTTCACCCAAGTGGTTGGGAATCTTTGGAATTCTCTACCCCAGAGTGTTATAGTTGCTCCATCATTGAATAGATTTAAGGTTGAGATATTAAAACAGGGAATTAAGGGATATGGGTGAGTGGGCAGGAAAATGGAGTTGAAGCCCAAGATCAGCCATCATCATATTGAATAGTGGAGCAGGCTCAATGGACCAAATGGTCTACTCCTGCTCTTGTATTCTTGTGCCCTTTGAATAAATTCAGGAAAGGACAAGGCTGGGTATTGAGAGAGAGAGAGTTTTGCCTTTCTAAAGTACCTTTCGCAACCTCAGCACATTGCAAATCATTTTACAGCCAGGAATGGAGTCACGGTTAACAGGCAGGAAACAGCAGCCAATTTGCAGAGCAAGATTCCACAAGCAGTAATGAGAAAAGTCTTAGGTAATCTAGTTTTAAGATTGAGGCTGAAATATTACTCAACAAACTGGAGGATACTCCCCTGCCTTTCTATGAAATAATGCCATGGGATGTTTTACGTCCACTTGAGAGAACAGACATGCCTTGGTTCAATTCCTGGACTGATAGATGGCACCTCTGACAGTGCAGCACTCCCTCAGTACTGACCCTGTGATAGTGCAGCACTCCCTCAGTACTGACCCTCTAACATTGCAGCACTCCCTCAGTAATGACCCTGTGACAGTGTAGCACTCCCTCAGCACCGACCCTCCTACAGTGCAGCACTCCCTTAGTACTGACCCTGTGACAGTGCAGCACTCCCTCAGTACTGACCCTGTGACAGTGCAGAACTCCCTCAGTACTGACCCTGTGACAGTGCAGCACTCCTTCAGTAGTAACCCTGTGACAGTGTAGCACTCCCTCAGTGATGACCCTGTGATAGTGTAGTGCTCCCTCAGTACTGACCCTGTGACAGTGCCGCGTTCCCTCAGTACTGACCTTGTGACAGTGCAGCACTCCCTCAGTACTGACCCTGTGACAGTGCAGCACTCCCTCAGTACTGACCCTCTAACATTGCAGCAGTCCCTCAGTACCGAACCTCCTACAGTGCAGCACTCCCTTAGTACTGACCCTGTGACAGTGCAGCACTCCCTCACTGCTGACCCTGTGACAGTGCATCATGCCCTCTGTACTGAGTATGGCTCACCCTCCCCGCAGGATGTGATCTGTTTCTGGATGAACTGCATTTTCTTGTGTTACATAGAATTACATAGAACTTACTGCACCAAAACGGTGTATTCAGGCCAACTGCTGCCGTTTGTGCACAACGTGACTCACATTTCACCCCCTCTCAACTCACTTCATCAATATATCCCTCTATTCAATTCTTCCTCATGTATTTATCTAACTTCCCCTTATATGCATTTATGCTATTCTTCTCAATAATTCAATGTAACTTCCACTCGCTGAGCAAAGAAATTTCTCCTGAATAATTTAGTCAATGCTTTAACTGTTATCTTATATTTATGATATTGGTCTCCCCTGCATGACTGTCCGGTCACGTTAAGTGGCAGGTCCAACGGATATGAATTTGGACCTGTCATTAAGAATGGTGTGTATTTTGTTGATATAGTTACGCTTGTTAAGGATGACTATCCCCATCCCTTTTGTCAGGTTTACTAGTGCATATGTCTGGGTTGGTCTTAAAGCCTCGCAACATGTAAAGCATTCATGTTGCATATGAAAATCAGACAGATCATTCGGAATCCCACAATATGCATGCATTGGATCAGCAGGCATGCTTTCAAGGATTCAGTTTCTTCGGTGACTGTACCCAACCAGCCCGTGCTTGCTAAACTCAAAACACAGTGTCCAACATTAGATGTGATTCTGCAATTGGACAACAGTTGCTAAATAATCCTCAGTGTGCTAAGAATTACGCTGACACCAATTTGAGATTGTCAGTTGGGCTCGCAGTGTGGCACGTGAGTATGCACTGGAAGCGACATATACTAATACACAGGGCCCTGTTCTTTACAGACAGTAAAAACATGTATACACATTGTGCCTGTTTCAGCTAAACAAAATAAGTGACACCCATTCACTGACTCATTCCTCAGGGCAATGCCTTGACCAATCAGGGTCAAGCTGGCTGGTTTAAATTTCAAACAATGCTTGGCAGCTAACTGCCTGTCACCAACACTGATGCTTTCTCCATGGCAACGCCTGTACCAATCAGAGTCCACTTGCCAACCAATCAACACATTCTTCCCCTTAAGTACAAATTGTTGTTTTCCCCTTATATTGGTATTCTTGCGAAGTGTCCTGGTGATTGCAAGATGAAAAGCTTTGACATGTCTCTTTTTACAGCAATACTCTAGTCATTTGGTAGCACAGAACTTAAGTGATATTAGGGCAGGCAGGTAGCAAACAGGGAGGTAGAGAGGCAGGGGGAGGGAATTGCGATGTTTCAGACCTTTAGGCAGCTGGAAACATGGCTGCCAATGGTGTTGGAAATTGTGGATGCACAAGTGACCAGATTTGGATGAACTGAAAGATCTCAGCAACAACAAGAACTTGTATATATTCAGCACCTTTATCATAATATAACGTCCCCAAGTACATCACAGGAGCATTATAAAATGAAACATGACACTGAGCCACATAGGGAGGTTGTAAGTCAGATGATCAAAAGCTTGGTCATGGAGGTAGGTTTTAAGAAGTGTCTTTGAGGAGGAAAAAAAGGTGGAGAGGCAGAAAAGGAGGGAATCCCAGAGCACTTGGCCTCGACAACTGAAGATGCAGCCTCCAATGCTAGAGCGACTAAAACCAGGGATCCTCAAGAGGCCAGAATTAGAAGAACGTAGATATCTTAGAGGGATGTGGGGTTGGAGGAGATTACAGAGATAGAGAGGGGCAAGGCCATGGAGGGATTTGAAAAAAGAACAAGATTTATAAAATGAAGCTGTTGCTTGACCTGGAGCTAACATAGGTCAGCGAGCACAGGGGTGATAGGGGAATGGGACTTGCTGTGAGTTAAGACACAGGCAGCAGAGTTTTGGATGGCCTAAAGTTTACAGAGGGTAGAATGTGGGAGAACAGCCTGGAGTGTGTTGGAATAGTTGAGTCTAGAGGTAATGAAGACATGGGTGAGAGTTTCAACAGCAGACAAGCTGGTGACAGGTGTATTAGTGATGGCACGAATATGAGTTCAGAGCTCATGTCAGGATCAAATGTGACACCAAGGTTGCAAACAGACTGGCTTAATCTCAGAACGTTGCCAGGGAGAGGGATGAAGTCAGTAGTTAGTGAATGGAGTTTGGAGTGGGGACCAAAAACAATGGCTTCAGCCTTCTCAATATTTAATTGGAGGAAATTTATGCCCATCCAGTACTGTATGTTAGATAAGCAGTCTGATCATTTAGCAACAGTAGAAGTGTTGGGAGAGGTGGTGGTGATGTAGAGCTGAGTGGCATCAGCGTATATGTGGAAACCTTTCCTGCATCTTAGGATGATATCACCAAAGAGCAGCATCCAGATGATAAATAGGAGGAGACCAAGTATTGATCCTTGGAGCACACCAGAGGTAATGGTGTGGGAGCAGGAAGGGAAGCCACTGGCAGTGATACACTAGCTATGATTAGAGAGATGAAATTGGAACCAGATGAGAGCAGTCCCACCCAGCTGGACGACAGTGGAGAGGTGTTGGAAGAGGATGGGGTGGTCACTGTGTCCAAGGCTGTAGACAGGTTAGAGAGTTGTAGGGCTGAAGGACAACCAACAGAATGGGATGGCAAAGGCCATGCGCGAATTTGAATGCAACGATGAGTATTTTAAATTTGATATCAATCTAAAATTCATACCAGTGAACTAGATCATTGCAAATATCCAGACAAAGTGACAAATTTTGATAGCTCCTTCAATTTTTTTCCTTTTAATTCCGTTAAGGTTTTAGCAGGCTACACCAAATAAGCAATTAGCTACAGGGCTTTCTGGAACTAGTATAGCACAAGAAGCAAAAAGAAATATGTGTTTTGTGAAAAGATAGCCTGTATGTTAGGTGTGTCTCCTGTAATCATAATAATAATTAGCTTCTGGAGTACATGTCTTGGGCAGGCCCTAGCTGGTGTACTGTGTTCAGTTCTATTCACTGTCCCATTACTGTGCTGTACACTTCAGAATGTGCATTAGTAGAAATTCATGAGGGAATGCAGCACAAACTCACCACAATGATGCCATGCTGAATTAATGAGGACATGATGCTTGCATTAGGCTTGTATTCTCTTCAATGTAGAACATTGAGGGGTGATTTTATCAAGGTGTTCAAAATGTTAAACCGATTCAATGAGATGAATACAGAGAAACTATTTCTTCTGCTGGGGCAGTTAAGAATGAGGTGGTATAAGTTTAAAGTTTGAGCCTGTCCAATCAGGCATGAAATCGGGAAGCACCTATTCACACAAAGTATAGGAAGAATCTGAAACTCTCTCCCTCCAAATGGCTGTGGATGCTGAGGGCCAGTGGGAGACATCAAGCCTGAGATTGAATCTGTGAGGTGAGAGTATGAAGGGATGTGAAGCAGAGATGGGCAAATGGTGCTCCGGTAAACATCAGCCATGATCTGATATGGTGGAGCAGACTTGAAAGATAGACTGTCTTCCTCCTGTGCCTAATGTCCCTATGTTTGGTCTGCACTGAGGGGTATTTTTACAGAATCACACTTTTTTTTATTCATTCATGGGATGTGGGTGTCTCTGGCTGGGTCAGCATTTATTGCCCATCCCTAGTTGCCTTTGAGAAGATGGTGATGAGCTGCCTTCTTGAACCGCTGCAGTCCATGTGGTGTAGGTGCATCCACAGTGCTGTTAGGGAGGGAGTTCCTGGGAGGGAGGTGGAGGCAGGCTGCCTCACATCCCTTAAAAAGTACCTTGATGAGCACTTGGCACATCATAACATTCAAGGTTATAGGCCATGTGCTGGTAAATGGGATTAGGTAGGTAGGTACATCAGGTGTTTCTCAAGTGTAAGTGCAGACTCGATGGGCTGAAGGGCCTCTTCTGCACTGTGTGATTCTGTGATTCTGTGATTTTGACCCAGCGACAGTGAAGGAACAGCAATATATTTCCAAATCAGGATGGTGAGTTGCTTGGAGGGGAACTTTCAGGGGTGGTGTTCCAATCTATCTGCTGCTCTTGTCCTTCTAGGTGGTAGCAGTTGTGGGTTTTGAAGGTGCTGCCTAAGGAGCATTCCTGCAGTGCATCTTGTAGACAGTACACACTGCCGCTACTCTGCGTCGGTGGTGGAGGGAGTGAATGTTTGTGGATGTGGTGCCAATCAAGCGGGCTGCTTTGTCTGGACAGTGTCCAGCTTCTTGAGTGTTGTGGGAGCTGCACTCATCCAGGCAAGTGGAGAGTATTCCATCACACTCCTGACATGTGCCTTGTAGGTGGTGAACAGGCTTTGGGGAGTCAGGAGGTGAGTAACTCGTCACAGGATTCCTAGCCTCTGACCTGCTTTTGTAGCCACAGTATTTATATGGCTAGTCCAGTTCAGTTTCTGGTAAATTGTAATCCCCAGGATGTTGATAGTGGGGGACTCAATGATGGTAATGCCATTGAACATCAAAGGGCAATGGTTGGATTCTCTCTAGTAGGAGATGGTCATTGCCTGACACTTGTGCGGTGCGAATGTTACTAGCCACTTGTCAGCCCAAGCCTGGATATTGTCCAGGTCTTGCTGCATTTGGACATGGACTGCTTCAGTATCTGAGGAGTCGCAAATGGTGCTGAACATTGTACAACCATCAGCGAACATCCCCACTTCTGACCTTATGATGGAAGGAAGGTCATTGATGAGATGTTTGGGCCAAGGACACTACCCTGAGGAACTCCTGCAGTGATGTCCTGGAGCTGAGATGATTGACCTCCAACAACCACAACCATCTTCCTTTGTGCTTAGTATGACTCCAACCAATGGAGAGTTTTCCCTGATTCCCATTGACTCCAGTTTTGCTAGGGCTCCTTGATGCCACACTCGGTCAAATGCTGCTTGATGTCACTCTCACCTCACCTCTGGAGTTCATCTCTTTTGTCCATGTTTGTAGTAAGGCTGCAATGAGGTCAGGAGCTGAGTGGCCCCGGCGGAACCCAAACTGAGCGTCAGTGAGCAGGTTATTGCTTAGCAAGTGCCACTTGATAGTACTGTTGATGACCCCTTCCATTACTTTACTAATGATGGAGAGTAGACTGCCACCAACCCCTCACCCCTGCCGGAGCCTGCCAGATCCCCACCCCACCTTATTGGAGCCTGGTCCAGCTCCATGGCTTCTTGGCCTGATGGACTCCCTGGAGTGCCCACAGTGCCAACAACCCCCAATGGCGTTGCTGGGACTAGAGAGTTGCCGGCTATCTGATTGGCCAGCAGCTCTTGGAGGGGGGACTTCCTCTCAGTTGTGGGTGGAAGTGCTGCCCTGAGATAACGAGCAGCCCAGTGGCTGTAAGATCAGCTTGGGGTTTCCTGGCCGTGTGGAGGGGAGCTCACCCCCGAATATTAATCCAGGAGAGTGGGACCAGTGCCTCTTTGTAAAATCCAGCTCATGGAGTCTGAGTCTTCATTCAGTTTACTAGTTTCACCAGAAGCCAGAGTGAAGAGGCTGTACACAGTGGCAGTGGGTGTGCTTGGAGCATCACCTGACCACAACACAAATCAGGAATTCCATTCTCACTGTCCTGAGAATTGTGGAAGTATTCTTCCAAAGGGTAGGCTGTGCACCAGAAGAGTAATAGAAAAAGACATAGGGCAGATAACTAATCTGCTACCCTTCCTCCCTTCAGACATGACTCCGCACTGGGAGTGTCTGACCTTTATTATTCCCGCCACTGTCAAAATGTACACACTGTTTGCTGTGACAAAACTAATTAATAGAATGAAAGCTCAGTCTCCACAACTCAGTGGCAAAGTCATTGTGCATGTAATGTCTAAACAGACAAACAACTAGTGATATATATTTAAAAGGAATCATTGTGTGATGGAAGTGCACTGCCCAATGTTATTAAAGACAGGCTGACAGGAACACATCTACCATTTGTGATCAGCTGCTCACTCACAGGAAGGCTGTGTCAAGGCCTATACTACTCTCACATTCTGCACTGCAAATGGCTCCGATTCCACCTGCCTGAGCTCTGGGCCATTGATCAGTGAGCAGGACAGGGCTTTGAGTAAGAAGAGCCAATAAGTTTGTTTTTTCATGTCAGACATTTCAGCCACTGCAGCTTGTGTGGACTTTAACGTGGCTTCAGTCACGTGGCCCAGTTACAGAATGACCCACTATTCCCATCTGCACACCCATGTGTGTGTTTGCTTTGCTTTGGTGAGTAACATTTCACAATTATATGTCATTGTTTTTGTGAGAAAGGAAGGCACATAGAACAGATGGAGTACAGTAGCAGGGATCTCAGCTTTAAGCCGTTAAAGAGCATGATCATTTAATGCACCAATATGCCCAGCCAGCCTGATCTTTCAGTTCACTTTTCCCTTTCTCGGTGACTGAAATGTTTACCCAGGTGATGGGCATTGCCACTGGGAAGTGGACCCTTCCACCTGGTCAGGCACCTTAATTGCTGACATGCCATCTACAGTTCCTCTATGGGTCTGGGTTCTATGGGTACATGAATGGCAGGGTGCTCTGCACCCCTGTGATCCATATCCCTTTCTCTGCCACACTCCTGTGCTGTCCTCGCAATCTCCACATTCCCACATTTTACCTGTTTCTATCCCCCTCTGCTTCCCACCTACCATCGCTGTGATCCTTCTCCAACCCCTGACATCCCAGCTTCTTCAGCGAGAATGGGCTCAATATGTGGACAGCTGTTTTTGAGAATTGGGCCCACTCCCCACAGGCACAGGCTTGAGAGTTGCCTTGAATGATCATTACTCCTTGCGGAAACTTCCACCTTTAAAATATCCCACTTCTTATTTCACACAGGCCAGGAACATGGTTGCAAAATAATGAAAGAAACAGATTTCACGTGAGGGGGGAGAAATCCAGAGAAGTGATTGGAGATATGGAGAGAAGGACAGACAATAGCATTCACTAAATGGAAATGAGAAAAGTGGAGAGGAGAGGGAGGGTCAGGAGGCAGCTGGAGATTAGAACAGTACCGGAGGGAAGCTGAAGGAGGTAATAGAGGGGATTATCGCGGTTGGTGGGGGGGGGGGGGGGGGGGGGGGGGGGGGGGGGGGGGGGGGGGGGGGGGGGGGTGGGGGGGGGTGGTGGTGGGGGGGGTGGTGGGTGCATGACATGGAGATAGACATTTTCCTAATATCCTGCACACACATTCATGATGGAAAATTTTACTCCAATGCAGCGTTAGCAATGCTACTATCATGTTCCTCCATCTGCTATTTGAACAGCAGTGCTGACCTGCTTGTTTGAACAGGAATGTTCACTTTATTATTTCAACACTTCTTTTCAAATAGCAATCAGAGTAATTTAATACAAACACATTTCACGTCTAGACCATTATAGAGAATTGTGCAATCTTACAGCACAGTGGCCCATCGTTCCTCTGCAGCCTCTCTGAAAGAGCTCAGCTCCACACCCCTACACTTCCCCATTGTCCCTGTAAAATATTCCCATTCAATGGACTTATACAATTTTCCTTTGTCAGGTTATTATTGAATCTGCTTCTACCACCCTTTCAGGCAGCGCTTTCCAGATTACAACTTTTTCCTCATCTCACCTCTAGTTCTTTTGCCAATCATTTACCAACCCTTCTGCCACAGGAAGTGGGTTCTCCTTAACTATCCTATCAAAGCCATTCCTGATTTGGAACACCTCTATTAAACCTGTGCTTTATTTTCCCTGCTCCAACCCAGTTCCTCCATTTTCTCGACATTAATGAATTTCCTGATCCCAGGAACCATTCCAACAAATCTCCTCCGGTGTCCTTTCTAAGACCTTAACATTAGTGTGGTGCCCAGATAGAAACAATACTTCAGCTGGGGCCAAACTAGTGTTTTGTAATAGTTTAGCCTAACACATTGCTTTTGTACACAATTTAAAAGACCTTTAAAACCTTCTCAACTTGTCCTGCAGCCTTCAGAGGACAAAACCCGCCAGGCTCACTCTGTTCCTACACCCAAATTGGTTATATTGCTTCTCCTCACTCTTTCTCCAAAATGTATCACTTCACACTTTCCTTTAAATTGCTGGCAATGTCAGATGATGATAATACAATACAGAAAGTACAGTGGAACTGCCACTGAGGAGTTTTCAAGTGCTGCTCTGTCTCATTCTCCACAGAGAATGTTACTGGACCAAAGCTCATTATGTCACTTTCTAATCATTATCAACTCTCTGGAAGTTGATCTCTCTCTCTTACTGTCTCCCTCCATCTCTCTCACTGTCTCTCTCTCGCTCTCTCTGTCTATCTCGCTCACCATTTCTCTCTGTATCTCTCTCTCTCTCTGTCTCCCTCTCACTCTTTCACTGCCTGTCTCCCTCTCACTATCTCTCTCTCTCTCTCCCCCTCTCTCGCTGTCTCTCTCTCACTGTCTCTCTTTCTCAGTCTCTCACTGTCTCTCATCTCTCACTGTCTCTCTCACTCTGTCTCATTTTCTCAGTGTCTGTCTCTCTCTCTCTGTCACTGTCTCTCTCTGTCAGTCTCACTGTCTCTCCTTCTCACTGTCTCTCTTGCTCTCTCACTCTCACACTCTCTCTCTCTGTCTGTCTCCCTCTCACTATCTCTCTCAGTCTCTCTCTCTCTCTGAGTCCCTCTCACACTCTCTCTCTCTGTCTCTCCCTCTGAGTCCCTCTCATTCTCTCTCTCTCTCTCACTGTCTCCCTCTCTTTCACTGTCTCTCTTGCTCTCTCTCTCACTGTCTCTCTCTCACTCTCTCAGACTCTGTCTCTCACACACCCACTCTCTCACTGTCTCTCTCACTCTCTCACTGTCTCTCTCACTCTCTTTCTCTCTCTCTCATTGTTTCTCTCTCTGTCTCACTGTCTCTGCCGCTCTCTTTCTCTCACTCTCTTTCACTGTCTCTCTCTCTCTCTCTCTCATTGTCTCTCTTGCTCTCTCTCTCTCGCACACTGTCTCTAAGTTGATGAAGTTCTGTCTAATGTTAAATTGAGTTTATTGATCTCGGGATGGGTTCTCATCAGGAGGTGGCCATCATGAAGGGTTTGTCCATGAGATATGCTTGGAGGGGGATGGTGGAGGGGGGTGGGGTAATGACTTGTCCTTGCCCCAGATTGTTTGAACATTTAAAGCTAAGTTTCACACTTCTGCTTGTCCTATATCATGGAGGAACATTCAAACACTTGGGCTGTGAGAACAGAGCACAAGTTATTTGAAGGATTTTCCCTCCGGAGATGAAGTGGTTCAGTTTGGGTTGATGAGATATGGAATTTGCAGGCAGCAGGGTAGATGGGTTGAATGGTCTTTTATTGTTCCATGCTTTCGAATGTTATTGAAGTAATAATGAAATTTGGGTGAGGGTATAGCCCCTCACCCTGAATAGTGAGGCCCAAGACCCTCCCAATATTAGTGGTGGCTTCTTATCTCTGGAAATACAGGTACCACACAGCTGGCTTAAATTCAATCAGTTTCCAACACGCCTCAGTTGGTCAGGTTCATTACATTCTTCCTCTCTTCAACATAAACGTACCAATCATCCACAAGGATTGGTGAGACAATAATGCGTGTTCTTAATTTCAAGATAAGGCTAGATAAAGGTAGTATTCACTTGGAGGCTAAGTATTGTAGATTTAATCTCTACCATAGCTGCTTGCAGGCCGCATGCAAGTCATGGAACTCATACATCACATCCTGGTGAGGTATGTAATGATTGACAGGAGTTTAAGATGTGCTCCCTTAAAGGTTTATGTACATCATATCACAACATCCGCCTTTTTTCTAACTAAAGGTTTACCCTTAAAGAACCAAACTATTTACAAGAAAGCAAAATAAAATACCATTGTGTCTGCATCTACTTAAACACAGAGGAATAAATGTATAAGTCTCTGAAATATATTGGTGGTTTTCTTATCCATCTAGCTTTAGAAATGGTGATTTTTGCTGGAAGCTGTTGCACATTTTCAGAATGCTGGTTAGAGTTGTTTTGTTTGTGTTGTGTCTTAGACCCATGTTCTAGTCACAATAGAACTGTGCAGTGCTTCTTGTTATGGTATTATGCTGATTTGGCATCAGTTTCATTGCACAGTCGTGCCTTTTGGTGTTTGTTCTGGGTACAGTCTTGGTTCTGGGCATATGCTGATGATTGCTGCTGGATTCCATCAGTTGGGTGTTGGACTCAAACTTTCTGCCTGATGTTCAGGTTTGGTAATTTGTTATTGGCATGCCAATCATGGACATCTTTCATCTTCCCCTGTTTTTCGAGTAATGTATCTTGTACTCCTGGGAGTATTGACCAGTGAGGACTGAGGAGGTTTGTCCGGACAGTAATTCTGCATCGGTTCCACAGTATGAAGTTTGCAATTTTGGAATGGGGGGACATATTTGGTTCAGATTGTGAGCTTTTGCAGCGACGCTTGAATGTAATGGATCCCAAGGATGGAAACTCCGGGTCATTATAGCAGTGATTAGTTGAAGCATCTCTTGCCACTTCTGTGGATACATACATTTCAGTGTGCAAAGGGGAAGGATATTTACACATGCAGCAGTATCTAGTCTTGTATATAGGTTACCCTTCATCTGTGGGCATATAAACTGGAGGGTGGCAAAGGCTTCTGTTGGTACTATTATGCCAATACATTCTGTGCGGAAAATGCTAGAGTCTATTACAAAAGACATGGTAACAGAACACTTGGAAAGCATTAGCAAGATTAGACAAAGTTAGCATGGGTTTATGAAAGGGAAATCATGCTTAACTAATCTACTGAAGTTTTTTGAGGATGTAGCTAGTGGAATAGTTAAGGGAGAACCAGTGGACGTGGTGTATTTGGTTTTCAAGGCATTTGATAAGGTCCCACATGACAGGCTAATGGGCAAAATTAAAGCACATGCAATTGGGGGTAATATACAGGCATGGATTGAGAATTGGTTGACTGACCGGATACAGCGAGTGGGAATGAATGGGTCTTTTCCCGGGTGGAAGGTGGTGACTAGTGGTGTACCACAGGGATCGGTGCTTGGGCCCCAGCTATTCACGATGTATATAAGTGACTTGGATGTGGAAACCAAATGCAATATTTCCAAGTTTGCTGATGACACAAAACTGGGCGGGGTTCTGAGGAAGATGCAAGGAGGATTCAGGGTGATTTAGATAAGTTGTGTGTATGTGGGCAAACACATGGCAGATGCAATATAACATGGATAAATTTGAGGTTATACGCTTCAGTGTGAAAAACAGAAAGGCAGAGTATTATTTAAACAGTGATATATTGGGAAATGTGGATGTACAAAGGGACCTGAGTGTCTTTGTACACCAGTCAATGAAAGTAAACAGGCCGGTGCAGCAAGCAATTAGGAAAGCAGATGGTATGTTGGCCTTCATTGCAAGAGGATTTGAATTCAGAAGTAGAGATATCTTACTGCAGTTAAACAGGGCCTTGGTGAGACCACACCTGGAGTACTATGTGCAGTTTTGATCTCCCTACCTAAGAAGGGATATACTTGCCATAGAGGGGGAGCAGTGAAGGTTCACTAGGTTGATACCAGGGATGGCAGGATTGTCGTGTGAGGAAAGATTGGTTTGACTGGGCCTGTATTCACTAGAGTTTAGAAGAATGAGAGGGGATCTGATTGAAACATATAAAATTCTAACAGGGCTAGACAGACTGGATGCAGGGAGGATGTTTCCCCTGGCTGGGGAGTCTAGAACTAGGGGTCACAGTGTCAGGATTCAGGGCAGGCCATTTAGGACTGAGATGAGGAAAGATTTATTTACTCAGAGAGTGGTCAACCTGTGGAATCCTTTCCCACAAAAGGCTGTGGAGGCCGGGTCACTGAGTATATTCAAGAAAGAAATTGATAAATTTTTGGATATTAGGGGCATCAAGGGGTATGGTGAGAAAGCAGGAATATGGCGTTGAGATAGAGTATCAGCCACGATCATATTGAATGGTGGAGCAGGCTCAAAGGGCTGAATGGCCTACTCCTGTTCCTAGTTTCTATTTTTCTATCTTCTATGTTCAATGTTCACCATGCTGAAAGCCTGCTGTGTCGATGGTCTGATCCTCCTGGTCATCTGACTCTTTCGCTGGGATAGATATTTTGTGGGTCTTGTCTTGACGCTGTTTGGTATGTGCTCTTGGTTGTTTGGAATACTGTGCTTGTGTGGCTTTTGATTTTGGCTTCTCGTGATGTCAAACCATCTGTTTTGACCTTTTCTGTCTGCACTGGTGTTTCCAGCGTCCTCTGGGGCCACACACCTTGCAGACAGGTAAAAGCTGGGCAACTTCTGGCTGCAAGGATGAGGACATACAGCCCACATTGATTCGCCTGTATTGGCTGTCGTGCCAATGGTGGACAAATTACGCTGAGCCTGTAGACTCTGTGTACCCATTGGCATGGCTTTGTGCTTGTGTCTGCTTTGTAGTCATGCTTCCATGCTGTAACCTTTGGGTTGGTCCAAGATGTCTTTTTGGAATGTTGGGGTAGATGTTATTATAAGCTTGATTATTCTGTTGGCTAGTTCTGCTGCCAAGTAGTCACAGCCATGCTTCTCGTCTCTGCATCCACCTATGAATTGATCAATTCTGCCTGTTGGTTGTTGCCTAAAGGAAATGTATTCCAGACTGTGGAATCAGAAGTTGAGCATCACTCGTAATTGCTCTTTGAGCATTGACCATGATGGCCCGGGCTTTCTGCAGATCGCCGTTCAGCCGAACTTTTCTAGGCCCTGACGCTGCTCCATATTTCTTGCCAGGTCTTCCAAACCCAGCTTTCACAGAAATGTGGAGTGCAGCATCCATCACAGTGCTGTAGCATAAGGGGAAAGACAGAGCAGGCCTCCTTTTTACCGCACTCGCTGCCATATGGTAAGTTTAAAGGTCCACTGTGAATGTTAGTGAATGGATGAGTGGGTGAGTGTGTGAATGGATGAATGAGTGAATGGGTAGGGTGGAAGGGCGGGTAGGTGGGTACGATGAGTAAGTGGAAAGGTAGGTGCGGTGGCAGGTGAGTGAGGTGGCAGGTGGGTAGAGTGGTAGGTGGGTAAGGTGGTAGGTGGGTAGAGTATTAGGTGGGTAGAGTGGTAGGTGGGTGAGGTGGTAGATGGGTGAGGTGGTAGATGGGTGAGGTGGTAGATGGGTGAGGTGGTAGATGGGTGAGGTGGGTGAGGGGGCAGGTGGGTGAGGGGGCAGGTGGGTGAGGGGGCAGGTGGGTGAGGGGGCAGGTGGGTGAGGGGGCAGGTGGGTGAGGGGACAGGTGGGTGGGGGGCAGGTGGGTGAGGGGGCAGGTGGATGAGGGGGCAGGTGGGTGAGGTGGCAGGTGGGTGAGGTGGCAGCTGGGTAGAGTGGTAGGTGGGTAGAGTGGTAGGTGGGTGAGGTGGCAGCTGGGTGAGGCGGCAGCTGGGTGAGGCGGCAACTGGGTGAGGTGGCAGGTGGGTAGAGTGGTAGGTGGGTAGAGTGGTAGGTGGGTAGAGTGGTAGGTGGGTGAGGTGATAGGTGGGTAGAGTGGTAGGTGGGTGAGGCGGCAGGTGGGTGTGGTGGCAGATGGGTGAAGTGGGTGAGGCGATAGGTGGGTAGGACGGCAGGTGGGTGAGGTGGCAGGTGGGTGAGGCGGCAGGTGGGTGAGGCGGCAGGTGGGTAGGTTGGCAGGTGGGTGAGGTGGCAGGTGGGTGAGGTGCAGATGGTTGAGGTGGTAGGTGAGTAGGGTGGTAGGTGGGTGAGGTGGCAAGTGGGTGAAGTGGTAGGTGGGTGAGGTGCAGGTGGATCGGGGAGTAGTCAGGTTGGGGGATAGTCAGGGCTGGTCAGGATTGGATATTACAGTGGTTGTGGGGGGTTATTCAGGTTGGGTCAGGTCAGGGGTTAGTCAGTCAGAGTGATTGGGTGGATGGTTACCCAGGAGTAGACTAGGTTTTAATCTAACATTTCCTGGGTAACTATCCAGGTAAGTGCCATGGGACTGTCTGAAATCTCTGACTGGAGCTCAGAGTTTGAGACATTCATAGGAGGGTCCCAGGGAGCAGGAGAATTGCCCATCAGAGTTCCCTTCACTGTTTGAAACTAATCCAGGAGATCATTGTTGAATACTAAACAAAAACAGAATTACCTGGAAAAACTCAGCAGGTCTGGCAGCATCGGCGGAGAAGAAAAGAGTTGACGTTTCGAGTCCTCATGACCCTTCGACAGAACTTGAGTTCGAGTCCAGGAAAGAGCTGAAATATAAGCTGGTTTAAGGTGTGTGTGTGGGGGGCGGAGAGATAGAGAGACAGAGAGGTGGAGGGGGTTGGTGTGGTTGTAGCGACAAACAAGCAGTGATAGAAGCAGATCATCAAAAGATGTCAACAACAATAGTACAATAGAACACATAGGTGTTAAAGTTAAAGTTGGTGATATTATCTAAACGAATGTGCTAATTAAGAATGGATGGTAGGGCACTCAAGGTATAGCTCTAGTGGGGTTTTTTTTTTATTTTATATAATGGAAATAGGTGGGAAAAGGAAAATCTTTATAATTTATTGGGAAAAAAAAAAGGGGGAAACAGAAAGGGGGTGGGGATGGGGGAGGGGACTCACGACCTAAAGTTGTTGAATTCAATATTCAGTCCGGAAGGCTGTAAAGTCCCTAGTCGGAAGATGAGGTGTTGTTCCTCCAGTTTGCGTTGGGCTTCACTGGAACAATGCAGCAAGCCAAGGACAGACATGTGGGCAAGAGAGCAGGGTGGAGTGTTAAAATGGCAAGCGACAGGGAGGTTTGGGTCATTCTTGCGGACAGACCGCAGGTGTTCTGCAAAGCGGTCGCCCAGTTTACGTTTGGTCTCTCCAATGTAGAGGAGACCACATTGGGAGCAACGAATGCAGTAGACTAAGTTGGGGGAAATGCAAGTGAAATGCTGCTTCACTTGAAAGGAGTGTTTGGGTCCTTGGACGGTGAGGAGAGAGGAAGTGAAGGGGCAGGTGTTGCATCTTTTGCGTGGGCAAGGGGTTGTGCCATAGGAGGGGGTTGAGGAGTAGGGGGTGATGGAGGAGTGGACCAGGGTGTCCCGGAGGGAGCGATCCCTACGGAATGCCGATAAGGGGGGTGAAGGGAAGATGTGTTTGGTAGTGGCATCATGCTGGAGTTGGCGGAAATGGCGGAGGATGATCCTTTGAATGCGGAGGCTGGTGGGGTGATAAGTGAGGACAAGGGGGACCCTATCATGTTTCTGGGAGGGAGGAGAAGGAGTGAGGGCGGATGCGCGGGAGATGGGCCGGACACGGTTGAGGGCCCTGTCAACGACCGTGGGTGGAAAACCTCGGTTAAGGAAGAAGGAGGACATGTCAGAGGAACTGTTTTTGAATGTAGCATCATCGGAACAGATGCGACGGAGGCGAAGGAACTGAGAGAATGGGATGGAGTCCTTACAGGAAGTGGGGTGTGAGGAGCTGTAGTCGAGATAGCTGTGGGTGTCGGTGGGTTTGTAATGGATATTGGTGGACAGTCTATCACCAGAGATTGAGACAGAGAGGTCAAGGAAGGGAAGGGAAGTGTCAGAGATGGACCACGTGAAAATGATGGAGGGGTGGAGATTGGAAGCAAAATTAATAAATTTTTCCAAGTCCTGACGAGAGCATGAAGCAGCACCAAAATAATCATCGATGTACCGGAGAAAGAGTTGTGGAAGGGGGCCGGAGTAGGACTGCAACAAGGAATGTTCCACATACCCCATAAAGAGACAGGCATAGCTGGGGCCCATGCGGGTACCCATAGCCACACCTTTTATTTGGAGGAAGTGAGAGGAGTTGAAGGAGAAATTGTTCAGCGTGAGAACAAGTTCAGCCAGACGGAGGAGAGTAGTGGTGGATGGGGATTGTTCGGGCCTCTGTTCGAGGAAGAAGCTAAGGGCCCTCAGACCATCCTGGTGGGGGATGGAGGTGTAGAGGGATTGGACGTCCATGGTGAAGAGGAAGCGGTAGGGGCCAGGGAACTGGAAATTGTTGATGTGACGTAAGGTGTCAGAGGAATCACGGATGTAGGTGGGAAGGGACTGGACAAGGGGAGAGAGAAGGGAGTCAAGATAACGAGAAATGAGTTCTGTGGGGCAGGAGCAAGCTGAGACGATCGGTCTACCGGGGCAGTTCTGTTTGTGGATTTTGGGTAGGAGATAGAAGCGGGCCGTCCGAGGTTGGGCAACTATCAGGTTGGAAGCTGTGGGAGGGAGATCCCCAGAGGAGATGAGGTCAGTGACAGTCCTGGAAACAATGGCTTGATGTTCAGTGGTGGGGTCATGGTCCAGGGAGAGGTAGGAGGAAGTGTCTGCGAGTTGACGCTCAGCCTCCGCGTGGTAGAGGTCAGTGCGCCAGACAACAACAGCACCACCCTTGTCAGCGGGTTTGATGACAATGTCAGGGTTGGACCTGAGAGAATGGAGTGCAGTAAGTTCAGAGAGAGACAGGTTAGAATGGGTGAGAGGAGCAGAGAAATTGAGACGACTAATGTCGCGCCGACAGTTCTCAATGAAAAGATCGAGAGAAGGTAAGAATCCAGAGGGAGGGGTCCAGGTGGAGGGAGAATATTGAAGATGGGTAAAAGGATCCGTTGAACTGGGAGAGGACTCCTGCCCAAAGAAGTGAGCCCGGAGACGAAGACGGCGGAAGAAGAGTTCAGTATCATGCCGAGCCCGAAATTCATTGAGGTGAGGGCGTAAGGGTATGAAACTAAGTCCTTTGCTGAGCACTGAACGTTCAGCATCGGAGAGGGGAAGGTCAGGGGGTATAGTGAATACACGGCTGGGGTTGGGATTGGAAGATGGGGTGGGGACGGAGGGACAGGCAGGGGTGGAGGGTCCTAGATGGGTGTTGGTGTCGATGAGTTGTTGGAGCTTGCGTTCCTTAGCACTTGAGAGAAAGAGAAAAAGTTTCTTGTTGAGGCGTCGGATGAGCCGAAGGATAAAATGAAACTGGGGGCACGCGCAGCTTTGAAAAAGGGTACGGCGGTGCTGCTGGAGGGAGAGGTCGAGTGTGTTCATATGGCGGCGCATGGCACTGAGAGTGGATTTCAGAATGTGACGGGAACAGCAGTCCGAGAAACGTTTTATGTCCCGGAGATACCTGTAATCCTGGGTGGGTTCGAAACATGAGGGGTGGAATTTCAGTTGAAATCCATGTGGGGTAAGTCGGAGACGGAGACAGTCACTGAGAAAGGAGATATGGCTGTGAAAGCGGGTTTTAGTAAACATCTTGTCAAACACTAGGAGAGAAATGGAAAGCAATGAAGGTGAACAAGGCAACAGAGAAATCCGGAAATCTTGTCGCAGAGAGGAACAGAACTTCTTCAAGGAGGTAGGCATTTCTTGAAGAGCAGTGGCAGTCAATTAAACACAGAGATAAAAACAAAAAAACTGCGGATGCTGGAAATCCAAAACAAAAACAGAATTACCTGGAAAAACTCAGCAGGTCTGGCAGCATCGGCGGAGAAGAAAAGAGTTGACGTTTCGAGTCCTCATGACCCTTCGACAGAACTTGAGTTCGAGTCCAGGAAAGAGCTGAAATATAAGCTGGTTTAAGGTGTGTGTGTGGGGGGTGGAGAGATAGAGAGACAGAGAGGTGGAGGGGGTTGGTGTGGTTGTAGCGACAAACAAGCAGTGATAGAAGCAGATCATCAAAAGATGTCAACAACAATAGTACAATAGAACACATAGGTGTTAAAGTTAAAGTTGGTGATATTATCTAAACGAATGTGCTAATTAAGAATGGATGGTAGGGCACTCAAGGTATAGCTCTAGTGGGGGTTTTTTTTTTATTTTATATAATGGAAATAGGTGGGAAAAGGAAAATCTTTATAATTTATTGGGAAAAAAAAAAGGGGGAAACAGAAAGGGGGTGGGGATGGGGGAGGGGACTCACGACCTAAAGTTGTTGAATTCAATATTCAGTCCGGAAGGCTGTAAAGTCCCTAGTCGGAAGATGAGGTGTTGTTCCTCCAGTTTGCGTTGGGCTTCACTGGAACAATGCAGCAAGCCAAGGACAGACATGTGGGCAAGAGAGCAGGGTGGAGTGTTAAAATGGCAAGCGACAGGGAGGTTTGGGTCATTCTTGCGGACAGACCGCAGGTGTTCTGCAAAGCGGTCGCCCAGTTTACGTTTGGTCTCTCCAATGTAGAGGAGACCACATTGGGAGCAACGAATGCAGTAGACTAAGTTGGGGGAAATGCAAGTGAAATGCTGCTTCACTTGAAAGGAGTGTTTGGGTCCTTGGACGGTGAGGAGAGAGGAAGTGAAGGGGCAGGTGTTGCATCTTTTGCGTGGGCAAGGGGTTGTGCCATAGGAGGGGGTTGAGGAGTAGGGGGTGATGGAGGAGTGGACCAGGGTGTCCCGGAGGGAGCGATCCCTACGGAATGCCGATAAGGGGGGTGAAGGGAAGATGTGTTTGGTAGTGGCATCATGCTGGAGTTGGCGGAAATGGCGGAGGATGATCCTTTGAATGCGGAGGCTGGTGGGGTGATAAGTGAGGACAAGGGGGACCCTATCATGTTTCTGGGAGGGAGGAGAAGGAGTGAGGGCGGATGCGCGGGAGATGGGCCGGACACGGTTGAGAGCCCTGTCAACGACCGTGGGTGGAAAACCTCGGTTAAGGAAGAAGGAGGACATGTCAGCGGAACTGTTTTTGAATGTAGCATCATCGGAACAGATGCGACGGAGGCGAAGGAACTGAGAGAATGGGATGGAGTCCTTACAGGAAGTGGGGTGTGAGGAGCTGTAGTCGAGATAGCTGTGGGTGTCGGTGGGTTTGTAATGGATATTGGTGGACAGTCTATCACCAGAGATTGAGACAGAGAGGTCAAGGAAGGGAAGGGAAGTGTCAGAGATGGACCACGTGAAAATGATGGAGGGGTGGAATACTGTCTGTTTCAATCACTTCCCCTTCATCACAGTGTAAACATTTGCCCCAATTATCTTTATCAATGACATTCATAATCCTGACGACTCCTTGCAGTCTGAACATAGCAGGCCATTCAGCCCCTTGAACTTGTGCTGCCACTCCATTCGATCATGACTGTTCTGTGTCTCAACTCCATTCACCTGCCATTACTCAATATCCCTTAATACCCAAAAAATATCTGTCCATCTCAGTCTTGAAATGTTCATTATCCCAGCATCCATAGCCTTTTCTGGGAGAGAGAATTCCAGATTTTGAGAACACTTTGTGTGATGAAATACACCTTGATTTGCTTCCTGAATGATCTGGCTCTGTACACCCTCTTTCTAGGCTCCTCTATCAGAAGAGATCAATTCTCCAAACCTGCCTTATCAAAGTGTTTTTAAACATCTCTATTTATTCTCCTCTAAACCCTCTATACTAAAGGAAATGATGCTGGGTTTATGCTACCTGCCCTATGCTACCTGTCCTGGTAACTTAGCCCTTTTAGCTTGTTATGATCAGGTAAATCTACGCTCCATCTCCACTCCGGTGCGGTGCCCTGAACTGAACTCAGTGCGCCAGATGGGGTTACCGATACCTCTCAACCACTTGCATCCCTTTCAATCCAGTTTTCCCGAGATTAAAAACCAGCATTCCATTAGCCTTTTACTTTTCCTCTGACTGGAAAGTCAAATATGCACACAGTGCTTCCGATGGGATCAGATCCAAATCTATGCAGCGGCAACAGAATTCCAGTCAGGGGTATGGTGCCCTGAGCTTTGTTCTTATAGGTTCCTTGTGGATTGGATCAATGCAGCATTGGCTAAGAGTTGAGATGAGATGTTCCACCCACCCATCCTTCACACTGAGCCAGGAATAGAGCCTGGTGCAATGAGATCCAAAGTGAAGGAAGTAAAACAAGAAAGCACCACTAAGTCAGGGTGTTCAGTGTGCACAGCACATTCCTAGACAACAGCTCCCCCAGAGGCTTCTGTTAGGAAATACACCAGGACTGGGCCACTCAAACAAAGGAGGCACATTCCACATTCAGTTCCCAGTCTGTGCAACGTCCCCTGACCAAATAACCTGCCAACCCTCACAGCTAGACTTACACTCTAAGAAAGGCTACAAACGCCGAATAAAATCCAGCTGATGGAATCATTGTACAACAACTTGTATTTATAGAGCATCTTTGATGCGGTAAAACATCCCAAGGCCCTTCACAAGAAGATTTGACATAAAGAATTATTGGGATAGGTGACTAGAAGATTGGTCAAAGTCTTAAAGGGTTTAGATAGAGGGGCAGAGAGGTTTCGGGACAGAGGGAGAGAGAGGTAGATGTAGAGGTAATCTGTAGAATTCTCTTCCCCAGAGGGCAGTGGAGGCTGGGTCATTGAATTTATCCAAGGCTGAGTTAGACAGATTGTTAATAGACAGGGGAGTCAAGGGATAGGGAGGGCAGACAGGAAAGTGGAGTTTAGACCACAGCCATATCAGCCATGATCTTATTGAATGGCAGAGCAGGATCGAAGGGCTGAATGGCCTACTCCTGCTCCTAAATTCTAAGTTCCTACAGGACAGAGGGTAAGATAGAGAGGTTGAGGGACAGAGAGAAAGAGGAACAGAGGAAGAAGTAGAGAAGTTGAGAGTCAGAGAGACAGATGGAGAGTTACAGAGGTTGAGGGAGAGAGGGACAGAGGGAGAGGTACAGAGGTTGAAGGACAAAGGGACAGAGGCAGAGGTAGAGAGGTTCAGGGTCAGAGAGACAGAGGGAGAGGTACAGAGCTTGAGGGACAGAGGGAGAGAAGGACAAAGAGAGAAAGGGAGATGTACAGAGGTTGAAGGACAGAGAGGTACAGAGGTTGATGGACAGAGAGAGAGAGAGAGAGAGAGAGAGTGAGAAACTGAGGTTGAGGGACAGGGGGAGAGAGGTTAAAGGGCATAGGGAGATATGGACAGAGGGAGAGAGGAACAGAGGGAGAGAGGGACAAAGGGAGAGAGGGACAAAGGGAGAGGTACAGAGGGACAGAAGGACAGAGGGACAGAGGGACAGAAGGACAGAGGGAGAGAGGGAGAGAGGGAGAAAGGTTTAGGGTCTAGGTACCTGAAAACACAGCTACCAAGTGTGGATTAATGAGCTCCAAGTCTTTCTGCAGGAGAGAAGAACATTGAATAGGAAGAATTGTTACAAACTAATATAAAAGTCTGAATCCTTTTAGAGGAGTCCACTTTGAAACATTCTACTTATTACCTCAAGAAGAATCACACTGTCTCGCATTTTAATTATTTTCCCATCTGGCTGGGAGTGTGTGTAATAAATGAGTGAATGTTGTGGAGTATTTTGAGATGAAGAGAAGACAATAACTGCACTTACACAAATGGACAATAAACCAGCACCAAGAGTCATCCCTGACTAATGAACCAATAGTCCCAACACCACTGAGCAAGCCGGAAACATGCAGCTGAATTATCCCCTCCTTTTCCTGAAGACGTGATGACATATTTTTGGAAAGGGGAAAAAAAACTGCAATAAAATCCCCAAAAAAGTCTCTTCTCTTTCTCCACCCTTTGGAAAAATAAAGAATCTTTTTTTATCTTGGTATCCCAGAGGGGTAAGAAGGTGGCGCTCATGTGTTTGTGCAGATGTTTGTAAAGGGAAATCATTGGAAAACGCAGCCAAAGCGTCCCAGTGTTCCTTGGCACCTGCCAATCCGTGTGGTGCTCATCTTAGGAGTCCCGACCTTGTTGTTCCACAGGAATTGTTAAACGGCTGTGAAGGAAGGAATAAGGATAAGACATTCTGGGAAGATGGGTCACTTTGGGGTCACCAACCTTCCAGAATTATCCTGGAATCTTCTGGAATTGAAGATTAATTTCTAGGGTT